>NC_091260.1:22345000-22970000 GCF_042477335.2 Ovis canadensis | reverse complement strand
ACCCATGTCTCTTGTGTCTCCTGCATTTGTAGGCAGATTCTTTACCCCTGTGCCAGCTGGGAAGCCATTTCTCCTAGGTTAGGTACTTGTAATATAAGAAGAATATTATTTTGATAATGGCTGTATCTAGTCCCTTTGGTTTTAAGTCACAAAGATCCAAATCAAACTTATTTAATCCAGAAGCCAACAACCAAACCATGGAAAGGAAATGCTGAATGGACCAGGGGACTCCAAGCCCTCCAGGACTCACTTTCTCTGCCCATTTTCTCTCATTTCAGGATGTGCACGTACGTTGGACCCCATTCTCTTTCTCCATGAGGTGGGGAGCTAGGTTGCTTGGAGGCCAGCAATAGTCTGAAGTAGATTGTAAACAATCAGTGTACAATCTGATGGAAAGATCTAGTTATCCTTTCACCTCCAATTTGGAAAGCTTTGGTGGGTTCTCTGGGGTCCCGTGTTCTCTCCTTAGCCCAGTCACTGTATCCGGTGGGGTGTGGTGCTTCACAGTGCCAGCCTGGACCCATGTCTACCAGGACTCCAAGACTGTGCAGCTGGCAGCTCCTGAAGCTTCATGGAGGCAGCAGTGGCTTCCAGGAAAGGAGGAAAGGAAAGCAGGCAGTCAAAAAGCAAAGAATGTCAATTACACTGTCTCCAGACCACCCTGGGCTTCCTTGGTGGCTCAGGGGTAAAGAATCCACCTGCAGTGTGAGAGACAAGGGTTCTGTCCCTGAGTGGGGAAGATCCCCTGGAGAAGGAAATGGCAAGCCGCTCCAGTATTCTTGCTTGAGAAATCCCACGGACAGAGGAGCCTGGAGGGCGACAGTCTATGGGGTTGCAAGGAAGTCGGACACGACTTCATGACTAAACAGCAACAGACCACCCTGATTTCTCTCTAGGAAGAGAGGGGTGTGTAAATAGGAGGGTGAGTTGTAAAAACAGGGGTAGCGGACATTTGTCATTCTTTTTGACCAGGTAGCTCCTGAACCCCTGTTCTAAGTGTGAGGAAATGGTGTTAAAAAATGACATGAGTTTTTCTCTATTGGATATGATTTGAGAGGCAAGATATCCTGCTGGTATGCTTTTCAGAAAGATGACTAGAATCATCCTCTTGAAGTCATCTTGGAATAAGGCATTGTCTCCTGAAAAAGAATCAGAACCCTTGCGGAAATGAAAGTATGTTTTGTTGGGAGCAGAATTGAAGAGTTAATTATTCCCTTTGGATGTTAAGCCTAGTGGGTCTGACTAAGAAGCAGTAGAGGCCTCCAGTGCTGGGCCTCTGCTGGCGATGGCAGGTTCTGACCCTCTGATGGTCTGATTTCTGTAGGAGAGTAGAGCACTGAGCGGGGCTCCTTGGGAGGGAAGCCAGGGAAGGACAGACAGCCGTCCTCACGATGTTGCCTGGCATTAGCACTGTTAGGCCAGGAAAGTGGGTATTACACAGGTGCATATAATGTACAAGTGATGCACACTTCTGTCCATGGGAATCTGTAGGCAAGAATACTGGAGTGGGTTGCCATGCCCTCCGCCAGGGTATCTTCCCTGCCCAGGGATCAAACCCACATCTCTTAAGTCTCCTGCATTGGCTGGCAGGTTCTTTACCACTAGTGCCATCTGCGAAGCCCTATGTTATTCATATATAACATTTCAGTAATACCTCTAAAGACACATTTAGAAAATATGTATTTTATTGAAGTATAGTTGATTTACTGTGTTATGTTAATTTCTGCTGTATAGCAAAGTTCAGTGATTTTTGTTCATACTCTCGTCCATTATGGTTTATCACAGGATATTCAATATAGTTCCCTGTGCTATGCAGTAGGATCTTTCTGTTTATCCTATATATAATAGTTTGCATCTGCTAATCCCAAACTCCTTGTCCATCCCTCCGTGACCCCCTCTCCCTCTTGGCAACTACAAGTCCTTTCTCTACGTATGTGAGTTTGTTTCATCAGTTCAGTTCAGTCACTCAGTTGTGCCCGTCTTTGTAACCTCATGGACTGCAGCACGTCAGGCCTCCCTGTCCGTCACAAACTCCTGGAGTCTACTCAAGCTCATGTCCATTGAGTCGGTGATGCCATCCAACCATCTCATCCTCTGTCGTCCCCTTCTCCTCCCGTCTTCAATCTTTCCCAGCATCAGGGTCTTTTCAAATGAGTCAGCTCTTTGCATCAGGTGGCCCAAGTATTGGAGTTTCAGCTTCAGCATCAGTCCTTCCAATGAATGTTCAGGCTTGATTTCCTTTAGGGTGGACTGGTTGGATCTCCTTGCAGTCCAAGGGACTCCCAAGAGTCTTCTCCAACACCACAGTCCAAAAGCATCAATTCTTCAGCGCTCAACTTTCTTTATAGTACAACTCTCACACCCATACGTGACTGCTGGAAAAACCATAGCCTTGACTAGATGGACCTTTGTGGCAAAGTAATGTCTGCTTTTTAATTTGTTGTCTAGGTTGGTCATAACTTTTCTTTCAAGGAGTAAGCATCTTTTAATTTCATGGCTGCAGTCACCATCTGCAATGATTTTGGAGCCCCCCAAAATAAAGTCTGTCACTGTTTCCACTGTCTCCCCATCGATTTGCCATGAAGTGATGGGACAACATGCCATGATCTTAGTTTTCTGAATGTTGAGCTTTAAGCCAACTTTTTCACTCTCCTCTTTCACTTTCATCAAGAGGCTCTTTAGTTCTTCACTTTCTGCCATAAGGGTGGTGTCATCTGCATATCTGAGGTTATTGATATTTCTCCCGGCAATCTTGATTCTAGCTTGTGCTTCTTCCAGCCCAGTGTTTCTCATGATGTACTCTGTGTATAAGTTAAATAAGCAGGGTGACAATGTACAGCCTTGACGTACTCCTTTCCCTATTTGGAACTAGTCTGTTGTTTGATGTCCAGTTCTAACTGTTGCTTCCTGACCTACACAGATTTCTCAAGAGGCAGGTCAGGTGGTCTGGTATTCCCATCTCTTTCAGAATTTTCCACGGTGTATTGTGATCCACACAGTCAAAGGCTTTGGCATACTCAATAAAGCAGAACTAGATGTTTTTCTGGAACTCTCTGGCTTTTTCGATGATCCAGAGGATGTTGGCAATTTGATCTCTGGTTCCTCTGCCTTTTCTAAAACCAGCTTCAACATCTGGTATTTTATAGTTCACGTACTGCTGAAGCCTGGCTTGGAGAATTGTGAGCATTACTTTTCTAGTGTGTGAGCTGAGTGCAATTGTGAGCATTACTTTACTCGCGTGTGAGATGAGTGCAATTGTGTGGTAGTTTTTGTTTCATAGATAAGCTCATTTGTGTCATCTTTCAGATTCATCTTTTAGTGACATCATATGGTATTTGTCTTTCTAATTTACTTCCCTTAGAGCGGCAGTCTGTAGGCCCCTCCATTTTGCTGCAGATGGCAGTGTTTCATTCTCTTTTATGGCTGCGTAGTACTCCATGCCTGGAGAATCCCAGGGACGGGGGAGCCTGGTGGGCTGCCGTCTATGGGGTCGCACAGAGTCGGACACGACTGAAGCGACTTTGCAGCAGCAGCAGCAGCAGCAGGACTCCGTCGTGTATATGTGTACGTATGTATCCATCACATCTGCTTCATTCATCTCTCAGTGGGCATTTCGGTTGTTTCCATCTCTTGGCTGTTGTGAATAGTATTGCTATGAACAGAGGGGTGCGTGTATCTTTTCGAATTATGATTTTGTCTGGGTATGTGCCCAGGCGTGGGATGGCTAGTTCACGTGGCCACTCTATTTTTACTTTTTTGAGGAACATCCATACTGTTTTCCATAGTGGCTGTACCAATTTACATTCCCACCAACAGTGTAGGAGTTTTCTCCACACTTTCTCCAGCATTTGTTATGTGTAGACTTTTCAGTGATGGCCATTCTGACTGCTGTGAGGTGGCAGTGCTTTGTAGTTTTGTTTTGCATTTCTCTAATCATTATTGATGTTGAGCATCTTTTTATGTGCCTGTTGGCCTCATGTATAGATAGCCTGAATTTTGAATTCATAACATTTCCTAAATAATTTTCAGATAAGAGGAAGGGACCGTGTTTCAAGTTGCTTCCGGGGTTAATCCTCGAAGTTTTCATCTAAGGGAACTTTGTGATAAATAAAAAGGTTGACAGTAATGGATGGATTCTTGTCCTCCGTTTTGCATCTTTTCCTCCGCCTCACTGCTACCTTTATTTCAGATTTCTTCTCGGGGACCATGTTTGCTGTCCCCTTTGGTTCCCATAGAGCATGTAGGGGCCTTCCCTGGTGGCTCAGCGGTAAAGAATACTTCTGCAAGGCGGGAGACACAGGTTCTGTCCGTCTGTAGGGAAGATCCCCTGGAGAGTGGCATGGCAACCACCTCTAGTATTCTTGCTGGGAGAATTCCACGGACAGAAGATCCTGGTGGGCTGCAGTCCATGGGGTCACAAAAAGTCAGACACGACTGTAACGGTTAAGCATATAGGAATGCTAGGAGCGAGTTAGTCATTTCTATAGGTGGAACCAGGATTTCTGCAGCTGTGTTATTTGTGCTAGCCAGAACTTAAGTATTTTGATTAACAAGTTAACTGAAGGCCTGTAAGTGTTTTGATAGATTCGGAAGTGCTTAGTTTTTCTAAAATTGGGTAATAACTTTATTGATATAGAAAAATGCAAATAGTTTCTGGTGGTTGAAACAAGGGCCTCTTAATGACCTTAAAGCTTATGTATGTTTTTTAAAATGTTATTTTATTAATAGTTGATTTACAGTGTCATGTTAATTTCTGCTGTATAGCAAAGTGATTTAATTACACATATATACACATTTTTCATATTATACAGTAGGACTTTGTTGTTTAAGGACTTTGTGTAGTTTTAAAAACACTTTGGAGTGGAAGTTAAACTGCATGTCTGTAGCTCTAGCGATACATATAGCATCATTGAAGTGACCACAGTTAAGCATTTGTGCTGAGCACACAGAGGCTGACCGCTATGTCTTGACTGCCCCCTGGTGACAAGAATGAAAAGATGGTATAAACTGTAAAATCCTTCCTGATTTTAGGAGTGTTAAAATGTGAACAAAATGCATGTTTTAGAATCAGTGCAATAGGGTAAATGAGATTGAAGGAAAACATGGCTTTTCCAGCTCTGAGTCTGTGGGAGTGGAGATAATCAATGCAAAAATCTTTAAGAGTAATGTTTAGAAAACTAAGGTGCCGTGACATGCTGTCTTTTTGTGGTCTACATGAATTCTATGACCTGAGAATTTATATCAAGGATAGCACTCTTTCTGGTTTTTCTTAATAAAATCTGAATTCACTAGATGCTCTGAATAGCAAAGTCAAGGTTGAGGCATAATTAAGAATAATATTGGTCTAACACCAAAATCAGATGGATTGTATTCTCTGCAGCTAAAGATGGAGAAGCTCTATACAGTCAGCGAAAACAAGACCGGAAGCTGACTGTGGCTCAGATCAGGAACTCCTTATTGCCAAATTCAGACTTAAATTGAAGATAAGTAGGGAAAACCGACCTAACTCCAATCCCTTATGATTATACAGTGGAAGTGAGAAATAGATTTAAGGGACTAGATCTGGTAGATAAGAGTGCCTGATGAACTATGGAATGAGGTTCATGACATTGTACAGGAGACAGGGATCAAGACCATCCCCATGGAAAAGAAATGCAAAACAGCAAAATGGCTGTCTGGAGAGGGCTTACAAATAGCTGTGAAAAGAAGAGAGGTGAAGAGCAAAGGAGAAAAGGAAAGATATAAGCATCTGAATGCAGAATTCCAAAGAATAGCAAGAAGAGATAAGAAAGCCTTCCTCAGCGATCAATGCAAAGAAATAGGGGAAAAGAACAGAATGGGAAAGACTAGAGATGTCTTCAAGAAAATTAGAGATACCAAGGGAACATTTTATGCGAAGATGGGCTCGATAAAGGACAGAAATGGTATGGACCTAACAGAAGCAGAAGATATTAAGAAGAGGTGGCAAGAGTACACGGAAGAACTGTACAAAAAAGATGTTCACGACCAAGATAATCACGATGGTGTGATCACTCACCTAGAGCCAGACATCCTGGAATGTGAAATCAAGTGGGCCTTAGAAAGCATCACTACAAACAAAGCTAGTGGAGGTGATGGAATTCCAGTTGAGCTCTTTCAAATCCTGAAAGATGATGCTGTGAAAGTGCTGTACTCAGTATGCCAGCAAATTTGGAAAACTTTGGGGGCTCCAAAATCACTGCAGATGGTGACTGCAGCCATGAAGTTAAAAGACGCTTATTCCTTGAAAGAAAAGTTATGACCAACCTAGACAACATATTAAAAAGCAGACATTATTTGCCAACAAAGGTCCATCTAGTCAAGGCTATGGTTTTTCCAGTAGTCACGTATGGATGTGAGAGTTGGACTGTGAAGAAAGCTGAGTGCCAAAGAATTGATGCTTTTGGAGAAGAGTCTTGAGAGTCCCTTGGACTGCAAGGAGATCCAACCAGTCCATTCTAAAGGAGATCAGTCCTGGGTGTTCTTTGGAAGGAATGATGCTAAAGCTGAAACTCCAGTACTTTGGCCACCTCATGCGAAGAGTTGACTGATTGGAAAAGACCCTGATGCTGGGAGGGATTGGGGGCAGGAGGCGAAGGGGATGAGATGGCTGGATGGCATCACTGACTCAATGGATGTGAGTGTGAATGAACTCCGGGAGTTGGTGATGGACAGGGAGGCCTGGCGTTTTGCAGCTCATGGGGTTGCAAGGAGTGGGACACGACTGAGCAACCGAACTGAACTGAAGTATTAAAAAAAAAAAAAGAAGCCACATGTCTATTTTCTTACCTCTTCTTCATCTCACCCTCCCCTGCTGCCCTTTTTATGTTAGCCAGTTAGTGGACCCATACGTCCCTCAGCTCTCCAAAGACCCTCAGCCAAGCCTGGTCTTCTTTGTAGTGCCTTAGGTTCACTTTTCTTTAATATTTGTTTTTAAGCACTTTATTAAGGTATAATTGGCATGTGATAAACTGCATTATTTTAAGTGTGCAGTTTGATGCGTTTTGACATATGTATATACCCGTGAAACTGTCCCTGCCATCAAGATGATGAAAATGTCACTCTCAGAAGTTTCCTCTGCCCTTTGTCACCCTCCTGTTCCCCGCTCTCTCCTACCCCCACGCATACCTCACTTAGGAGCTCTGAATTCCCTGGGGCTGGGAGAAAGGAGGAATTTCTTTGATTTGATTCATACTATCTCGTAAGTCTTTCCCTCCCCAAATTATTCTCTTTTAAGAAGATTAGATGTATGATATGTTCTTCTTGGTTACCTTAAGGCAGGCTTAGTCTTAGAAATAAGCCCTCTACCTCTTCAGAAAAAAATAAAACATCCCCTTAGATACAGCAAAGTCTTGATTTGAAAATAAAGTTGTGCTACGTGGAGGCTTCTTTGAAATCTGTATGAATGTATTTTCTCACCTAAGTAAACAAATCGTTTTTAAAAATAGCTAAAATTTCAGTGGACAAGGAGTTTATTAAGATGGAATTCGTAGGCAGCAGTGAAAGTAAAGATATTAAGGTGCAATACGATGGTCTGTTCTGCTCGGTTGCTGTGGTTTGCTGAGGGTAGGGTGTGGCTATTCCCCAGGTACTGAGCCTGGCTGCTCTCAGGCTGGGTGAGGCTCGGTGCACCGCTCACTTCAAACAGCCTCCTCGGGTTGGTTACCCCAGCGAGGTCTTCAGTCACTGTGATTTCCTTTTGTCTGGGGCAAAGTCGGGAAACACTGAAGACCATCTGAGTCAGGATAGTAACAAGAGGGGACTATTTTTTTGTTTTTGGCCCAGACTGTGGCATGCACAGTCTTAGTTCCCCCAACCAGGAATCCAGCCTACGCCGCCTGCAGTGGAAGCACAAAGTCTGACCCCGGCACCTCAGGGAAGTCCCCAGAGGGGCTGTTCAATTATTATATGATGTGTTCAACTCTCTCTTGTTTGAGGGCCTTAAAAGTGACGGGTCACTAGGGCCACCCTGGCTTCCCAGGTGGCGCTAGTGGTAAAGCACCCATCTACCAACGCAGGAGACATAAGAGACCCAGTTTCGATCCCTGGATCAAGAAGATCCCCTGGAGGAGGAAATGGCAACCCACTCCAGTGTTCTTGCCTGGAGAATCCCATGGACAGTGGAGCCTGGAGGGCTACAGTCCATGGCGTCGCAGAGTCGGACATGACTGAAGCGACTTAGCATGCACACAGAGTGGCACCTGTAGCTAAGATTTGTTGTGTATATTATGGAAGTCAGAAAATGCTTTTTACCTGGTACAGATGATGTTAGAAACATTTCAAATTTCATAGAGCATATAGTACAGTGCTAGATATTTATAATGGATGAAGTGTGATGGAGATGAGACAGTATTTGCAGTATGTGAGATGCAGAGAAACGTATTGCATTATTCCCTTAAGTAATTACTGCTGAATTTAGAAAATGTATAATATACTGTGGGCTTATAATATACTGATTTTTTAAAAAATTCCAGTTTGAATGATCTGAAAGATTATCTGTTTTTCATAGGGTATGTTAATTTTTTATTTTTATTTTTTGAATTTAGTGTTATATGTTTTTCTGGTATTCAGTTGAATGGAGACCTTATATTGAATTCATCTCATCTATCATGTTTTTTTTTTAATCACAGGAGGTGGTGAGAAAGCCAGAGCACGTCACATATCAAGAGGAAAACTGTTACCCAGAGAAAGAATTGACAATCTTCTAGACCCAGGGTTGGTATATACCCAGGTGTTGGCTCAGGATGTCCTCTGTTCCATGGTGCTTTCTTAGTTTTGTTTTGTTTTTTTTTTCTCTCTTTCGGCTGTGCTGTGCAGCTCTCGGGATCTTGGTTCCCCAACCAAGGACTGAACCCAGGCCCTTGGCAGTGAGGTACAGAGTCCTAACCATTGGACCGCCAGGAAATTCCCATCTTAGAAAGTTTTGTGAAATAAGTGGTTTTAAGTTCTGGTTCTTACCTAAGCTTCAGCAACAAGTGTTTGTTGTGAGGCTGCTTAACATCAGGTGCTATTCTAGGTGCTAGCGATGCCTCACTGAACAGAGCAGACCAAGTTCCTTGCCCTGCTGGAGCTTACAGGGGAGCAGGAGGAGAGAAAATAATTGATAAATGTCACAAATTACATAGTATGTCAGAAGGTGATAGTCATGGGAAAAAAAGAAAAGGTAGACCAGCGTTACAAGAGAGAAAGATGAAGAGCAAGTTGCAGTTTCGAATGAGGTGGTTAGGATCGGCCTCGCTGAGGTGGTGACATTTGAGCAAAGGCTGGAAGGAGTGGGGAGAGATGGGCTGTATATATCTGGGGAGAAAGGGTTACAGGTGGACGGAGCGGCCAGTGCGAAGTTTCTGTGGTGGGAGCTGGGAGTGGGTCACAGATGCCAGTATGCCACAGGGCCGGGAGGCCATCTCGTGGGAGTGGAGGTTCGGTGAAGTGGGGAGTAGCAGAAGATGGGGTCAAATTCATAACGCGTTTGCGGGTCAGTGTCAGAGTTTGGACTTTTACTCTGAAAGAAATGGGAAGACTTGGTAGGACTTACCTGACATATTTTAAAAAGGTATTCTGGCCACGGGTGTAAGTAGACTCTGGGGCTCGAGGGCAGAAGGGCCAGGACCAGTTAGATAAATGAAGATTCAGAAGTGTCGTTTCTGTGGACATGCACATACGTGCCCAGCCTGGAGACAAACAGCGTTAACACCTAGTGTGCATTAACACACTAGTGTATATACCATTAACACCTACACTATTTTCATGCAAATATGGATCAGACACACTTTTTTGTTTGTTTTAGAAAAATGGAATCTTGTGTTTAATAACTGCCTTCTCCCCCTCCCCCACCGCCCTTAATGTATCTTGAACATTTAAGTGAGAGAATAATAACAGTGGTTAAGAGCTTGGTCCCCTATTAAAGAGCTTATTAAAACAGCTCTGCCACATACTGGTAGTTGTGTGACCTCAGACAACTGACCTCATCACTGCGTTTCAGTTTCCTCATCGGTCAACGGGGATCCTAGTAGGATCTATAGTAGAAGGTAGTCCTGAGGACTGAATGAGTTAGCATTCCCGAAGCTCCTAGGAGAGGCTGGCCCGTGGTTAAGTGCTACATGAGTGTCAGCTGCTGTTCTCTTTCTATGTCAATAAGTACATCTGTACAATATCTTCAAAGAGAAATGTGTTCCTTTGTGTGGCTGTGTCAGTCTCCAAAGTGTTCGCACTAGACTTTGTTTTAGACTTTCTTCCTTTTGTAGACTTTATATCCAACACACGTATTTGAAATGTTGACCCATTAAAAAAAAAAATCTTTCCGTTTTCCACGTGTAACTACTCAAATATGATTTTAGAAAAAGAAAACATTAATTCCAGCAGCATTCTTTCTTCTGTTCAGGTCTCCATTCCTGGAATTATCACAGTTTGCAGGTTACCAGTTGTATGGTGATGAGGAGGTCCCCGCAGGTGGCGTTATTACAGGCATTGGGAGAGTGTCAGGGTGAGTATTCTGACCGTGCTCAGCCCCGTGGGTCAGGAAGCAGGCAGGGCAGGGCATCCAGCACTCACCGCGTCGCATGTGAGTGTGTGAGTGTCATGCTAGTGGTACTATTTAGATCTGAGGCTTCCTACCCAGATGTGTTAGATTCATCTGTGAAACTTCAGGGATGGAAACTGAAGGGAAAAACCCCAAGCAGTGATCCTGGGGACCCAATCCAAACCTTCATACTTAATTAGAATCTCCAGGGTTTGGACTTGGTGGGGGTAGTTTTCCAAGGCTCTGCAGGTGATCTCTTGCACATCTAGAGCAAAAAACCGCTGTCTTAGAGGAGTAGTTCTTGGAGGGTGGTCCCCAGGGAACATCAGCCTCACATGAGAACTTGTTAGAAGTGTCAATGGTCAGGTCTTCCCGAAAAGTACTAAGTCATAGTCAGGAAGTTGAGCCCCGAAATCAGCATTTAAACAAGCTCTCCAGACTCTCCAGTGCTATCCTTTGAGAACCACCATAGACTTAGGGCATCTTGATTGCTGGATATTACATTTGTTTGTGTGTATTTCTGAATGCTCTCACACTGACCATACTTGTACCGCAATAAACACTTCCCACTGCCTAGTTGTCTTAATCTTCACCACAGTCCTGTGAGAAGGGGTGCTATTACAATCATCACCATTCTGCAGGTAAGGAAACTACCTTGGAGTGTTAAAATAACTTGCCAAAGATCAAGCCACTGGCAAAACTTGACTTTGAGATCAGGCAGCCTGATACAGTTGCGCTGGACTTGGATTCTGATTTACGTGTGTGTCCCTCCACCTTCACCCCATGATTTGTGCCTTCACGGGGGGTGTGACTGTAGTCGTTCACCATTGTTGCTTCTTTCTCGCTTCCTTCTTTAACTCCTAAACGTTACGCCCCAGTGATAAATCAGAGAAACAGAGGGGTAGGGACCAGAACACAGCCTTGCTTCATTCCACTGAAGATTTTAAACTTTGTATCAGTGCTCTTCTCAGACACCCATTCTCTGAAGCTCTCTATGAAGATCAGTAGCCAGGGCTCAATATTGAGTGTGCACTTTAGCTCACAAGATTCCATGGAGGCAGGGGCCAAGACCAGACAGATTTTGTCTTTTTCCTGAAGCTGCTCTGGTGTTGGATGGTATGACTGGAAAAGAATTCACTTATTCAAAACATCTAAAGTAGTACTTCGCTACAATTAAAGTGACCTTTCTTACATAATCATATGGTTGAATATGGTTAGCACCCTTTCTCTAGCAGATGATACGGTGTTTAAACTAGTTTAAATAAAAAAAGATTTGTTGACTCTTAACTGATTTGGGGCCAAGCCAGATCTAGGAGTTCAAACAGCATCACCAGGCCACCAGGCTGGTTTTTGGTTTTGTTCCCAGGCAGTCTGTTCAAGCCTTGAGCTAAAGCTGGCCGTAGGCTTCCCCAGCTTCTGCTCCATAAGCTTAGTAGCTGTGGTAAGAGGAGAGTTCCTGAGGGCACAGACCTAGGGCCAGGGCCCATCGCTGAACCCGCCACATGGACCCTGAGTAGAAAGGCGTGGTCCTTGTGCTCACCTCCGAAGATGGATGGACTTTGGGGTCAGTCCTGCTAGAACCACATGGATTAAAAATAGAGAAGAAGCAGTTTCTGAAAGAAAGTTTAGTTTTATTGCCAATATAATAGATGCTGGATAGGCAAAATCTATAGGTGTCTAATACAATGTATGTATTTTCGTTTTAGCCGTGCCTTGCGGCATGCGAGATCTTACTTCCCCAACCAGGGATCGAACCCATGCCCCACGCAGTGGAGGCATGGCTTCTTAACCACTGGACCACCAGAGAAGTCTCTAATATAATATTTTGTGGACTTATTTTGCTTCTCATCCTGTACTATGTCTGTGTTTTTGTTCTGTTTTTTTTGGCGGGGGGCTGCACTAGGTCTTCATTGCCGCACATGCTCTTTCTGTAGTTGCAGTGAGTGGGGGTTACTTTCTCCAGTTGTGATGCACAGGTTTCTTACTGCTATGGGTTCTGTGTTGCAGAACACAGTCTCTAGGATGTGCAGGCTTCAGTAGTTGTGGCACTGGGGCTCAGCGGTTGTGGTTCGCATGCCCTAGAGCATGGGTTTAGTAGTTGTGGCACACGAATTTAGTTATCCTGGGGCATGTGGAATCCTCCCAGACCAGGGACCGAACCAATGTCCCCTGCATTGGAAGATGGTTTTTAAACCACTGGACCACAAGGGAAATCCTGTGATGTTTCCATAGAACAAGTAAAAGTTACTAGTAATGTCTCTTGTCCAAGGTTGATAGGGGCAAGTGACAGAGTCAGACTTTCAGCCTCCCTTTGCCTGACTTCATAGCCTGGGCTCTCTCCTGCACCAGAACTTCTTAAGCTTTTCTAATGCAGCACCCCTAGGAAAGGGAAGAGTGACCATACTCTGGAGGTGTGGGGTTATGGCCCAGCAACCTGCCAAGAGCCTCAGTTCCTTTTGAAGTGATTTATTTAATGGTAAAGTCATTAAAAATGTACTTCCCACTCTATAAAATGTTAATTTTAATGTGGGAAAATGCTTGCTATAACCTAGTGAATAAAATTGATACTCAGAGGAGAGGAACCACATACCCTAATAAAAGAAATTTAAGATTACCTGAGGTCGTGGGCTCAGTTGCTGTTCTCTAGTTCATGTTCAACAAGAACTCAAGTTATTTTTTAGAATTCTAGAGAATATAAAGTGGGGTAACGAAAACATCATAAATATAAAGATTAAATTTTGTGAAGACCACACTCCTCTTAATTTTCGAGTGAGCCTCCAGTCCTCGGTTTTCCTGGCAGCACTCAGCAGGCTCTCTGCTAGCCCTCTTCATTCACTTTCCCGCTTCTTGCTAGTTGCTTGGGGGCCATGGTACCTGACAAACTGGTTTTGGTGAGAAAGGGTGCCACTAATGACTCATTATAGTATATGCTTTCAAAAATACTATTTTAAAATTTGCACCTATTGTTACTTTACGCAGGATCAATGTTGTATTTTTAACTTCCTTTAGTTTTATAGAAAAGCATATGGCAGTAACATGAAGAACTTTGAAAATATGAAACATAAATACTTTCAATGGCTCGGTGTTCCTTTTTGAAAATTACCTTCCTAAAAGGAAATTCTGAGGTTTATCATGAGGGATTTTCTCATCTCGAGACTTGGATTTGTTGTTGTTGTCATCTTATCGTGTTAGGACTGTTTCATTCAAAGAACATTGCAAAATGTGGCTTAGGTTGTTAGTTTTTCTCTGCTAGTGTGGGGTGATGATTCTTTAAAAAAATCAGATATGAGTTTGCAAACTAATTAAAAGTGATTCATTTTATATAAATGAATATATGAACAGTAATTAAAGCTCCTATACCATGAGATTGCCTACTAATTAGTGATATGTGTTAATACTGGAAATTGCCAGGTTGTATTGGGAGTGTCTTATAATGAGATGCAATTGGTCTTTACTTTAAAAAAATCTCTCATATTCTCTCTCCAATGAAATTTCTGCCTTTCAGAGTAGAATGCATGATTGTTGCCAATGATGCCACAGTCAAAGGAGGTACCTACTATCCAGTGACTGTGAAGAAACACTTACGAGCACAAGAAATTGCAATGCAAAACAGGCTCCCCTGCATTTACTTGGGCAAGTTATAAGAATTGTAAAGTAAACTGTTGTTCAGCTAGAGAAGTAAAAGATTGTTTATATATATATATATATATATGACATTATCAGTGGGCATTTCAAGAATAGCTATTGGTTTCTCTCATAATTTCAAAAGAAATACTTATTCTTTGTTAAACCCCCTGGGAGGAAAAGTAAATAAGGACTACCCATTGTAACATCACTGAGGAGGAATCCCTGACACTATTTTGGGGTGTGCTATTTTTTCCTCTACATGAGTGGTGTTTTTTTCTTCTATATATTTTTGTTTTTCTATTCATCATAATGGATTCAAACTAAGAAAAAATAATAGCTAATATTTATGAGTCTCTTGAGTGCCAGGTACTAGGTTAAATGCTTGAGTATGTACATAATTTGGGCAAACATAATTTAAAGAAATTTAATTTTCAGTGAAAGTAAATTTATATTTGGAATTAAAATACATTAATAATTAAATTTAAGGATATTTTTAAAAGAACATAAAAGCAAAGCAGTTTAAAATTGGCACTTCCTGGATATTAGCTTAGTTTGTAAAAACACCAGTATCTGTTGTTCATTTCAGATGAGATTTCTTTTTCCTATGAAAGTGAATTTACCTGATTGACTTAGAGTGTGAGCTGCTTTGCACATATAGAAAACAACAAATGGGACCCTGCAGCTTGCAACTGCTGTTCCCAATGCTGTAGGGAATGCAGTTAAGGGTGTTGTGTTGTCTGTCTTCCTCATAGTGAATTGGAGACAGGATATAATGTATTAAACATCAATAGAAGACTCACACTGATAGGTATAAGACTAGCTAGCTTTCTGTAACATTGACTCTGTACTCTCACAGTATGTGCTGAACTAAGTGCTTTGCATACACTATTTCATGCCATCCTGATAACGACCCTGTGGTACACTGTGTTACTTCATTTCACAGGTGGGGAAACTGAGGCATAGAATGGCTCAGAAATGCTTCTGTGGTCACACAGCTGTGAAGTAATGGAATTCTGTTTTGAATTCAGCTGACATTCTTATCCATCACTGTTATCAACAGTAAAGAGAGAAACAGAGGGCGATGTGTGATAAAATTATCCCATGAATTCGGTAGATGATTTTTGGATTGTTTTAAAAGAGAGAGAGAGAGATCCATTTTCAGCTGAACTGGTTAAGGATTTTTTTGCGATTTCTGGGGCTAATCCTCAAAGCAGAGAATGTCCTAAATATTTCAAGTGGAATTTTGCATAGGGGTAGGAGAGCCTAATATGTTTGAAGAAAGCAATACAATTTAGGGGGCTCTGTGGGAGGATTGGAGAAAGAGGCTGCAGAAGAGTTTAGAAAGATAGAGCAAATTTTTGTGTGTGAATGTAATTAAGAACTGGTGCTATTATCATTGAGACAAGTCTTCCTGTGGATAGGATGTTTTGTTCATTGAGATGTACTGATATCTGTTATTTCCCCTGTCTTCAGTTGACTCAGGAGGGGCAAACTTACCTCGACAAGCAGAGGTATTTCCAGATCGAGATCACTTTGGCCGCATATTCTACAATCAGGCAGTTATGTCTTCTAAAAGCATTACACAGGTAACTTCTTATTAATGAGATATGTTGCTTTTTGCATCAAATGTCTTTGCTAACCAGGTATTCTGAGATGACTTAAAAGAGAATTTTACTTTTTTTTTTGGCTATGCCATGCAGCTTATGGGGTCTTAGTTCCCTGACTGGGGATTGAACCTAGGCCCTTGGCATTGAGAGCATGGAATCCAAACCACTGGAATGCCAGGGAAGTTCCCAAAGAGAATTTAATACACAATTTAGTCTTCAAGAAATCAGCTGATAACCTTATGAGGTTTCCCTTGTATGTTGTCTGTCTTTTTCCCTTGTTGCTTTTAATATTTTATCTTTGTCTTTAATTTTTGTCCATTTGATTACTGTGTGTCTTGGTGTGTTTCTCCTTTGGTTTATCCTACTTGGGACTCTCTGTGCTTCTTGAACGTGGTTGACTATTTCCTTTTCCACGTTGGGGAAGTTTTCAGCTATTATCTCTTCAAATATTGTCTCAGTTTTTCCTATGTTCTGTTTTGCAGCATTGATTTCTACCATTCTGTCTTCAGGTCACTTATCCATTCTTCTGTCTCAGTTATTCTGCTATTGATTCCTTCTAGTATATTGTTCATCTCTGTTCTTTAGTTCTTCTAGGTCTTTGGAAACATTTCTTGCATCTTCTCCATTCTTGTTTCAAGATCCTGAAACATTATCATCTTCACTATCATTATTCTGAATTCTTTTTCTGGGAGGTTGCCTATTTCTGCTTTGTTTAGTTGTTTTTTCTGGGGATTTATCTTGTTCCTTCATCTGGGACATAATCCTATTCGTTTCATTTTAGTTAGCCTTCTGTGATTGTGGTATTAGTTCTGAAGCTGCTAGGATTGTAGTTCTTATTTCTTCTGTCTGCCCTCTGGTGGATGAGGATAAGAGGCTTATACAAGCTTCCTGATGGGAGGGACTGGCTGTGGGCAAAACTCTTACTCTGGTGGGCAGGGCCATGCTCAATAAAACTTTAATACAGTTGTCTGCTGATGGGTGGGGCTGTGCTCCCTCCCTGTTAGTTGTTTGGCTTGGAACTGACCAAGTCCTAGAGTCTAGAGGCTCTGTGCTGTGTGTGCTAAGTCACTTTAGTCATATCTGACTCTGCGAGCCTATGGACTGTAGTCCGCCAGGCTCCTCTGTCTGTGGGATTCTCCAGGCAAGAGTACCGGAGTGGGTTGCCATTTCCTCCTCCAGGAGATCTTCCATCCAGGGATCGAACCTGTGTCTCTTATATCTCCTGCATAGACAGATGGGCTTTTACCACTAGCCTCCTGGGAAGCCCCTTGAGGCTCTGTGATAGGGCTGTTGGCATCCTCCAAGAGAACTTATGCTGAGACCCATCGCCCAGGGCTGCTGCTACCAGTGCCCTTCTCCCTATGGCAGGCCACTGCCCACCCACGCCTCTGCAGGAGACCCCCACACACTCACGGGCAGGCCTGACTCAGTCTCCTGTAGGGTCAGTGTTCTTTCCTCTGGGACCTGGCGCTCACATCGCTTTGTTTCTGTTTCCCCCAGTCCTGTGGAGGTCCTGTAATCAAGTCCTGCTGGCCTTCAAAGTCAGATCCCCTGGTGATTCCCAGCCCCTTGGCAAGATCCCCAGGCTGGAGAGCCTGATGTAGGGTCTGGAACTTTCACAATTGTGCGAGAACGTCTTTGGTATTATTTTCTCCAGTTTGTGGTTCACCCACCCCGCAAGATTAGCATTTGATTTTATGGTGATTGTGCCCTTCCTACCATTTCATTGCAGCTTCTCCTTTGTCCTTGCATGTGGGGTATCTCTTTTTGGTGGAGGAATGTCTTCCTGTTGATGGTTATTCAACAGCTAGTTGCGATTTTGCTGCTCTGGCAGAAGATGAGCACAGTCTTTGAACTCTGCCATCTTGAACCGATCTCAAGTACATGATAATTTCAAACTGATAAGTTTTATAAAGAAAAACAGAACTGGATAAAGAGACAAAGGATGATCAATATACAATTTAGTCTTTTTCCACAGAAAGCCTAGTCAGATTAATCTACTAAATATGGGAATATTGTTATGCTGTAGTAAAGGTTAGTTCCAAAGGAAACGAGTTTTTAAAAAGGAAGGACAGTGAGTAATTGCTATTTTAGGGTGATACTCTGGAGCAATTCTAGTATATGTATGAGGAGACATGCATAAGAATGTTACTTGTAGCATTATTTTTTATAACAAAGATTGAAGAACACAGTAAATGACCGTTCATGGGAGAGTTATAATCTTCAGCTGTTAAAATGAATGAACTATGGATTAAAGACCTAAATGTAAGACCAGAAACTATAAAACTCTTAGAGGAAAGCATAGGCAGAACACTCTTTGACATAAATCACATCAAGACCCTCTATGACCCACCTCCCAAAGTAATGGAAATAAAAACAAAAATAAACAAGTGGGAGCTAATTAAACTTAAAAGCTTTTGCACAGTGAAGGAGACTATAAACAAAGTAAAAATACAACCCTCAATAGGAGAAAATAATAGCAAATGAAACAGCTGACAAAGGATTAATTTCTAAAATATATGAGCAGCTCATTCAGCTCAATACCAGAAAAACAACCCAATCAAAAAGTGGACAGAGGACCTAGACAGATATTTCTCCAAAGAAGACATACAGATGGCTAATAAACACATGAAGAGATACTCAATATCACTCATTATTAAAGAAATGCAAATCAAAACTACAATAAGATATCACCTCATACCACTTAGAATGGCCATCATCAAAAAATCTACAAACAATAAATGCTGGAGAAGATGTGGAGAAAAGGGAACCCTCTTGCACTGTTGGTGGGAATGTAAATTAATATAGCTGCTATGGTGAATAGTATGGAAATTTCTTAAAAAAATCAGGAATAAAACTACCAGCAATCCTACTACTGGGCATATATACCCTGAAAACCATAATTGAAGAAGGCACATGTACTCCAGCGTTCATCACAGCACTATGTACAATAGCTAGAAAATGGAAGCAACCTACATGTTCATTGACAGATGGATATGTAAAGAAGTTGTGGTGCATATACACAGTGAAATATTACTCTGCCATAAAAAGGAATGCATTTGAGTCAGTTTTAATGAGGTGGATGAACCTAGAGCCTATTATACAGAGAGAGGTAAGTTAGAAAGAGAAAGACAAATATCGTATGTTAACATATAGATACGGAATCTAGACAGGTGGTACTGATGACCCTATCAGCAAGACGGCGCTGGAGATGCAGACATAGAGAACATACTTGTGGACACAGTGGAAAGGCGAGGGCAGGACAATTGAGAGAGTAGCATTGAATCATATGCATTACCATGTAAAATTAGATAGCCTCTGAAAATTTGCTGTATGATGCAGGGAGCTCAATCCAGTGCTCTGTGACAACCTAGAGGAGTGGGATGGGGTGGGAGGTAAGAGGGAGGTTCAAAAAGGAGAGAACATGTGTATACCTATGCCTGATTCATGTTGATGTATTGCAGAAACCAGCACAATATTGTAAAGCAAGTGTCCTCCAACTAAAAATAATTTTTAAAAAAATGAACAAACTAGAATTGTATGCATCAATAGAAATAAGTCTCAAAGAATATGTTGGGTTAAAAAAAAGTAAATGTATAACCAGATGCTCTGTATGCAAATGTTAAATATATCAAATAATCTATTATTTGTGTCTAAATAGGTACATGGGAAAGATACACTCAACTCTAGAACAGTGGTTACTTTTGAGGTGGAAGGGAGGAGAAAAAGGCCAGTAGGAGGTCTGTAGAGCCTTCAACTGTATCTGAAATATTTTATTCTTTTAAAAAATTCAGAAGTAAAGTTAGCCAAATGTCAAGATTTATTGAGACTGGGTATTAGGTAAAGAATATTTATTTTACTCTAATCTTTTTTGTATGTTTGAAATATTTAATAATAACTGCTGCCATTCCTTTGGGTCTTTTGTTGTTGTTATTGAATTTCTTAAACTTTTAGTATTTTTATTAATACTCTAATTAATTAGTCATCACCTACAATTATTATATCTCTTCTTTATATTCTACCAATACAATGTATTGTTATTTTTATTCTGTATTTTACTGTTACTGTTATGTGAGCTTCCCAGGTGGCGCTGGTGGTAAAGAACCCTCTTGCCAATGCAGGAGACCTAAGAAATGCAAGTTTGATCCCTGGGGCCAGAAAGGTCCGCTGGAGAAGGAAATGGCAATCCACTCCAGTATTCTTGCTTGGAAAAGTCCATGGACAGAGGAGCCTGGGGAGCTATAGTCCATGGGGTCACAAAGAGTCAGACACCGCTAAGTGACTTAGCAGATTACTGTTATATGACGACCTTGCCTATCTCTGTGCTTTGTTTGTCTAAACAGAAACTTCAACTTTGTTCACTTTTGCACAGTCAGCCCTTCCATCCATTATCTGGTAAGAAATTCTTATTGTGATCTTTTGTCTTTTAGGAGAAATTTCTGGAGGCTAGATGTCTGAAATCAAGGTAGCACCAGGGCCACGCTGCTTCACAAGGCTCTAAGAAAGACTCTTCATCTCCTTGGGTTTCCGATGGCTCCAGGCGTTCCCTTGGCATGTGGCCGCATGACTCCAGTCTCTGTCTCAGTCTTCACATGGCCTTCTCCTCTGCGTCCTGTCTCCTCCTCTTATCACTGGATTACTCCTGGGTAATCCAGAATGATCTTATCTCAAGATCCTTAACTTAATTACATCTGCAAAGACCTCCCCCCCACACCCCTCCCAGCCTACTCCTTTCACCCCCCAATAAGATCACATTCACAGGTTCCAGAGTGTGGACACTGAACCCACTGTAGGCTTCTGCCACCTTGCATGCTGCTTCTGTGCTCTGGGTTTTGGTTCATGTAGCCTCTGTAGAAACCACATAATACATCAACCAACATCCAGCAGATATTTATGGAGAAGCTACTCTAAGCCAGGCCCTGCACTGGTGAGTAAAACTAGGTAGAGTCTCTGCTCTTGTAGAACCTGAAGCTTAAAGAGTATTTTAAAAACCGAGTCTTTTTACAATTAAAAGTGTCCTATATTTTTAATAAGCAATTATCTGCTTATCATAAAATAGTATGTCTGAGGCATTTGACTGAACGCCTTCAGTTTGCGTATTTAATTTTTGTTTCCTAAAACGTTTTAAAAATTTTATTCATTTGTTTATTTTTGCCTGCACTGGGTCTTCACTGCTGTGTGGGCGTTCTCTAGTTGCGGCAGGCGGGGACTCTTCTCCAGTTGGGCTGTGCCATGCCAGGGCTTCTCGTTGCCGTAGCTTCTCTTGTTGTGGAGCACAGGCTCTAGAGAGTGGGCTCAGTAGTTGTGGTGCATGGGCTTAGCTAATCCCCGGCATATGAAATCTTTCCGACCAGGGATCAAACCCACGTTCCCTCTGTTGGCGGGTGGATTCTTAACCGCTGGACCAAGAGGAAAGTCCATATTTCCTAAAAATTTTAACATCAGTATTTCCTTAATTGAGCTTCTTCTTTTAACGTTTGTTTTTTTGTGTGTTTCATGCCAGTAGGATTGTTTGTGGTTATGGTTTGCCTTCCTGTATTTTTTTTTTTTTAATAAATATTTATTTATTTGACTGCATGGGTCTTAGTTGCAGCATACAGGATCTTTTAGTTGTGGTGTATGGGATCTGGTTCCCTGACCAGGGATCTAATTCAGGCCCCCTGTATTAGGAGCATGGAGTCTTAGCCAATGGACCACTGGGGAAGTACCCCTACATTCTATGAACCTTGTCAAATTTAAAAAAATCTAATTGTTATCATACACTAGCATCTATGGTGCCTCTTCTAGTCTTTTCCCCAATATATGAATGCTAAACTGGTTACCTTCACTGAAGCTTTACTGAAAAACTCAGGGTATTTGTGAGCACTGTTCTATCTTGTTGACTTCCCCTCCATTTTTTTTTTTTAAAGAACAAGTACCCCCAGAAATGAGGCCCAAAGAAAAGGATCTTTTCACTTCTGCTGTTCCATGAAGCTTTTCTTCCTCCCTGGGTTGCCAGACTTCTTACGGTTTGGCCCAGTATCTTCATTCCTGAGAACACACAGACTGTTGGTTTTGTCATGTTTCCCTTCCCTGAAGTTCTCCGTGTGTGTGTGTGTGTGTGTGTGTGTGTTAGTTGCTCAGTTATGTCCAACTCTTTGTGACCACATGGACTGTGGGTCCCCATGTGACCCACCAGGCTGCTCTGCCCATGGGATTCTCTAGGAAAGAATGCTGGAGTGGGTTGCCATTTCCTTATCCAGGGGATCTCCGCTGGACCAGGGATTGAACATGGGACTCCCTCATTGCAGGCAGATTCCTTACTGGCTGGGCCACCAGTGAAGAAGTTCTCTCTCTTTAGGCCACTGGTTTCCTCCTCCCCTCTCTTCATTTAACCCTCCCACCCCACCTAAGAGCTTGTCCTTAGTGGTGTATAAAATTTTATGACATGCCTGCCCTCCACCCCCACTTATTTACCCTTAAGGTTCTGTTGTTTGGAGGGATTTCCTGCTGGTACCCTAGGCTCCAACTAGACCCTGTGCACTTAGCTCTCCCTGCTGATTTATGTCCCTTCACCGGTGTTCTGTGTGCTGTTGATGGTGCTTTCTTCCAGCTCTTTTCCCTACAATTGAAACGTTGATGTCAGCTTTGACTCTTCTTTGCTTTTTCCCCTGCTTAATCCATTTAGGTAAATCTTTCTTACTTTTGTACCCCTAGGTACTCCTTTGATGCTGAGCAGATAATACATTCAGTTCAGTTCAGTTCAGTAGCTCAGTCGTGTCCAACTCTTTGCGACCCCATGAATCGCAGCACGCTGGGCCTCTGTGTCCATCACCAACTCCTGGAGTTCACTCAGATTCACGTCCATCGAGTCAGTGATGGCATCCAGCCATCTCATCCTCTATCGTCCCCTTTTCCTCCTGCCCCCAATCCCTCCCAGCATTGGGGTCCTTTCCAGTGAGTCAACTCTTTGCATCAGGTGGCCAAAGTATTGCAGTTTCAGCTTCAGCGTCAGTCCTTCCAATGAACACCCAGGACTGGTCTCCTTTAGGATGGACTGGTTGGATCTCCTTGCAGTCCAAGGGACTCTCAAGAGTCTTCTCCAGCACCACACTTCAAAAGCATCAATTCTTTGGTGCTCAGCTTTCTTCACAGTCCAAGTCTCACATCCATACATGACCACTGGAAAAACCATAGCCTTGACTAGACGGACCTTTGTTGGCAAAGTAATGTCTCTGCTTTTAAGTATGCTATCTAGGTTGGTCATAACTTTCTTTCCAAGAAGTAAGTGTCTTTTAATTTCATGGCTGCAATCACCATCTGCATCAGTGATTTTGGAGCCCCCCAAAATAAAGTCTGTCACTGTTTCCACTGTTTCCCCATCTATTTCCCATGAAGTGACGGGACCAGATGCCATGATCTTAGTTTTCTGAATGTTGAGCTTTAAGCCAACTTTTTCACTCTCCTCTTTCACTTTCATCAAGAGGCTTTTTAGTTCCTCTTCACTTTCTGCCATAAGGGTGGTGTCATCTGCATATCTGAGGTTATTGATATTTCTCCCAGCAATCTTGATTCTAGCTTGTGCTTCTTCCAGCCCAGTGTTTCTCATGATGTACTCTGCATATAAATTAAGCAGGGTGACAATATACAGCCTTGATGTACTCCTTTTCCTATTTGGAACCAGTCTGTTGTTTCATGTCCAGTTCTATCTATTGCTTCCTGACCTGCATACAGGTTTCTCAAGAGGCAGGTCAGGTGGTCTGGTATTCCCATCTCTTTCAGAATTTTCCACAGTGTGTTGTGATCCACACAGTCAAAGGCTTTGGCATAGTCAATAAAGCAGAAATAGATGTTTTTTTGGAACTCTCTGGAGGTAAATTGTCTGTCTACAATGCGAGAAACCTGGGTTCAATCCCTGGGTTGGGAAGATTCCCTAGAGAAGGAAATGGCAACCCACTCCAGTACTCTTGCCTTGAAAATCTCATGGATGGAGGAGCTTGGTGCAGGCTACTGTCCATGTGGTCGCAAAGAGTTGGGCACAACTGAGCGACTTCACTTTCTTTCTTTCTAGAACCCTCTTGCTTTTTCTATGATCCAGAGGATGTTGGCAATTTGAAATCTGGTTCCTCTGCCTTTTCTAAAACCAGCTTGAACATCTGGAAGTTCACGGTTCACGTATTGCTGAAGCCTGGCTTAGAGAATTTTGAGCATTACTTTACTAGTGTGTGAGATGAATGCAATTGTGTGATAGTTTGAGCATTCTTTGGAACTGCCTTTTTTTGGGATTGGAATGAAAACTGATCTTTTTCAGTCCTGTGGCTACTGCTGAGTTTTCCAAATTTGCTGGCAGATTGAGTGCAGCACTTTAACAGCATCATCTTTCAGGGTTTGAAAGAGCTCAACTGGAATTCCATCACCTCCACGAGCTTTGTTTGTATGATGCTTTCTAAGGTCCACTTGACTTCACATTCCAAGATGTCTGGCTCTAGGTGAGTGATCACACCATCATGATTATCTTGGTCGTGAAGATCTTTTTTTGTGCAGTTATTCCATGTATTCTTGCCACCTCTTTTTAATATCTTCTGCTTCTGTTAGGTCCATACCATTTCTGTCCTTTATCGAGCCCATCTTTGCGTGAAATGTTCTCTTGGTATCTCTAATTTTCTTAAAGAGATCTCTAGTCTTTCCCATTCTGTTCTTTTCCTCTATTTCTTTGCATTGATGGCTGAGGAAGGCTTTCTTATCTCTCCTTGCATTTCTCTGGAACTCTGCATTCAGTTGCTTATATCTTTCCTTTTCTCCTTTGCTTTTCACCTCTCTTCTTTTCACAGCTATTTGTAAGGCCTCCCCAAACAGCCATTTTGCTTTTTTGCATTTCTTTTCCATGGGGATGGTCTTGATCCCTGTCTCCAGTACAGTGTCATGAACCTCATTCCATAGTTCATCAGGCACTCTATCAGATCTAGTCCCTTAAATCTATTTCTCACTTCCACTGTATAATCATAAGGGATTTGATTGAGGTCATACCTGAATGGTCTAGTGGTTTTTCCTACTTTCTTCAATTTAAGTCTGAATTTGGCAATAAGGAGTTCATGATCTGAGCCACAGTCAGCCCCTGGTCTTGTTTTGCTGACTGTATAGAGCTTGTCCATCTTTGGCTGCAAAGAATATAATCAGACTGATTTCGGTGTTGACCATCTGGTGATGTCCATGTGTCTTCTCCTGTGTTGCTGGAAGAGCGTGTTTGCTGTGACCAGTGTGTTCTGTCTTTACCATAGATAGTTCAGGTCTTTTCTGTCTATATAAAATGTTGTTGTTCAGTTGCTCAGTTGTGTCAGACTCTTTGTGACCCCATGGACTGCAGCACGCCAAGCTTCCTTGTCCTTCAGCATCTGGAGCTTGCTCAAACTCATGTCCATTGAGTTGGTGATGCCATACAACTATCTTGTACTCTGCCATCCCCTTCTCCTCATGGCTTCAGTCTTTCCCAGAATCAGGGTCTTTTCTAATGAGTCAGCTCTTGGCATCAGGTGGCCAAAGTACTGGAGCTTCAGCTTTAGCATCCATCCTGCCAATGAATATTCAGAACTGATTTCGTTTAGGATTGACTAGTTTGATCTTCTTGCTGTCCAAGGGACACTCAAGAGTCTTCCTCAACATCCAGTTCAAAAGCATCAATCCTTCGGTGCTCAGCCTTTCTTATGGTCCAGCTCTCACATCCATACATGACTACTGGAAAAACCATAGCTTTGACTACACAGACTTGTTGAAAAAGAAATGTTTCTGCTTTTTAACATGCTGTATAGGCTTGTCGTAGCTTTTCTTCCAAGGAGCAAACGTCCTTTAATTTCATGGCTGCAGTCACCATCTGCAGTGATTTTAGAGCCCAAGAAATTAAACTGTCACTGCTTCCATTGTTTCCCCATCTATTTGCCATGAAGTGATGGGACCAGATGCCATGATCTTCATTTTCTGAATGTTGAGCTTTAAGCCAACTTTTTTACTCTCCTCTTTCACTTTCATCAAGAGGCTCTTTAGTTACTTTTCATTTTCTACCATGAGGGTGGTGTCATCTGCATATCTGAGGTTATTGAGATTTCTCCCGGCAATCTTGATTCCAGCTTGTGCTTCATCTAGCCTGGCATTTTGCATGATATACTCTGCATATAGGTTAAATAAGCAGAATGACAGTACACAGCCTTGACATACTCCTTTTCCAGTTTGGAACCAGTCCACTGTCCCATGTCCAGTTCTAACTGTTGCTTCTTGACCTGCATACAGGTTTTTCAGGATGCAGGTAAGGTTGTCTGGTATTCCCATCTCTTTAAGAATTTTCCAGTTTGTTGTGATCCACGTAGTCAAAGGCTTTGGTGTAGTCAGTGAAGCAAATGTAGATGTTTTTCTGGAATTCTTTCCCTTTTTCTATGATCCAATGGATGTTGACAGTTTGATCTCTGGTTCCTTTGCCTTTTCTAAAACCACTTTGAACATCTGGAAGTTCTCAGTTCACATACTGTTGAAGTCTGGCATGGAGAATTTTGAGCATTACTTTGTTAGCGTGTGAGGTGAGTGCAATTGTGTGGTAGTTTGAGCATTCTTTGGCATCGCCCTTCTTTGGCATGGGATGAAAGCTGACCATTTCCAGTCCTGTGGCCACTGCTGAGTTTTCCAAATTTGCTGGCATATTGAGTGCAGCACTTTCACAGCATCATCTTTCAGGATTTGAAATAGCTCAACTGAAATTTCATCACCTCTATTAGCTTTGTTTGTAATGATGCTTCATAAGGACCACTTGACTTCACATTCCAGGATGTCTGGCTCTAGGTTAGTGATCACACCATTGTGGTTATCTGGAACGTGAAGATCTGTTTTGTATAGTTCTTCTGTGTATTCTTACCACCTCTTCTTAATATCTTCTGCCTCTGCCAAAGTGGAAACAGTGCCCAGTTGTGGGTGTGTCTGATGGTGAAAGTAAAGTCCGATAGTATAAAGAACAATATTGCATAGGAACCTGGAATGTTAGGTCCATGAATCAAGGTAAATTGGAAGTGGTCAAACAAGAGGTGGCAAGAATGAACATCTACATTTTAGGAATCAGTGAACTAAAATGGACTGGAATGGGAGAATTAATTCAGATAACCATTACATCTACTACTGTGGATAAGAATCCCTTACAAGAAGTGGAATAGCCCTCATAGTCGACAGAGGAGGCCAAAATGCAGTACTTGGGTGCAATCTCAAAAACAACTGAGTGATCTCTTTGTTTCCAAGGCAAACCATTCAGTGTCACAGTAATCCAAGTCTATGCCCCAACCACTAATGCAAAGAAGCTGAACGGTTCTTCGAAGACCTACAAGACTCTCTAGAATTAACACACACACACGCACAAAATGTCGTTTTCATCATATGGGACTGGAATGCAAAAGTAGGTAATCAAGAGATAACTGGCATAACAAGTGAGTTTGGTCTTGGAGTACAAAATGAAGCAGGACAAAGGCTCACAGAGTTTTGCCAAGAGAACGCACTGGTCATAGCAAACACCCTCTGCGAACAGCACAAGAGATAACTCTGCACATGGACATCACCAGATGGTCAACACTGAAATCAGATTGATTATATTCTTTGCAGCTGAAGATGGAGAAGCTCTATACAGTCAACAAAACAAGACTGGGAGCTGACTATGGCTCAGATCATGAACTCCTTGTTGCCAAATTCAGACTTAAATTGAAGAAAGTAGGCAAAGCCATTAGGCCATTTAGGTATGACCTAAATCAAATACCTTGTGATTACACAGTGAAATTACACATGACTACAGGGTTATTCTTTATCTTGTTCCCCTTTTTCAGACCAAACTTTGTAGCCTGACACTTAAGACCTCGTGTGATCTGGTTCCAGCCTAACGTGCTAGCTTCATGGCTCATGAAATGTAAACTCCCATGAGTCTGAACCGCTTGCTGTTTTTCATATGTACCATGGTCTTTATGAGTTTCTGCTCAGATCCACTGAGCCCTCTTTGCCCTAATCCAAATGGATTGATCTGTCTCTAACCCATTTTTACAAAGTCCATCTTAGATGCCACTTTTTCCAGGAAAACTTCCAAGAATCCCTTACTGGAAGTAACCTTTTCTTCACCCAACTCCTGTAATTCTTGCACTTAGCCTTACTAGTGGCATTTATCCCTTTTATCTAGACATATCCTGACTAATTTCCCTTACTAAACTCTATGCCATTTGGGACTGGAGACAATATTGGATTATTTACATCCCAACACATTTATTTGTCTACCTAATAGATAGCATATTTAAAAGCAGAGACATTACTTTTCCAACAAAGGTCCGTCTAGTCAGGGCTATGGTTTTTCCTGTGGTCACGTATGGATGTGAGAGTTGGACTGTGAAGAAAGCTGAGCGCCGAAGAATTGGTGCTTTTGAACTGTGGTGTTGGAGAAGACTCCTGAGAGTCCCTTGGACTGCAAGGAGATCCAACCAGTCCATTCTGAAGGAGATCAGCCCTGGGACTTCTTTGGAGGGAATGATGCTGAAGCTGAAACTCTAGTACTTTGGCCACCTTATGCGAAGAGTTGACTCATTGGAAAAGACTTTGATGCTGGGAGGGATTGGGGGCAGGAGGAGAAGGGGACGAGAGAGGATGAGATGGCTGGATGGCATCACTGACTCGATGGACGTGAGTCTGAGTGAACTGCAGGAGTTGGTGATGGACAGGGAGGCCTGATGTGCTGCGATTCATGGGGTCACAAAGAGTCGGACACGACTGAGCGACTGAACTGAACTGAACTGAACTGAATAATTTATTAAAAGAGTGAAACTCTTAATGGCTATAAAGTGGTTCTGTTTCTTGTGTTTTAATCATTGGCAGGCAGATTCTTCTACCACTGCACCATCTGGAAAATCCCATGTTTCATTATTTACTGTATTTTATTTTTTTTATTTTACTGCATAAAGAAGTCACTATTGTAATTGCAGTTATGTTGCTGCTGCTGCTGCTACGTCGCTTCAGTCGTGGCCGACTCTGTGCTGCCCTGTAGACGGCAGCCCACCAGGCTCCGCCGTCCCTGGGATTCTCCAGGCAAGAACACTGGAGTGGGTTGCCATTGCCTTCTCCATGCAGTAATGTTATATACATGCATTTTGATAGTGAGCAATTGTGGTCTGCTGTGTCTGACTCTTGGCAACCCTGTGGACTGAAGCCCACCAGCTCCTCTGTCCATGGGATTCTCCAGGCAAGAATACTGGAGTTGGTTGCCATTTCCTTCTCCAGGGGCTCTTCCCAACAGAGGAATCGACCCCCATCTGCTGTGTCCCCTGCACTGGCAGGTGGATTCTTTGCCACTGAGCCACCTGGGAAGCCCAGTGAGCACTGACTTTCTGTGTTGGTGCAATTCTTGTTTTCCTCCCCAAATTGCTTTTTGTTTAGTCGTATTAACCTTGACCATTTTAAACCCATTTTTCCGTTTCTAAGAAGTATGTCTCTGTACAACAATATCTCTGTTATGGCCTATATTTTGCAGCTGTAAAGATGTGACTAGATTCCTACAGATCTTCCAGGTCCAATAATTTTGTTTTTGCACTCGAGAAAAAACAGTTAACTAGATACACTCTGTATTGTCTTCTGTTTCATTTTTCCTTACTTTCTCATAGGTTTTAGGACCCCTGATTTGTTTTTGAAGTTTAAAGACTTGGCATATTGGTGTCCATTAGTCTTTACTTTCTTTTGTGGCTCCCGCTTTGCTAACTTTTCAAGTGTGAGACTTAGAGTTCTCTTCAGAAGTGGGATCTTGGTGTTTATTTTCTTCAGATCTTACATTACCATTAATTTTTATAGTCTAGTGAGAGTCTAGTCTGGACTGATCTTAGCTCTGATGCATTAATTCTCTTCCTTGTTTTACTGTGATCCTTACTACACCAGCAACAAGTATTTCTGTTTTTATTAACAGTTTTTTCTTCTGACATAGGTGTTATTCACCTAGCCATGCTAGTTGCAGCTCCTCAGGCCTTTCTTCCTTTTTCTTTGTATTTCTGCCCCTTCTTCTTTTTGGAGATGTACCTGAAGTTTTTCTCAAATGTCCTTACTTTCCTCTTTTTCTTACCATTTCCTTCTTATCCCTTTTGGCTTAGCTTATTATTTTTGTAATTTATTTTATTTGCTTCAGACCTTGGTAAATGTTTTGAGGGTCTTAGTTAGGATAAACACTGAGTATTATTTTTTAAATGCACTTGAACCTGCTCATGAAAACAGACAGGGTCAGGAGTAGAAGAAACCACTCTGTTTGTTTTGAAGTTCTCTGATAAAAAGCTTGGGGAAGAAGCAGAATGTTCTGGGTAAGGTGGATTTTTTGTTTTCTGTGTAGATTTCATCCTATCCACTGGGCACAGATAAGCATGCATGTTCTAGGATCAACAGTGTGATCAGATGGTTTAGTTGATAATATTCTTATATTCTAGACAGCTATTGACTTGGTATGTGTGTATTATGGCTTTTATTTTTTTAATGGTAACTCTTATAGGTGCCTTGTGCTCAGTCGTGTCCTACTCTTTGTGACTCCATGGACTGTAGCCTGCCAGGCTCCTCTGTCCGTGGGATTTTCCAGGCAAAAATACTGGAGTGTGTTGCCATTTCCTTCTCCAGGGGATCTTCCCCACCCAAGGACAGAAGCAAATAGTGTGATACCAGCAGTATTTGCTTTCTACATTACTTTGAAAGGAAAAAGAAATGAGAGATTAAAAAAATTATAGTTTAATGGCTTTTCCATCAAGCAGCTGAAAATCTCTGTCCCCAGGTTCTGTTACATTTATCAGAGAGAGCCTTTGAACTGCATGGTCTTCTGCAATTTTTCAGTGGAAAGATGGAGGTCTAGGGTTCACACAGCTTCTCAGAATTAGATGTAAAACCTCTTGACTTCATCTCAGAGACCCCGTCCACAGGGCAGGCTGCTGACCTACAATACGTAATTTGTTTTTGGTGCAATGACAACCAGCCTCTGTTTGTGCAGGCAAGGCCTGGAGGGTAATGGAAGTTTGTCTAAAGTTTTTCCAGCCTCTTCCCTCTGTTCTTTAGCCTCTCGTTCCCTTTCACTGACAGCTTTTGCTGTGCTGCCCGTGGCGGTGATGACGAGGACTGTTACTGTCAGTTACACGTCATCCTTAGCCCCTTGCTGTTCTCTTGCTCTCGATTCAAGTTTGTGAGTCGCCATGGCCCTGCCAACCCTGCAAGAGGGATCTCTTGGTTTGTCTGTGTCACAGAGCAGGCCCAGCTCAAAGGTGAAGGAGTGGACAGTGGCCTCGCAGTGGAGTGGCAGGAGGTCTGGCATTCTGATGCAGATGAGGGCGCTGTGATGTCTCTGCTGACACCCACACAGCCAGACCTGTGCTGAGTGTGGCCCGAACGGTTTATGGCCACAGAGCTTCCTTATGTCCTTTTAGTGTCTTCTTAGTAGAGAAGGCAGCAGAATCTCCTTTCTGGGGTTCTGGATCATTTGTTCAGTGTGGCCCCGTGTAAGGTCTTCACTGTACTCTGGACAAATGCTTTGGGGCCTGGAAAGTCCTCGGTACTGTTTGGGCCCTGGGGTCCCCACAGTCTGTGAGAAACAGCGGTAGACACAGAGGCAGAGCTCTCGGTGCACGCTGACTCTTATTTTGTGAGTGAGTGAAGGACTCAGAATTAAATACAGAAGAGGAGGTTGTGTGACAGTGGTGCCTTCACTGTGTTCTTTTATTTCTATTTTCAGAATTTGCCTTAGTGATATTAAGTTTTGTGTTGGATGCTTAGAACTAGAATAGCCTCTCTTTGTTACTGATGAAAGATGTGAGAATATTGATTCTTTTATCTATTTCCCATGAAGTGATGGGACCGGATGCCATGATCTTCATTTTCTGAATGTTGAGCTTTAAGCCAACTTTTTCACTCTCACTTTCATCAAGAGGCTTTTTAGTTCCTCTTCACTTTCTGCCATAAGGGTGGTGTCATCTGCATATCTGAGGTGATTGATATTTCTCCCGGCAATCTTGATTCCAGCTTGTGTTTCTTCCAGTCCAGCGTTTCTCATGATGTACTCTGCATAGAAGTTAAATAAGCAGGGTGACAATATACAGCCTTGACGTCCTCCTTTTCCTATTTGGAACCAGTCTGTTGTTCCATGTCCAGTTCTAACTGTTGCTTCCTGACCTGCATACAGATTTCTCAAGAGGCAGGTCAGGTGGTCTGGTATTCCCATCTCTTTCAGAATTTTCCACAGTTTATTGTGATCCACACAGTCAAAGGCTTTGGCATAGTCAATAAAGCAGAAATATATGTTTTTCTGGAACTCTCTTGCCTTTTCAATGATCCAGAGGATGTTGGCAATTTGATCTCTGGTTCCTCTGCCTTTTCTAAAACCAGTTTCAACATCTGGAAGTTCATGGTTCACGTATTGCTGAAGCCTGGCTTGGAGAATTTTGAGCATTACTTTTCTAATGTATGAGATGAGTGCAATTGTGCGGTAGTTTGAGCATTCTTTGGCATTGCCTTTCTTTGGGATTGGAATGAAAACTGACCTTTTCCAGTCCTGTGGCTACTGCTGAGTTTTCCAAATTTGCTGGCATATTGAATGCAGCACTTTCACAGTTTCATCTTTCAGGATTTGAAACAGCTCAACTGGGATTCCATCACCTCCACTAGCTTTGTTCGTAGTGATGCTTTCTAAGGTCCCCTTGACTTCACATTCCAGGATGTCTGGCTCTAGACTAGTGATCACACCATCATGATTATCTTGGTCGTGAAGATCTTTTTTGTACAGTTCTTCTGTAGTGTCAGACTTTATTTTTTTGGGCTCCAAAATCACTGCAGATGGTAATTGGAGCCATGAAGTTAAAAGACGCTTACTCCTTGGAAAAAAAGTTATGACCAACCTCGATAGCATATTCAAAAGCAGAGACATTACTTTGCCGACTAAGATCCGTCTAGTCAAGGCTATGGTTTTTCCTGTGGTCATGTATGGATGTGAGAGTTGGACTGTGAAGAAGGCTAAGCACCGAAGAATTGATGCTTTTGAACTGTGGTGTTGGAGAAGACTCCTGAGAGTCCCTTGGACTGCAAGGAGATCCAACCAATCCAGATGCTAAAGCTGAAACTCTAGTACTTTGGCCACCTCATGGGAAGAGTTGACTCATTGGAAAAGACTCTGATGCTGGGAGGGATTGGGGGCAGGAGGAGAAGGGGACGACAGAGGATGAGATGGCTGGATGGCATCACCGACTTGATGGACATGAGTCTGAGTGAACTCCGGGAGTTGGTGACGGACAGGGAGGCCTGGCGTGCTGCGATTCATGGGGTTGCAAGGTCGGACACGACTGAGCGACTGAACTGAACTGAACTGATGTACTTAGTAACTCTAACTCTTGTGTTTTGTTTTAATTTTATAAGTTTAATAGAAAAGTAATTTATTGAGATATATTTCACATACTATACAATTACTCATTTAATTTGTAAATTCAGTGGCTTTTAGGATATTTACAGGCTTGAATCAGCTTTAGACAACTTTATGAGTCCAGAAGGAAATGCCACACCCACTGGCAGTTAATCTCATATTTTAACTCAGTCCCTCCAGGTAGCCTGTGGATGTGCCTCTCCTGGACATTGTGTGATGGAATTGCACAGTAAGTGGTCCTCTGTGACTGGTTTCTTTCACTTAGCATAATGGCTTCAGTTTATCCCTGTCTTTCCCTTGGTTTCTCATCACTCTCTAGGGTGGTACAGAGCGCTAGTGCTGGTCTGTGTCCCACCTCTGGACCAGAGGGACAGTTCACAGACACTTAAAGAGCAACAGCAGCAAAGCACTTCAAGCACGGATTATCCCAGGTCTTCAGATGTGCCTCAGGTGCAGTCACATGAGGGAGATGGTTTTTGATCTCTGTGTTAGTTCTCCATTACTGCAGAACAAATTATCCCCAGACATAGCAGTTTAAAACAACAATGCTTATTGTCTTGCAGTTTCTATGGATTCAGGGTCTGAGCACAGCTTAGCTGGATCTTGGAGCTCTGCGCTTAGCTGGATCACGTGACTGACGGCATCCTCTCAAGGCTCCACCCCGTATCACTGGCTGATGACAGGATTCAGTCCTCTGCAAGCCTTTCTTAGCTCCTTTTGAGCTGTTGTAGGTTCTTTCCTATTGTGGGGCTCTCCATACAGCACATCACAGCATGTCAGCTGCTGCATTAGAGTGTGCAAGCAGGTGGGCAAGAGAGAGGGCCAGCAAGATGGAAGACATGGTCTTCCATACCCTGGGCACAGCAGTGATGTCCCATCACTCGCCATATTCCATTTGTTAGAGGCATATCACCAGATCCACCACACACTCAAGGCAATGCGGTCATACAGGATGTGAATACCAAGAGTCTAGGATGATGAAGCGGGGTGAGGGGTGTTTTAGAAGCCACCTGCCACAGTCTCCTACCCATTCCTTAGCAAAGGTCTTCTCTATATGTTTGTGATATCTTCTCTGGCTTTGGAGAAGTGGATTGTTGATTTCCTTGATTATAGAGCTTCTGCAGAGAAAAGGCATCTGAAGTGTTCTTTGTCGTTTTTCAGTCTCTCAGTCATGTCTGACTCTTTGTGACCCCATGGACCACAGCATGCCAGGCTTCCCTGTCCTTCCTATCTTTCACTTTGCTCAAACTCATGTCCACTGAGTCGTTGATGCCATCTAACCATCTTATCTTCTGTCGCCCCCTTCTCCTCCTGCCCTCAATCTTTCCCAGCATCAAGGTGTTTTCCAACAAGTTGGCTCTTTGCATCAGATGGTCAAAATATTGGAGCTTCAGCTTCAGTATCAGTCCTCCAATGAACAGTCAGGGTTGATTTCCTTTAGGATTGACTGGTTTGATCACCTTGCTGTCCAAGGGACTCTCAAGAGCCTTCTCCAGCACCACAGTTCGAAAGTGAAAGTCGCTCAGCCATGTCCGATTCTTTGCAACCCCATGAACTATACAGTCCATGGACTTCTCCAGGTCAGAATACTGGAGCGGGTAGCTGTTCCCTTCTTCAGGGGATCTTCCCAACCCAGGGATCGAATCCGGGTCTCCCGCACTGCAGGTGAATTCTTTACCAGGGAAAGAATCAATTCTTTGGTGCTCAGCCTTCTTTATGGTCCAGCTCTCACATCCTTACATGACTACTGGAAAAAGCGTAGCTTTGATTATACTGACCTTTGTTGGCAAAGTGATGTCTCTGCTTTTTAATACGCCATCTAGGTTTGCCATAATTTTCTTCCAAGAAGCGAATATCTTTTAATTTCATGGCTGCAGTCACCGTCTGCAGTGATTTTAGAGCCCAAGAAAAGGAATGTGGTAAAATTCCCTGACTAGATGTGCTGATAATTTGTCAGCTATTCACTTGAGAGACCTTTTGCTAAATTGATACATCTTTTCTCTCCATCCTGAGATGGCAGAATGGCATTCAGTTTCATTTCCCTCATTTTTGTCTTACGACATTTTGACAAAATGACTCGTCTTTCTTTGTCTCCTTCACCCCACCCCCCGCCCCGCCAATTCTTGGTCTCAGAACACTACTCACTGGCCGTTGCTCCACTTTGCTCTCCTTTTGCTCCATATTGTTTTCATGGAACCCTGCTGTGCCCCTCTGGATCTTTTGAAAATCGCCCTGTTTTATATTTTCCCATCATTGTGACTCTCTTCTAGTTCCTTGACTTTTTTGATAGTGAAGTAGTTTGAGTGGATTCTAGTGTTCCAGTGCAGAGAACAGGGTGATAAATTGAAACTGTGTCCTTTGTTTCTGATATAAACTTAAAAGCCCATAAAACATTTCAAACTTGAAAGCAGAGAGACTAATAGGACAGAGCACTGATGTACCCTCCACTTGGATTTATGAAGTACTAACCTTTCCTTTGTTATTTTTTCCCCCACATTCTTTTATTGGCGCATAATTACTTTACAATTGTTGTGTTAGTTTCTGCTGTACAACAAAGGGAATCAGTTATATGTGTATATCTCCTCCTCCTTAGCCTCCCTCCCACGCCTCCCATCCCACTCCTCTGGGTCATCGCAGAGCTCCAAGCTGGGCTCCCTGTGCTCTGCAGCAGCTTCCCACTAGCTTTTTTTATACCATGTTACACATGGCAGTGTATGTATGTCGATGCTACTCTATCAATTAGTCCCGCCCTCCCCTCTCCTCCACCCCCCATGTCTGTTTTATCTGCATTTCTATTCCTTTTCTGCAAATAGGTTCATTAGTACCATTTGCCTCAGATTTTTAAAGAATTTATTTGTCCACAATATCTCTTTTAAAATATTGTATTGATAGACTTGTTGGTTATTTGCATGTTTTTGCTATTATAAACATTGCTATGATGAATATTTCTTTGTACTCATGGGCAAGACTTCTCTAGCCATAGATAGTTTAAAGTAAACTTCTGCAGGGAGGTGGGGCAGGGGCAGGGGGAGAAATAGGTGAGGGCGATTAAGAGGTACAAACTTCTAGTTGTAAAATGAGTCATTAGTGTGAAATGTACAGTGTGGAGAATACAGTCAGGAATTATGTACTGTCTGTATATGGTGACAGACTGTGGCTGGGCTTATTGTGATCATTTTGACATGTATAGTGTTATCAAATCCCTCTGTCATATTACAGTAACTAACATAGTGTTTAGGTTGATTATACTTCAGATCCAACCAACCAAACAAGCAAACCCAGAAAGGGAATTGGATGACAGTGGTCAAAAAGTACAAACTTATAAATAAGTAATGTGATATAATGTACAATGTGAAAAATATAATTAATGCTATTCTATGTTATGTGTGAAAGCTGTTCAGAGTAAATCCTAAGAGGTTTTTTCATCATATGAAAAACATTTTCTTCCATTTTAAAAATTTTAGGGGTTTCCCTGGCAGTCCATGGCTCAGACTCCATGCTTCTTGCAGGGGGCATGGGTTTGACCCCTGGTCAGGGAACTAAGAATCCCATACACTGCATGGTGCAGCAAAAAAAAAAAAAAAAAAAAATCTAAATGAGATGGTGGATATTTTCTAAACCTGCTAAGATAATCATTTCATGATACATGCAAATCAAATCATTATGCTGTACACCTTAGGGGGCACTGTATGTCAATTATATTCCAATAAAACCGAAAGAAAAAACTTCTCAGTGATTGATAAGCTAACAAGCAAAACAGTAAGTGATAAACATTTCTGTTATATCTTGACAAAGAAATGTTACAGCTGTTTTTAATTACATTACGTGAAATAGGAGAAAATGCCTTTCGCAACAGCCATCTAAATAGAAGGCAGCGCGTGAGTTAACACGACAGCCATCTACGCAGAGAAATGGTAGCTCATGCCGCTTTTTGCTTTTGGATTAATAGTAGCGTGGCTTTTTTCTTTTCCAAAGTAGGTATTGATATGACTAGAAGGAAAACAGATGGAATATTGGAATTAGTGAAACTACTTTCATATGGTAATTTAAGAAATATTCACTACATCCTTCTCTTATTTTTCTTCGTGGTAGTATTTATTCCTACCTAGGACTAATCAGCAAAATCTATATTTATTATTTGTATCATACGAATCCCAGGGACAGAGGAGTCTGGTGGGCTGCCGTCTATGGGGTCGCACAGAGTCAGACATGACTGAAGCGACTTAGCAGCAGCAGCAGCAGCAGCAATCTCTAAGCAAGAATTTTTAAAACACTTTTATCATGGAAAATTTCAAGCACCCACAAAAGTAGAAAAATAGTACTGTGAACCCTCAAGTATGCATCACCCAGCTTCAACACAATTGACTTTCTTTTGAGCAAGATTTTCAATTGTGGTGCTAACATTAGTTTTATATTTAGAAAGTCTTATATTCAGGGTAACACAAAATTAACATTGCTCATTTGGAGAATTATTTCAGTATTCTTATGAGGTAAGTGGCAATTGTTTAGAGAACTTATTATTGCTATTATTATTATTAGATATAAAGTTGTCCTTTTAATATAATTTTGCTAGTTTATGGGTTGATTGTGAGTTTCTTCTCTCCATTAGTTGCTCAGTGTAATGGTCTGTTTGGCCAGTCTTTCATTTGACAGGGAGGTTGTCCACAACCTTTGTAAAAGTGTGACCTAAGCCCTTCAAAATGTTTTGATACAAAAGTTAGGAAACAGTTCTAAAAGAACTCCATTTTAAAAATGAAACACGGGGAGTTCCCTGGTTGCCTAGTGGTTAAGATTCCAAGCTTTTCTGCCATGACCTGGGTTTAATCCCTGGTCAGGAACTGAGATCCTGCAAGCCACACAGCGCAGACAAAAAATCCCCCAAAAACCAGAAAAGAAAAACAAAGACAGCAGAGGGACAAGCTAGTAACATGCCCTGGTACTGTCTGTGGAACTGTAGATCCAGAGACTGTGTAATTCACTGTTCGAGCTGTCCTGCATGAGTTTCCTGTGTGCTTGGATTCCAGATAGCAGTGGTCATGGGCTCCTGCACAGCAGGAGGAGCTTACGTGCCTGCAATGGCTGATGAAAACATCATCGTCCGCAAGCAGGGTACCATTTTCTTGGCTGGACCTCCCTTGGTAAGAACCTGCTTGTTCGTTTCTTTTTGGTAAGAACATAGTCTTGCTTGCTTGCTTGAAGTAAAATATACATAATGTAAAATATACCATTCTGACCATTTTTAGGTACACAGTGCTCTGGCGTTAAGTATAGTCACTTTGTCGTACAGCTGTCACTACGATCCATCTCCGGAACGTTCTCATCTTCCCCAGCTGAAACTCTGTACCTATTAACCACTAACTCCCTATTTCCTGCCTTCTTCACCCTGGAAACCATGATTCTACTTTGTCTATGAATTTGACTACTTTCGGAACCTCATTTAAATGGATCCTATAATATCTGTCCTTCTGTGTTTGCCATATTTCACTTAGGAAAATGCCCTCAAGATTTGTCCATGTTATAACATGTGTCAGAATTTCTTTCCTTTTTAACACTGAATAATATTCCAGTGTACATGTATATACCACATTTTGTCCATTTATCCTTCAATATACTTTTGGGTTGCTTCCACTTTGGGGCTATTTGGAATAATGCTGCTATGACCATGTGTGTGCAAATATCTGTGTAAGTCCCTGCTTTCATTTCTTCTGGGTATATCTTCAGAAGTGGAATTGCTGAGCCATGTGGTAACTCTATCTAAATTTTTGAGGAATCACTTCATTCCTCTTTATAGCTAAGTAATATTTCATTGTACGGATAGGCTGTATTTTGTTTATCCATTTATTGGTTGATAGACATTTGAGTTGTTTCCACTGTCAAAAGTACTAAAATATAAAACATTTTCCTTTCTTCTGTGATCTGTCTAGCAGTTGTGTTTTTATTCGCTGTTTCATGACATGGCACCCCCCACCTCTGCCCCAGGCATCTCTGCTTCCCATGGGCCCACTGTGACCCCAAAGTTGTGCCGTCTCCATGTGAAAATGTGCTTGGTACCCGGATGGGGATGGGTACAAGGCTAGCCCTAACCGCCCCCCACCAAGTGGCCTGTTGGCAAGCCCATCTCAGCACTGCCTAGCCCAGGTCTGTGATGGGCTGCCATGATCCTCCCAGGACACCATGGGGTACACGCCTGACCTATGACCCTGCTCCTGAGCCAGAGCCCCACTGGGGACAGATGGAACAGTCGCTGGTCAGGGGCAGGGAAAAGAAGGTAGGGCAAGACCCAGGGCGCAGGCGCCAGTCAGCCAGGAAGCAGGGAGCAGAGGGGAGGAGGACTGCGGAAGAGCAGAGGCTGTAAACCTTAACACATATGCTCCATTGTCCCGCCAGACTTCATTACAGGAAACAGCTTCAGAGAGAAAATTGTTTAGACTTGCACCAGGGTAACCAGTGAGCGTTAAACTCCAAGCACAGGACTCTTCTGAGAGTGGGACCCTGTGCACCCTCACTGGCCACCTGCCTGTGAAGTAGTCACTGGGGACTTGATTATGTTATCCCTGGTTTTTCCTCACTTCCCATGTGACCATCTCCATTACTGTGAGTGCCGCGTCCAGCACGGCAGGTGAGAGAGACCTGAGACGGGCTAGCGTGTAATGAAAAGACAGACACATATCATTTGGCAAGTGGGGAATCGGGGGTCCTGCTGCTCTCCGTGGCAGGAAGACAAAATGGCTCCTTTCAGCCCGCACTTTAATCGGTAGAAGTCACGTGAGATCATTAGGGAATGGCTATACTGGGGAGTTTGATCAGCGCCCCATAACAAAGGAGTAAAGTTGAGGCTCTGCTGTTGGTCAGGAACATCTTGTTTTGTTTCCATGGGGACAGACGCAGGGGCAGGCAGTGAAGCGGCGCAGTGAGCACATCCTGCCCCAAGTATGTGCATTTGGTATGCTTACTAGGACAATCACGAGGGCACAGTTTGCCGCACCCTCGAGTCGTGGGGCAGGTTCTGGTCTCTGCTCTGCCAGGCTGCAACATCTCCCCCTTTTCGTTTTGATTGCAGGACTATCATGGTCAGTCCAGAATAGTAATATAGGGCTCTTTTTGTATTAAATTTGGGGGTACCCCGTTAGGATCTGGGAACCAATGGGAATTGTTGGTCCAAACTGTAGGGGAAGTGTCAATCCAGGTTAAGGGTCTAGCTAATGGAACATAAGTCCAGTACAAATCAGCATCTGCCCCAGTTACAGCACAGGAGACCAATGCCACCATAGCCAGCAGCATGGTCTCGGGGGTCTTAGGTGTCTGAGTGCGCAAGAGCACCTGTTTGCTCTTTTGACTGAGGCTCTTCAGTTGTCTGCAAGTCATAGGAGGTGCCTGATGAGTGTGTGGTTGTTCTCCTTGCTTGGGGCGGTGGGGGTGGGGGTGGGGGTGCAGGGGGCAGTCCGCCAGGGGCAGCCTCTGGACCTTCTGTGTCACCATTGCCATGCTCATGGTGGAACCCCACATCTCTGGGGGATCCATGGTAAAGCTTGATGCACCTGCTTGGTGTCTAACCAGGGCCTTGACCTGTTGAGACACAACCACATCCTCCTCCCCATGTTGTAAGGGGGTTGGTCCTTTCCATGGACCACCTTCTGGCGCCTTCCACCAGACCTCTGGGCGTTGCACTGAGGGAGTATGTGAATGGTGTTTCTCATATGGGGTTGATTTTTGGTCATCTGTTGTGAAAAAATTTAAGGTTGGGAGAGCTGGATGCAGATGTGCAGGTGGAGATTTCCCTGCTATTCCCCCTTTTTGTTTTAAAAGTTGACTTTTAAGAGCATAATGTGCTCATTCAACAATAACTTGGCCAGTTTATATGGGATGCCTGTAGAATGACTAATAGACCAGAGAGAGCATGTTAGGTTGTAAAAGGCTGTAAAAGATTTAAAAAAGTTGGCCCATTGTCAGTTTTAAGTTCTTTGGGATGCCCATGTGAGCGGAAGCAGCTAATAAATGGCATTGGGTGTGAATGGTGGTTTCACCGGGATGAGCAGAAGCCCAAAGCATATGAGAATAAGTATCAATAGAAACAGGAAGGTAGCTAAGGTGTCCAAACTCAGGAAAATGGGTTACATCCATCTGCCAAATTTTATTTGGAGTAACCCCTCAAGGGTTAACTCCAGGTGATGGAGGCTGGTAAGCACTGACTTGTTAACAGGAGGGACAGGCTTGAATAATTTGTGTTGCTTGGGATTTAGTAATGTTAAACTGATGTCTAAGGGAATGGCCGATTGATGAAGAGTTGATGAAACTGGTAAGCCTGCTGAAAAATGGGCATCGTTAGAAGGTCAGCCTGAGAAGTGCCAAGGGTGAGAGGCCCCAGGAGAGGGGAGTGAGCTTGAATATGTGTAATAAAGAAAGGAATGGGAGCAAACGGTTTTTTGAAGTTGGAGAAACAGGAGGAATAAGTCGTCAGAATCAACATGTTTAATTTTTGCAGTCTCAATAGACTTGGTCATTCCAACAACATAGGCAGGGTCACTAACAATATTAATAGAGGCCTTTAGAAACAAGTTCTGTAATTTCTGTACTAGTTCCACTTGCTGAGCCGAGGTATGGGGAGTTACTAGAGTTTCTCACTCCTCAGGATATGCCTGCTTTGCCATTGTTAGAACCATCTGTAAAATAAGTAGGAGCGCCTGGGATAGGCGCCACCTTGGTGACTCTGGGCCACACAAAAGGGGTTAGAGAAATAAATTGTAATAATTTATGTGCAGGAGGGTGATTGTCTAAAACGCCCACAAAAGCAGCGAGGGCAACCTGCCATGATAAGCAAATCTGTCAAAGATGCTATTGCTGAGTTTTGTCAAATGGACCATGAATAGTTTGAGGATCAAAGCCAGTTAACTGGCAAGTATGCTTCTTTCTTGTATAATTAAATTAGACACAAGGGTAACGTACGTCATCAGAGTTTTGCCCTCCTGAGAAAGTGCCAACAGCCATTCTGTGATGCCAAAGGTGGGCTGTTCTTGAAACAGAACTCCCATAGGGGCTTCTGAAGAAGCTACGACAATGAAGAGAATAGGATGATCATAGTGAACATGATTAAGTTGAGCATTTTGAATGGCAATACTTACTATATCAACTTCCTTTTTAGCTTGTGGCGTCAGAGTCTGAGGAGAAGGGCTGAGTCCCCTTTAAGGGTCTCAAAGAGGTGTGTAAGTGAACTGGTAGGAACGCACAAGGCAGGGTCCAACCAATGAATATCTCCTAAAAGGTAGTCCCCATCGTATAAGATCGTGTTGAACTTGGTGAAAAAGTGGGTTTAGGAGAGACTTCTGGGGCAGCTAAGAGTATGTCATCCACAGTGAATGATGGAGACTTGAGGACAGAGGGCTCGAGCTCCCTCCAGAGTGCTAGCCACGTATTGTTGCCATAGCATCACCATCCCCTGAGGCAACATTTTCTATTGGCTATTGGTTAGTACTGGGTACCGAGAAGGCAAATTTTTCTTTGTCTCGTGGAGCTAAGGGGATTGTATAAAAACAGTCTTTAAGATCCAGAACTACAACTGGCCAATCTTGAGGTATGGCCGAAGGGGATGGGGGTCCGGGCTGCAAGGCCTCCATGGGTTGCCTTACTGCATTAATAGCTCGAAGATCTTGAAGCAGCCTCCATTTGCCTGATGTTTTTAGGGACTGTGAAAACTGGAGTATTCCAAGGACTAGTACTTTCTTCTGTGTCCTGCTTGAAACTGTTCTACCAAGGCTTATAAATGCGTAAGTTTCTCCTTTGCTAGAGGCCATTGATCCACCCAAACAGGTTTAGATTTAAGCCGTGTTAGAGGTGTGGTGTGTAGTGGTGGAGAAATGTCAATGACCTTCATTGAAAAATTTTATATAGTAGCTCTTTTCTTTCCAGTTTGGGTAAAGGAGAAGGATCTCCCTGTAAATTTTTTCCTAGCCCTTTCCCCAGTTGTTACCCCATTCTCACCATCATATAATCTGCCTTTCCCTTGTTGGAGAGAACTAGGTGCCATTGGGCAAGCAGATCTCTGCCCCATAAATTGCAGGGAATGTCTGCAATAAAAGGTTGGAAGTGGGCAAGTTGTTTGTCGGGCCCTAGACAAGGAAGAATTGCTGAACTCTGAGCAAGTTGTTGGGATTCTTCCAAGCCTGAGATTTTTTCCTGGGGTTCAGTCAAGGGCCAGTCATCTGGCCATTGATGAGAAGTAATGATGGAAACGTCAGCTCCAGTATCTAAGAGACCAGAGAAGGTTTTCCCTTGAATTTTAACCTTACAAGTGGGCCGATCTGAGAGTATTTGTTGAGTAAAGCACACTACTCGATCACCTGTGCTCCCAAATTCTTGTTTTCCTCTGGTGATAGGATTATAGTTGTTAGGGGCATGGTAAGGCAAGAGAAGGAGCTGAGCAGTTCGTTGACCTTGAAGAATGACATGGGATGAGCGAGAAAGAGCCATTACTTTAATTTCTCCCGAATAGTCTTGGTCAATAAGGCCAGGAAGAATTTGGAGGCCCTTGAGAGTAAGGCCACTTCTGCCCAGAATGAGTTCTATAGTCCCCGGTGGAATGGGGCCTTGGGTCCCAGCAGGGATTGCTACAGGGGGTCCGATTCATTAATCTGAACAGTTACTCTGGTTGGGAGGTCCAACACAGCACTTCTGCTGGTAGTAGCTAGGAGGCTGGAGATAGGCTGAAGGGTGTGCTGGAGATCCTCACCAGCTATGTCCCATTGTTTATGGGGCCTGGGGCTGGCCCCGTTGGCAGTTTCCTGGCTGTAAAGGGGAACCGTTCTTAGGAAATTTTGATCTGTATTGATTAGCCCAGTGATTGCCTTTCTGGCATTGAGGACACAGTCCTAGTGTTTTATTGTTACAAGTGAATGGAGGTATTGTAATACCTGTTTTAGATCGAGAACGGCAATCCTTTTTCATATGTCCAGGCTTTTCACATTGAAAACATTTGGCAGGGGAAGGGCTAAAATTATTTTTAAAGGCAGCACAAACTGCTTGAGCTAACGTGGTTTGTTTGTAAGCCTGTGTACTGATATTCTGACATGCTCAAACAAAATCTGCAGGGCTGCCGTTTTGACGAGTAGGGTTAAGGGCAGCCTTGCAATCTTCATTGGCATTTTCATAGGCTAATTGTTTTAACAAAATGTCCTCCACTGTAGGACTATTAATTTGACAGTGGAGAGCAGATGAGAGCCAGTCTACAAATTCAGTGAGTCTTCTCCAGGTCTCTGTAATATTTTAACAAATGAACCGGTAGGCTTGTCAGGGCCTGATACTGTCTGCCACACCCTTCGGCAACATTTGGTGACCTGTTCGTATGCTCCCACCAGTGTACCTTCAAGTCAGTTGGGTTGTTGGACTGGTATATTGCCCTGTGCCTATGAGCATTTCAAAGGTAAGATTATGTCCAGTGGCCAAATTAGTATGGGCTTGCTCTTGGCACAACTCAGTATAAGAGGCAAAAAACTGTAACTATTAGGGACCACTTAAAGCTGCTTTGGCTAACATTTTAACATTGTAAGAAGAACTTCTTCCACGGAAACAAATTTCCAACAGTTCCTGTGTTAAGGGGAATCAGCCCCGTTCAACCTAACACTAGATTTTAGTTCCTTTAAAACATTGATGTCAAAAGTTTCATGGGTTGTAATAACCTGGGTGGGATTATTGGCGTGGAGTCTGTAATCAATAGGGAAAGCAAGATGGTCCTCAATGTTTAAAGCACACAGACGAAGGGTGGAGGCCATGGCAGGCTGAAATTGAGTCAGCGGCTTATCCTCCCAAGACATTTCTAGATCCAGTGGAGGTGGTGGTGGTGGAAAATCACCCTCAGGTTTAGGTGGCAGAGGGGCGGAAGGGTAAACAAGAGCCGCTTCTGGGGACACCGCCTTCTGGAATGATTTCTCAGTCTGTAAAGGGTATAGGACCGATCGCACTAGCCCCAGGTCGCAAATACCATCACGAGTGTGCGATCCCCTCTCCTGTGTGCTGGTTTCAAATTCTCTCCCACTCAGTCCCAACTTTCAATATCTAAAGTGCCTTCTTCCAGAAACCAAGGATTATATTTAACCACCTCTGTCTTCCCTGGTGCCTCAGACGGTCAAGCGTCTGCCTACAATGCGGGAGACCAGGGGTCGATCCCTGGGTTGGGGAGATCCCCTGGAGAAGGAAATGGCAACCCACTCCAGTCCTCTAGCCTGGAAAATCCCATGGACCGAGGAGCCTGGTGGGCTACAGTCCATGGGGTCGCGAAGAGTCAGACACGACTGAGCAACTTCGCTTTCACTTTAACTGAGCAATTGCGTCAATTGCTCCTCTTTCACCTGCGCACTAGCAGTCTGGAGGAGGTGCCTCACAAGCTGGAGATGCTGTTTCTCAGCTTTACTCAAATCATTCCCCATTGTTACCCTGACTTTGTAAGACAACAAGGGACTTTCCACCCTTGGAGTCTGAGGGCCTGGTCGTGATCCAGGCGTCTCACTTACCGCTTGCTGTCTTCACTTTCAGTTTCTTCCCTCGGCGGAATTCTTCCCAATTTCAGGTCCCTGTTTGGGCGCCACCTGCCGTGTCCAGCACAGCGGGTGAGAAAGGCCTGAAACAGGGCGGGCGCGTAGTGAAAAGTCAAGACACATAATTGGGCAAGCAGGGAATCAGGGGGTCCTGCTGCTCTCTGTGGCAGGAAGACAAAATGTCTGCTTTCAGCCCGCACTTTAATTGGTAGAAGTCACATGAGATCATTAGGGAATAGCTATACTGGGGAGTTTGATCAGCGCACCATAACGAGGAAGTCAAGTTGAAGCTCTGCTGTTGATCAGGAACATCTTGTTTTGTTTCCATGGGGACGGACGCAGGGGCAGGCAGTGAAGTGGAGCAGCGAGCATGTCCTGCTCCAAGTATGTGCATTTGGTATGCTTACTAGGACAATCACGAGGGCACAGTTTGCCGGACCCTCGAGTCATGGGGCAGTTTCTGGTCTGTGCTGAACCAGACTGCAACAGCGAGTTTCAGGAAAGCAGCGGTCACCCTGCAGTTTATGCCACAACTTGATCCTAGATTTCAGAGGGATAAACAGAGGGTGGGTAAAGACACAGGTAGTTAGTACAGATTACAAGGAAACATCCCACTGTGTATGTATAATCCAAGAATATTAAGGAGGTAAACAGAATAATGCCAAGGAAATTCTACAGGTACAGTAAACCTAAAGTGGAGTATTATTCAGCCATAAAAAGGAATGAAGTTCTGACACATCCTACAACATGGATAAACCTTGAAAACACTGAGCCAGACACAAAAGGACAAATATTGCATGGTTCCACTTCCATGAAATATGGAGAATAGGCAGATTCATAGAGACAGAAGGTAGGTTAGCGGTTGCCAAGGTCTAGGGTGGGAGTGTATGGGTAGGGATGCTTCTTTTGAGAGTGATAGAATGTTCTGGGATTAGGTGGTGGTGATGATTACACAACCTTGTTAATATAATGAAGAACACTGAATTGTATTCTTTTAAATGGCAAATTTTCTGGTACATGAATTATATCTTACAAAGGAAGTTTATTGTTTCAAAAGTTTATCTTTGGTTTTGGAATACTAACACAAGTTTATTAAAAAGAGAATGTTAAAAGATTTTATGCTTTGTGTTAATTTTCAATAACTTTTTCACTGAGGATCAGGTAGGTAAGCCTGAAAAACTACCATTTCGGATGTAGTGAAAGTCTCAAGGCTTCATTCCAAAAGCCTGCAGAATAATACTAAATATTATTCTTTAATATCTCTCTAGCTATATTCATAGTGATTGTTGGTTAATTTACTATGTATAGTAAATTTTCCTGGGTAGTTCTTGTTTATTTTTTATTAGAGAATGAGTACAGATATAACTAGAATTTAAAACATCTTTTTGGGAATAAGGCATTATCATAATATGGATATAATGCTGCTTTTGAGAGAGGATTTTGTTAGCATCAGGATAAGGAAGATAAAGGTCAACATCATAGTGTCTGTTCACTGGATTCAGGTTTAACTTATACCATAGAAAGAAGCAACCTGGCCACTGAAGTCTGCAGTCCTGTTAGAGAACTGAACCCTGTTCAGTAGTCTGCAATCAAAAGGCCGTGTTTATAGGGAGGAAAAAAAGCAGCAGCAGCCTCAGCTGTTGGAGAATTCTAAATTTTGATGCTTGTTTTACCGAAAATTGAGAAAAGGCTTTGCAGGTTTCACACATAATGTGAGGTTGAATTGCCATAGCTTTCCATAGCTTAAAGTGGTTGAAAAAAAATGCACAGTAATAAGGCAAGGTTTCGAAGGAGCTGTTTTATTGTCTTATCTTTTATTGTCCAAGCTTGTTATTTACTAGAATGAGCCATTTTCTTTTTCTCTTAAGCTTTTATCACATTTTTATATGTCAGTTTCAGACATGTGTGAGTGTTTCAGTAAATATTAACTGATGACAAATTTTCTTTTTTCAGCTGATATTAGTTCCCTGAAAATGAATATCCTTTATCAGTTATTTATTAGTTTTTACAATTTTAAATATCCAGGCACCTTTGTAACTAGTTATTGTCTGGACTGAATGTTATTTTACACTGAATTTTTTGGGAAGAAGAGAACCAAGAATTTAGTTCTGGGGGTGGAATAATTGGAGGTAAAAAATGTAATTACTTCTCCCTGTATAATAATATTTAAGACAGAGCTTTTGATGTAGTGAATAAGTCATTCCGATGCTGTATTTTAGGTTAATGTTCATTATTCTAACAAAAGCTTTTAAAAAAATTACTTGGAGAAAAAGAAACAAATCAACTAACCCAGAGAAGTAGGAATCAATAAACGATTCCTAAGGGACCAGGTTGGCGTTTAGCCTTAAATCATTTTTCTTGTTAAAACTTCTCAGACTATAATTAAGACATTCTTAATTTATTACTTAACGTTTCTTTCTTTTTGGTCATATTCTCATGAATCTTAGATGTGGGTAATCATGGAGATTTTTTTCCCCCATCTTAGAGATACTATGCCTTTAAGAGTTTATTTTTGATAGTCACTGGAATTATTCAGCAAAGGTGAAAAAAAAATAGCGTTACTCCAGTACATTTATTGGGTGTCCAGTGATGAATAAATCACAATTTCTGCCATCCAGGAACTCACAGTATAGAAAAGACGAGAGACACACACACAAATTAGTGAACTACAGTCCGGCAAGTGCCATTGGAGGTGTAAGTGGAATCTGCTCAGTACCGTGGAGTGTCGTTAATGGTTCAAAGGCCTGGGCAGATCAGGGAAAGCCACACAGAGCAGGTTGGGCTTGAAAGAGAAGTGGGGGTTCATTGGGTGGATGAGAGGAAGAAGGGAGCCCAGGTAGTAGGAACAACGTATGCACAGATACAAAGGCTTTAAGGTGCATGTGGAGGCAGAATAATGCCGGGGAAAGAGCATGCTTTCAAGCCAGGAATGTCTGGGTTCAAGTCAGTTTCTGTCCCTTGCTTGGGGGCTATGGGCAAGTTCCTTAGTGACTCTGGGTTCGCATTTCTTGTCTGTAGACTAGAGACAATATTATCCAGGTGGGTTAAATGAGAAACAAAATATGTAGTTCTGTGAAAGAAAGAAGGGTAGATAGAGCCAGGTTAGGGAATGTATGGGAAGGCATTTTAATAACTCTGATGGACAAAACTCACCTTTGACTTTTATCTTTGTTGTAGGTTAAAGCAGCCACTGGAGAAGAGGTGTCAGCTGAGGATCTCGGCGGGGCTGATCTTCACTGCAGGTGAAACAGAAGCAGTTGTTTCTCCCCAGGATTGATTGTCGTTTATCTGTTTAAAAGAAATTTTAAATTATTTTTTCCAAGTGTTAAACTCGCCAGATCAAACCAGTTTACTTATTCTAGATCTGCGGTTTTGGGGTTCAGTTCTTTAGTGTTCCATTTCTAAGCAAGAACATCAGCTTTTTATTGTAGCCTAGAAAGACTGGAGAGACAGCTTTATCATTTATTCATCAAATACTCATTGAACACCTGTTATGTACCAGGCACTGTTTAGATATTCAAGGTAATAAGATAGACATTGTCTTTGATCTCAGGCTTATAGTCTAGTCAGGGAAGTTTGTTTCACTTCCTTCAAAATAGAACATAAATGTGTATACATGATAAGGGCCACAAAAAAGAAGTATAGGGAAGGCATATAGAAGGTAGAGCTAACCCAGTGGTGTGCAGGCATTATGACACTGCTTAATTAACACTTGTTAAGTGGAGGACAGGGTGCTGGATGGTGAGCCATGATTCAGCAATAGACCATAAGAGAATCTGAAATAGAGAAGTTTATTAGTCATAGGTCCTGGAGAAATTACACAGCACACCTTGAGGGACCACATGAGGCGGTCAAGCCAGAGTGCCCAGAGATGAGACAGGACTTGGGGTACGTTTTTATTAGGGTCGATGATTGGAGTGCTTTGGGGTCCCCTGACTAGGGCCGGATTGGTCAATCAAACCAGAAGATTGGGGGTAGTGTTAAGTTCCTTAGAGACTGTATATAAGCATGCAGGCTGTGAGAGGCAGTGGAGACTGCTGATCATAAGGGCTGTTGGGGAAGTCATTGAGAAGTTACATTTGCTCGTGACTGAGCTGCTACCTAGGTCTTGTTTGAGGAGCCTGTGTCCATTCAAGGTCCCTGCAGGCTGCATGGAATGCTGAGGAATAGCTTGGCTAAATGCTCAGTAAGAGGTAAACACTTAGCTTGTTCTCTGAGAAGGAAACTATCCTGCCTTGTGGCATCTGCCAATCCATATTTGTGGTATAAATTATCCCACTAGGCCTGATGTTAAGCTTCCAATGGGGCAAGACTGATCATGGCATCAGGAAGAGACACATACAATTGGCTCTTGTGAGGCAGGCGTGAGCCAGCTCCATTACATCACCGGTTGGCCCATTACAGATTAAAGTTCAGCAGTGAGAATACCACCATCTAGCTCCTAGAATTTCATGAGGATTGACTGAGATATTATGTGTAAACTGCTTGAAACAATACCTACTTTAAACTAAGTACCCATAAATGTTAACTGCCATTATTATCATGTTGATCATCATAATATTCAGTATTCTTATGAGCAATTAGGAAATCATTGAAGAGTATTAAGGAGAGAGGTATTGTTACCAAATCTTTCATTAGAAAAATCCTAGATGGAAGATACTTAGTAGGTTGGCAAGAGTGTATGAGGGACCAGTTGGATGGCTGTATCAATAGCATAGGTGCTGCTGGCTTAGATGGTTATGGTAGTGGTGAAGGTAGGAAGGGAGTAATCACATTTGTGCTCTATTTTAGAGGTAGAGTTGAGGGATTTGTTGATGGATTTCATATATGGGGCACAGGACAGTGAGGTAATGAAGATGATGACATGAAATGGTTTTATTCCCTGAGTCTGGGAGGACTGGAGGAGGGGCAGAGTTTGGGATGCAACAGAGGGATCAAGCGTTGCCAATTAGAGATGCTCCAGGCAGCCAAGTAGAGATGCTGAGTAGGCAGTTAACTATAAGTGTCTGGAGCCCAGATCAGTGCTCGAGAACCATCAGCACAGAGGTGGAATTTAAACCACCGGACTAGATGAGTCCATCTCGAGCTGAGTGTAGATAAGGAAAAGGGCCCAGGACTAGACTTTAAAGAACCCAGACATAAATGGCAGGTAGATTTAATCATTGAGCTCAGTGGCCTGGGAGGTGCAGTAAACCTTTCTTTGCTCTGCCATCCCACAAACCAGCAGGTGGCTGTAGGAACAGTCATGGGAGCAGGAAAATATGTACAATGTTTCCACTCTCCTATCAAAGAACACTGCTATGCCTTTTGAAGAGCTGGCTAAGTTTTCTGCCTCTGTTTTCCATTCACTCCTTTCTCACTGAGCACTTATTGTGGATAGATGGATTATACTAAATGTTATGAGCAATGCAGAAGAATTTCAGGCCTAGTCCTTGCCCTCAAGGATTTATAATTTAATTAGGCGGGTAAATGAATGAACTAAAAGAAAATTACAGAGCGAATATGCTAGCTTGAGTCCAGTTAGGGAGTTTGGGATTGACGTGAACGCACTGCTTTATATTTAAAAAAGATAACCAGTAAGGACCTACTGTGTAGCACAGGGAACTCAGCTCAGTGTTATGTAACAACCTAAACGGGAAAAGAATTTGAAAAAGAATTGATACATACATATGTATAACTGAGTCACTTTGTTGTATACCTGAAACTTACACAACCTGTTAATCAGCTGCTGCTGCTACTGCTAAGTCACTTCAGTCCTGTCTGACTCTGTGCTACCCCATAGACGGCAGCCCACCAGGCTCCCCCGTCCCTGGGATTCTCCAGGCAAGAACACTGGAGTGGGTTGCCATTTCCTTCTCCAATGCATGAAAGTGAAAAGTGAAAGTGACATCGCTCAGTCGTGTCCGACTCTTAGTGACCCCATGGACTGCAGCCCACCAGGCTCCTTCACCCATGGGATTTTCCAGGCAAGAGTACTGGAGTGGGGTGCCATTGCCTTCTACTCCAATATAAAATCAAAAGGTGAAAAAGTTAGGGGTGTAGATTCTAGGATTCATCTTCCATTTGCCTCACTTGTTACCCTTGTGACTAGACAAACTACTAAACTTCCTGGAGCCTCATTTCCTCATGTGTGAAATGAAGATGTGAATTGCTTCTGCCTCACAGCACGCTGTCTGTGGCATACTAAGCACTCTATTACTGCCAGCTATTATCATTAATAATAGCTTGTTTAAAGTCGTGTGGATTAGGTGGTGATGGCTTTTTTGGGAACAGTGTCATAAAATTTACTAGTCACAAGTTGCTTTGGTTCTCTCTGTTATTATAAATAAATACTTACTTGTACATCTCAGATTTGTCATCCTTAGTAGTTAATTTGACACAAAGCTTTACATAATAGAGTGTCTCATCAAAATTTTCTCTTTCCTACTATTTTGGTAAATACTAGGCAGTTTTTAAAAGAAGACATTTTATTTTAAATATTTACTGATTGGGAAGCAATCTCTTCTATTTCTCTTTCCTTACTGAGTTACTATAGTGTAGACAGAAGTCAGCAATTGCAGCTGGTATTATGTGTGAAGTGTTCGAAAGATATGGTCAGTTGTAAAATGCCTTATTAAGTTGAAGAAACTGAAGGATCTACCATTTGCAAAGGTATTGGAAGACACATGGTTCCTGCTCTTACTGAGGAACACCCAAGCCCAAAGTGGACGGTGAAACCACCGTGAGAGTCCCAGTCTGGACATATCTCCCAAGGATTTGGTGTTTTCCTTGGACAAGACATCACAATGTAGACCATGACAGCTTAGTCTTTGCTTATTTGTTGTTGTTTAGCCACTTGGTCGTGTCTGACTCTTTGCCACCCCGTCGAGTAGCCCACCAGTCCCCTCAGTCCATGGAGTTCTCCAGGCAAGAATACTGGAGTGGGTTGCCGTTTCCTTCTCCAAATCTTTGCTCATAAAATAAACTAAAATTCTATTCTTTTCAGGTATATATTTTTGCCTGACTTTATAGTTCTTCCTAAGATAATTCATTAGAAAGTCGTAGCCATCCATCCACAAGTGCAATGACAAGCCATCTAAGAACCAGAGCATGTCCATATCTCATTCACATTGAACTTGAAGTGGAGAGGGACTTCCATGCCTTACCACAGTGCCACGCTATCAGTTATTTTCACCACTGATCCAAGGGACAGTGTCTTCAAGCCTTTATGTGTGCTACCTGTGACAGCTTACTCTGGGGGTGTACCTTGACAAGGGAGTCCTCAGCAGTCTCTCAGAAATGAGAAGTCACAGTTGGTGTCTTCACAGTTGATGAAGATAATGAAGTTGTGATCATCTTTACAGTTGATAAAGGTATACAGTTTGTACCTCAGTGAGGTACAAACACTTGTCGTTGTTACCAGCTACATCACAAAAATGGGCCAGCTGAGGTTGAAATATATCATATGCAGTTTTATCTGTGGTGTACGGGATGAGCATCAAATAGAAGTTCTTGCCAGTAAGGCCCTGTGGTCCACTAGAAGAAAGTCAGGATTGAGAAACAGAAGGTGAGGGTTCTTATGCAGCTACTGGCGGTCCTAGAGCAGGTATATAACTTCTGGGTACCTCAGTTTTCCCTGTTTGTAAATCAAGATTAATAATACAGTTTTGCCATGGACATTATGAAGATCAAATTAGATGACAGCTATTAAAGTGTTTTAGAAGCAAAAAGATGTCATCCTTAGATGAGAGAAGATTCTTGGGGTTTAAGATATTTAATTATTTTCCTTTCCCCTGTTCTGATTGTTTTAGTGTGCTTTACTCTGTAGAAAGTCTGGAGTAAGTGACTACTACGCTTTGGATGATAAGCATGCTCTTCACTTAGCTAGGAAGATTGTGAGGAGTCTAAATTATCAGAAGAAAATGGATGTGAGTTGAATTTGTTGTTCTATTTTTTTATTTTTCCAATGCATTTTGGCTTATGTCACCTTGAAATAATATCTTTAAACAGGCTAATGTTGTTATTCTGTATTTCTGCAGGTTACCATTGAACCTTCTGAAGATCCTTTATTTCCTGCTGATGAATTGTATGGAATAGTTGGTGCCAACCTTAAGAGGAACTTTGATGTCCGAGAGGTGTGTAAAGTGGAACTGTGAGCTATAAGCTATGCTGTCATAGTTCAAGGCATGTGTTTAAACGTCGTGTGAGCTAGTAAGCTGTATGTATCCATTTTCAAAGCTCAAGTCTGTTTTATATATGGGACATAAAAGGGAAAGATATCTTACTAAAAGAAAAAAGGGGGAACACCTCTTAATTTTCAGCAAGTTTTCCCTGCACAATGCCTAAGCTTGCTTTGTTCATATTTAGTACTCTCTTCCTGTGGACATGAGGAAAGATGTAGGGCAACGTTATAATTTCCAGCTATTTCTTTTTTGGGTTCTTATTTCGGGAAATGGATGGAATGTCAGTAAGTTGTTGAAAGAAAAAACATACCCTTTTAGATCAATAGGACATGAACAAAGGATTAGACTTTTGATTACAGCTGAGGATGTTGCTATGGTTACAGATTGTCTTCCATGGTCTAGGTCAACAGTTTTTAGTGCTTGCATACAGCATGTAATCTTTTCTGACAGAATACTTTTTAAATTAGGAAATTGTCCTAATATCAGATTCTGTGCCTTTAATATTTTGTTATGTTTCCCCTTGACTATAAAACTGTTATGTACTAACTGTGAAAAATATAGAAAATACAGAAAAACAAAAATTGCTTGTAATTCCACCATCTAGAGAAAGCAGCCAATATTTTGGTATTTTGGCTTAATGTGTGTGTATACATTTTTATGTAGTTCCGATAGTATATACCTATATACTAGGAGTGGAAATCAATGCTTAAATTATAAACATTTCCCCATTATTTAAAAGTTCTTCATGAAACATTTTTTTGTAGCTAGGTCCTCATTCTTATACTAGTACTTGGTGACATGACAGGCACTCAGTAAATATATTTTTGGAAGAATTGATGAGTATAACATCCAACTTATGGATGTGAGTAATTATTTATTTAGGAAATACCCTATTATTGTTAGAGAGTCTTAAATCCTGGATTTTAATGGAGCTTCAACTGGTACTTCACTTTGGCAAGGTAACTTAGTTAACTATACGTTTTAAAATTAGGTTTTTGGTTTGATTTCTCAGTTAATTACAGGCATAGAGAAAAAAATGGTACGTATAGGGATTCTGTCCCTGAAAAATGAGTTGTTCTAACAGTCAAGTTTTCTAGATGGTTAAGGATTCATTCTTTCAAGCAGAATCACTTTTTTCATATATTTGACAGTATTTATTGCATGCTTTTTCTGTGAAGATATTATTTCAGGAACCAGGGGTAGAGAAATAAGCAAAACAGATGCAAATCCATGCCTTCATGGTAGTTCATCTTTTTTTTTTTTAAACAGTATTTCAATTTCATCTTAATTGGTATCTTTTTATAAATAGACCTCTGTCATCTTAAATTGTATCCTAGCTTCTTCATGTTCATCACTGTGATGATAATTTATTATATTTTTCTGTAATAGCAAATAAGCCTTGTTTGGAGATATTAGTATATGGAGCTGTGGGACAGCATTGGGATATTAACTGAAAAACCCAGTTCTGGTCCTTGCTTCCCTAGTCAGTGGTATTGGGATTGAACCTCTGAGCATTGATTTCCACTCCTACAAATAGGAATAATATCATGTGATATGTCTGCTTCCTAAAGTTTACTTCTTTGGGAAGATGAGTTAGTATATTTTATGTGGTTAAATCAGCTTCATCATAAAGCAAATAGAAGGGAGTTTCATGTTAAGTGGCCCCAGGTTTCTCTGACCTTGAGTGATTTTATTTTTGTATGAAAGAATGGTCAAAGTAAGTTATTCACTCATTTTTCAGCCTTTGCATCTTGTAAAATACGTCTTTGATTGACATGGTAAGCAGGGAAAAGGAAGTTTGAACTGGACTGAAAAATGACACATAGCATCTAAAATGGTTTCTGAAAAAATTTGGAGTATGCTTCATGTTTAGAACACTTTGAAATAGTCCTGATGTTTAATGCTGAGCACTGAGGATTATCTGGTAACTTTGATCTCTTATAGATTAATGACATGTATATATACACGTGTGTATGTAGGAACATCTGTCAGATTCAGAATCAATGAACCTTTATTGAAGACTTAATAACAGCTGCTTTTCAATGAGTGCCAGGCAGTGTGCTTTGTTATTAGCACTTAAGTATTATTATTATTAAACAGATGAGGAAACTGAGGTTTTGAGGATTTTAGGTAACCAGCCTATGACTCCAGTTTCTCAGTGGTGGAGCTGGGAGTCAGAGCTGGTTCTTCATCTCAGCATTATTTTCTTAGGTTCCTTTGTTACTAGTTCATCACATCTTCACAACTTTGTTCCGTTCCTGCAGAAGTGAGAACTGAGACTCAGAGGGGCTGATTGACTTACTCAAGGACCCACAAATGGCCCACAAATTATATGTGATAACTTAGGTTGGAGCCTAAGTCTTGTGACTCTAAGGCTAGACCTTTCTTTCTTTCTTCTTTTTCTTGTTTTAATATATTCTCTTAATTGAAGTATAGTTGATTTACAATGTGTTAGTTTCAGGTGTACAGTACAGTGATTCAGTTTTACATATATGTAAAATATACGTATATATGTGTGTGTATGTATATATACACACACACATATATTCTTTTTCAGATTCTTTGCCCTTTCAGTTCAGTTCACTTCAGTTGCTCAGTCGTGTCCAACTCTTTGCGACCCCATGAATCGCAGCACACCAGGCCTCCCTGTCCATCACCAACTCCCGGAGTTCACTCAGACTCAAGTCCATTGAGTCAGTGATGCCATCCAGCCATCTCATCCTCTGTTGTGCCCTTTAGGTTATTACAAAATATTGAGTATGTTTCCCTGTTCTATACAGTGGGTCCCTGCTTTCTGATTGAATCCCTGACCCTCAGCTAATACATTTGACAGCCCCTGAAGCTCTGAGTCCAGTAACCAGCCCTTGTAGTCTCTGCTTCTCTGCTTCTCAGCCCTTGTAGGATGCCATGTGGTTTAGTTCAGTTCAGTTGCTCATTTGTGTCTGACTCTTTGTGACCCCATGGACTGCAGCGTGCCAGCCTTCCCTGTCCATCACCAGCTCCTGGGGCTTCTTCAAGCTCACATCCGTGAGCTCGGGTCTGGTGATGCCATCCAACCATCTCATCCTCTGTCATCCCCTTCTCCTGCCTTCAGTCTTTCCCAGCATCAGGGTCTTTTCCAGTGAGTCAGTTCTTCCCATCAGATGGCCAAAGTATTGAGTTTCAGCTTCAGCATCAGTCCTTCAATGAATATTGAGGACTGACTTCCTTTAGGATGGACTGGTTGGATCTCCTTGCAGTCCAAGGGACTCTCAAGAATCTTCTCCAACACCACAGTTCAAAAGCATCAGTTCTTCGGCACTTAGCTTTCCTTATAGTCCAACTCTCACATCCATACATGACTACTGGAAAAATGATCGCCTTGACTAGATGGACCTTTATTAGCAAAGTAATGTCTCTGCTTTTTAATATGCTGTCTAGGTTGGTCTAGGTTGGCCATGTGGTACTGTTGCTTTTATAGTGAAGTGTAATATCAGGACTCAGAATGACTTCAGGGCATTAACCATACAAGTCGAGTGAAATTTTACTGAGATTTTCTGAACAGGGTGAAATTTTGCAAAAGTGACAGCTTCATTAAGAATTTGTTTTCCTTATGAATAACTTGAATGCACAAAGCCTTTTGTAATATAATTTCTCAGGGACATTGCTATTTTTTCCTCTTAGGTCATTGCTAGAATTGTGGATGGAAGCAGATTCAATGAGTTCAAAGCCTTGTATGGAGACACATTAGTTACAGGTATAAAGATGAAGAATTGAAAATGTGAACATTTTATGATGCTTTGAAGACAAATGATCTCTTGTCTCACGCCTCTAATGCGCTTGGCATGAGCTTTGTTATTTAGAGCAGTACAAATGTGCGACAGTATTCAAGAGGAAGTGTTTTGTAAGGATCATTTGTAGCTGAATGGTTTTATGGATCCAGAGTTTAAAATCACGAGGGCAAAATGCTATGGTCCAGGCCCTTATTCTGTGACTGTGTGGCTTTAGCTGTATAAAAAGATTCTTATCATCATAAAATTAACAGAAATATTTGTAGTTCTTTTTATTTCTCTGGATAGCTATAATTGTTTTGAAAATTTCAGCACGGTCTTCTTCACTCTTTAGTCTTCAATTCAACTGTGAAGTTTCATGTGATGTTTTAGTTTCCCAGAAAACTGTTGACTAAGTTAAACCTCACTGTCTCTGTGTAGATCTTATGTTGACCCACATAAATACTAGACTGAGAATACAGGACAGAATATCAAGTCTGAAAAAGCAAAATAAGAATACTTATAAAAGTTAATTCATTTACCTAAAGTGTTGTTTGTAGGCCTTTGAAAAAAAAATATTTGAAACTTAGATACCAGATCCATAATAATCTGTCTTGGACAAACAGCAAAACAAATTTGGGCATTTTATTTGGTCTTGCAGAAACTCCAAAATGTAGTTGTTAATCTGAAGGTAACATATCAGAGTAGAGAAAACAACTAGCTGCAAAAATCCAAATTGCAAATATACATTGAAGTTTAAGGATAAGTCACAGCACTTTCTTCTGGTCTGATTTATGAGCAAGAGAAGGGTTCATACTGGGAGTGGAATTTATGTGTTTGTATGTAGGTGTTTAAGTGATTAAGAGCCTTTTGTTTGATATATAGACAGGATTTGTCACCAAATAGTTCAGCATGTAACCCGCATTGTGCAGCAGTTTAAAACAAGTCAGAACTGTTTCAGCTTCTTTCTTGAAGATGGATGGGCTGTCTTTGTCATCTTTTTTTATGTATTTGCCCTGGACTTGCTAAAAGACTTATGGTTCCTTTGCCTCCTAAAATACCAGGGTTAAATCCACTTTCCTCCATTTCTTTTAGTCTGTATTGGAATTCAAATAAGGTTGAGGGGAGGGGAGGGGAGTGAGAGGAAGAAGAGAGGAAAGAGAGGTGGGGGGAGGAGGGAGGGAGTGAGCGAGGGAGGAGGGAGAGAGGATGAGGCAGGGAATGAGAGGCGAGGGGGCCTGAGGGAAGGGTGGTTTGAGAGGAAGTGGGGCAGTAAGAGATGGGGAGGGGAAATGAGAGGGGCAGGAGGGAGGGTGATGATTGCGGGTGTGAGAGGGTCGGGGCCCTGAGTGGGAGCAAGGAGGAACCAGGACAGATTTCTCCAAGGAGCTGGTGCTGTTGGCGGTCTTATAGCTTTCCTCTTGCCCCTGCGCTTAACCATAGGGCTTTTGTAGACATTTCACTGTTTTGTTTGACCCACAGGAATTTGGTGAAGATGTTCCCTTCATGGGTGGGTGACCCTAGTGTCGTGAGAGATGCACCCTACTCTGCAGAACTAAGGATGGATGGAAAGTCTAAATAGTTAACAGGGCAGAACACCTTCAGGGTTAGCACCTTACTGCTGAGACAGGGGCCAGATTCCCAGCTCTTTTTGTGGGACAGGCAAGGACTCAGAGTGGATTGCCAGAGCTCTGGGCAAGTTTGCCCCTCCCTGAACTGCCTCTGTAAAGAGGCAGTGCCTTTTAGGGTGTGCAGCGTAGGGTTTTGGCTGAGATTTTAGGTCTGAAAGACCAGAAGCAATATAGGTGACCGTCAAATCAGTGTTTCATTTTATCACATTAAAGACCTATCTGTTCACTTCAGTCACTCTGTTGTGTCCGGCTCTTTGCAGCCCCATGGACTGCAGCACGCCAGGCCTCCCTGTCCATCACCAACTCCTGGAGCTTGCTCAAACTCATGTCCATTGAGCAGGTGATGCCATCCAACTATCTTATTCTCTGTTGGTTATTCCTGAATAACCATTAGAATTTTTAAAAATAAGACAAAGCCAGAGAAAAGAACAAAAATAAGTCTTAAGGTTGACGTTCTCTCTTATCCATTCACTTTTTGAGCACCTGATTTTTGTTGGGCCCACTGCATTGGGGGTCTTAGCAGCAGACTGTCCAGCTTGAGGGTGGAGATGGAGCCTGGTCCAGGAACTGGTAGCATGCTTCCTGTGACTCACTCTAACAAGCACAGTTTGTTGATACTTGGCTTTCAAGTACTTGACACCTGTTTATAATCCAGTAGGTTTGGAAATGTCTCTAGTCACCTCCTTCACATTTACAAAATAGCATCCTAGAATCACCCAAAGTATCTGCGTCACAAAATAACAGGGTTCTCTTCACCATTTTTCTTCTCCCTTACTTCTGGTGTGTGTGTGTGTGTGTGCATGTGTGTGTAGTGGGTGTTTGGAGTGGTAGTGGAAGTCGTGGTGAGACAAAACCAAAACTTGTGAAAGGGAGGAAGAAAAAGATGCAAGCACAGAGAAAAGGAAAGTGGGGTGATACATGCTTCTAAGTTTACCTGTATTTCTTACCTTCAGCTCAGTTACCACCGGACTTGAGCGTTCCTGCTTTTTAAAAAGATTTGTCTTTGCTGAGTTTATCCCCTTTATTTCAAAGGGAATATCATTAACACAGGCAGTTTCAGGCAAGCTGGTCACTTGAAACTGGCTGGTGACTCTGGACATTGACCTTTTAAGGGATCCATGTCTCTGACTTGTTCTAGTTCAGAATACTCTCTGTGTGTGGGACGTAGATGCTCTTACATACGTGTTACGTGACTGAATGGATGACGCACTGACCCGATCATCTAACCAAACCAGTCGATCAGACAAGTGGATAATTTACTTTACATGTGACACAGCCCTTTCAAGAAAGCATAAATCCCAGCCTTTAGTGCTTTAGAAATAAATCGTGCCCTGAGCTGTTTTGTACCATAGATGAAATCTCTACATTTTAAACATTGATTTGAAATTAAACAATGTATAAATATGTCTGCTTGTGGTCAATTAAAAGCCCTCTCAAATACATACATCTTTTTTTCTTTTTTCAATTTTCTTTTGAGGATTTGCTAGAATATTTGGATACCCAGTCGGTATCGTTGGAAACAATGGAGTTCTCTTTTCTGAATCAGCAAAAAAGGCAAGTACTGTTAAAACTGTTCCAAGGTTTTCCTATTTTAATTTAGACATATCAAGTAATGAGTGAAAATTTACTGCATGAAAGCTTTCAAATATTTAACCAGATGCCTTAGCAGACAGGACACTGGGTGTGAGCGTGTGACCGTATGTGTGCATGCATGTTGGTTTGAAAGAGCTTTATGGAGGCTTACATAAACATGATGAACTGTCTTGAGCACTATTAAGATACAAATGATTGTTTTAGGAAAGTTCTAATACTTGAATTATAACTGCTATGTGTATATATTCGAAGAATATGGAAATACTTGTCTTGATAGTATTTCATGCACTTGAGGGATTCAACGATATTAATACTATTCTTATAGTTCTGAGACATCATCTGCTTTATTCTATCCTGTCATCATTTTAATCTGACTATATTTTCACTTTTTGGAAACAGGAAGATAGCGAGAAGTGTTACTGAAGCCCTGGTTTTAAGAGAGGAAATTAATGAATACCTTTTTGATTCAGTATTCATTTTCATACATCATTGTTTCAGATTTACCTAAACTTGGATAAGTGTAATTCATGTACTTACTTGATAAAATGTTTTCTTAAGAAAATAAAAATGTTTAGTGTTTTGTTTTTCCTCTTCATAAGGTAGGTGAATAATAAGGTGAAGCGTCTCTTACTGAGGCAGGTAGTAGGCAGTTAAGCACTTTCATACCTCAGTTAGGAAGAGTTTGTCTTTGGTGGAATGTTTTACCAGTAAAGTTGGTTTCTGGATTCTGTATTCATTGTCATTTCCCCACTGTGATTATATGATGAAAGTAAAGTAAAAATAAAGAACAGAAAAGTCAGCTAGACTCTTTACCAGAAACAACCTTGGGTAGCATGTGATTATATTCCTTAGTTGTTTTTTTTTTTAATTCCCTCTCTTTAAAAACCAAAAACCAAAAACCAGAATGGGTACTGCCATGTATAGAGAGATTTTGCTTGCTTTCATTTAATAATACGTATAGTGAGTATTTCCTAAAATACTAAATATTCCTAATACACTGACTTTAAATGACTGTATAATATGCATATTTCAATAGAGGATATGTCAGACCAGGGTCAGCAAACTCCACCTCGTTTTATTTGCTGGCTTGTCACAGATAAGCCCAGGAGAAGAGCTGTGTTTGGCTCCAGTCTGACGTTTCATTTGTTGAAGTTAAGCCAAACAAGTCTGTGTGATTTCTTCATCCTCGTATTTGAGGTTGAGCAATTGCTTTGCCATCTTGTACTTGCCAAGGCATTTTCAGCTAAGTTAAGGGCATCTGTGAATAGAGAGTAAAATATGAAACAAATGGTTTAATTGTTCTTTTACTCATATAAGCTTTATAAAAATAGGGAAAGGAATATTTTTGTGTCATTAACTAATTTCCGTAGCTTAAGGTTAAAGGGTCTCTAGCACGTATCTAAAATCCCATTTATTTGAAACACGTTGGTAGGAAAGATATATTTTACTATAATCTTGGTGCATGAAAGAATTTCAGATGATCATCAAAACATAGATATCCCAGAAGGATTTATATTCTATCCTTTTAAAAGTGGAGAACCAGAGAATGCCTTATGGTGAGACACAGAAATTCTCATTGACAAGCAGTTCTTTCTTCCCTGTTCCTTAAATTTTCCTTGTTGTTGGCATGTTAGTGATTGGTGTCATCTTTGACACAGGAGTTGTGCTATGGCTGTATGCCAGTGATCAGACAGGTACCTGGACAACACAGGCTCCGTGCAAACCACAGTCAAGTGTTCCATTGACAGTGGGTCTGCACTGTGCTATTACCGTTACTGTTATCGTAAGGTCAGACTAGCCAAGCAGAGGGTACTCTTGCTTTGACCCCAGTGTGGTGTTTGCAGGACTCATGGTGATTACAGATTTGTTAACCTCTTCTGAAAAGATTTTTTTATTTGGTTATAGGGGGCTCATTTTATCCAGTTATGCTGCCAAAGGAATATTCCTCTGCTCTTCCTTCAAAATATTACTGGTAAGAAAACAGTTTCACCAGTTTGGTTGCATTTATTTCAGAGCTGCACTGTTCAATATGTCTCATGTATTGGGCAGTGCCAACGCAGAACACTTCCCTCATAACAGAAAACTTGATTGGACTTGCGCTCTCAAGATTATCTTCGAAGGTTACTGCTTCATGAATCTTAAAGATTTGGAGGAGTTAATGCATATTTTTTAGCCAGGCAGTTTTTGAGTTTCATGCACCACGTTCGAGTGACCTCCTTTTACTCCTGCGTATCTGCACCCACCCACCCACCCAGAAAGCAGCAGTATTCTGGGCCAGTTCCACTGTCATCAGTGGCAGAGGATGTTGTCTGACCCCTGGTCTCTTTCCCGTACTTTGTTGCCCTTAAAAGATTTCAAGCAATGCTCTGGTCCTCCTTTTCCCCGTCTTTCATTGTGTTATTCTCCCTGAAGCAACATCTTCTTTAAATGGACACGTACATCCTGAACCAAAGTCTGGAATTGGAGTTTTGACTCCAAAGAACAACATGACCGATGTCACCTGTCCAATTTCATGATCCATGGATCATCCTAATGTGATGGATAAAATGATTTTTTAAGGGCTCTTATGATTCTGGAGTTCTTTTTCCTGGAATTTTCTGACTTTCCTATTTATACTTATTGTGTGTTGCCTGGTGTTTGACATATAGGAAGCACTCTAATATGTAGCTGAGCTGAAAACTTTTTCTACCTCTAAGTCATGCATGGTTATCTCAGGTTCAAAGGAAGGAGAGGTCCCTGAATTAGTTGCTGGGATCAGGCATGCCTTTGTGAGAAGGAGTTTGGCCTTTGACAGTTAGCCGGGCTTTACACGGTGCTGGTACTAAAACATCTTCATCTGGTGCTGTTCTTGTTGAAGGTTCTTGGTTAGATGACTCTTGAGAGAAGTTGTATCCAGCTGCGGCCGGAGAGGACCCTGTGTGGCAGACCTTCTAAGAGCTCATGTAAAAGTCTTCTGAAGCTTTGCTAGGCCAGAGACCTTGTTTCTAATAATGATTCATGGTTTATTAACCACCAGTAAGTTAAACTGTGTGCTTGGAAGATTCCTACATTTTTGTTGTATTTTATTTTTAGGTGTGTTGGGGACAGAGAGTGGAGTTTGGTTTACAACACTGTATTTGAGGGGCCTGTGGGACATCCATCTGGAGATACGTGGTGGGCAGTTGAACGGTCTTGAGCACAGAAGCTGTATTAGCTGGAGGGGAACATGGAGACGTCCATGGAGATGGGACTTAAAGCTGTGGGAATAGAAAACACCCAGGGAGAAGAGAAAGGGACAATCTTTGAGTCTTCCAAGAGATAAGAGTAAAGAAGGCAGCATGATTATGCTGTTCTTTATGGTGAAAGAAAGAAGGGTCAGAGAAAGCCAGGTGAAATGGCTTGTCTTCTTTTTCAAGGTAAAATCATTCACAGGGACTAGCAGGGCAGTGGAGTGGTGGGTAGGGGGTAAGAACTTTTAAAGAGTCGGTATTTGAGATAGCTATTCTGGAAATGTTACAGGGAGTCAAGATAAAATGGATAAAGGAGTTTCTGAGCTGTTCTGAGGGCCCAGTTCAGAGGGGTGGGGTGGGTAACCAGAGGAAGCAGATGGTGCCTGGTGAGGGCAAGGGTTATTGTAGCCACAGCAAGTACAGGTGATCCAGAAAAAGTGGTTTAATTGAATTACTCAGTGCAGATGTGCAAAGCAAGAACAGCAACTATCAAGTAGGCATGTGAATCTGCTTTATGGGGAGGGAGACAGATGAAGCCTGACTTGGTGTCTGTAAGGTGAAGAGGAAAAGGATCCCAAGGCCTGGAAGGCCCAGTGAGGCTGCAGATCAGTTTTAACAGAGCTGGGAGCTTGGAGAAGTAGAAGGATCCCGTAATGATGAGAATTCTTTTATCTTGCTATTGAGTCACTGACAGGGACTCTGAGCATCTCTCTGAAACATTAATTTTATTTCCTCAAAGTTCAGAAGGAATAATCTGTATTGTGAACCAGATCCGTGAGCCCTGAAACCCACAGTTTCACAGTTGGACTTGCCCCAGTACTTTTCCCTTAACTTGCCTCATCTTGCTCTTTCCTCACCAAGCTGTAGTTTTGAGATTAATTTCTTGAAGATATGTGGCATTGTTATCTTGTCTGAAGATCTCTGTGTGTATCCAGATGAAACATGTAAGTAATTTTTAAAATGATTAGAGAAAATTTTATTTTACCCTTAAAAGTAAATTTTTGGGGGGCGTATTTCACATATAAATATTTTATTAGGGTGAGAGACCACTGGTAAAATATATATAGCTTGACAAGATGTCCTTCCAGTACCTTGGTGAAGATGACTGCACATTAATCTCATCACCCTGAGGCTCTCTTTCTGTTCTTTCCTGTAGGATTTATGGTTGGTCGAGACTATGAAGCTGAAGGAATTGCCAAGGATGGTGCCAAGATGGTGACTGCCGTAGCCTGTGCCAGTGTGCCGAAGATAACTGTCATCATTGGGGGATCTTATGGGGCTGGAAACTACGGCATGTGTGGCAGGGCCTATAGGTAGGTGGTTGCCATGACTTCCTCTGAAGGAATGAATCATACTTCAGGTATAATTATGAATGGTAGGTTTATTTCAAGTTTATTTGAAACATAGAATGGTATTCACAAATCCCATTCAATTAGGCCATAATTTGCATCCTCTGGAGGGGTGAAATGAAGTTTAATGCTAAAAGTACCACTTTGAAGAAAGCCAAAGTGGGAATTAAGAAATATTTTGAGATGGCTGATAATGAAAATACTATATATCGTATCATAACCTGTGTGATGCAGCTAAAGTCTTGTTTTGAAGAAGGTGTGTAGACTTTATATATATATATATATATATATATATATATATATATATATATATGTACTGGAAAAGAGGTCAGGCTGAAAATCACTGAGCCAAGCAGCTAGCCCAAGAAGTTCAAAGAAGAGCAGGATATTAAAACAAGAAAAATAGAGACAGAACATAATAAAGCACAAGCATTGTAAAGATAGAAGAATCAGGAAAGCCCCAAGTTGCTATGTTTAAAAGGGTTACAAACTCGAGAGTCCCCAGTTAAAACTAAAAAATAAAGGGAGAAGGCAATGTATCGCCAATTTTAGGAATGGAGAATAGCATATAACCATACATAATAAGAAGATCTTTTGAATACATTTTTGCCCAGTAAATTTGGATAAAATGGAAAAATATAATTCATCAAAACAGACATTAGAATCCCCTGGAGAACTTAGAAATTCTACCATGCTGAAGCCCCACTGCTGGAGATTAATCTGCGGTAGGTTCTGGGCATTATTTTTGTTTTTCTTAATCTTCAGATAATCATTGCATGCAACCAGAATGAAGGACCGCTAATTTAAAAGGTAAACGTGAGCCTCTGAAAATCTCTGTGTCATACAGTGAGTTCATTTGATCATTCTTTCATTTCTCCTTGCATAGCCCAAGGTTTCTCTACTTGTGGCCAAATGCTCGCATCTCAGTGATGGGAGGAGAGCAGGCAGCTAACGTGTTGGCGACCGTGGCAAAGGACCAACGAGCCCGGGAAGGGAAGCAGGTAAAGTGCGGCCTGAGGCTCACCAGGCGCTGGAGCGGGAGCAGCACACCCAGAACCCTCCAGGTTCACAGGCACGGTTCCAGCATGCAGGGCCTGGCTCTATCTAGAAGACGCTGGCCTGGAAGTTGCTTTAGCAGCTCAGACCTCCACATTCTCCATCTCTTTTTAAAGCCCTTTCATTTGAAGTAACTTCTTGTAGTAATTTATACATTTTTAAGAATGTCTAAGAAAACACTTCAGAAACTCTTGTCTGTGAGTGCCTGAGGCATAAAGATGTTTGATTCTTAGTTATTTGCAGTGAAAGAGATTTAAATAAACCTGACTTACGTCTTTGGTTTTATGAACTAAAGCCGCAGAATTTTGTTTCCTATTTTACTTGTAGATTGTTGTTAAGGATACCTTGAGTGTGAGGCCCTGTCATATAATGAGAATTGAATACCATTATTACACTGTGAAAGTATCAAAGAAGAAGGCTGGAAAGGGCCCCGGAAGCTTAACGAAAGGCAGATCAGCAAATGACTGTTTGAGATGGAGTCTTCTGTTTGTGTCTGTTAGAGATTCATCTGAAATTTTACATTGTAATTTATTATAACTTACAACTATTTCATGATTGGTGAATGCTCCTGAAGTTGCTTGGGTGCACTGTTTCGTCATAGTAAGGCATAGCGTAGAGAAGGCCCTGCCTTTTTAAGCTCTCAGTTCTGTCATTTAGAGATTGATCATCTGGTCAACTGCCTAGTGTGTAGCGTGAGGATAGTATAAAGCCAGAGGTGGTTCCTGTCTCCCTGAATGCATCTCATCCATGCCTCTCATCCCAAGTGACAGGAATTCTGTGGAACTGAGGTTTCAGATTCACTTTAGTGCTGACTAGTATCCAAGCAAAAGGAAAGCCTCACGTTTGTGTGTGCAGAGGGGCATGTGTGTGCAGTGGGGTCTATGAAGTTCTACCTGATGTTTTGAAGACATGTCTTAAATGCTAGCCCAGCACAGTGATACCTTATTAAATAGTTATTTGATTAATTTGGTATACAGATATATGAATTCATCTATTTTTATGTGTTAAAGGAAAGTGTAGGATTTTAGTGGTTTTCCCTTTAAATTCTTGAGTTATAAATGACATTAGCCAATGAAAGTACATAAGAAAGCTTGGATTTATTTGAAAAAATAATCTTTAAGTTGAAAATACTTTTCAGGATTGCAAAATTAATTTGCATAGAGTTTGCAGTCAATTATCACTTGTTTCTGGCAATATGGATGGGCCAGCCCGTAAGTGTTAGAGAAAAATCTCAGCTATCTGGGAAGTTGCAGAGGTTATTTAAAATGTGGTTTATTGTCTTATCCCTTTAAACTTTAAAATCTTTAAAATTTTGGCTGTTTTGATTGAAAATCCCACTTCTCCACCTCCTTAAACAGAAGCTGTTAAATGTAATATAGCCCTTTTGTTATGTTGTATAATTCACATCCAGTTGCTCTACCCTGCTGAAATATGTGATAACCTTGGTGTTGACCTTATGTTAAGCAACTTCAGGATGTTGGCTCTGATGAAGGAGATGTAACAGTGCACTAATTTATTAGATACTCACATCTCAGGTGAGATCATATATGTTAAAGCATCACATGTAATCTACACCTCACTGTTCAGATGTTGGTTGTAACATTGTCATTCATGAAATCTGTTGCCCCATTTTCCCTTGAGATGCTCTTGAGTGGATCCATGTTCCCCTGCAAGAGGACTTACTCATGGTCCCTTTTCTTTCAGTTCTCCAGTGCTGATGAAGCAGCTTTAAAAGAGCCCATCATTAAGAGGTTTGAAGAGGAAGGAAACCCTTACTATTCCAGTGCAAGGTGGGAGCCAGAGAATAACTAACTCTTTGATGGACAGATCTTGACAGTCAGAGCAATAGCTTTATGAGATCTGAGCAGTTGGCATCATCCAGCCCTTGTGGGAAGCAAAAAATAATTTTTGGACACAATTTTGTACTGTTGTTTCTCTAATGGCAATGCCTGGTGCTGAAATGCTGGCTCTTCTTCCAGGCTGGACTTTGGATCCATCCCTATTGGTCTGACCCTGCCACTCCCCCCGCCTCTTCCCTTAGTCCACTCCTAATTGAGTAGTCCAAGGCCTGGACCGCACTGGGGCCAGAAGTGGATCACACTGGGGCTGGGAAGTTGAGTTAAAATCCTGGCTGTGTCACTTTCAGGAGTTAGTTCTGCAATAATTTTAGCTTAGACACATGAATCCCAGTCATTCCCCTCTCCGGTTATTTGCTTTTACCCCATTTAAACATGAAAATGGTCAGACACTCAGTGACACTTCTTAACAAGTGAGCCTGCTGCATCAGAAGGTGATTATTCACAGCCAGGGTCCACGTGTTGACATTAAGCAATTACCTCACATACCACTGTGGTTCTTATTCTGTTTGTTTCTTATACCACTTAAATGAGGTAATAAATTATCCCAGCTGTCCCCACTGGAGATATGTGTGTGCTTTCAGACCTCTTTTTCAACAACTTTAATGTTCTGCATTCCAAACAATAATTTAAGCTTCATGTCTTCCTTTTATCCTTTGGGCATATGGGAAAAAGAAAATAACTATTTGTGTCTTTTAAAATTAGATTATGCTGTGATTTGTGTCATTTACTGGAGAAAGGAAAATCGAAAGGTAGAATCCATGTCAGTCACTTGAATGCATCTTTTGTGGCAGACTCTGCTGCTGATGTTGGAGGGCTGCAAAGGCTGAACATACTTATCTCCCAGAGCATCATTAGTTTCAAATTTTAAATTAATACCATTTGGGATTTTTGAAAAACCTTTTTCTCTTCTTGTTAATATGTATTTCTGAAAGCAAATGTCCAAGTGTGTTTTGTTGTGGCAGGTCATTGACTCACTTAATTAAGAACAGGATATTTTATATAGTCTTTGGTTTGAGAAATTGTATGTTCTTTTTAACCCTCACTGAAACAGGCTTACGTAGTAGCCAGTAGAAACAAAGAGGGAATAGAAAATCATATAAAAAGTTAAAGAGAAAATATACATTATAAGCTCACCTATAACTTTGTTTTTACATAAGACTTTGAAATTTACAAGGACAGTTGGAATATTAAATTTTGAAAAATAGCATATTTTGTGTGAGCCATTAATTTGTTTTCCAGCCCTAGCTAGACTGAATCCCTTATTATTTTCATACTTAACATTATTATTATTATTAATGGATTATATTCAAGACAGGAGAGCGTATGGCCCAGTTAGACTTATCTCTGGGATTTAATATTGAAGACTAAAGTTTTTCTATTAATTTATAGATGTTTGATCTGTTAAAACAGTTGGTGGCATGGATATACCACCTTTGTTTCAAAGATGAAAGGATTTTCAAGCCAGTTTATGGCACTTTCCTTCAGTTGGATAAATCTCAGTTTACTAATAAATTTCCTCATCTGTTTAGGCTTTAATGTGGCTAGATGTGTCTTTTCAGAGAGCTCTGTCATCATCTGCGCTGTAACCTCCTGTGTTTTTCTTATCCTTACATGTTACCTGTACAGCATGCCAATTTTCTTCTTCTCAGTTGTTTTTATATCCCAACTTATCCAGACATTTGATTAAGGACCTCCTACCTGGAGCAACCTTGATATCATTGTGCTTGCTATATTACTCAGCTGTAAGTTCCAAAAGGGGCTTCCCAGGTGGTGGAGTGGCAAAGAATCCGCCTGCTGATGCAGGAGATGCGGGTTCAATCCCTGGTTCGGGAAGATCCCCTGGAGAAGGAAATGGCAACCCACTCCAGTATTCTTGCCTGGAGAATTCCATGGACAGAGGAGCCTGGTGAGGGGCTACAGTCCATGTTGTTGCTAAGAGTTGGACATGACTGGGCACACAGGCATGTAGGCTTCGGAGGGAGTGTATAGTCAATTGAACAGGTTACAAAAATAATTTTTTTATTGCTTGTTGATACTTTAGGGTACTTATTATGAATGTTTTATGAGCAAAGATTTGACTCATGGTCTGTCAATGTAAGCATGGTTTAATAGTTGATGCTATGTCTAGATACTGAAGGCAGTTTGTTTACAAAAAGCAAAACTGACACCCACTAATGACCTTTAAAAAATATTATTTCTTATTCATTTTTCTGTATAAATATGAGGTTGTCCATGAATAGCAAACTAAGATATCTACTTGTAAATTTTTTTTCTGAAATCAGTTTAAAACCATTACTTGCTTTTCCTATTGTAGCAAAAAATAAAGAACTACATATAAAGATATTTACTTTATTAATAAAATGGACTGAAGTCTATTAATAATTTTCATAGTTTCTTAGGAGTTTGGGGGACTATACGTTTTTCAGTGGGGACTTTGGTTGGAGACTCTTACCTTGGTTTATATGGATCTCCATAATAATAGCAGTAATATATCATTTTGGTTTGTATGCTTGTGTGGGCAGAGGAGGGATGAGAAAGCTTTTCATGAAATAAAAGTATTTTAAAACCAGGGTTTATTCTGAGGTTCCTTGTAGTAAGCTGCTCCTAAAGCCGCAAGTTCAACTTGACATTCTGTGGGGACTGAGACAAGTCGTTTTTCTTTCCTTCCTCTCTCCTGTTCTTGATCATGGTTGCTATTGTGAGATTATAATACACAGAAGCTCATCAGGGGATCCATATATTACCTGCAGAAAGACCTCCTTGGCACTTTGAGGCGTTGTGAGTATAACTGGGTGTTTGGGGCAGGATTCACAATCACTCATTTTTTGGTCTTTTTTCAGGCTGTGGGATGATGGGATTATCGATCCAGTGGACACCAGGCTGGTCCTGGGTCTCAGCCTTAGTGCTGCCCTCAACGCACCCATCCAGAAAACTAACTTCGGCATCTTGAGGATGTGATTGGAATATAAAGCATCTTCTATTGGACGTGTACTGAAATTTAGTATATTTGTAGCCTTAAAATTTTAGACTTTTTTAACATGTCGCTATTAATAGTAAGTGTTTTCTTAACACAGTGCATTGTACTTTTCTACCTTTAAAAAAAAATCAGTGAAGATATTTATCTGATGAAATGCCATTCCTTGTAAATTCTCTTAGAAAAAGCTTTCTATGGCTCAACTCCGCCATGCTTAGAAGGAAGGAAATAATTAGCGTTATCCTTTCTAAGCCCTAAGAAGTATGAGTTCTGTTACCTGTAAATTCCAGGTATTATTGAGATATTTTAAACAGAAAATTGTATTTCCACTGAAGTGATTGCTTTGCCAATTATGCATGGTGATATGTTAATGTACTTTTTAAAAAAAGCATCTATTACTTTCCCCTCCAGCCACCGTCCTCCTCTTCTCCACAGCATTGGACTTCTCGCCGTCTGCACCCTAGGTTCTGTTTTCCTACCCATTCTCGCCTCACCCTCTCACTTTCTGGTTTCTGCTGTCAGCAGCCCTCCTCTCCAAGGTCACCACTGACTGCCATGTTCCCGAAACCAGTGGGTCTTTTTCCAGCTTTACCTGACTCAATTCCCTGGGGCATTCACATGGGTCAGACACTTCCTTCCCGCAGCGCTGTTCGAGCTTCCACGCTGTAACCTACCGGCCTCCTTGCTGGTCCCCGTTCAGTTTCCTTTGCAGGCCCCGCTTCCTCTGCTCTTTCCTCCTTTCCTTCACCGTTTGTCTTGATTTTTCATTAGCAATATGTGAATACATTCTTACTCTAAAAGATACAAATAGCACAAAAGTGTCTCTTTTTTTCTTTTAATTGTGGCAAAATATACCTAACATAAAGTTTACCATTTTAACCATTTTTAAGTGTGCGGTTCTGTGATGTTAAGCACATCACGTTGTTGGTAATCATCACCACCATCCATCTCCAGCACTTTTCATCATCCCAAATTGAAGCTCTGTTATTAAATAATAACTCCCATTCCCTCTTCTCCCTGCCTCTGGCACATTTCCTTTTTCTTTTTTTAAACTGAGATATAATTGAATATAACATATTAATTTCAGGTGTACAACATAATGATGGGATATTTCTGTACACTACAAAATGATCACCAAAATAAGTCTAATCATCATCCATCATCATGAACAGTTACGAAATTTTTTCTGTTTTTTTTCTTGTGAAGAGGACTTTTAAGATTTACTTGTTTAACAAATTTCAAATATGCAATACAGCATTATTAACTGTAGTCCCCATGCTGTACATTGCATCCCCAGGACTTATGTATTTTATAGCTGGACCTATGTTACCTTTTGACCCTCTTCAGTCATTTTGTCCACCCTCACCCCTCTCCCCTCTCACAAACACTAATCAGTTCTGTATAAGCTTGTTTTGTTGTTTAGATTCCACGTATCAGTTAGATATGGCGTTCCTCTTTCTCTGATTTATTTCACTTAGCATAGTGGACCTCAGGGTCCACTCATCTTGTTGCAGATGGCAAGATTTTATTCTTTTTATGGCTGAATATTATTCTTCCTCATTCTTAAATGTGTGTGCTTTTCATGGCTTCATTTATGCTGTCTGGCCATTTCAGCCCTTCTTATGGCTTTAGTTACTGTCTAAATGGGGATGATTCCTATGTTGACAGTTCTTAACACAGCTCTCCCCTGAGCTCCAGACCTCTGTGTCAGACAGGTTTAGGGAACCTCAGAATTCAATCCTCATGTTCAATTGATTTTGCCTCTGACCATCTCTTGAATTCTTCAACTACTTTTGCCCTTCAGTGCAGAGCTTAAAAGGAGTCTACCTGCACCCAGTCTTACCTATCTCTGCCTCACTCTGGAATTAGAATGGCCATGCTAAGGCGCACATCTGTCCCGTTGCTTCGCATCTTTCACTGGTTCCCTTAGAAGTGCCAAACCCCTAATGCCCTCCATGGGTCTTGATCGTCACTTCTTAAGTCTCATCTCCTTGACTCCTCTTTTCACATTGGGTACGCCTCCCATTCTAGACTTTTTATAATTCCTTGAACCTAAAAAGTCCTTCCCCTCTTAGAGTCTGTGAGGTTCTCTCTGCCTGAACTCTTCTCCCTTCTACTTAAACACTTATCTTTTTATCTCTGTGGTTTCCCTGGGTTGGGTTAGACACCTGTTATGTGCTCTTGTAGAACACCATTTTCTTCCTCTGACTTAATGTGTTTATAAGAAATATAAGCATTAAAAAAAAATATATATATATATATATATTGCCCTCCCGTTAGAATGTAAGCTCTGTGAGAGCAGGGATCCTCCTGCTTGACCTGTGTCCCCAATGCCTGGCACTAGTAGGTGCCCAGATATGTGTCAAATGGATGAAAAGTTCGTATTTTAGTTGTATTTAAAATGAAGTGATTGATTATATGATCTGATACTACTATGAAATGCTTTCCTAATAAAGTTAATATTTCAAACATTTGTACGTGATGTTCAGTTTAGGCTGCATTGGGTATCTGAAGTCAGTTTAGTTCTTTGAGATGTGTACAGATAGAAGATCACAATTCAGAGGTAAGTTGCATTTTCAGATGAATGTTTTGAGGAGGTCCTGTGAAGGAGGAGACTGCCAGTTGACCCATGACCTCAAACGGGACAATCATTGGCTCCTTCCCACTCCCCCGACTGCCCACCATTCCCATAGTTTGCCGAAAGCAGCGTGGAGAAAGTAAGATGTTGCCGAGGCCATCTGGCCTAAATACATGAACTGAACTCAGATAAGCACTCTATATAATAACTTCTAAGATTCTGGTGAGAGAGCCGGTGGGAGACTCTCTCCTGGTATGGCCCCGCCACCACCCTGGTCTGTGAGTTCCCTGCCTTAAACCTGCCTCTTCCCAGTGGCTGCATCTCCTCCTCTCTCCTTGCCCTCTAAAGGAAAGGAAACCAGCAAAGGAACACAGTGAGTGTTTTTAAATAGTAAATTATATTAAATTTTTGGTTGAAATTTACAAAATTATGAGAAAACTGATTTTTGTTTTGTTTTGTTTAAATCAAGACTAGTTGGTATTTCATTGTAGGACCCATCAATAAGGCAAAGAAAGATTCATGCTATTTTAGAAGTGTTTTTACCTTTCTTTAGGACGATCTTGGTCACCACTAACACCACACTTAATTATTTTGTTCATTTTATCAGATAAAAAGCATTTATAATGCTTTGCCAAAATAGCAGCAGTTTTTGCCTGCCCTTCAATTATTGAGGTATAATTGATATACATTATGTAAGTGTAAGGTATAAATGTGATGGTTTGATGCACTTGCATACTGTGAAATGGTTACCACAATGTGGTTACTTAGCACATCCATCAACATACATAAAGACTACTTTTTTGTAATGAGAATTTAAACATTTTGGTAATTAAAATATGAATTTCAGCTAGGATAATGAGTGTCTTAGAATTTTGAGTGTTTCTTCGAATCTTAAGAAATACACAGCTCTCAAGTTGGCTTTCTGGGCACTTCTAGAATGAGAAAGAGACAAAATTACTTCTCTTTTTCAGTTTTCAAGGGAAATGTTTTCAAGTGAGGATTTGTCATGCTAGCGGAAGGCACTGGTGAATGTGCACGTGAAAAATTGATCATTTACCAAACGTGCATGGCTGCAGGCAAGGCATGACTAGAGAGAGGGCGTTACCTTTGCAGGGGCAAGAACAGGTGTTTGAATGATATCATTAATAAGACTTTTAGGATGGTGGGAGAGGGTCACCTAGTTCTTGTTAGTTGTAAAGTGTATTGATGATGGTGTTCTGGAAAGATGATTGTTGAGTGCTCTGGCCACAGCTGGATCTTTTAATGATTGGCTCTGAAATTCAATATTTAGAAATGAAAGAAATGAACTGTTTATACTTATGATCTGTCATTTATAACATTTCTGTGTAAATGGTACAATTAAATACAACTAATATTTAATGATGACGTTGGTTTTCATCATTTTCACAAAATACTAAAATAACTTTTTATTTAATGTGCCTTGAATTCTCTTGTATCTGGAGTCAGGATGTTAAGGATTAAGTTATTTGGGGAGCTAAATGAAATTTCTGTCTGCCTTTGACCTTTGTAAACAAGGGTGCGTTCCAGGTGAGGAGGCTTATAATCAAGGTGACTGTATAATTGGTCAGCCACTCTGAGCCCTACTGCTGATAATTCCATGAGAAACAGGATCGACCAGGCAGACTTTGGCATGTGGTTGCGCTCTCTCTCTAACTCACTGTCGTGGACTGAGTGCTGGTATTACATTCAGGTGTTGATAGTTCTTGCAAATGAGTATTCCAGATAGCTGCTTTGTAGCTTTGTAGTGGCTTGACAAAACAGAATTATTCTCAAAAAGTTCTAGAGGTCAGAAGACTAATCAAAATGGCAGGGCTGTATTCCTTCTAAGGCTTTGAGGGGAAATCCAATTCCTGCTGATTTCAGCTTCTAGAGGCCATCTGCCCAATCTGTAAAGTTTAATGTAGACTTACGTATGATAGCAAACACATGACATGTGTTAGTATTCTAGAGAGCTGTGTAATTGACTCAGGAGGGGAATTTACCATAGGGCAAGGGCAATTTTTTTTTTTTTTTTTGCTTTTCTTTTCCGTGGGGATGGTCTTGATCCCTGTCTCCTGTACAATGTCACAAACCTTAGTCCATAGTTCATCAGGCACTCTATCTATCAGATCTAGTCCCTTAAATCTATTTCTCACTTCCACTGTATAATCATAAGGGATTTGATTTAGGTCATACCTGAATGGTCTAGTGGTTTTCCCTACTTTGTTCAATTTAAGTCTGAATTTGGCAATAAGGAGTTCCTGATCTGAGCCACAGTCAGCTCCCGGTCTTGTTTTTGCTGACTGTATAGAGCTTGTCCATCTTTGTCTGCTAAGAATATAATCAAACTGATTTCGGTGTTGACCATCTGGTGATGTCCATATGTAGAGACTTCTCTTGTGTTGCTGGAAGAGGGTGTTTGCTATGACCAGTGTGTTCTCTTGGCAAAACTTTAGTAGCCTTTGCCCTGCTTCATTCCACATTCCAAGGCCAAATTTGCCTGTTATCCCAGGTGTTTCTTGACTTCCTACTTTTGCATTCCAGTCCCCTTTAAAGAAAAGGACATCTTTTTTGGGTGTTCTAAAAGGTCTTGTAGGTCTTCATAGAACCATTCAACTTCAGCTTCTTCAGCATTACTGGTTGGGGCATAGACTTGGATTACTGTGAAATTGAATGGTTTGCCTTGGAAACAGAGATCATTATGCTGAAGCTGAAACTCCAATACTTTGGCCACCTCATGCGAAGAGTTGACTCATTGGAAAAGACTCTGATGCTGGGAGGGATTGGGAACAGGAGGAGAAGGGGAAGACAGAGGATGAGATGGCTGGAAGGCATCACCAGCTCAATGGACATGAATCTGAGAGAACTCTGGGAGTTGGTGATGGACAGGGAGGCCAGGCGTGCTGCAATTCATGGGGTCACAAAGAGTCGGACACGACTGAGCCACTGAACTGAACTGAAGGGCAGTTTGGTTTTCTGCGGCAGCCAGCATTTCAGCATGTCTGGAAGCTTTTTCTTTCACAAAGGTGACCCACATCACAGGTTTGAGCTGCTCCTTACGTTAAGGGAGAGAAGTGTCTGTGGGAGAACAAGGTCTTAGAAGGTGGGGATTTAGTGGAAAACTTGCTGAAGAGAAAACGTGACCAGAACTACTTGTCAGAAGTACGCTGGAGGAAATGAATTCTTTTAAATGTGTTATTGAGTAGATATTAACTGTAAGATGTGAACAAGTAGAATTTTGGAGAACTTGGACCAATATAGAGATTTCTATAGAAGATAACATTTTCAGCCATATCTCTATTCATCACATTCCTATGATAATTAAAAATAACTTTTCTTGTAAAAGGATTTATAATTAAAAACCCAACAGTGTTATTTGTAGAAAACTTCAAGACAAGTGAAGAAAAGAAGTGAAAGTTCTCCGTAACTTCACCACCCAGAGATAACTGCTATTCATAATTTCCTGTATACTGTTGTCTTTTTTTCTATCTGTGGGAATTTTTTTTCACAGAAAAACTTATTCTGCAGTCTGCATTTTCACTTAATGGAATGTGACCCTGTTGACATGTTTTTATGTCATTTACTATCCCCACTACAATAATCTTGATGGTTCCTGGTACTGCTTTGTGTAGACGCCCTGTTTGATTTAACCACTGCCGTACTCTTGGCACTTAGGTTGTTTCTGGATGCCCTCTATTATAGATGATGCTGCAACAAATACCTTGTAGTTTATAAGGCTATGATTATTAGTGCAAACTCCTAGTAGTGGAATTGTAGATCAAGGTATACGTTAGATCAAGCTTTTTAAGGCATGTTAGTAAACTGTGCTCTATAAATGTACATTTATGGTAGAAGTATTGCTGGATATAAGGATGACTCTGGGACTTTCAGATGCTGAAATAGCTTCCAGTAGAATCAAATGGTTTACAAAACAAATGTTTCCTTTAATTCTTAAAAGTTGTGTGTAGGTGAGAGAGTCACATCAGCAACAAGTTGTGAAGACAGCATAAATGCATGGGAGGTGTCATGCTCATGGAAAGAACGCTAGGCTGGAAAGGACTGGGAGAAGACCAGTTCAGTCCTAGTTCTGCTACTAAAACATTGTGGGAACTTGGGGAAGATCACAGGGGACCAAAATCAGCCTCTCTGGCCTAGTACTAGTTGTTTTCCTTCCTTTTCTGGAGGTCTGTTTTCTTTTTCCCTCCCCAGGTGCCCCATATCTCTGCCAGTACTAGGGCAAGTGGGCCGAGGAGGCAAGGTCTGGGAGGGAAGGTCTGGGAAGGTGCAGGAGGAGCTGGAGGGGTACTGAGCAGGTGGAAAGACCCTCCCATGTCACAGTCTCACTGCTGCACAAGAATGGGGCCTTGCTGTACTTACTTTTGCTAGAAATTTTTGCCAGAAACTCCAGGCTACATTCCCTGGGGTTGCAAAGAGTTGGCAGGGCTGCGTGAGTAACACTTCCACTTCACAAAGAGACAAAGTAACTTCTTAGGTAGGCTTCAGTGGACTTTTGGTAGCCTGAAGATCAAAGTGCTGGTCTTATATGAATGGTAAATAGATTTTCCACAATCCATTTTGAAATGTAAACACTTTTCATTTATTATATGCTTGTTTGCAAGTATTTGTAAGGTTCCTGTTTTTATTTTGGAGTGCTCGTAAAGAACTCGCCTGCCAATGCAGGAGATGTAAGGTTTGATCCTTTGGTCGATCCCTGAGTCAGGAAGATCCCCTGGAGGAGGAAATGGCAACCCGCTCCAGTATTCTTGCCTGGAGAATCCCATGGACAGAGGAGCCTGGCAGCCTTCAGTCCATAGGGTCGCAAAGACTCAGACAGGACTGAAGCAACTTAGCACGCATGCACACACTCAATGGTATTTAAATTTTATTTTTCCCCTACTTTGTGTTGATTTTAACATGGCCTAACTTTCATTTTCCATCATGAGGGATATAGGAACCGTAACCAGAAGATCAGTTTCCTAGAACTGAGCCCTGTGAGGGACAATGAAGTCTTCAAACTGAGTCACAGTTTAAATCTATACCAGACTGAATCTAGCATCCTGCGTAGAAGAACATAAATTGGCTGATAGACAGAGAGCTCAATTTGGAATCAAAAGATTTGTGGTCTTTTCCAGCTGGTGGTACTAACTAGCAGTCTGATCTTGGGTTATTTTTTCCTTATCTCTTAATACAGGGGCGGGGCTAAATAAGTGGTTTCCCATCCCAGTTTCACAGTAAAATCAGTTGAGTTTCAAAAAGAAAAACCCCTGTATCAGAATCTTTGAAGTGTGATGGGATATTGTTTAAAACTCCCGGTAACTGCTCTTGAACAATGGTTCTCAATTTCAGCTGATAGCTGAATGGCCTTGCTGCTGCTGCTGCTGCTAAGTCGCTTCAGTCGTGTCCGACTCTGTGCGACCCCACAGATGGCAGCCCACCAGGCTCCGCCATCCCTGGGATTCTCCAGGCAAGAACACTGGAGTGGGTTGCCGTTTCCTTCTCCAATGCATGAAAGTGAAAAGTCAAAGTGAAGTCGCTCAGTCGTGTCCAACTCTTGGTGACCTCATGGACTGCAGCCTACCAGGCTCCTCTGTCCTTGGGATTTTCCAGGCAAGAGGACTGGAGAGGGGTGCCATTGCCTTCTCCGGAATGGCTTTGAGGGCCTCTTAAAACTCGGGTAGCTGGGCTCCACTTTAGATTTTTTTTTCCACAGGTCTGGAGTGGGCCCTGTAATATGCTTTTTCTAACACATTTCCTGTGGCTTCAGATGTTGCTGGTCTGGGTGTCCCGTGTTGAGACCCACTGACCACCTAGACTATCCTGAGTGCATGCACGCTCCGTCGTGTCCGACTCCTTGGGACCCTATGGACTGTAGCTTGCCAGGCTCCTCTGTCCATGGGATTCCCCAGGCAAGAATACTGGAGTATGTTGCCTTTACCTACGCCAAGGCTATCTTGAAGTTGCTTCTAAAGGTTTAGGATTCTTATATCAATTTCTGCTTTGATGATATGATCACTCTCACAGGTTTTTAGTTAGATACATTTCTCTCCATTTCTAATTTTCAGGATGCAGGGAATTTGTCTTACTTTCTAAGCCAGTGGCTGAACGTAATCACCCAAGGAGCTCAGGTTATAAAAATTCTGATGCACAGGCTGGACTCCAGATAACTAAATCTTTCAGGTTCAGATGCACGTATTGGCAATTTGTAAAACTCCCTCAAGTGATTCCAGTGTGTGACCCAGGCTGAGAGTCACTTCACAGGGCTAGATCAGGAGATTTCAAAATGAGCCACTGTTCATCTCAAGACACTTTCATAAATTTAAAACCTGAAATTTAAGATTGTATATACATTTTTTGTTAGGTATTTGCTTACAACCCAGATAAAACCTTGCCTTATTTTGACTTCTATATGTACCTCATTTCAGGCTATTTGCTGAAAGTGTTTCAGTTCCGTTCAGTCACTCAGTCGTGTCCAACTCTTTGGGACCTGCTGAACTGCAGCATGCCAGGCCTCCCTGTCCATCACCAAATCCTGGAGTCCACCCAAACTCATGTCCATTGAGTCGGTGATGCCATCCAGCCATCTCATCCTCTGTCGTCCCCTTCTCCTCCCACCCTCAATCATTCCCAGCATCAGGGTCTTTTCAAATGAGTCAGTTCTTTATATCAGGTGGCCAAAGTATTGGAGTTTCAGCTTCAGCATCATTCCTTCCAGTGAGTATTCAGGACTGATTTCCTTTAGGACTGACTGGTTGGATCTCCTTGCAGTCCCAGGGACTCTCAAGAGTCTTCTCCAACACCATAGTTTAAAAGCATCAATTCTTTGGCGCTCAGCTTTCTTTATAGTCCAACTCTCACATCCATACATGACTACTGGAAAAACCAAAGCTTTGACTAGATGGACCTTTGTTGGAAAAGTAATGTCTCTGCTTTTGAATATGCTATCTAGGTTGGTCATAACTTTTCTTCCAAGGAGCAAGCGTCTTTTAATTTCATGGCTGCAGTCACCATCTGCAATGATTTTGGAGCCCCCAAAAATAAAGTCTCTCACTAGTTCCACTGTTTCCCCATCTGTTTCCCATGAAGTGATGGGATCAGATGCCATGATCTTAGTATTTTGAATGTTGAGTTTTAAGCCAATTTTTTCACTCTCCTCTTTCACTTTCATCAAGAGACTCTTTAGTTCTTCTTCACTTTCTGCCATAAGGGTGGTGTCATCTGCATATCTGAGGTTATTGATATTTCTCCTGGCAATCTTGATTCCAGCTTGTGCTTCTTCCAGCCCAGCGTTTCTCATAATGTACTCTGCATATAAGTTAAATAAGCAGGGGTGACAATATACAGCCTTGACGTATTCCTTTTCCTATTTGGAACCAGTCTGCGTTCCATGTCCAGTTCTAACTGTTGCTTCTTGACCTGCATGCAGGTTTCTCAGGAGGCAGGTCAGGTGGTCTGGTATTCCCATCTCTCTCAGAATTTTCCACAGTGTGCTGTGATCCTCACAGTCAAAGGCTTTGGCATAGTCAATGAAGCAGAAGTAGATGTTTTTTTGGAACTCTCGCTTTTTCGATGATTCAATGGATATTGGCAGTTTGATCTCTGGTTCCTCTGCCTTTTCTAAATCCAGCTTGAACTTCTGGAAGTTCATGGTTCATGTACTGTTGGGGCTTGGCTTGGAGAATTTTGAGCATTACTTTGCTAATATGTGCTGCTGCTGCTGCTGCTGCTAAATCACTTCAGTCGTGTCCGACTCTGTGTGACCCCGTAGACGGCAGTCCACTAGGCTCCCCCGTCCCTGGGATTGGTAGTTTGAGCATTCTTTGGCACTGCCTTTCTTTGAGATTGGAATGAAAACTGACCTTTTCCAGTTCTGTCGTCACTGTTGAGTTTTCTAAATTTGCTGGCATATTGAGTGTAGCGCTTTCACAGCATCATCTTTCAGGATTTGAAATAGCTCAACTGGAATTCCATCACCTCCACTATCTTTGTTCGTAGTGATGCTTCAGAAGGCCTACTTGGCTTCTATATATACCTCATTTCAGGCTATTTGCTGAAAGTGTTTATCAGTAGGTAAAAGTTGCTATGAGATTTATTCAAGGTGATGGAAAGAAGTGAGATCAGAGCAAAAACCAGTAAGAACAGAAGTATTCTACATCATGGGCCATCACAGCAGCTGACAGTTTGCTTCCACGGAAGTGTTTACTGAGTTGGCCCTTTATGCCTTAGTGCCTTTGCTGTAACAACTTCACAGTAAATTAAACAGAAGGTTTAAGTCTCTCAGGACTTTGTCAGTTCCTCACTCCCAACCAACCGTAACGAGAACAAAAGTGGAATGTTCATCAACATCAGTGGTTGATTACCTGAGGTACATTTAAAACATTTTTCATTGCAGCAAAATATACATCAAAAATTTCCCATTGTCCCTATTCTTAGGTGTCCAATTCAGTGGAATTAGTTTATTTACATTGTTGTGCCGCCACCACCACCACTGTGCATTTCCAGAACTTTTTCATCACCCCAAACTGAGGCTCTGTATTCATTAAAAAATAATTGCCATTCTTCCCTTTCCCCCAGGCCCTTCTATTTTCTGTCTCTATGAATTTGCCTGTATTCGGTATCTTATGTAAGTGGAGTCACAGAGTGTCTGTTCTTTTGTGTCTGGTTTATTTCACTTAGCATAAGGTCTTCAAGGTTATCCGGAGATTATTTTTAATCAGTTCTGTCTGTGTCACAATTGAGTTAGGTCCATAAAGTCATCAGCCCCATTTCAATTAAACACACGCACAGGTGATAGAGAACATTTCTGTTTCCTTGGAGCCTTTAGGCAATCATGTGGGATGGTCAGAGGTAGGATCTGGGTTGGTCTTGGGCCAGGCACCAGCTTCTTCCTAGTTGCTCAGTTTAGACACATGGGTGTCGTTGAGATTCTTCCCTCTTGCTTACCCTGACATTCTTATTCTTGTCCAATAAATATTATTGATTACACCTCTCCATAGCTCCCTAAATCTTCCTTGTTTATCACTGCACCAATCTCAATTCAGACCATCCATTCATATTTAAATCAGTACGAGAGCCTCCTAACCAGTCTCCCTGGTTATCACTGCTATCAGTCATTACCTCATTAATTCATTCAACAAATACAGCGCACAAACATTTCTTGTCAGGACTTGTGCTGAGCTATTTGAGTCATTTGTCTCAATAAAATAAATCTGATTGTATCCAAGCATGTCTAATGCTAGAGTCCAACTCTTCACAGTCCATTCATTGCCATCCAATAAAGGATGGACTAAAGATTTAGGACTCCTGGCAGGTGAAATTAAGGGGTTAAAACAACAAGAGGAAATCTAAGAGTAAAAAGTACATAGCCCTACATCTAATTCTAAAGGAGAATAAAAAGCTGATGTGTAGAACTGGGGAAATCTGACTGTAGCAGTTCATAGGAGGAAAAAAGGCCTGGAGGTTTTGGTTATTTACAGACTTGATAAGGGTTAATAGTGTGATGAGACCCCTTACAAGAGCTAGTCACACTTCAGGCTGGTCACATTTTAGGCTGCTCTCATTATGGACATAATAATGCCTATATTTAAGACAAGTCATTGTCTTCAGCTCTGTAAGCTGTATTCTAAGGAGAATATTATCAATAAGATACTGGAGGGCATGCAAGGCAGTTATTGGCTGAACTTGGGGAGTATGTAAAAAGCACAGATGCCTAGGATCTACCTCTGGGTATTTTCAGGTGATTCAATACACGTATCAGATCAGGGACCACTGATATGAAGGAAATGAACAGTGTGACCTGGAAAACATTGAAGGCACTTAGGGAGGACCATGGCAGGATGTAATACGTATTTCTAAAATCTGAAGAGTTCTCATGTGTAAGTTGAGATGGCAGATTGGGGGAAGGAGTAGAACGATCAGAGAAACTTTAGTAAGAATTTAATAACAATGGGAGCTGTGTTGTTATGGAATTAGCTGTCCCCAGGAAAAATTAGAGGAGCCCAGATGTCGGGGATGCTATAGAGCGGTAATTCAAACTTTAATGTGCATGTAAATTGCCCGAGTGAGTGAAAGTTGCTCAGTCGTGTCCGACTCTTTGTGACCCCATGGACTACAGTCTGTGGAATTCTCCAGGCCAGAATACCAGAGTGAGTAGCTGTTCCCTTCTCCAGGGGATCTTCCCAACCCAGGGATGGAACCCAGGTCTCCCACATGAATTGCCCGAGGATCTTATTAAAATACAGTTCTAGTCTACTAAGTTAGGGGTAGGGTCTGTGACTCTGCGTTTCTATCGAGCTTTTACTGATGCCAAGACTTCTGATTTGTGGACCACACTTTAGTAGAAGACAGTAGGGAATGCTCGTGCTGGTTGGCTGGGTGACCTAGATGATGTATAAGAGCAGAGTGGGTATTTAGGAAAGGTTACTTAAGTGAAAATGGATTAAAAAAAAAAGTCACTTGGTCGTGTCCGACTCTTTGTGATCCCATGGACTGTAGCCTACCACCATCCTCCATTCATGGGATTTTCCAGGCAAGAGTACTGGAGTGGGTTGCCATTTCCTTCTCCGAATAGATAAAGCATGCTGCCAAAACTACATTAGAATTCTTCAGAACTTTTGGTATAGACCATGGTTTAACTTGTCTAGTTTAATTCCTCCATTTTTCTAGAAACTATTGTAGGTGAATGACTAAGAGCACGAGCTTCAGAATCAAATAAATTTGAGTCTGTTTCTTGTCTTTCTCATTGCTAGGATTATGAAGCTGAGCGAGTAACAACCTACCTGAGCTGCATTTTCTTCATCTTAGAGAACTCCATAATTGAGTTTTTATGAGCATTTTGTGTGTTAATGCACGTAAAGTGCTTAACGTAGAGCAAGTTCTTGATACATGCTATGATATGGCATGTAATTATTCATTCAGACATTCGTGGGTTCTGCATCGGTACCTTCCCGTGCCACCTGTATTCTTGGAGGCTTCTTGAGAGCTGAGATCGCGGAGGTCAAGTGTTCTCCCAGACTTCTGTGAGATTATTAGAAATACTTTGTTGTGGGTCTTATGTCCTTACTGTTAGCATTTTCTTTCCTTAACTTTCAGAAATCAGGATATTTTCTCTACTGATTTTGAACAAAATTACCAGTTAGTATAGTTTGATTTCCTGACCCCATAAGCCAGTTTTCCCATGTAGATGTTGTAATGGATGCTAGTGGATGTCTGCCCAGTGTCCAGGCCACTCTCGTCTCTCCAGGCTTCTCTCTTCTCTCCTCTATTTGTTTTTTCTTCAATTATTCATACCAATGAATGCATCCACATGCCTCAGGTAAGCCCTGTCAACCCTTGGCTCCAGGTGGGCTTGTCTGATTTAAAGGTTTCCCAGTCTCTTTCTCAGTGATTGGCCCAGGAATTGGTATGGGAGGAAGTCTGTAGAGGGGTGGTTCTAGGAAATGTTTCTCTGCTCCAGAGAAAAGCCAGAAATTTGATCTCTTTCTTCTGGATCTTGTCTTGTGGGGACGTGGCTCTGGCATTGGAGACTGTTTGTGTCCTGTCAGAGAATGAAGCTAATGTTGAGTGTGGCAGAGCAGGTTGAAAGGATCCTTGGTCTCATCACTGAGCCACAGAATCACCATTCTGAAGCTCTTCCCTCCTCTCTTCATCCATCCATACTATATATATATATATATATATATATATATATATATATATATATACACACATATATATATGGGTTAAAATTTAATGGGTAGTATTTTCAAATATTTGCAAATTCAGGATCAGTTTAAAGATTGAGTACATTAACTCTTGGTTATCTCCCTCTCCAAGTCTCACTCACACATGCCAGCAGGGAACTGAGTGGGCATGGGAGTACCTGGGGCATCTGAAGCATGCCATTCAGATCTTTGTTCTGTCCACACCTTTATCCTATGGCCATTAAATACCAGGCATCCACCTTGACTCTTTGATTCTTAGTGGAAGACTTTTTCTGCTAATCCTCTAGATTGGGCCTCAGTACAATACGGGGCCGTATATAGCTCTTCATGTTGTTATTCAGTTGCTCAGTCTTGTCTGACTCTTTGTACCCATGGACTCCAGCAAGCCAGGCCTCCCTGTCCATCACCAACTCCTGGAGCTTGCTCAAACTCATTTCCATCGAGTCGGTGGTGCCTTCCAACTGTCTCATCCTCTGTCATCCCCTTTTCCTCCTGCTGTTAATCTTTCCCAACATCAAGGTCTTTTCTAATGAGTCAGCTCTTTGCATCAGGTGGCCAAAGTATTGAAGCTTCAGCTTCAGCATGAGTCCTTCCAATGAATATTCAGGATTGATTATTTATACCCTAACGTAATAATATACCCCAACGTAATAACGATAACTAATAGAATAGATTAAAAAACAGCCTTCATTAGTGTGCTGTCTGACCATATGAAAACTGTATGAGGGGTGAGTTTATATATTCTCACTGTTGGAACTAGGAATCGCAAGTGAAGTAGGTTCTGAACTATTCAGCTATGAGAACTATGGGTGCGGAAATTTCCCCTCTGACTAGTCTTGATACACTCCTGTGCCCCACCTTCCTTTAGGCCTCTGATATGATCTTTTTTTCTTACATTAAATATATATATATGTTTAGTTTTATTGTGTACAACTGACAAAAGTTATATATATTTAAAGAGCTTCCCCATACTCAAATGGTAAAGAATCTGCCTGCAGTGCAGGAGACCTGGGTTTGATCCCTGGGTGAGGAAGAGCCTCTGGAGAAGGGAATGGCAACCCTCTCCAGTATTCTTGCCTGGAGAATCCCATGGATGGAGGAGCCTGGAGGGCTACAGTTCGTGGGGTCTCACAGAGTCAGACACAACCGAGCAACTGACACTGCTACTACTATATATATTTACGTTGTACAGTATGATGTTCCTACACACGTATACATTGTTGAAATAGTTGCAACAATGGAGCTAACATACCCATCACCTCACATAGTTACCATCTGTGTTTGTGCAAATGTGTCCATGTGTCTGTGTGTGTGTGTTGAGAACACTTAAGATCTAGTCTCCTAGGAAATTTCAAGAATACAGCACATTATTATTAACAGTCGTCACAGGCCATACATTTGGCCTCCAGAATGTAGTTATTGCTAGTGAAATTGTGTGCCCTTTCACTAACACCTCCCCGTTTCCCCCACCATTCGGCCCCTGGTCACCACCGTTCTATTGATCCTTTCTGGTTTTCGAGTTTGACTTTTTTAGAGTCCATATGTAAGTGAGTTCATATGGTACACTCCTTACACTGCAGACCCCCGACCTTTCTTAAAACATTTTTTCATCATGCTGTTCTCTTGCTTAAATACTTTTGTTGATTCCCTATCACTTAGGGATAAAACTTAACATGACTTTCCTTGGCATCCCTGACTGATCTGGGCTTGGCTTAAATTCTTTAAACTTAAAAAAAAAAAATCAAACAATACTTACGAACAGTTGAAATAAATAGAACAAGCAGGTACTAACAGTCCCCTGGATCCACCTTTCTCATCCATCCTTTATCCATAGGAGTAATCACTTTAAAACATTTCTATTTTGTTCTTTAGGTGATATTCCTATTTAAAAGATTATATTAATAGTTTCTTTGCTTTTTAGCTTTAGAAATAATCTGTTTAATTCTTGCTAAAATAAACTTTTAGCTCAACCTACACAGCCATCCCCATCTCCTCTTTTTTCTCCTCCCAGTATAGTTATATTATCACAGATTCCTCATCTTTTGTCTACAGTTTTAAAACTCAAAAATCTATGAAATTGAAAATATATATATATTTTTGGTAAATCTTGGTGTTGAAACCCATTTGCTGGCAAATTCAACCTCTGAACTATCTCATGTGTGGTTAATTGTGATGAAGCACCTATGGAAGTAAATGTCGGTGGGAACAAGTGGCTGTTGCCCTTGACCAGTGTGGCAGCAATGATGGCTACGGAGGACCATAGCCTGGGATGGAGTCTCCTGGGAACTCGGAGAAAGAAAGTGACCAGCTTAGATGTTTAAATTCTCAGTTCTAGTTATAGAGAACCAGAGAGCTTCTAGAGCAGCCCTAAAATAATCTCTTGTTTCTTATAGCCACAGAGCCAATCTTGTTGAAAGTGAAATACAAAACTTCACTGAATTCACAGCTTTGCACGACAAACCTGTCTTTCTTGTGAGAGTGAAACCATTGAGAAGGAATGAAATATTTAGACTTGGAATGGGGAACATCCCTGGTGGGCCAGTGGTTAAGAATCCACCTTCCAATGCAGGGGATGTGGGTTCAATCCATGGTCTGGGAACTAAGATTCCACATGCCGCAGGACAACTAAGCACCTGCAACACAAGTGGAAAGCCCATGCACTGCAACGGCTGAGCCCATGTACTCTAGAGCCCCACGCACTGCAATGGCTGAGCCAGGGTACTCTAGAGCCCCATGCACTGCGGCGGCTGAGCCCAGGTACTCTAGAGCCCATGTTCAGCAATAAGGAAAATCTGAATGCTGCAATTAAGACCCAGCACAGCCAAAAAAAAAAAAAAAAAAAAGACTTGGAACGGGGATATCTTATGGACTTAGAGTTGAGAATCTGAAATCCCCAAACTTCTCTCGGAGGAAGCAGGCTACCCTGCCTCTGAGAAGACAAGCATTCTCTAGCTTGAAGACTGTAATAATTTTACTCAAGGAAGTTTCCTTACAAGAGGATGCCTGTTGTCATCAAGACCCACCCCAGCCTCTCCTTGTTGTCACGAGATCCATAATTAGGGAAAGAAGCGCAAAGTCTGACGCGGGAGGAAATAGCTGGCATGCAGAACTGCAGAGCTGCTGTCAAGTACGGGAGAGACGTGAGCTGCTGACACTTACTGCGTCCTCGTTGAACCTTCCTATTTTGCCTTTTGGGGCTTCTCTGGTGGCTCAGATGGTAGAGAGTTTGCCTGCAATGCAGGAGACCCAGGTTCGATCCCTGGGTCAGGAATATCCCCTGGAGAAGGAAATAGCAACCCACTTCAGTATTCTTGCCTGAAGAATCCCATGGAGAGAGGAGCCTGGAAAGTTACAGTGCGTAGGGTCGCACAGAGTCAGACAGAACTGAAATGACTTAGCACACAGGCATCTGGGATTCAGATTTTGACCCAGAAAATGCCCTTTTCTCCTTACCAATTTCTGAGTATCACCAGAAGCAATTTTGCTTTTACCTGAAAGAACCAACGGTGTGTTTCCCCAGTCTTGCCTCAGGTCTACACGACCTGTTCTGCCCTCTGTTGTAACACAGTCCACCAAAGCCTTGGTTATTTTGACTTTCCACACAGCATTATAGTTCACCACTATTTTGATGTCAAGTTAATTAGATTTGGTGAGCAGGAAGAAGCAGACACTTAAGATGCCTTAATGAGACATATGTGAACCTGGGGTGGGAGATAAAGCCTGTGAACATTTAGGGGTCTGTCTCCCTAGTGAAGTTTCTGGGGGTCCAGTTGAAATAGCGCCTGCAGGGGGAGAGACAAGTTGCTCTTTCATTGTCCACCAGTAAGATGAGGTCCACAGCTTGGCAGGCCTTTTCGGATTTTGGAGGAAGCATACTTGAGTCTGGTATCACCGCTCTTCATTATCTTTCAGTTTTGGATGAATAATAGAGCAGAAGAAGGGTAATGATCTGACTGCAGAGCCGCCACGCATGGTGTTGTGAGAGAACATTTGCTCGGTGAGCTGAATTTCAGCTAGTTTCCAGCTAATACCTGCCCCATTCCTGCTATCCTTCACACATTCTGAGTCTGGAGCCCATTGTACCTAGCAGAAGCTGCTGACACCTGACACTACATCCCTGCAGATCGCCTCTGAATTTACGCGCAGTCCCAGTCCCTGTTGTTGTTCAGTCGCCCAGTCATGTCCAACTCTTTGCAACCCCATGGACTGCAGCATGCCAGGCTTTCCTATTCTTCACCATCTTCCGGAGCTTGCTCAAACTCATCTCCATTGAGTCGGTGATGTCATCCAACAGTCTTGTCCTCTGTCATCCCCTTCTCCTGCCTTCAATCTTTCCCAGCATCCGGGTCTTTTCCAGTGAGTTGGCTCTTCACATCAGGTGGCCAAAGTATTGGAGTGTCAGCTTCAGCATCAGTCCTTCCAATGCCCATTCAGGGTTGATTTCCTTTAGGATTGACTGATCTGTTCTCCTTGCAGTCCAAGGGACTCTCAAGAGTCTTCTCCAACACCACAGTTCAAAAGCATCAGTTCTTCGGTGCTCAGCTTTCTTTACAGTTCAACTCTCACATCCATACATGACTACTGGAAAAACCATAGCTTTGACCAGACAGACCTTTGTCAGCAAAGTAATGTCTTTGCTTTTTAATATGCTGTCTAGGTTTGTCATAGCTTTTCTTCCAAGGAGCAAGTGTCTTTTAATTTTGTGGCTGTAATCACCATCTGCAGTGATTTTGGAGCTCAAGAAAATAAACTCTGTCACTGTAGATACCACCAACTTCCTACTTCAGGTACCTGCCTCTCCCTGCATGGAAGCTTTCTCCTAGGCCAGGAGGGCTTGCCTCAGCATACAGGCAACCTGGAAGTGCTGGAGTTTTAAGCCTCCAGGGGCAAACTTTAACCACTGAGGGATGGAATTTGTTGGATAAATACTCCAATTCTGAGGTTCATTACATCCCCACCAGGATGGACTACTAACAACCTTCAAACTGGGCTTCTCTGGTGGTTCAGATGGTAAAAAATCTGCCTGCAATGCAGAAGACCCAGGTTTGATCTCTGGGTTGGGAAGATCCCCTGGAGAAGGAAATAGCAACCCACTCCAGTATTCTTGCCTGCATAATTCCATGGACAGAGGAGCCTGGCGGGCCACAGGCCACGGGGTTGCAAAGAGTGGAACACAACTGAGTGTTCAGACACACAACAAACCTGCAAATTAACATGCACTTTATTGAATTTTTCACCCTTTCTTTGCAGTTTGCCTCCTTACGCTTTTTAGGGATCACCTCCCAAATAAACTAACTGTACACAAGTCTTTGTCTCAGGATCTGCTTTTGGGAAACCTCAAATTTGGATGTCTGTCATCTACTGTGCTTTATGAATCACCATTTCGTGCGCTTTCCACCTTGATACAACCACTGATGAGCCCCTTCCTATATCTTTGTTGTTGTCAGCTTATTCCTCTTGTGCTGCTTCCTGTCATTTTTCCTGGTGTGTAAAGGGGGTGAGGAGACCCACATCGTTGCTTAGTTTACCTTCTTCAGTCAAAGGCTGCCTAATCTCTTTCACCTGACTTCCTGTCCTGCCATCGTTTGCCCATAATCCCACAGTCATGGAACCTTCCAATCTCCTTCCTTCTCTTTTAAAAAATTTTATTGAAGTACAGTTGATTTACAATGTTGTGTTAATTTCTGTTGTACAGCTAAGTGACTCAGTTATACATACATAATACATACATATATATATATATATATTCTTTTTCATATTCTTTTCCATCCTGATTTTTCACGGGATATTGAATGTAGTTTCCTGTGCTATACAGTAGGGCCTTATTGTTTATCCATCCTGTATATAATAATTTGTCTCTACTAGTCCTAAATTCCCAATCCATCCCTCCCCTTCCCCCTACTCCATTGGCAATCACAAGTCTGTGAATCTGTTTCTGTTTGTAGATTAGTTCTTTTGTGTCATATTTTTAAAAATTTTAGTTTGAATTGGGGTATTCAGTTCAGTTCAGACGCTCAGTTGTGTCCGACTCTTTGCGACCCCATGAATTGCAGCACGCCAGGCCTCCCTGTCCATCACCAACTCCCAGAGTTCACTCAAACTCATGTCCATTGAGTTGGTGATGCCATTGAACCATCTCATCCTCTGTCGTCCCCTTCTCCTCCTGCCCCCAATCCCTCCCAGCATCAGGATCTTTTCCAATGAGTCAACTCTTAGCATGAGGTGGTGAAAGTATTGGAGTTTCAGCTTCGGCATCAGTCCTTTCAATGAACACCCAGGACTTGTCTTCTTTAGGATGGACTGGTTGGATCTCCTTGCAGTCCAAGGGACTCTCAAGAGTCTTCTGCAACACCACAGTTCAAAAGCATCAATTGGGGTATAGCCAATTAATAAACAATGTTGTGATAGTTTCAGGTGAACCAAGAAGGGACCCAGTCATACATATTCATATATCTATTCTCTCTGAAACCCTCCTCCCATCCAGTCTGCCACATAACATTGAGCAGAGTTCCATGTGCGCTACAGAAGATTATCCATTTTAAATATAGCCATGTGTCCATGCCCATCCCAAACTCCCTAACTATTCCTTCGTCTCATCTTTCCCCCCACCACCTGGCAACCATAAGCTCCTTCTTGAAGTCTGTGAGTCTGTCTTGTAAATAAGTTCATTTTTATCATTTCCTTGCAGATTCCTCCTATACGGATGTCATATGGTATTTCTCCTTCTCTATCTGACTTCATTCAATGTATTTGTATCATATTTTTGATTCCATATATAAGTGATGTCACATGGTGTTTGTCTGATTTACTTCACTTATTATGATAATCTCTTGGTTCATCCATATTGCAGCAAATGGCATTATTTCATTCTTTTGAATGGCTGTGTAATATTTTATTATATATATTCCATATATATATGGATCACATTATCTTCTCTATCCATTCAGCTGTTGATGGACTTTTAGGTTGCTTCCCTGTCTTGGCTGTTGTAAATCCTGCTGCTGTGGACAGTGGGCTGCATGTATCTTCTTGAATTATAGTTTTGTCTGGGTGTATGCCCAGGGATGGAACTGCTAGATCATATGGCAACTCTAATTTTGGGTTTTAAGGAACCTCCATACTGTTCTCCAAAGTGCACCGTGGCTGTACCAGCTTCATTCCCACCAACAGTGTATTTTCATGCCTTTGCATGTGCTTGCCCTCAACTTGGAATTTTATTCTGCTTGTTTGACTGACAAACTCCCACTACACCCTCCAATTTCTGCTCAAATGTCAGCTCTTCTCTTACATTTCCCTATTTTCTCTCCCTCTTCAAACTGTTAATTATGAGTTCACTCTCTGTCTCCTTTACTCAGTTGTATATTCTTCACAGGCACGAGTTATTCTTGTTTATCTAGCTCTGTATTCCCAGGTCCTGGCACAGTGCCCAGGCTGGCACATAATAGGTGCTTGATAAATATTGGGGGGATGAACAGATGAATGCATTCCTTACGGGTAAAAAAGCCAACTTGGCTTGAGGTGCCAGCACTAGAAGAGACCCGCACATAGATGGACCCTCCGCAGTGACAACAGGGGGCTGGCTCTCACTCCCGGGGGAGGTGCTTACATGACGGACGTTTGGAGCAGTCAAGGGGAGGCTGTGGGGGCAGCAGGTTAGTGGCAGGGACATGGATAAGAAGCGAGGTTGCTATGTTCTGACCCAATGTTTGGCTACTGTCACCTGGAAACTGGGGCTAAAAATGAGTTGATTTTGTATTGACTCAGATTTTCACCTTCCTGGACCAGAGGCTGTGTGGGACGGAGGAGAGGAGCTGGAGCCAAGTCTTGGCTTTGAAGCCTCAGCTCTGCCACTGTTTGGTTTTTAGTTTGAGGGCAAGTTACTCAAGGTTTCTCTGTCCCAGTTTCATCATCTATTGTGAGGATTAAGTGAATATATATTATTTATTTATAATATATTATTTATTAAATTATACATATGTATCATATATTATACATGTGTATAATATAGTCACTTAGTGCCCATTCAGGGCATATATTAAGGCCCAAGTGCTCGGTTTAATTAATATGATAATTACCAGTGACAAATGCAAGATTCTGGGAGGTCAGGTGTTTTGCCCATAGCCACAAAGGAAGTCTGGGATGGGTCTAGACTGATAACTATATTTTGAGATTGATGAACCATTGAAAAAATTCCCAGCTGCCAGAGGCCTGCAGGCACCGGCTGCACCTCACTGAACAAGAGGACTTGTCAGAGACGTGCAGAGCTGTGCCTGGTTCCAGGCAACAAAATGGGATGATTCAGAAAGTCTGTTTGATTTCCACCACCTGAGTTCCGATGTATTTGGCAACAACAGCTGGCTTTCCCAGAGGGCTCATTCAAGGCCAAGTTGCTGTGTTTCGTCTCTGTATGCTTTTGTGGATGCAAAAAGGAACTGAATCTTAGAAAAATTGATCCCTTGATATTGAAAAATGCCAGCAGACTTCCACTTTGGTTGTCATACCTGAAACTGTATTAAAAAGTGAATCTAAAAGGTCTTCAGTGGTGATAAAGTGTTAAAATAGAAAGAAAGGTGATTAATGTCAGAGCTTCAGGACCCAAGCTTCTCTGGTTAATCTTACTCTCAATAGTTTGTACCCTGCTTCCCAGCCCCTATATGCCCTTCTTCCCCTTCTCCACACTGGTAACTACTATTTGTCCTCTACGAGCCTGCTGCTTTTTTTTGTTATATTCGCTAGTTTGTTGTATTTTTAAGATTCCCCATGTAAGCGATTACATGTAGTACGTGTCATACCATGTCTGACTTATTTCACTAAGTATAATGCCCTCTAAGTCCAACCACACTGCTGCAAAAGGCAAGACTTTGTTCCTTTTTATGACTGAGTAGGATTCCATCGTGTGTGTGCACGCCGCATCTTCTTTGTCCATTCATCTGCTGATGGCCACTTAGGTTGCTTCTGTATCTTGGCAATTATAAATAATGCTGCTGTGAACACTGGAGAGTATATATCTTTTTGAATTAGTGTTTTTGTTTTTTCTCAGATACATACCCAGGAGTGGAATTGCTGAGTCACATGGTAGTTCTAGTTTTAGTTTTCTGAAAAACCTCCATACTGGTTACCATAGTGCCACACCGGTTTACCTTCCCATCAAGTGTGCGAGGGTTCTTTTCTCTATATCCTTGTCAACATTTGTATTTGTGTGTTTTTTTTTCTACTTTATTTTTTTATTGAAGGATAATTGCTTCAGAGAATTTTTGTGGCTTTCTGTCAAACATCATCAAGTTCAGCCATAGGTATGCCCATGTCCCCTCCCTCCCAAACCTCCCTCCCAACTCCATCCCCATTCCACCCTTCTAGATTGTCATAGAGCCCCTGCCTGAGTTCCCTGAGTCATACAGCAAATTCTCATTGGCTATCAAGCCATTCTGACAGGTGTGCAGTGATAAACCACATGGTCTTATAATATTTATTCTTTTTTCATTGTGGTTTTGATTGGCATTTCCCTGATGATTAGAGATGTTGAGCATCTTCTCACGTGCCTGTTGGCCACCTGCATGCCTGCTTTGGAAAAATATCTGTTCAGGTTTTCTGCCTATTTTTAAATCAGGTTGTTTGATTTTTTAATGTTGAATTGTATAAGCTGTTTATATATATTGACTATTAATTCATTATTGGTCATGTCATTTGCAAGTATTTTATTCCACTCAGTAGGCTGTCTTTTCTTTTTTTTTTGCTGTGTAAAAGCTTTTAATTTCAAGAAAGTTCTCTCCCTCTTTAAATATCAGTTATTGGAATCATATAATTGCTGTCTTATTTCATACTTTTGTTTTAATTATACGACAGTTGCTGACAGGTCTGCAATGTACATCTTATCACATTTTACTTCAAATAATATTACACCACTTCCTGAATCATGTAAGAACCTACCAGAGTTTGCTTCCATTTTCTCCTGCCACCTTTTTTGCTGTTATTGTCATATCTTTCAATGTTACTCCTGTTACAAAACCTGCGATACACTATTATTCCTTTTTGTTTTAAATTTTAAATTATGTTTTATAGACATGTAAAAAAACCAACAAAAAGTTGTTTACTCATGTATTTACCATCTGAGGTACTTCATTCCTTCGTGTATGTGTAAGCCTCTGTCTGGAATGATTTTCCCTCAGTCATAGAAACTCCTTTTCACGCTTGTTCATAGCGTAGATCTGCTAGTCGCAAATTCTTTTAGCTTTCATTATTCCAAAAATGTCTTTATTTAACCTTCCTATTTTTCGGGGGTGATAATAACAGTTGTTAAATATGTACATCCATATAATCACATATGTAGCTGCTTAATACAGAAATACATTTAAAGACATTTCCTGGGTCTTTAGTGGACAATAACAGTTTATGGAAATGGATATACAATATAATGTCATTTTATATAAAAATTATGTATGTATGTTGAAACACAGAATATCCTTGGGACAATATACATGGGGCTGTAAACAGTGGTATTTCAGTGAAGTGTCATTTTGCATATTGAAATTTTCTAAGTTTCTAAAATGAATCTGCAACACTTATATCATAAAGTAAAGTTTGTTTAACCTATTTGGTTTTTCTTTCAAATCTTTTCATGCTACTAAAATGCATAACTCAATAAAAGTAAATGTCATTTAAACTGTCTCCTAAAAATACAAATATTAATTGGTAGGATTAAACTGAAAGCATGTTTATGGATTCTGGGCTTTGCAAATACGAATGATAGGGGGAAATGAGACATTTTGTAAGGGAACTGGGAAAACTAAAAGAGCAGTGTGTTGACTTCATATACTCATTGAAGCTGAAGAAATCTTTTTAAAGAGAGAAAATATTAGGGATACAGCTCTGTTCAGTTTTTTTCCTCATCTCCCCATCCTGATGTCTTTTACCCCCTCTTTCTCTAATGAACCACATAGAAATGCTTTTACATAATACATTTGTATGCTAGTAGCTAACATGTGGTATTATTATAATATGTATGTGTTCTTAAAGTTTCCATGAATTATGTCTTGTATAAACTTCTGCATCCTTTTTTCCCCATTCACATTTTATTTTGACATCTATCATTTTGATTCCAATAGAGATATAGATAGCAATGTGGTTAGAACCACAGGGCCTGAAGTCAGACGGTCTGGATTGAATTCCAGTCCTGCCATTACCAGTGTGTGACCTTGGGAAACTCCCTATTTTCTCTCTGCCTTAGTTTCTTTGTCTGTGACATGCAGGTTCTTGTAGTCTTTACTGTGATGTTGAAGCAGAAATTGAGTTAACCATGTAAAGTGTGCCCAACAGTGCCTGACCCAGGAAGAGCTCAGTAATTGCTGTTCATTTTTGCTGCTGTTTATTAAAGACTCCCCTGGCTGTCCATCACTAAGGCAAAGCTGTTGAATTGTTTATTTCTATCACTGATACAGATTTCCTCCGAATCCCTCTTGTGTCCTCAAAGCATTACCAAGCATTACCAACATTACTGCATGGGAGGTGGACTTGGAATCATTGGTCTTAGAACAGAAATTTGTTCAGTTATTCCACTGTAAGCACTTGATAAACATAAGCTGTTGTAAACATCTAGATCACTTCTTCTAACTCTTGCATAGTATTCCAGCATAGCAGTACATTTCCTTAGGGTGGACGTTTAGGTTGCTTTCTTTGTTTTTCTGCTAAACACAGTGCTAGAGTATTCATCTATGTCCGTCCATAACTCGTTATGCACATAGGAGAAGATAGAATTGCTGGGCTAGGTTTTAACCCAGGCACGTTTAATGCCAAAGCACTCAGTTACATTTCTCTCACTTACAGGGTCATGTGTAGCCACAAACTTATTACATTTTGAGAATGGTGATGACCCATGACTAATGGAAAAATGCCCCAGAGGTGAACATTGTCGCTGAGAGGCAGTGGCAGCAGTCATCCAGAAAAGCCTTTGGCTAGGGAGCTATTAAAAGTCTCCTTGATCTGTAAATGAATTCATGTTGAGCCTTTAGCTGAATGTGAACACATGAGACCAATAGAAAAAAAAAAAGGTTTACAGGGATATTTTCACACAAACCATTTTTATTGTTCTAGAATTAGGGTTTATTAGAAAACAACATTTTAATTTTTTTTTATTCACTTGATAATTGTAGGTATCTGTTGCAGACTTGAAAGAGCAGTGACTTATGGGGCCAAGATGTTTTAAATATTCTTTCCTTTTCAGTCTGACATAATAAGTCTTATTCAGTTCAGTTCAGTTTCTCAGTCGTGTCTGACTCTTTGCGACCCCATGAATCGCAGCACGCCAGGCCTCCCTGTCCATCACCAACTCCCAGAGTTCACTCAGATTCACGTCCATCATGTCAGAGATGCCATCCAGCCATCTCATCCTCTGTCGTCCCCTTCTCCTCCTGCCCCCAATCCCTCCCAGCATCAAAGTCTTTTCCAATGAGTCAACTCTTCGCATGAGGTGGCCAAAGTACTGGAGTTTCAGCTTCAGCATCATTCCTTCCAAAGAAATCCCAGGGCTGATCTCCTTCAGAATGGACTGGTTGGATCTCCTTGCAGTCCAAGGGACTCTCAAGAGTTTCTCCAACACCACAGTTCAAAAGCATCAATTCTTCGGCGCTCAGCCTTCTTCACAGTCCAACTCTCACATCCATACATGACTACTGGAAAAACCATAGCCTTGACTTAACGGACCTTAGTCAACAAAGTAATGTCTCTGCTTTTGAATATGCTATCTAGGTTGCTCATAACTTTTCTTCCAAGGAGTAAGCGTCTTTTAATTTCATGGCTGCAGTCACCATCTGCAGTGATTTTGGAGCCCCCCCAAATAAAGTCTGACACTGTTTCTACTGTTTCCCCATCTATTTCCCATGGAGTGATGGGACCAGATGCCATGATCTTCGTTTTCTGAATGTTGAGCTTTAAGCCAACTTTTTCACTCTCCTCTTTCACTTTCATCAAGAGGCTTTTTAGTTCCTCTTCACTTTCTGCCACAAGGGTGGTGTCATCTGCATATCTGAGGTTATTGATATTTCTTCCAACAATCTTGATTCCAGCTTGTTTCTTCCAGTCCAGCATTTCTCATGATGTCCTCTGCATAGAAGTTAAATAAGCAGGGTGACAATATGCAGCCTTGACGTACTCCTTTTCCTATTTGGAACCAGTCTGTGGTTCCATGCCCTGTTGTAACTGTTGCTTCCTGACCTGGATACAGGTTTCTCAAGAGGCAGGTCAGGTGGTCTGGTATTCCCACCTCTTGAAGAATTTTCCACAGTGTATTGTGATCCACACAGTCAAAGACTTTGGCATAGTCCATAAAGCAGAAGTAGATGTTTGTCTGGAACTCTCTTGCTTTTTCCATGATCCAGCAGATGTTGGCAATTTGATCTCTGGTTCCTCTGCCTTTTCTAAAACCAGCTTGAACGTCAGGAAGTTCACGGTTCACGTATTGCTGAAGCCTGGCTTGGAGAATTTTGAGCATTACTTTGCTAGCATGTGAGCTGAGTGCAATTGTGTGGTAGTTTGAGCATTCTTTGGCATTGCCTTTCTTTGGGATTGGAATGAAAAGTGACCTTTTCCAGTCCTGTGGCCACTGCTGAGTTTTCCAAATTTGCTGGCATATTGAATGCAACACTTTCACAGCATCATCTTTCAGGATTTGAAAGAGCTCCCCTGGAATTCCATCACCTCCACGAGCTTTGTTTGTAGTGATGCTTTCTAAGGCCCACTTGACTTCACATTCCAGGATGTCTGGCTCTAGATGAGTGATCACACCATCGTGATTATCCAGGTCGTGAAGATCTTTTTTGTACAGTTCTTCTGTGTATTCTTGCCACCTCTTAATATCTTCTGCTTCTGTTAGGTCCATGCCATTTCTGTCCTCTATTGTGCCCATCTTTGCATGAAATGTTCCCGTGGTATCTCTAATTTTCTTGAAGCGATCTCTAGTCTTTCCCATCCTGTTGTTTTCCTCTATTTCTTTGCATTGATGGCTGAGGAAGGCTTTCTTATCTCTCCTTGCTATTCTCTGGAACTCTGCATTCAGATGCTTATATCTTTCCTTTTCTCCTTTGCTTTTTGCTTCTCTCCTTTTCACAGCCATTTGTAAGGCCTCTCCAGACAGCCATTTTGCTTTTTTGCATTTCTTTTCCATGGGGATAGTCTTGATCCCTGTCTCCTGTACAATGTCATGAACCTCCATCCATAGTTCATCAGGCACTCTATCTATCAGATCTAGTCCCTTAAATCTATTTCTCGCTTCCACTGTATAATCATAAGGGATTTGATTGAGGTCATACCTGAGTGGTCTAGCAGTTTTCCCTACTTTCTTCAATTTAAGTCTGAATTTGGTAATAAGGAGTTCATGATCTGAGCCACAGTCAGCTCCTGGTCTTGTTTTTGTTGACTGTATAGAGCTTCTCCATCTTTGGCTGCAAAGAATATAATCAATCTGATTTCGGTGTTGACCATCTGGTGATGTCCATGTGTAGAGTCTTCTCTTGTGTTGTTGGAAGAGGGTGTTTGCTATGACCAGGCATTTTCTTGGCAAAACTCTATTAGTCTTTGCCCTGCTTCATTCCGCATTCCAAGGCCAAATTTGCCTATTACTCCAGGTGTTTCTTGACTTCTACTTTTGCATTCTAGTCCCCTATAGTGAAAAAGACATCTTTTTTGAGCCCCAAACTATTTAGTTGTCTATATATCGAGGGGGTCAAGAAATTATTGGATGGTGTGACGGAGTTTTGGACAAGAAGTAAAGTGTTTAAGACTGTCAAATTAGTGAAGACTTACAGAGAGGGAGAAAGAAAAGGGCAGATAGAAGAGAAAAGAGGGTTTTACTGGGGCAGGGGTGGGACAAATAGCAAAATGTGCTGGTCTGGTGGAGGGACTTTCAGCATGCAGCCGAGGGGACTGTCCGTCCTCCGTTGTAAAGTTCAGGGACAGACTCTACAGTCTCCCTCAAAAAGACCTCTCTTAGCTTTTAGCAGCGTCAAAAAATTTTTTTGAAAGTTCATGTGTTGCCTCATTTCCTCTCCTCCAGGCCTCTGAGGACCGCGGTGGCAGCCCTAAGGTGGGTCTGGAAGCTTGTGCTCTCTCACCAGGTCCAGGGGGTGGGAGCATGATGCAGATGGTGAGGCTTTCCCCTGGTGCTCAAAGCCCTGCTCTGGGCTTACCCTTCTCTTCCCAAGACACCTGCAGGGGTGCTGGGGTGCCCCACTGGCAGAGTTGTGGTCCTTGGTAGTGGGCTCTGGAGCCAGCCTGCTGGGTTTTGTAGTCCCAGCTGGCACTTCGCTTTCCCCTTCTGGGCAAGGATGCAGATGGTAGCACTCACTCCGCAGGGCTGCTGTGTATGGGGGTCAGGCTCAGCACATTGCCTGGGAAACGCTGTGCCTTTATGGTTGCTCAGGACCCAGGAAGAGCACTTCAGTGTGGTTGCCAAGCAAGAGGGGAGGAGCCTTAGCCCGTGAACATTCAGGGCTTTGCTTTGGCTCCCGCCCGTCCCCAGCTCGAACCTTAACCCAGTCTCTCAAGTGGTTGAGAGAGACACACAGGCAACAGGCCTTAAGTGGACCACTTACTTCTTTGAGTCGGTGGCGAGGCTGAGGTAGCTGGACCCCCCCACACCAGGCCATTCTGATAGGAGCAGCCTGAGTCTTAAACCCTCCAGCCATGATCCTTTCCTGTGTGCCCCTGACATTTAGGAAGTCATCTTGCATGACCTTAGGGTTGGCTAGCTAATTGAAGCGAAGTGAAGGGTAGAAACACGCCTCAGAGATGAAGTTAAAGGGAAAAAAGATCAAATGGTGTTTTTTTAATGAAGCAGTTGAAAGAAAAAAACAGCTTACAGGCATTTTGTCCTGGGCGCCTGACCCAGCTGTGATGAGGTCTGACCATTTTTCTCATTTCCTCCCTTTTTTTCTCACCTGCTTTGTAGACAATATATTATATGGAATTATCTTGTCTGTCATCATTGTGATAAGGATTCATGATTTCAATGAGTAACAAGAGAGAGGACAAAATGATAACAATATGCACAGATTTATTTCCCACAAAATCCTTTGGTTTCCATTGCTATTTTTTGGGTTAAAATTAGTCATTTAGAAAAAGGAAGAAACGGACAATTTTAGTTTATGGTACACTAGAAAGAATACTGTAAAGAAATTCTGTAAAACATGAATTCCAAGCATTTAGCAAACCTATTTCACAGAATTTTTAAGTAAAAACAATCAATTAGATAACCTTTTTAATGACAACCAGTATGACTTATGAAAGACCTTGGGGATACAAAACTTACAGGAGATAGAAAATAAATAGATCAAATAATGGCAGATAAATCATACTTTATGAGTATAGGTCTGTTTATCTCCTCTTGGTGAATAACTTTTAACATAAGTTCAAGGTTTTATAGAAAAACATAGCTGAAACCTCTTATCATTCCGTTTTTTCAGAAAGGTAGTGGAGTGAGTAAGTAGTGGACACGTTATGTATTCTACCCGAGTGTCCTATTTCCCACCAATAAACCTTGCAGGCTCCTGGCTCTTATACACACACACACACACAACTAATTAAGTATGTTTCTCCAAGATTCATCTGCATGTGGGTTGTAGCTGAGTATCCACTGAGGGCATGAATATCCAGCGAGTATATTGCATGTGGTTCCTGTTGATTTATAAAGGGAGACACTAACAAATTACAGTTAGAAATGCTGATAAGTATTGTAAGCACTTCTAAGTCTTTATTTACTTAATCTTAAAAGATTAGGATCTCGATAGTGTGCAACATTAAACACTAAGTTTTTGTTTTTTTTTTAAATCTCAACTTAGTGTATAAAGGACTTCCCTGGTGGCTCAGATGGGAAAGAATCGCCTGCAATGCAGAAGACCTGGGTTTAATCCCTGGAAAAGGGAATGGCTACCCATTCCAGTGTTCTTGCCTGGAGAATTCCATAGGCAGAGGAGCCTGGTGGGCTACAGTCCTTGGGGTTGCAGAGTTAGACACACTGAGCAACTAGCATGTTCACTTTCAGTGTGTAAAAGTGTTCCTATGAGATGTAAGTGATTCTGACTCTGTCACAGGATGGACTTGTCTGAATCTGCTAGTCTTTTTTTAATATATATACAATCATTAACTTTATGTAATTATCCTTTGCCTTCTCAAGATATTAGCTGTTGGAATCATTTGTAGCAGCAAAGCAAAGAGGCCATAAGCTTGGACTCTGAAATCAGACTGGTAGGGTTCAAATCTCCATTAGGCTATCAATTTGCTGTGTGACCCTGGGCAAATTACTTACTTTCTCTGGGCCTTGGTTTCCTTATCTGCAAAAAAAAAAAGGATAATAATATAGTGTTGTCGTGTACCCCAATGTTCATCACAGCACTGTTTATTTTATTTTTTTTTGGCACTGTTTGTAATAGCCAAGACATGGAAGCAACCTAGATGTCCATCAGCAGACAAATGGTTAAGAAAGCTGTGGTACATATACACAATGGAATATTACTCAGCCATTAAAAAGAATACATTTGAATCTGTTCTAGTGAGGTGGATGAAACTGGAGCCTATTATACAGAGTGAAGTAAGCCAGAAAGAAAAACACCAATACAGTATATTAATGCATATATATGGAATTTGGAAAGATGGTAACAATAACGCTATATGTGAGACAGCAAAAGAGACACAGATGTATGCAACAGTCTTTTGGACTCTGTGGGAGAGGGAGAGGGTGGGATGATTCGGGAGAATGGCATTGAAACATGTATAGTATCATATGTGAAACGAATCGCCAGTCCAGGTTCAATGCATGAGACAGGGTGCTCAGGGCTGGTGCACTGGGATGACCCAGAGAGATGGGATGGGGAGGGAGGTGGGAGGGGGTTTCGGAATGGGGGACACATGTACACCCATGGCTGATTCATGTCAATGCATGGCAAAACCAATACAATATTGTAAAGTAACTAGGCTCCAATTAAAGTAAATAAATTTATATTAAAAAAGACTATAACTATGAAAAAATAATGTGTTGTTAAGAAGAATGAAATATTAATCTTTATAGTGCCAGTGTTCAGTCATGTCCGACTCTTTGTGGTCCCATGAGCTCTGAGCTCTGTCCATGGAATTTCCCAGGCAAGAATACTGCAGTGGGTTGCCATTTCCTACTCCCGTCTTTATAGGGCCTGGCTCTATTCTAAACTATAATTGCTAATCTGAAAGAGTGAAATTACTAACCTTGCAAATTATTTGAAATAGATAAACAAAATGCTTTTAATAATACCTTCATACTAAGATACTATTAATAGCCATTAATACCTGTTAAAATGTTAGTACAGTGTGCATTATTCATGATACAGCTATTTAAGAGAAATATCCATGTAATTCATGACACATAGTAGATATTCAGTAAACACTAGCCATTTATAACTATTATTACATAATTCTATGATAATACAATAATAATAGTAAAATGTATCAGGAAAGAAATACACCCTGGATTGTGTTTAAAGGGCATCCATTAGACTCAGCTCTTAGAGCTTTGAAAGAGCAACTTATTGAGAGCACATTGCTTTCAAGTTCAGTAGAATCGTGGTGACTCACGCTGAGTACTGTTATGTTTGAAAGCCGTGTCATTAGTATTCTTTGTGGTGGGGACCCTGGATGCGGGTTCCCAGGGGCTGTGTGAGTCAGTGGCAGGAGAGGGTCTTGAGGGTCTTGCCCTCGGGTCCTCTGTTCTCCTCACTGTTCCCGCAGGTCCCATTTCCAAGCAGCAGCCTTGAGAGCTGTCTGCCTGGGGCGGCTGGTGATGCGACCACATAGATGGGGAATGGGGAGCGGACAGTGTGGCAGTGGATGGCGGATTTTAAGCTGGTTACCTCCCTGGCTTTCTTGCTGACTCCCAAGGTCACAAGCAACAGAGATGATGGCAGGAAGAACTGGTGGAGCCACGTGGCAAAGGGTTCAGTCACTTATAAGCTGTGTGACTACTTAAACTCTCTGAGCCTTAGTTTCCTCGTGTGAAAATGGAATAATTTCTGACCCTCAGTTTAAATGAGAAATGTCTGTTGCTTTGCTCAGTGCCTGGTCCAGAGTAAGGGCTCTGTTAGCGTCCCTGGCAGGGTTCTGATGTCAGAGTATATTGAGCATATCCCCTAAGACACTAATGTATCTTTTCTTCGTAGCTGCCCTTCAATAAGCTCTATGGTGTCCTAAAATTTACTTAGGTTATTATGAAACTGTCTTCACTATACAGTCCTAAAAGGTTTTTCCCATTTCTCTAATGCTGTATATTTTAGAGCTAAAATGTTCCCAGTAGATGTAGCTCTAAAGGAATAAGCTCTCTGATGACAAGACCCAGGCTTCATTCAGGGGAATGGCCCTTGAGATGCAATCAGTGGGTATTATCAACACCCATTTCAGGGCTATCTGTCTGATCCCTAGGAAACGAGACCTTAGCCATCTCTTAATGGAGGCATCAAATCTATGTTTTCTGGGTCTTATGATGAAGTTCATGCTGTGCCGCATTGAAAGTCCAGTGCTAGGTCATGTATGCTGTCACCCGGTGCCCCTGGTCACGCACTGACATCGCTGAAAGCTCTGGTCACACCAGATGTTCCGGGCGGCAGTGGCCCGGCCTTCCCTGAGGCTGACTCAGAAGAGTTTTGGCAGGAGCTCCAGAGAAAGGGCCCAGCACAGACTCTCGTGGGAAACAGCTTGGGAGTGAGGGACCAGGAGTTGAAGATCTCAGAATAAAGCCAGAATTATACCTGTTGGGTAGTTTGTGTCTCCATTTGTGGAAGCCCAGCCATGCTTCCCTGACGTGCGTGTGTGTGTGTGCGTGTGCGTGTGTGTGTGCACGTGCCTGTAAGGGAGATACGATGAGGAGGGAGAGGAAGGCACAGGTTTCTCTTTGCATTCAGTCCATTTTCCAAAGGCTTGCCTGGAGGCTGGGTGGGGAAAGAACTCAGGAACAGGAATGCAACTGCAAAGGGGCCCTGAGATGCTGCTGGACATACCAGGCGTGTGGGAGAACCCGCTCCTGCTCGGCTGTGGCCAGGTGAGGGGTGACTGGCTTCGGACAGCACAAGCCCCAGATGTCAGGGGAGTGGGTGATGGACGAGGGCACTGAGGAGGGCTGCTGTCCTGAAGGCTGACCTTCTGACTCCATTCATCATTCAGAACCATTGATTCTTGAGAGGCTCTGTGTGTGGTGCTCTTCCACTCAGACCGGAACCTGGTCCTCATTGAGTCTGCAGTCTAAGGAGGAAGACAGACCTTTGACAAGGAGACAGGTTAGTTGATTTCAGACAGTGATAAGTGCTCTGAAGCAAATGGCATTTTGTAGTTGAGAGTAATAGAGGGCAGCTATTTTAAGTGGCCATCGAGCAGACATTAGAACAAAAGACATAGAGGAGGAGAAGAAGCCACTCAGGAGTAGGTGAGGGTCAAGGGGAGAGGCCTGAAGTGAGATGAGTGGAGGCCTACAGCCTGCAGATGCTCAAAGGACCAGTAAATGTGTGTGGAGAGGGCAGCAAGGAGCCTATCACTCTGTGTTTTTTTTTTCCTTCCATATTTGAATTTCTCATTGTCCTTATTTTACTTTTTGGAAATTTTATTGGAGTATAGTTGTGTTAGTGTCTAGTGTCTGGCAAAACAAAATCAGCCATACACATATATTTGGGTGTCTGTGTGCTCAGTTGCTCAGTCGTGTTTGACTCTTTGCGACCCTATGGGCGGTAGCCAGCCGGTTTCCCCTGTCCTTGGGATTCTCCAGGCAAGAATACTGGAGTGGGCTGCCATTTCCTCTTCCAACATATACATATATCCCCTCCCTTCCCGACTTCCTCCCCATTCAGGTCACCGCAGTGCATCAAGTAGAGTTCTCTGTGCTGTACGGCATGTTCCCAACAGTGGTCTATTTTATAACAGCTATTCTTTTTCATAGCTTCTCTGGCGCTCAGGCGGTAAAGAATCTTCCTGCGATGTGAGAGACCTGGGTTTTATACCTGGATTGGAAAGATCCTTTGGAGAAGGGAATTCACCTACCCACTCCAGTATTCTTGCCTAGAGAATTCCATGGACAGAGGAGCCTGGCAGGCTACAGTTCATGGGGTTGCAAGGAGTCGGACACAACTGAGCGACTAACTCTTTCACTTTTTCATCAATAATAGTGTGTATGTGTTGATCCCAGTCTCCCAGTTCTTCCCACCCTCCTCCCTCTTCCCCCTTGGTATCCATATATTTGTTCTCTATGTCTGTGTCTCCATTTCTGCTTTGCAAATAAAATCATTTATACACTCCACGTCTTGTAGACTGTGAAAAGAATTAGGAAGTCATTCTAAGTGCAAAGAAATTCTTCAAGGGATCCGAGCAGGGACGAAATAAGACTCAGTTTATGTTTAAAAAGGACCACCACGGCTGCTCTGCTGGAGCATGGGATCTGAGCTAGAAACGCAGCTACCAAGGTCCAGTTTGTAGCATTCTGTGCTTTTCTTTCTTACAGCTCATCTCACACTGTTCTGAGATTGTTTCATGTATCCTCTTCCTATCTCCAGTAGCTTAGCCATGGCTTCAGGGCAAGTAAGTGTTTATAATTCTCCACCAGCAGCCTTGCATGCATGAGGGCTCAATAATTGTTTCCTAATTAAATAAACTTCAATGAATCTTCCAAGAAGGGGGTGCATACTGTCTCCAAGAATGTCTGCTTTGAAGGAACTTGTTAGGGAGAAAAAGATTTTACCTGTTAGACTCAGTGGTTGGGTGTGTGCAAATCTGACTGACGTTAGACATATCAACACGATTAAAAACACACATTTTAATTAATATTTACATGCACGGGAGTTCACAGAAAAGAAGTGAAACTCAGAGAAGCAGGTAGATGTGGTAGCTTATATGCCCTTTTTTAACAGAGGAAAGAGGGTTTGTGCTTCAGGGGACAATAAATTTTAAGAAAGTGACTAGGAAATACATGGGGAAAACTTACAGAAGATGAGGGCCATTTTGGTAAGTTTGTCTCTGCAGACTCATCTTGGTGCTGTCCCTCAGTCTTCGGTGATAAGGGTCATGCTTCTCTTCTAGTACAGAAAAATTTATTTTCTGCTTATAGGCAGATAAGGGAAGGACAGAGAATTCTTTCTGTGTCTGTTGATTCTCTTCAGCTCAAATTCTTATTGAAATAAACTTTAGGCTAAAGTACTTATTTTGGGGGTAGGATACTCTGATCTCCTTTCAGGTATATTTACACACAAAAGCTTTAATTTTAAACAATCAGTTATAGCTAACTCAAAAAGACATACATACCCCAATGATCATAGCAGCATTAGTTATAATAGTCAAGATATGGAAACAACATATATAACCATCAATGGATGAATGGATAAAGAAGAAGTGATATATTCAGAAATAAAAAAGATGAAATCTTCCATCTGCCACAACATGGATGGACCCTGAGGGTGTTATGCTAAAGTGAAATAAGTCAGACAGAGAAAGACATACACTATATTATTTTACTCACATGTGGGATATAAAAGCAAACAAATAAAATGAATGAAGAAACCAAACCAAACAAAAACAAATGCAGACATGGAGAACGGAGTAGTGGTTATCAGATGGGGAAAAGGTGGAGGGTTGGGAGGGCAAAAGAGCTAAAGGGTTTCAACTGTATAGTGGTGGATAGAAACTAAATTTTTGGTGGTGAACATGCTGTAGTGTATACAGAAGTAGAAATATAATGTTGTACCCACGAAACTTATATAATGTTGTAAATCAGTACTACCCTGATAAAAATAAATTAACAAAAATATCAGTTATCTTAGTTAATAGTCATACCCCTCCACTTCTGGGCCAGGGAATCTGAATCAGAGGTGGGTGTCTTGGTAAAGACATACAGAGTAGAGAAGTATTAATAAAAAGTTGCCTAACCACAGGTGGGCTGTCATTCCCTCAAGAAAACTTGTTCTATAATGTGGGAAGTCAGATTAAGGACACTGCACTGTTTAGCTTGTCCAGAACGGAATGGCAACCCACTCCAGTATTCTTGCCTGGAGAATTCTATAGACGGAGGAGCCTGGCGGGCTACAGTCGATAGGGCTGCAAAGAGTCAGACATGATTGAGCGACTAACACTCACTAACCTCAAGGCCTTAAATAGAGTGGCTGGAGGCAGAAGTCACTACCTGTTTGCAAATTAAACTGCATGTAAATAGATGTTCTGGAAAATGGTGAGCCATGACTGGGGCTGCTTTGTGGAATGCAGAGTCCACCAAGATGGAAAATATAATTTCAGAATTGGCTGCGGGTGCTGGAGGCAAGATAGGGCTTTGTAGAGAGAGGCTGGGAGGAAGTGCCTTGGGTGACACTTTTGGGCTTTTGGGGGATGTTTTGTATCTGAAGAGGATGAAAAGATAAATGACACACAGTCTCTTCCCTAAGGGTAATTCTGTCTGGAGACTCGATGCAGACTGCTAAGGTGTGGTGTTTTCACAGCCTTTTGAGCTGAGTGGCAGATGATAAAGTAGATTCAGTAAGAGATGGTGTACCTCAGGTATGTGGGGAGAGAGACAAATTCAGAGGCAACAGGAATCACTGGAGCTTCGGAAAATGCTGGAGGAAAGGGCTATGATGGGAGGAGGTTTTTTTTTTTTTAATCTGTGCTCAATATGTGGAAAGAACATGTATTTGCCAGTTGCAGATAAACAAAAAGGATTTAGAATTAAGTTAGATATTTGGAAGAGCTCTCCAACTGTAAGTGTTCTGAGATTATTTAATTCAGTTACAAAGGAATGCAAATGGTTGCCTTTTCTGATTGGGAATTTATGGAGTGCCTTGTAGGTACCAGCCCCTGTGCAAGTGCTCTGTACATGTAACTCTCGGGGGAGGTGCTCTTATGTCCATTTTATGGGCGTGGAGTCTGGGGACAGCCTAGTTTGTCTAGTGTCATGCTAGACACTAGGTAAGTGTCTGGCTTTAGCTCCTGTGCTTTCCCCTATACACCACATGCTCTTATTGGTGATCTTAATAAATAGTGTCAACAGTGACCTTTTGGGGGCTCAGTTATTCCCCTTCTTATTTTTGTTGGGTTTCTTCTGAAGTCCTGGACCCAGTAGCACATCCTTGTCTAAGACCTGGGCTCAGAGTTACACTAGGGTTGGCCTCAGGCTCAGTGTTACCCATTTTGGTGATGGAGATATTCCCATCAACCCTTCCCTGTAACCACAGTCTTATTAAATGCAATTAAAGACTCACGGGTAGGGACTTCCTGGTGGTACAGTGGATAAGAATCCACCTGCCAAGACAGGGGACATGGATTCGATCCCTGGTCTGGGGAGATTCCACGTGCCTCAGAGCCACTAAGCCCGTGTGCCATAACTACTGAGCCCGTGCTCTGGAGCCCTTGAGCCACAATTCCTGAGGCCCGCCTGCCACAGAGCCTGTGCCCTCCTGGGCAACACGAGAAGCCATCGCGATGAGAAGCCCGTGTACTGCAACTAGAGCGTAGCTCCCACTCACTGCAGCTAGAGAAATGCCCGAGCAGCACGCAAGACCCAGCACAATGAATGAACAGACGAGTGATACAAAGGTATGCGTGAGAACTCACCTCTCTGCCCCGTATTGACGCGGGCCTGTGTTAACCAGGTGATGCACTCAAGCTCTGTTGACCTGTTTGCTCTTTCCTTTATTTTGCTAGTTTATCTGTGAAAGAAAGAGATAACCAGGTCATCTGAGGACCCAGTGTAGGAAATGGTGAGTGGGAAGCAAGACTGCTGCCTTGTGTACCTTCAAAGAGTTTCATGTTAAATAAATTGTCAGCACTGTAAAATCAGTAAGTTTCTTGTAAAAATCCAATTTCCATCTCTATTGAAAACCCAGAAGTTCTGCCTCTCTGTTGCCTTGTATACGGCCCTCTTCATGCCTTACCTTACTGGCCATCTTAGATATCTGAGTTTGTAACCCCAAGGCTAGAACAAAGCAAATTGACCCCAAGCCTGGTTTAGTGCGTACGCCGCTTGATCATTGGAAGAGTGAGATACGTTCGGTTTCCGCCTGAGGAGCTTGCATTTATTTATTTATCTTGAAGTATAGTTGATTTACAATTTTATTAGAGAAATGCAAATCAGAACTACAGTGAGGTACCATCTCACACCTGTCAGGATGTCCACCATTAAAAATAACAAATGCTGGAGAGGGTATGGGGAAAAGGGAACCCTCCTATACTGTTGGTGGGAAATGTAATTTCTTGCAACCACTATGGAAAACAGTATGAAGCTTCCTCAGAAAACTAAAAATACAGTTACCATGTGATCCAGCAATCTCATTCCTGGGCATATACCCAGACAAAACTATAATTCAGAAAGATACATATACCTCTCTGTTCATAGCAGCACTCTTCACAACAGCCAAAACACGGAAACAACCTAAATATCCATTGACAGATGTTTGGGGAGCTTTTAAATGGCCCTTGCCTGGGCACCATCCCAGGCTGATTGAATCAGAGTCTGAGGATAGATAAATATTGCTTGAATAGCTCCCCAGAGGGTTCTAATCCCCAGCCAGGTTAAAAATCTCCACTTTGGGTTTGCCCGTAAGTAGCAACTCCAGGCTCGGAGAAGGCAATGGCACCCCACTCCAGTACTCTTGCCTGGAAAATCCCATGGACGGAGGAACCTGGTGGGCTTCAGTCCATGGGGTTGCTAAGAGTTGGACACGACTGAGTGACTTCACTTTCACTTCTCACTTTCATGCGTCGGAGAAGGAAATGGCAACCCACTCCAGTGTTCTTGCCTGGAGAATCCCAGGGACGGGGGAGCCAGGTGGGCTACCGTCTATGGAGTCACACAGAGTTGGACATGACTGAAGCGACTTAGCAGCAGCACCACCAGCAGCAGCACTCCAGGCTCAGGTCTCTATGTCAGACAAATGGGCTCATGAAATCTTGCATCAAAGTTGGTGTTTTGACCTGTCTCCCAGCACCTCTGGGCTAGCCCTGTTCACCTCATCCTGATTTACTGATGTGTAATTGGGCTCTTTAGACTTAAAAAAAATTTTTTTTTTAAATTTATTTGTCTGTGGCTGGGTCTTAGTTGCAGCATGTGGGATCTGCCTGACCCCTGCAGGGATCGAACCCAGGCCCCATGTGATGGGACCACAGAGCCTTGGCTACTGGGCACTTTTGACTTTTCTGTTTGCACCTCCAGAGCTTAGATTTTATAGAATTCTGGAGAAAGAGAGATGAGAAAGAACAGAGAATTATTTCAGTCTTCCTTTGAAATGCTTGAACATCAAGACCGTCTTATGGCAAATATTAAGATTCCTAGGAAACAGGAAACATTTTGAAGCTACTTGCTCTTTTATGTTCAGCCTTGCTTCAGAAGTAAAACATAATAAAAAATACAATAAACTTGACAGGTTTCATTGAAGTCCTTTTAATTCCCAGAGGAGAAATTTCGTTAGCAAACCCTGGAGGACATAGGTTTCTGTGCGTATCTTGTGGCTGCTATAGGCAAAGCTACAGCTTTCGTCCATTCCAAACCCCACTGCAGGGCGCTGGACAAAGGCCATGTCCATCAGCAATGTCTTCATCCAGGGTGACCCGGGCCAAGAGAGCAAATGGCAGAAGATGACATTTGCGTCTGGGTACAAAGCATCTCAAATGCCCGTCACTGTGGCTCCACAGGGTCCCTCCTTAGTCAGGCGTGGGCCAGGGGGGCGGGGGGGGGGACGCGGGGTGTTTGTGTCTGTATAGGCAGAGATCTTTACTGTTCCATCAGCTAAAAGGCCCTAAAGGCCTCTCCCTCCTACCCGGCGTTAAGGTCTCTGTCATAATACTGCTAGTCCCAGTTCATGTTTGGAAAGTCAAAGCTTGCACTTGGACACTTAATCGGCTATCTTTGCAGCTTTCAATGGAAAAACGTCTTGGTTTCTCAGGGAGCAAAGGGGATTTTGACCACTAGGGACTATCTTTTACCAAATTTAAAAATTATTTTAGAATTCAAATTTTACTTTCTCCTTCTCTTTTGCTCTGTCTTTTTTCCCAATCTCCTTAAAAAAAAAAAATGATCAAGTTGATAAAACAAGAGGAAGGAAGGTGTAAATAAGAAAACACTAGCTTTTCCAGATGATTTGGGTCCAGCTTCCTTCCCACTTGACTGGGGACTTGGATCCAGTTGCTCAAACTATCAATGATATTGCCTGCAGAATTGGGAACACAGTATCAGCTCAAGGTGAATATAAATAAGTCTTTCTTCAAGGTTTAATGACATTATATCTTGGGGGCTTATCTCTGCATGTCAGGTGGTCTCGGAGGCCCTTTGGGTGTGTTCATGACTCTTTAGATGAGGGGACCATGGATGTCTTTGCTGAACTGGCAGTAACTTGACTCTATCCATCGATACTGGGGAGAGTCGATATGGCTAATGAGCTATTCTTGTATGAGGAATGCGTGTTGGAATACTGAAATACTTGGCCTTGGAGATCTTTGTAGGGCAAAGCATGCTCCCTGACACCTCACTAGATGTTGCAAAGATCCCCTGAGCAGTGCTCCTAGACCAGGGGGTTATAACAGGTTATATCAGAGTCACTTGGGGAACTTTTCCCAATGACACTAGCATTCCCCAAAGAAGCCTCAGTTTGGCCAATCCTAAAAGCACTTTCCCCTTCTTTTCTTCTCAAATATTACACCCTGCAAAGCCTAGGTCATACCATGACTTACCTTTCCAATTGCTCCAACCTAAAGAGCTTGCTTTTTCTGCACATCTTGGACACTTCATTGTCTAGATGATTTATTTGGCAATTCAATTAGCAATTGATGGCTAGCTTCTCTTTCAGTTGAATGCAATTTGTCTTATATTGCTATTTAATTTTTCACTTATCTCTAGTGGAAAAATACTGATTTGAATTTAAATTTTTTTAATTTTTAAAATGTCCTGGGAATTATTGGTATACAACATTATATATGAAAGGATACTATAACTCATGAATGAATATGATCATTTCAGATAGAATTTTCCAAACTAGCTTCAGAAAACTGAAACAATTGTTTTTGTTTTTGGTGTGTGTTTTTTTGGCTGCAAGCGGTTTTTTTCTCTAGTTGTAGCATATAGAGGCTTCTCTGGTTACAGTGCTCAAGCTTAGTTGTCCCGAGACATGTGGGATCTTATTTTCCCCAACCAGAGACCCAATTCGCATCCCATTAGAATGTGGATTCATAACCACTGGGAAGTTCCTGACCTGAATTTTAATCCTGGCTTGACTTCTGACTGTATATTCTAGACAAGGTATTTAGACTTCTTGGGCTTCAGAACCCAGGTGCACAATTTGTGTTAATTTTTTTGGACAGATAATTGTGGTAGACAGTTTATAACATGGTTCCCAGTGGTCCCTGCCTCTTGAGAGTCACACATTTATGTAACCCCTGCCCTTGAGTGTGGGCAGCACCGAGTGAATAGAATTTGACATTTGATAGAATAGAAAAATGATGGAATGTCACATCTGCGATTAGGTTAGGACAGACTGAGCCTGTTCTTTTGTTGGCACTCTCTCTCCCAGGCTCTTCTCTCACGCTCATTCTGCTGGAGAGGGCTACCTTGAGAGAATTGAGAGTGGCCCCTGGTCAAAAGCCGGCAAGTAATTGAGACCTCAGTGCAACACCTGTGAGGAAGTGAATCTTGCCAGCATCCACTGAGTTATCTTGGAAGTGGATCCTGCTTTAGTTGAGCCTTGAGATGACTGCCGCCCTAGTCAACTTCTTGTGATTGCAGCCTTCTGAGAGACCCTGGGCTGACCCCTTGATTGTGGCCCTGTGGCAAACCCTAAAGGACCTTGCTAAGCCATACCTGCGTTCCTGATCCATGGACATGGTGACATATTAGTGGTAGACAACTAATACTGTCTATGAGATATTTTGATGGGTATGGTAGTCTATCGGAACTGATCAGACTAAGCTAAATTATGCTGTAACAACAAATAACCTCCAAAGTTCAGTGGCTCATATCTATAAAAGTTTATTTCCTTAAACACACTACATGTCTGTGGAAGGTTGATTATAGCTGTACTCAACATTTCCCTCCTTCCAAAACCCTCCATAACCCAGGCTGACAGAGCCTCCATTTTGGAATATTGCTGATCACCATGGAAGAGGAAGGAGAAGGCAAGGGCACCCCACTCCAGTACTCTTGCCTGGAAAATCCCATGGATGGAGGGGCCTGTAGGCTGCAGTACATGGGGTTGCTAGGAGTCGGACACAACTGAGTGACTTCACTTTCACCTTTCACTTTCATGCATTGGAGAAGGAAATGGCAACCCACTCCAGTGTTCTTGCCTGGAGAATACCAGGGATGGGGCAGTCTGGTGGGCTGCCATCTGTGGGGTCGCACAGATTCGGACACGACTGAAGCGACTTAGCAGCAGCAGCGTGGAAGAGGAAAATGAGGCCAAGCATACCCTGACTTTTAAAACTTTCCCATGAAAACAACCCAACATACTTTGCTTAGTGTTTTACTGTCCAAAAGTGAGTCATGTGGCCATGCATGAGGCCCACAAGAGGACCCAAAGTATAATCCTTTCCCACGGTGGGGCACTAAATAGTCGTGAACTGAAGCCCAGTGCATAATATACCATCAGAGGGAGTGGTAGCCACAGACTGCTGTGATAAACAAAGAAGGGAAGTAACAGCTCACATCCTCAGATGGACTGGAGTAGAGGCCCCAGGGCCTAAGAGAGGAAAATACTGTTAAACAGCTATCTTTCTCAGAGAAGGTTGGAAAATTAGGGGAATACAGGGCACTGAAAAAAAATTGAGGATTTTTAAAAGCAAGTCCATAATCTTCATTGTTGTCTAACATCTTCCTAAACAGTGAACTCTCTGGCAAGTTCAACTTTAAGACATGCCCTTCTGGCACAACTCTTCTGATTGGATTGCCTTCCCTAAAGTCCCTAAGCTTCCTTTGTATAGAAATATAAGAACCTGCCTTGTCTATAATCCTGTTCATCTGGATTTTTAAGCAGCTATCTTCCAGCTATCATTAACAGGAGAGGAAATCTTTGACATGTTACCTTGGGCAAGCTCACGGTTCTCTGGATCAGTCTTCTCAAAGCCCACTCTAATCTCCCCTTCCTGAGTAATAAGCGCAATCTTTGTGGACATCCTGCAAGTGATGGGGGAGCTTAAGGAATGATCGCTAGCCCATCCATCTCAGAGGCTGCCAGACTGGCTTTAGAGAGGCAGATTGAGGAGAAAAACAGAGGCCTGATGGTCAATACATCTAGCTTGCAGAGCAGGAGAGGTGGGGTCTGACTTAGTTGGTAAGCCAAGCCAACGTGATGAATCTATCTACTTTTCAAAGCAGAGCCAACTTCTGTTGATGTACTGTAAAGAAAAGTCAGGACCAGAGAACTTCTAAAAAGGAGAGGAGAAACTTGTTGAAGATCTTTCTTCTTATAAAATATACTTTTGCCCTCAGGCCCTGCCTCTTTGGATCATGCCAGATGGTATCCTATTTCTCCTGAGGTTATAGTTTATGTCAAAAGAAATAGACTTCACTTCAACGAGTTCTGAAGGAGGCAAAGAAGAGTTCCAGAACAGTGGTTTTAAAAGTGACCTTAGATGCCATCTAAGCCAACCCCCTGTCCAGCACAGGAGTCGCATATTCACATCTCCATGATTTGTAGACTGATGATCAGGGGCAGGTTTTAAACCTCTCAAGAATTTTTTTTAGGATTGATCCTATCCCAGTTCTCTTTCCGTATTGCACCATGGAGAGTGTGAGGGGAAAGTAATAAAGTCCATAAGAAGAGCATGGAGTTGATAGCCTTTTCCCTAGTGACACAGCCAGTTTTGCATCTGGGAAAAAAAGTTTCATTTTGCAACTGAAATACCCTTAGTTGCAGGGAGGAAATGTTGAGAGAGGCCATAGTCTGAACCTTAAAAATCCTATTTCTGAAACTGACTACTATGAAACAATTTTACCTCCTCTGGCACATTTTTTTCTCCTTCAGTTCAGTTCAGTCACTCAGTCGTGTCCGACTCTTTGCGACCCCATGAATTGCAGGACACCAGGCTCCCTGTCCATCACCAACTCCCAGAGTTCACTCAGAATCACGTCCATCGAGTCAGTGATGCCATCCAGCCATCTCATCCTCGGTCGTCCCCTTCTCCTCCTGCCCCCAATCCCTCCCAGCATCAAAGTCTTTTCCAATGAGTCAACTCTTCACATGAGGTGGCCAAAGTACTGGAGTTTCAGCTTTAGCATCATTCCTTCCAAAGAAATCCCAGGGCTGATCTCCTTCAGAATGGACTGGTTGGATCTCCTTACACAAGGGTAAAAATGGTGTTTCTGAATAGTAAATTGATAGCACTTTTATGCTGCTTGGATGAACCTATTCTGTAATAGATTGTGTATTATACTTTATTGGATGGTCATCTTGTTCGTGTCTAAAAGAAATCTTTCATTTCATAGCATTTCCTCTCCTCATCTGTGTGTCAGGCACCACGCTACATACTGAGAACACATAGGCGATTAGATAAATTCCCTGCCTTCAAAGATCTTGTCTAGCAAGTAAGATAAGCGCTTTAATAAGTATATATAGAGAACTCCATGGAAACAAAGGCAAGGCGAATCTGGTGGTGTGATGGAGCAGTGGATGAGGAAGGCTTCAGGTAGGATATGTCTCAAAGCACGAGCTTTTTAGATGCTCAAGGTGTGGTCCATAAGGAAGGGCATGGACAGAGGCAGAGGTATAAACATACAGAGAGTGTGTGGTAGTCACTGATGCATTCTAGGTGCCTGGGAACATTGCACTTCTTATTTTGTCCCTTTTACTTTGGTGGAGCCATGTGACTAGTTTAGAATAGTCAGTTGGAAACAAAAGTGAAATATATCACTTCTGGGCCAAAGCTTTTAATAGCTTGTTCGAGACTATCCAAAGCTCTTTTGTCCTTTTGGAACATTCTAACATCAAAAATGATGACTGTTCAGTTCGTCTGGGTCCTTCAGTGGCCATGGGGAACAGAGCGCTCCATCACCCCTTGATGCACACGGGTTGTGAGAAATATAGCTGCTTTTTTCAAGTCACTGAGATTTTGGATTGCTTGTTACTTACTATAGCCTAGTCTATTTCTCTAATTCAGTGCAAAATTAAGAAGCAAATATGGTGTGCCTAAAATATACAATACAGGATATCTGATGGACTTGTTGGGAATGGAGGCAAATGAGATCGAAAATATGGGCAGGACCAAATTATGAGAAACTCTGTTACTATTGCTGGGAAGTTAACTAGATTCAAATTGTTCCAGTAAGTCAGAGTCTGCCGCTTTAGTGCTAACACTATATTCCCTGTTGGGAGTTTCTTTGGTGGCTCAGTGGGTAAAGAATCCACCTGCCAATGCAGGGGACATGGGTTTGATCCCTGAGTCAGGAAGATTGCCTAGAGAAGGAAATGGCAACCCACTCCAGTATTCTTGCCTGGGAAATCCCAGGGACAGAGGAGCTTGCCAGGCTACAGTCCCTTGGGTGGCAAAGAGTCAGGCATGGCTTAGTGACTAAACAACAACAAACTCTCTTTCCTGTAAGCTTAGGAGGTCTGGATCCAGAAGAGCTAGAGGAGAAGCTGGGATGGATGTGGGCCAGGGAGTGTGGACTGGGTGTGGCATTCCATCTGTTGCATTCCAGGTGTGCTGTGCAAAAGAGGCAGAGAAAGATGGGTTTGTCTTGCGACAAGTATCTCTTCATCAGTGATTCCTTCCTGTATCCTACTTAACAAGCTAGACCTTTCAGGTCAGGTAGCTTGCATTTGTGTTAGCATTTTAAAAATTTGAATTATTTGAGTCCACCCATTCTCCTGCTTCCTGTTCATTGGATCCAAATCTGGAACTGTTTGTTGCTGCTTTGGATTTTCTTTTTCTGCTCTACTGTTCCTTTTTAGTCTTGTTTCCCATCACACATTGCCACCTCTCACATTCTCCATGCAGCCTACTCACCAGCAAAGCAGATTGGCCAGTGTCCCCCGAGATGTCCTCGCCTCTGTGACTTCACTTACACAGTCCTCTTGCGTCCAAGGCCTCAGAGTGGGATGTTTGTTATAGCTGAAATTCTACCCACCCTCTAGGATCCAGCAGTTCATTTGCCATTTTTTTCATGAAACTTCCTATCTTTAGAGGGAATTAATCCAACTTCTCTGGGCTTCTCCTTCTCTGTTAGGACCCTGACTTCACTGAGATGTTGTATTAGGGGTATTTGTGGGCACGACCGGAGAAGGCAATGGCACCCCACTCCAGTACTCTTGCCTGGAGAATCCCAGAGACAGAGGAGCCTAGTGGGCTGCCGCCTATGGGGTCGCACAGAGTCGGACATGACTGAAGTGACTTAGCAGTAGCAGCAGCAGTGGACATGACCAGACCCAAAGATCAAGGGCAAGAACTTTGTCTCGATTATCTTGATTATCCTCCTAGGACTTAGCAGTGCTGTGAACATATTGGGCATTCATATTTAAAAAAATTGGAAACCTTGAAATTGGAGGCCTTTTAACTGAAAGCATAAAAAAAAATTAATGGAAAGCTTTGTCTCATTTCCTCTGCTTTATTCCTTTGGAGACTGTCTGTTAGGCACATCTTCTTCCTTACTACACCTCCCAGTTTAGCACCAACACCAAATGTCCTTCTCTGAAAGATTATTTTCTTTCAGATAGTGATAAAGATGTTTAGTCAGAACAGAGTGAACATCAGCTCCTTTGGAAGAAAGGCTGTGCACTGAAAGTCAGTAAACAGAAGATGAAAATGGAAAGAAATCTCCTTTCTGGGGGCAGGAGGGTGGACAGCAGACAATATAGAGAAGCAAGTGTGGCCCCCAAACCCCCGAGAGATTATAAATGTGTCCAGAAAACAACAGAGGGATGTTTAACTTGAGGGAGGAGAGTCGCAGCAAACTCAGGTAAAAAAAAAACAATCTTAAATACAAATATTTAAGAATTTAAGGTAGCATGTAAATGACGTATTCTAAGCTTTAGAGGAAAAATAGTCCCAGATAAGATTTTAGCCCATCGCTCTGCAAAGATGGGGATATTCCCTATGTAGTACTTTCTCTCTATCCAGACACAAACAGTAGCTTTTCCTTTGTGCCACTCCGACTGGAAAGATAGCTCACAAGTTCAGGCCCCGCTGATATTGGATTGGTGCTATCCTCTTCATGTAAGAAAGTGCTACATTGGGAATATCCCATCTTTGCAGAAGGATGGGCTAAAATCTTATTTGGGACTATTTTTCTTCTAAAGCTTAGAATAGCTTTATCCCTGGAGATGGGTTTTGCAATGAGTGTCAATATGTGTCTGTAAGGTATGAACGGCAATATGTGGCGCTACTGAAGTTTTATTGTGTAGAATTGCAAAGTATGTGTGAAAGGTAGAGCTAGGAGAGGTTTTAGATTAATTTTCAAGTTGTGTTTATCCCAAAGGGAAGTATTTTGGTGCTGTTAATATGTGTGCTACTTATTAAGGAAGATCTTACTTTTAAAAACTTATCATTTACTTAGCTGCATCAGGTCTTGGTTGGAGCATGCGGGGTCTTTTTTAGTTGTGGCATGCAGGATCTTTAGTTGTGGCATGTGAACACTTAGTTGCTGCACGTGGGATCTAGTTCTCTGCCCAGGGATGAAACTCGGGCCCCCTGCCTTGGGTGTGCGGAGTCTTAAGCACTGGACCACCAGGAAAGCCCTGAGGTATTACTTCTTGAATTGCTTTCCAGTGTGCATTTGAGTAGCCATTAAATAACTTGATAAATGAAACAACGTATTATGTATTAACTAGGCTAATGACACAGATCATCTGCCAAATGGTAGATCTGTGGGAGAATAAACAGGTAGATACTTTAGATGGGGTGATCAGGATTGAAACTGAGATTTTAATGACAGGAAATAGTCATTTGGGGATGAAGGAAGAACTTTCTAGGCAAGGTAAGTGTAAAGGCCTCAAAGTGGAAATGAGCTTGGCCCGTGAGAAGACCAAAAAGAAGGCTACTGAGGCTGGAGTGGAGGGGCCTGTGCCCTTCCGGTAAGACATGTGGTTGGAGAGGGGTACAGATCAAGTACTTTGTAAGTCAGGATAAAGAATTTAGATTCAGTGCTTAGTGTGAGGGGGCTTTCCAGGTGGCACTAGTGGTAAAGAATCTGCCTGCCAACCCAGGAGACATAAGAGATGTGGGTTTGAACCCTGGGTGGGGAAGATGCCCTGGAGAAGGGCATGGCAACCCACTCCAGTATCCCTGCCTGGAGAATCCCATGAACAGAAGAGCCTCATGGGCTCCAGTCCATAGGGTTGAAAAGAGTTGGACACGACTGAAGTGACTTAGTACGCACACTTAGTATGGAAAGTAATGGGAAGCAATTAGTGTACTTTAAGGGGAAGAACACTCTGCTTGGGGGTGACTTATGGATTAGAGGAAAGCAAGAGAAGATGGGGTGGCAGCTGGGGGTAAGCACGAAGTAGGTTGGGACAGCTGTCCAGAACTGGGGTGGTAGCGACGGGGCTGGGCAACAGTGGATAGATTCGGGAGCAGTTAAGAGAAAGTGGGTGTGGCGAAAGAAGCCGGATGGGCAGACAGGTGGGATAAGCCTCTAGGTAAGTGGGAAAACATCTCCTATAGGAATTTCATTTCCATTTAGACTGTAGGAACTCCAATCTCTGAAAAAACTGTCTTCTGCAGTCACTGAGGACCTGGCTCACCATTGACTTTTGATCTTTGAAGATAATTCCATAATTAGGTTGTTGCATTTCCCCCACCCTCTTTGCTTTCTCTCTAGTCAGACTTCTTAGATTTCAGGGGTGGCAGTGGGTAAGACGGGTTCTGAGGACGGCTGCATTTGACCTGAGAAAACTGAGATGCTGCCCACAGTCACTTACCTGGTCAGCCTCAAATTTCAAAGGAAAGGCTTGGCGCTAATTGTGCTAAGGGCCAGGGGTTTTACATACCTAATCTATCATTCCATTCTCTTGAAAACATTGTGAGGTACATTTTAAAATTCCACTTTTCCAAAACAAAACAAAAAACGGGTGAGGATCAGATATGTTTTTCATTTTGCCCAAAGTCACACAGTTTGTAAGGGGAGAGCCAGGACTGAAGCCAGAATCTGGCTCCCTACACTCTCCACGTAGCTGCTGAGTTGGGGTTAGTCTGTTTTCCTTTTTGTCTCCTTACCACACAGACTCCATCAAAGAACCCAGTAGGAGGAAGGCCGTGATTTCTTTCTCTCTTTCTCTCTCTCTCTCTTTTTTATGGACTGTATTTGTCTCCCTTCCACCACAGAGTGCCTAGGAAGGTGCTCAGCAAACGTTCGTGCCTGGAGGCAACACCGTCTTTCTGGTGCTGCAAACGGGTCTAGGGTAAGGAGTAAGGCAGTGCTGTGAGGTGGATCCTGCTGCTGCCACGGCTGCTAGGTGATGGGGAGGGATGCTTCAGTGCCTCGACTCGAAGGTATTTTCCATTTCCTAGTTCCCTCCCTCTCTCCATCCCTCACCTCTCGCCCCTGGACTTCAGCTCAGGCCCCTAGGGGAGCGTCCCTTGCCGCGGGGCTGACAGCACTTGGGGGCGCAGGGTCCCGGTTCTCCGAGCTCTTGCCCATCTGTGCGCAGAACCTCGTTCCGGGGCGCCTGGAGCCCGGCGGGCATTGACGTCAAGCGGCGGCGAAGCGCTGCCTACAGACGGTTGACCCGGACCCTCCTCCACACCCCCTTCCTTCCTTCATCGCCCCCTCCTTCTTCCCTGCGCCCTGGCTCCGGCTCGCTATAAAAGGTGGGAGCGCAAGGTGTCCGAGTAGCGCCGTTTCAGCACCATGGAGAGCCCCCGTCTGCGCCTGCTGCCCCTCCTGGGCGCCGCCCTGCTGCTGCTGCTACCTTTGCTGGGCGCCTTAGCCCAGGAGGACGCCGAGCTCCAGCCGCGAGCCCTGGACATCTACTCCGCCGTGGAGGATGCCTCCCATGAGAAGGAGCTGGTCGGTACCCCCCTCGCCCCGGACTTCCCTGGCTCCCGCGAGGTTCCTTGCTTTGTACGCGTCTCTCTCTCTCTCCCTGCCTCCCCACCCCGATTCTTAGATTCAGGGTCCGGGGAGGTGGGCACAAATCCCCGGCTCCCGCTGTCACCCGAAGAACGTCTTGAGCCCTGCGCTCCAGATAGTCTGTGGAGCAAATCCCTGATCCCGGCTCCTCGGAGCAACAGGAGTCTCCGCGGCTCCTGGCCCTGCGGTCAGTACGTGGGACAGCGCTCGCTGAGTTTCCACCCCTCGAACGTCCCTCTTTGTGGAGTCCAGGGGAGGAGTGTGTGGTGCCCCGGTTCCTTATAACTAGGGCTGGAAGTGAGCACCTGGGCTGGGCGCACAGCCAAGGCGGCAACTTGGGGATCCGGGGGGCGGTGTGTTGCAGATTGAAGCGCTGCAGGAAGTTCTGAAGAAGCTCAAGAGTAAACGTATTCCAATTTATGAGAAGAAGTATGGCCAAGTCCCCATGGTAAGGCTTTGGGGTCACCCCTCCCCATGCTTTTCTACGAGGAAATGCACCCCTTTGAACCTTAGGCACCAGCGTCTTCCCAGTATGTGGCTATTCATTCAGATAATGGGTTTGCAGAGTTCGTGGGCTCCCCTTTGCTTCCACCTTGTCAAACCTTTCCTCTTGGTCTCTAAAGTTAAAGAGTAGATTGGCTATTCTGGAACATCGAACAACTGGTACCAGGAATCTGCCCTTGGGTTTCTGTGGAAAGCAGTATTTCCTGAAAATATGCGCTTTTTTTTTTTTTTTTTAACCTCCCAAAGAATTCTCTGAGTGGAAGAGTCCTTGAATCTAGTCAGTTCTTGTTGCTCTAACTTACTTCCTGCCTTCTGAAGCACTGCCAGTTTTTAAAAACCTAAGTTCAAGTAAAAAATCTTGATTCCTGTCTGTTCACCTTCCTTGAATGACACACACACACACACATTTTAATCTTTTTTCTTGGGATGAGAAGGTGGACACAGGGAGCAAGGATTGTGAGGTCTATTGTTTATTTCTTAGATGAAAAGGTCTGGTTGACTTTTTCTTTTGATGAGCAATTGAAGGACCCAGGAAAGGTAACTTCCCTGAAAAAGGCAGAACACAGTAGGAGCAGTTCAATAATTTCAATTTCTTTCTTTTTATGTTCTCTCTCTCAAATGATAAGCACAAGGCTCTCCTTGTTTCAAGCCTGACTATACTTGGACCCATGGTGGTGGTGGCAGGGTTCATCTGTCCCTCCCCAGAGGCAGACTTTGTGTTGATGGGGAGACGCGCCTGTTGGGAGCACATGTGTGCTTGTGCGGCATGACTACACGTTGTGTTGTTTGCAGTGTGACGCGGGAGAGCAGTGCGCCGTGCGGAAAGGAGCCAGGATTGGGAAGCTGTGTGACTGTCCCCGAGGGACCTCCTGCAATTCCTTCCTCCTGAAGTGCTTATGAGGCACCCACGCTCTCCATAAGCCCCCTCCCCACTTTCCCCAGGGGACCACACCTTTACCCCTGGAGTCTGGCTTTAGCAACAAAGTTTGCATTTCCCTCTAAGGAAAAGGGGGCTCTCTTCCTGCTGTTTCCAAATAAAAAGAACACATTCGATGTTACTGTGTGAAGGGTAATGCCTTGTATGGTGTTGCTATGTGTACAAAATATTCTATTCTTATTTTCTCTGTCTGACAAACTTTTAAAAGTGGATATTTAAGCAAAGAGGAAGAACTTCACTTTGAAAATTGTATTTTTGTAGGTGGCATGACAGGATGAAAATTAGATCAGGTAAAATCTTGACAGATGACATCACAACCTGGAAAATAAATCACCCAAGTATCACAAATTGAAGCATGTACAAATTATACATAATAAAGTGTTTTTCATAATTGCTCATAGCGCATTGGTGTTTCTGCATAAGTAATTTAAATAGGAATGGTGGGATTAATCAAGCCGTTGTTTTCAAGGAAAAATGTTTTTAAAATAGAGGTCCACTGGGAAAACAGCACCAGGACTCCAAGGAGCTTTCATCATTAATTAGGAGTTTGCTGCACAAACTTTGGTACATGATTTTCCTTTGATTGCAGTGGTGTGTGACGTATGTGTGTTTGTGTGTATGGATGTGTGTGTGGGTGCTGTGTGTGTGTGTGTGTGTGAGAAGAGAGCGAGAGATGAAATGAGGATGATTGGAGTTGAGTTGATACATTTCGTTTATTAAAACCTTCAGCTAGAACCCTTAAACAGGGAGAACAATAGAAGAGAAATTATTTCAACCTTTAGTTACATTAAGAGCAATTTGAAAAATTAAGGATTTTGTTTTGACAGTTCCTTTATTAGAAGTTATGCATTGGTTAAAAAAGTAGAGTCTTTGGGGGTTTTTATGTCCAGAGGAAGGTAAATAGCCATTTTAGCTGCTCTAACAGTGTGAGACCCAATAATTACCACTGTTTAATACACAATCTTGGAAATATTCTCAGTTCAAAGGGAAAAATGGTCGTTTCAGTAAACAGTTTCGACGGGAACAAGTGACAATCGATGAGGGCAGGTTCAACTCGAGAAATACAAAAATCTTAAATGTAAAGTTTAGGAGCCATTAAATGTTTCTGAGTGCTTACCTGAGGTCACATTTCTGGGACTGTAAATCAAACTAAATAATATTTAGGAAGAAGCATCTTGAGAGGAACAGTGGCTTTTTCCTAATGCAAACTCAGGAGGCCCCTGCATAAAAATAGAATTTAAAAATAAAGTCCCTCCACTGATTCTTAGGGATCTAGAATATGGTGTTTAAAATATTGCCATACACAATTGCCCTTTACTCTTATTGCCCTTTGCTCTTATTATTACTGTTAGCATGACTGGTCCTCTTAATTATCTTGCACGATACTATTATCACTTTTTTTTCCCCCAGCGGAGGGAGCAGACACCAAGAGAGAAGACAGGACTAGCTCAATCAATCCTAAATCATGATTTCAGTTCTAATTTCTCCAAAGGTTTGTCTTTTCTCTCTGTGTCACCCCAGGCAATTGAGCAGGCTGTATGGACGCTCAAATTCCCCAGAAAACACTTCTTTCTTTAATAGAAATTAGATCAATGTATTTTAGGGGAGTCACATTTCCATTTGAATACCAGGCTTAGTTGTGATTGAAATGTGTTGCATTTTAATTTTTAAAAACTGAAAAGAGTAATTAAGTAATTTCGTAGTTCACTGCTTTTCCAGAAAGCAGTTCAACTGAAATTCTAATCTTCTTCTTGAGTACCTTAACTCTTCCCATTTGTGTCAATCCTAAGTAAGATGAGGAAACTGTTTTAATCATTGGTTACTGCATAGACAAGACCCTCAGGGATAACATTTAGAACGGCTTCCTATTTTACCCTGCAGTGTTTCTCCCCAAAGCAAGAAGTGTTGAAAGAATTTGCAGTTCAAAAAAAGAATAAGAATATTTTAAGAATATTGTTCCAAACCCCTTTAATTTGTACCCCTCACCATTACCCCTACTATATCATCCCTCCTTTCCTATTTAATACAGCTAAAGGGTGTGGACTTATGGGAGACTGATGATGGAGAATCTGTGGGCTGGATATGAAATGACTGTTTTCTGAAAATTTTGTGTATAGGCCCATATTTTAAGTTCATAGTGCTAATAACATTTACATTGGTGATGGCAACACTTAATCTTAAGTGGCTTATTAGAAGTAACTTTGCCTTCTCATTTTATCAGTATAAAAGCACCTCTTCAAATAGAATGTTTTAATATATTTAATAATTGAAGGTCCCTGTGGAGAGGACAAGAATGTTAAAGATCAAGAAAGTTGAAATGATCAAAGTTGTTGCCCATATGGAAGCTTCCATATATATACCCTAGAGACATTTTGTGCGTGAATAGTGGGTGCTTGCTCAGTTGTGTCTGACTGTTTGTGACCCATGGACTGTGGCCCGCCAGTCTCCTCTGTCCATGTGATTTCCCAGGCAAGAATACTGGCGTGGGTCACCGTTTCCTCCTTCTGAGACTGGCTGAAAGATGCAGGGTCTGGGAACTGACAAGCTCCTCCACATAAAGATCTGGGGGATAATAAAGCTTAGGAATGGAGCAGTGGTGCTCACAGGAGCCTGCGATGACATATGAAGATTGATGGATGACTTTTCTCAGTTGCACACAACCATTCCTCTTCCTATGGTGATTACTGATATTATACCCCTTACGCTATGCCAGAATCTGGAGGGCTCTGAGGGACCCAGATTCTGTTTGTGTACCTACACTCTCCCATGGACGGAGGAACCTGGTAGGCTGCAGTCCATGGGGTCGCACAGAGTTGGACACGACTGAAGTGACTTAGCAGCACTCTCTCCCCAATCCAGAAAATGGCACACCTGACCCTAGGTATTGGCAGAGATTCTTTGCTTGACCCAACTTTAGCTGAGCTCCTGAACCTCGTCCTAGACCCATCTGTGTACTTCCTTGCAAAATATAATATTACCGAGAGCCCTGCTAAGTCAGTTTATCAAACAAACCAACAAACCCCACCCTGGATGTGTGATCACTTTCCAAATATGATCAAGTTCCTTACCCTCACCTCCTCCTAGGTGATGTCTGATCACCCTGGCCCCGCCTTCACTAAAGAGCTTGTTAGGTCAGTTTAGCCAAAGTCTCCCCTTTACCTGTTAGTAACTTTCCATTCATAGACCTCCCACCTGTCCCTTGGCCATAAGTTACTACTTGCTCATTTGGACTTGCGCCCCCTTCTGTACCTAAGTCTCTTTTCCCTTATTGCAATAGTCCTGAATAAAGTTCGTTTTTGTGGCTTTAACAACTGTCCAGCTATACCATATCTTTTTTTTTTGATAGTTTGAAGTGTAGTTAGATAAGGGGGTTTGGGATTGTTTAGTTTAAATAAGAACCTCAGGTGGTTCTGCTAAGCTTCCTCTTCCAGAACCACTATAACGCTGAGCTAATTTTAAATATATTTCATTCATTCCACACTTTTTCAAGTATTTCCATGTGCCAGGTACTGAAAACGTAATGGTAAGTAAGATAGATATAGTTCCTGTTCTCATAGAGTTTATAGTCTAGTGACTGACAGTCTAGCGGCAAGAAAAATTAATAACAAAAATTATAAGCTATGAGAAATTCTATGGAGGACATGGTGATATCAAATGAGCAGTCAGGAAAGGTGATATTTGAGCTGAGAGTTGAAGGGTAAGGAGCTAGTCTCGTCAAAGACAGAGTGGTTGGAAGGAGAAGAAATGACAAAGGGCTTCAGGCAGAGGTTAGGACTTATTCAAAGGCAGGATAGATGTCGACATGCTTGAGGAACTGAGAGAAGACCCAGGACTCTCAGCAGATGAATGCCAGATGAGGGGAGGCACAAGAGGCTACCCCTGTGAGTAGTTCTTTGGGTTCCCTTGGGGGTACACAGTTGCCTTGATCAGGTGCCAGGTGATATCAACGAATATTCATAGGTCATGAATATTTCATGGGAAAGTAGGACTGAGAGTAAGGAGGGAGCTGTCCTGGCATCAACTTTCAGTTTTCTTTGTCTCAGTGATGGATGAATAGAATTCTGCTACATGCTAAGTCGCTTCAGTCGTGTCCGACTCTGTGCGACCCCGTGGACAGCAGCCCACCAGGCTCCTCTGTCCATAGGATTCTCCAGGCAAGAACACTGGGTTGCCATTTCCTTCTCCGGAATAGAATTCTCTTACCTGGCCAATGTGTTGACGGTTTGTATCCTTTATCTTCCTAAGCATGTATGTGCTCTTCAGGGTATCTAGTCTTGAGGATCTGTCAGCAAAATTATTTTGACTTGAAAATAATTTCTGTGGATATTTCTAGCTGGTGTTCCTAGCACCATTGAGAGGAAGACTCAGCAGAAGGGAAGAGGTTAAAAATTTAGAAGAAAGGAGAGATAATTGATGAAGCAAGCTCTTGGTCAGGGATGAGGGGACAGGATTCAGAGCCAAGAAAAAGATCAGTTTGTAGGAAGAGTGGGAAGGTGGGGGAACATGGTGTGGACAGATACAGGTGACTTTGTAGGTGTGATGGCAAGAAGTCGGGGTGGTTATTTTATGGCTTCTGTTTTCCAAGGGAAGTACGAGGTAAAGTCTTCTGCTGAGGAGAAGATGAAGCAAATTGTCTGTTCAATAATTATATGTACACAATATAGAAACTGATAATAGGTATCTGCCATAATGTGAGAGATTCACCACATGACGTGATACGTCAAATGCTAGACAGAGAGAAAAATGGATTTAGAAGACACAAGTGGTATTCGAATATTCTTTGAAGAATGTGTATTTCAAAAGGTGATGATTGGAAAAACTTACTTAAGGCGTGGGAAATAGTGTGAATGAAAGTACCTTGGGGAAAGGAAATGCAGTAAGAAATGCCTTGAGTGCTGAGTCCATGTGGCGTCCACATGGTGTAAACTAGTGAGGGAGGAGACAAAAGGGGCTCAGGCTGCCGGGTAAGGGCCCAAGGCTTTATTCCTGGTAGCAGAATGACATGACTAGGGCTGTGCTTTAGGAAGCTCTCTGATTGCACACTGAGAGAGGGGCCAGAGGGAGACATGAGCACAGAAAGGGCAGGCAGGAGGCTATCACAGAAGTCTAGGAAAGAAGTGATGAGGGCTTGGGTAGATAAGAGCGGTAAGAATGGACAGGAGTGACCAAAAAAGACATCATTCAGGGGAAAGTCCAAAGCAGTAGTTTCCCCAAAGTCTTCTGTCGGTAATGGTGTTTTCTCTTGTAGTAAAATAGTGCGGAGGTGGGGGTGCCAAAGCTAGATAAATCCAATTTTTAATTGTTCTAATTCACAGTTTAGCACACTTGCATTTAAAAAGTCAGGTTCGCTTCTTCTTCGTGAAAACACCAAATGGCGGATGACACCGGTGCTGCGGACGGGCCCGGAGGCCGCGGAAGGGCCCGGAGGCCCCGGAGGCCCCGGGGGCCCGGAATGGGAGGCCGCGGTGGCTTCCGCGGAGGCTTCGGTAGTGGCGTCCGGGGACGGGGTCGCGGCCGGGGTCTCGGGCCGGGAAGAGGCCGCGGAGCTCGCGGAGGCAAGGCTGAGGACAAGGACTGGCTCCCCGTTACCAAGCTGGGCCGCCTGGTCAAGGACATGAAGATCAAGTCTCTGGAGGAGATCTACCTTTTCTCTCTGCCCATCAAGGAGTCTGAGATTATTGACTTTTCCCTGGGAGCAGCCCTCGAGGATGAGGTTTTGAAGATTATGCCCGTGCAAAAGCAGACCAGTGCTGGCCGGCGGACCAGGTTCAAGGCGTTTGTTGCCATTGGGGATTACAACGGACATGTCGGTCTGGGTGTCAAGTGCTCCAAGGAAGTAGCCACTGCCATCCGTGGGGCCATCATCCTGGCCAAGCTGTCCATCGTCCCCGTGCGAAGAGGCTACTGGGGGAACAAGATCGGCAAGCCCCACACGGTTCCTTGCCAGGTGACTGGCCGCTGCGGCTCCGTGCTGGTGCGCCTCATCCCTGCCCCCAGAGGCACTGGCATCGTCTCCACCCCTGTGCCCAAGAAGCTGGTGATGATGGCCGGCATCGACGACTGCTACGCTTCTGCCAGGGGCTGCACCGCCACCCTGGGCAACTTCGCCAAGGCCGCTTTTGATGCCATTTCCAAGACCTACAGTTATCTCACCCCTGACCTCTGGGAAGAGACGGTGTTCACCAAGTCTCCATATCAGGAATTCACTGACCATCTTGTGAAGACCCACACCAGCGCCTCCGTGCAGAGGACGCAGGCCCCAGCTGTAGCCACCACATAGTTTTTTAAAGGGAATAAAAAAGTGAATGAAATCAGTTTAAAAAAAAAAAGGTTCATTTAGATATAATTTGTATGTAATAAAATTCATCCTTTTGAAATGTACATTCCCTATTTTCAATGTTCATTTTTAAATGTTTTAATTTTTATTTTTGGCTACACCATACAGCATGTGGGATCTTATTTCCCCAAGCAGAGATCAAACCCATGGCCCTTATATTGGAATCGTGGCATCTTAACCACTGGACTGTCAGAAAAGTCCCCAATTTCAGTGTTAAAATGTTCTTCCTTTAATGAAATGATTGTGAAGATAGATGGTGGTTGTTTTCCTAATGCTTCTGTTAAAACAGAATTTGGCATCTCTATTTTCAAATGCCAGAATTTGGGAAGAAATTTGACTGGTCTAGAAAATCTGGAAATCTGGAAGCCACTGAACTCATGGAGGCTTATAAAATGAGGAGTCTGGAAGGCTGGGAGGATGGTAGATGCCAGCGAAAGGAAACACGGAGAGAGACGCTTGTCGGGGGAAAGGACTGAAGTCTCGAAGGAACCCGGAGCTTCTCTAGATTTGCTCCAGGCTCCAATTCAGTGTGGTTTCACCAGAACAGAGGTAAGTGCAGGCTCGCCTTGCAGAGGAAGTAGGAAGCCTGGCTTCCAATCATGGTTCTGCCCCTCATGAGTTGGGCAGCCTTGCAGGGCTTCCAACAGGCAGACATCTAAGACTCCCCCTCCAGTTGAGATGTTTGGACACTGAATTCGACTTTATTTGATCACATCTAATATTCTATGCTTGAGCAACTGGGAAATAAAGCAAATAAGCTTCAATCCAAATTGGTTTCAATTTTACTTAAACCATGGGCTTCCCTTGATAGCTCAGTTGGTAAAGAATCCATCTGCAATGCAGAAGACCCCAGTTTGATTCCTGGGTAGGGAAGATCCTCTGGAGAAGGGATAGGCTAAACTCCAGTATTCTTGGGCTTCCCCTAAGAATCTGCCTGCAATGCAGGACACCTGGGTTTGATCCCTGAGTTGGGAAGACCCCCTGGAGAAGGGAAAGGCTACCCACTTCAGTATTCTCACCTGGGTCGCAAAGAGTTGGACATGACTGAGCAACTTTCACTTACTTGAACCACAGGCTTTAACAAGAAAGAATGAACCTGAAATCACCTCAATTTAAGTTTGAGTTTTAGTTTATTTATTTTATTTTTTGGCTGCACCACGCAGCATGGATGGTGGACTTTTCAACAAGGAATGTGCCCTTTGCGGTGGAACTGTGTGGTCTTAACCACTTCGCCAACAGGGGAGTTCTGAGTTTGAATTTTAAAATAATTAATAATTTTCTTCAGAGAGGTTTTGGATTTATTAGTTATTTAGAATTTTTTAAAGTTTTAGATTTATTATTTAATATTTTTTGGTGCTATCATGTATGCTTTTTAGTTCAATCACATTTCGTAATTGGTTGATTTGTATATGGGAATATTCCATACTATGTGTATACACTGGCGAGATCCTGTAATGTTCCTGAAATTTCCTATTAGTTAGCTTTAAATATTGCTTATATATTCTCTTAGATGTCTGTGTAGATGATTGTGTCACCTGAAAATAAGGGTAGTTTTCAATTCCTTTCTAATTCTTATACTTTCACTTACTGTTTTATTACATTGACTAGGTCTATCAGGGGAATGTCAGTATATGGAGGTGGCAGCAGGCATTCTTATTGATGCTTAACTTCCGTGACAGTGCTTCCAAAGCTTCACAGGGAGTGTGTGTGTGTGTGTGTGTGTATTAAAAAATACATATCATTTCTTAGGTTAAGGGATTTTACTTTGTTTTTTTTTTTTTTTTCAAAAATGGGGTGGGAGGTGAGAGAGAGGTACAAGAGGGAGGGCACATGTGTATACCTATGGCCGATTCATGTTGATGTATGGCAGAAACCAACACAGGATTGTAAAGCAATCATCCTCAACTTAAAAAGTTTTAAAAAACCTATTCAGATGGTATATATGGAATGGGCAAACAACAAGTTCCTAGTGTACAGAACAGGGAACTATATTCAATATCCTGTGACAAACCACAGTGGAAAAGAATATGAAAAAGAATGCGTATATATGTATATCTGAGTTACTTTGTTGTACAGCAGTAATTAACACAATGTTATAATTCAACTATACTTCAATTAAAAAAATTAAAAATAAATGAGTATTAAGTGTCAAAGAATTTTTTCTGTATTTATTGAAATAATCATTTATGTTAATCTATTAATTTTATTAATGTTTTACTTAATTTTACTTACCTTTTAATGATCTGACTTAATTCTCCTCCCAGAGAAGTAGGCAGCCTCTAGCTGACTCCGTGGATACAAGCTAGTGGTTGAGCAGTCAATCCTGGAGGAATTCCAAGGTGGAAAGATCAGGGCTAGGGTCTAAGATTCTGCCATTTTCTGCAGCTATAGCCCTTGATCCTGCCAGGTGAGCGGCTAATGCTTCTCACAGCCAAGGGCCTGGATCCCTGTCTGAGAGGCTACCATTTGGCTCTGAGTAGCCACTGGGAAAACCACACGCCTGCTCCTGCCCTCATCCCTATCACAAACTTCCCCCAACAGTGTGCTCCAGCCCCGCTGTTTGTCTTGCCTGGTCCCTCACTTTGTCAGCTTGACGTGGTGAATTTATTGATAGATTTTCTAATGTATTGATCACTTCTGACCAGGGATTGAACTTGGGCCCTGGCAGTGAAAGTGTGGCATCCTTAACCATTGGACTGCAAGGGAATTCCCTGTAGTAGAATCTCTTCTTTAAAAGCTTATATACTCTTATTTTTGGCTGTGCTGGGTCTTCGTTGCTGCATGGGCTTTCTCTGGTTGCAGCAAGTGAAGGCCACTCTCTAGCTGGCCGTGCACAGACTTCTCATTGTGGTAGCTTCTCATGCTGTGAAGCATGGGCTCTGGGGTGTGCAGTTTTCAGTAGCTGGGGCACAGGGGATCAGTCGATGCTGCTCCCCTGCTCTAGAACACAGGCTCAGTACTCGTGGCACACGGCTTAGTAGCCCTGCAGCAAGGTGGGATCCTCCCAGACCAGGGGTTGAACCTCTGTCTCCTGCATTGGCAGGTGGATCCTCCACTGAGCCACCAGTGAATCCACCACAGTAGAATCTTAAACTTGTATCTTCCACTGTACTTTCTAGTCTCTTTTTAAGTAACTGAAACACTTAAATTTTTCTACCTTTTTCATCTCAGCAATAATATACTAAAATTTGCATTAAATTTCCCAACCAATATTTTCTGGACTTCATTCTAAATTTTACTGGTATTGCTCTTCATTGATTCTTCTTAACATTGTTTCAGTTCTTGAGTTATTTATTCCAATTCAAGAGAATCTTTCTTTTAGTGACTTTTGGAGTTCTGGATACTGGGTATTGTGTTTCTCATTCATTGCATACTTGAATTTGTGTTTATTTTGCTTTTTCAGGGAACAGGCTTTTAAAAATTGATGTAGACGCTTCCTGTCATGCTGTTGATCTATTTTTTCTGGCACTTGGGGTAAGGGAAATCTTTCACTGTAATTGTCATTTTTTTTTGAGTAGGATTCTTACCTCTTCCTCAGTCTGTGAGTAGAGATTATTTCCTATACTTGAACTTCAGAAATATCACTCAGGGTATCTTGGTCTATATCTATCTCCATAATCTAGTTTGAATCTTGTTCAGCCCCTTCAATGGAAAGATTCAAGATTTTTTTTGATTAAGAGAAAGGTATTTTTCTCATTTCTTTGATTATTGTTTCTCTGCTGTATGTTTAATTCTCTTTCTGGGATTCCTTTTAGGTAAATATAGAATCTCATATGTATATTTATGTGAACTATATCTTTTCTCCTTTTCACCTTGATAGTTTCCCTCTGAGTCCTGGGGAAAATTTTTGAGGTGGTTCTCTAATTCATAGATTTGGTTTTATTCAGTAACTCACTTTCTGTTCACTAAATCAGTCCCCACAAAAGACATTTCCCCAAATTCCCATTTTTTTTTTTTGTGGTTTTGATGGAAAAAGCAAATACTCCTGAAAGGCCCAGACCACCCAATTACTCATGCTTATATTAGGATGGGTTTTCCATAGCCCCTTTTTTTGGTGATGACAGAAAGACTGAGGTGTTAGGGCACTGTAGGAACACACTGGGACCAGCCTTATCTGCTTCGCACTTTGCTAAAACCTATCTCTGGCTGGGGATCCCAAAGGCTCAGCACACACCTGCAAAGGGAGAAAGAATATCAAGGGCAGAGAGATGTTATGGGGAGGGAGGTGGGAGGGGGGCTTATGTTTGGGAACGCATGTACACCGTGGTGGAGTCATGTCAGTGTATGGCAAAACCAATACAGTATTGTAAAGTAAAATAAAATAAAAAAAAATAAAAAGAAAGAAAAAAAAAAAGAATATCGAGGGTTCCTGAAATGGCATGTGGGAGTGACATCTCTCATTCTTCAACTCACATCATGATTGGAGGAGTGGTTTTCTTAAACACATGCAATATGGAAAGAACTGTTTGTTTTTATTTTGCACTTGGTGAGGGTAGGAGGAGAGAGGAGAGAGTGAGAGAGTGCTTGTGTGCTGTGTTGAGGAACAAGGAGACATTTGGAAAAGGAATTTATGGGAAGAACATAAATTTCTAATGAGCATTTATCTAGTTACTTGCTGTATGCTTATGTATATTAGAAACCTTCTTTTCCAACTCACTGATGAATTCTTCAGTAAATTCTTAGTTACTCAAAGTAACAATGGATGTGATTTCTTTGAAAAAAATGCTTATCAACATTTCTTCCCTTCGTCAATATCTAGCGTGGTAAGATAGCTGTATCCATTCATCTGTCCCTTTATTCATTATTTAACAAACATTTTTTAATTGTAGCACAGTTGATTTACAATATCATATTAGTTTCAGGTATACAATATAGTGACTCAGTATTTTCTAGATTATACTCCATTTAAAGTTACTATAAAATCTTGGCTGTGTCCCCAGGGCTCTACAGTATATCCTTGTTTCTTAATTATTTTATACATAGTAGTTTGTATTTCTTAATCCCTACCCCTGTTTTGCTTCTCCCCTCTTCCTCTCGGGAACCCCTGGTTCTCTATATCTGTGAGTCTGTTTTAACAAACATTTTTGAGCACCTCCCTGTGTCAGGCACAGTGATGGGCTCCAGAGATGGAGCAGAGAAGAAGACAGTCAAGGGGCCACCCTCCAGGAGCTTACGATCTTATGTAACCAAAGGTCTCTGTTTAAGTGGGGCCCGTGCAGGTGGACTAGGGAGGAAGGGAGATTCCCGCTAGGGACTGAGTCCCTGTTCCCTGGCATGCGTCTTGATCATCTTTCCTTTCACCTGCTCCTCTTTACTGTCACTTACCCAGATTGCCTGTAGTTCCTGTTGTCTGTGTATCTCAGATCCTGACATTTGTTTCCAACCTGTTGACTCTAATAACCCTTTGTTTAAAAAAGCTTTTTATTCTATATTGGGATATAGCCGATTAACAGACAATGCTGTGATAGTTTCAGGTGAACAGCAAAGGGATTCAGCTGTATATATATGTTCTGATAACTCTGTGAAACACCCTTCAGCTACAGTTGGACACTGATTTCCTAGTGCAGTTCTCAGGTTTACCCTCTGGCCCCAGTATCTGTGGTTGCTGTAAAAACCTACCACTGCCTCCCCGTAGGGTTCTAACAGGTTGCTGAGACCAGACCTAATTCCCACTTGGCCATTTTATAGGGAGAATCTGATAGTATCCACCATCTGCCAGAGGGACCTGCTGCCAGTCCTAATCCTGGAACACGTCTATAACCGGTGGCACTAGTGTTAAAGAACCAGCCTGCCAGTGCAGGAGACGCAAGAGATGTGGGTTCGATTCCTGGGTTGGGGAAATCCCCTGGAGCAGGGTATGGCAACCCACTCCAGTATTCTTGCCTGGAGAATCCCATGGACAAAGGAGCCTGGAAGGCTACAGTCCATAGGGTCACAAAAAGCTGGACAGGACTAAAGTGACTTAGCACGCACGCGTGTGTGAAAACCCAGTCTGCTTGGGTGGAAAAGGCTGAGTCTGTGTGTACAGACTCAGGGAGGCGGAGCTACACACAGGGCTCTGGTTCTCTGTCCACCACCCCTGTTTGCTCAGAGCTCTTCACACTGTCGCCAAGGACAACTGCACACACGGGCTGTCTGCCGTCTGGATGATTGAAACCATTAATCATTTACCAAACCCTGGCTGCAGCCTTTCATTAATTATCACTCTGCTAATGATGTCCCTCAGGAAAAGGGAAAAGTAATTCCCCCTCCAATGCAGACTTGGTGCAAACAGACCATACTTCATAAATGAATCAGGAGTGGGCGTTTTGCCTTGAGTTCCTTTGAACTCTTCCTTCACAGAGAGAGAGAAGAGCTGAAAGTAGGCGTAACAGGATAAAATGAAGCAGGTGAAGATGCTGTTTGAGTATCAGTGTTAGTGTGCCGTTGTTTAGTCTATTGTTTCAGCTAGGAGCTGGGGGTCACCTTTACTGAGATGTCTTCCCAGTCTAGGCGCTTGTTGTTTAGTCACTGAGTTGTATCCGACTCTTTTGCAAACGCATGGACTGTAGCCGGCCAGGCTCCTCTCTGTGGGATTTCCCAGGCAAGAATACTGGAGTGGGTTGCCATTTCCTTCTCTAGGGGATCTTCCCGACCAGGATCTTCCTGACCATGTCTCCTGCATTAGCAGGAGGATTCTTTACCACTGAGCCACCTGGGAAGTCCCCAGTACAGGTGGAGACTTTTTTAAATGTGACACCAGGAACTGGACACAGCACTCTTTAAATGAGACAGTCTCATAAAGCCACTGATGTCCTTCTCAGACCATGATACCCACTCTCTAAGAAGGCAGCTTATTTTTCCCTATTTGATCTGATCTTGTTGACCCAAGGAGGACTAAATGAGTTTAAATATATGAACAGTACCTGAACACAGTAAGTATTCAATGCTCCAAAGAATAAAGGAAAGTCTGTATCGTTTTCTGTGCTCTGAAATTGTGGCTGGCTTCTATAGGATTTGTTTCAGACATTGTGGGACATAACAGAGGAGTTTCACTATTATATCCGAGCAACTGTTGAGTCCATTCCTGCCCCCACAGCAAGAAGGTGTCTGGAAGCATCTGGAAGTAGACTCCCAAATGATGTCTCACGTCAAAATAAGCAGGAGGGCTTGAGGCTAAACATGTCAAAATTTTACCAGCCTTTTGGGTCCAGTATGGCTTATAGAATCCTGGACCTGTTTGGGAAGTCTGGCAATTTTTCCCGGTAGGGAGGAGGGAGTATGCATTCACCCAACAAATGTCAATATTTGAATAATAAGCACTGTCCTAGGTGCTAAATTTTTAAAAAAGCTTTTCATTTCCAGCTTTATTGTTCTTTTTCATGACATTTAGGTAAAATAGAAAATAAGGAGAAAGGCATCACTCCTGTTTCTCGCTCAAGACTTCTTGGTGGTGGTGATGGGGTGGGGGGTTCCTTCCTGAATCTTCCCCCATGAGACTGAGTCCTATCCTCCCCCATGTGTGTTCTAGCTGGGGCTGGCTCCCTTTGAACGCTCCCTCTGCTAATGCAATGAGAGAGTCTGGACCCGTCTGTCCCTTGGGAGGCTTCTTCTTCCTCTCCTAGGTAGGTAGCTTTAGGCCAATCCTGGGACCCTTAAGGGAAAGACTGCCCTCTTTGGGGTGTGTTTTCCCACAGATTTGTCTTTCCCTGTGTCTTTTCACCCTGGTGAAATCTCCAGGACTAAGAGAGGGTATGGATCTAGAGACAGGGGGACAAGAAAGCCACTCAGATGGTTTTTAAATCAGGCACTGTTGTGTTGTACTCTCACTTGGTCATGTTTGACCCTGTGTACTGGAGGGTCGAACCAGGCTCCTCTGTCCATGGGGCTGTTCAGGTAAGAATACTGGAGTGGGTTGCAATGCCCTCCTCTTAAATCAGGCTACTCAGGTCAATCTGGGCTTCCCAGGTGACTCAGTGGTAAAGAGTCCCCCTGACAATGCAGGAGATGTGAGTTCAACCCGGGGGTCTGGAAAGATCCCCTGGAAAAGGAAGTAGCAACCCATTCCAATATCTTTATCTGGGAAATCCCATGGACAGAGCAGCCTGATGGGCTACAGTCCATGGTATCTTGAAAGAGTCAGACTGGACTTAGGGACAACAGCAACCACTCAGATATCTAGATGAGCCAAAGCAAGATCCTCTGCCATATGGTCCAGTCTATTCACCCAGGGTTCCTCAGAGAAGGCTGGGGGCAAAGCTCTAATAATACTCTTCTGGCTTTATCCTCTACATTCAAGTCTTTTACGGGAGTCTAACTGGGATCTCTTTGACCTTAGGAAGCAGGTGCTGGAGAGTTTAGGAGTCTCATCCCTTTTTTTCTATTTCTTTCCTTCTTAGACACACATTGGTGTGTTCTGCAGACCGAGCTGGGTATATCCTCAGGGGAAAAGCCTTACATGAAGATTGGGGCTCCTCCTGCACTGGGAGACCTCTCGCAGTGACGTTTCAAACCTCACTCGCAGCTGGATGCTGCTGGGCAATGCCCACTGTCAAGCTGGTCATGTCTGAGTTTTACGAGGAGAGGAAGTGGTTTTTGGCTGAGGGCGGGTTTCTTAGTGATTGCACAAAGAAAACACAGTTGCATTTCCTTGTGGGCAAAGTTTCAGGCAGAGATCCAGGCTCTTTGCAGGAGGAGAGATGATAGGTTGAATCTGTTTTTGATAGGGACCTGTTTTGGGGCCTGAACAGGCTTATCCAGAACTGTGATCTGCAGGGCAGTCTCACTTCTCAGGGGCAAGGACACTGCGAATAGTGAAGAGTTCTGCTGTCTGATTAGAAGCATGTAACACCAGCATTATTTCTTGAACCACAACAGGTTCCCCTCACATTAGACCGGGCTTCTGAGCTCAGTGTCAAGCATTCGACCGTGATCATACTTTTCTTTACCCTGCTTTTCAGTAATCTTATTTCTGGTCTGTCACTCTAGACAAAGTAGGTCTTGTGGCAGAATAAACGAGTAGTGTAAGGAATATTTGTATTCACAGAGTCACAAAGAGATAACATATTGAAAAGACTGAGAACATAATGTTCTGGGCCCTGATGGCCTGGGTTTGAATCCTAGCTCCATTATTGTTTAGATAGATAAGTTGGCCAAGTTTCTTAAACCCTCTGAAATCTGTTTTTCTCATCTGTATAAGGGGGGCATAAATAATAACAACATTTAGGACTGCTGAGGAAACAGAATGTTAATGTGTATTCAGTTCAGTTCAGTCACTCAGTCGTGTCTGACTCTTTGCGACCCCATGAATTGCAGCATGCCAGGCCTCCCTGTCCATCACCATCTCCCAGAGTTCACTCAGACTCACGTCCATCGAGTCAGTGATGCCATCCAGCCATCTCATTCTCTGTTGTCCCCTTCTCCTCCTGCCCCCAATCCCTCCCAGCATCAGAGTCTTTTCCAATGAGTCAAATCTTCGTATGAGGTGGCCAAAGTACTGGAGTTTCAGCTTTAGCATCATTCCTTCCAAAGAAATCCCAGGGCTGATCTCCTTCAGAATGGACTGGTTGGATCTCCTTGCAGTCCAAGGGACTCTCAAGAGTCTTCTCCAACACCACAGTTCAAAAGCATCAATTCTTCAGTGCTCAGCCTTCTTCACAGTCCAACTCTCACATCCATACATGACTACTGGAAAAACCACAGCCTTGACTAGATGGAACTTAGTCAGCAAAGTAATGTCTCTGCTTTTGAATATGCTATCTAGGTTGGTCATAACTTTCCTTCCAAAGAGTAAGCGTCTTTTAATTTCATGGCTGCAGTCACCATCTGCAGTGATTTTGGAGCCCCCCAAAATAAAGTCTGACACTGTTTCCACTGTTCCATCTATTTCCCATGGAGTGATGGGACTGGATGCCATGATCTTCATTTTCTGAATGTTGAGCTTTAAGCCAACTTTTTCACTTTCACTTTCATCAAGAGGCTTTTTAGTTCCTCTTCACTTTCTGCCATAAGGCTGGTGTCATCTGCATATCTGAGGTTATTGATATTTCTCCTGGCAATCTTGACTCCAGCTTGTGTTTCTTCCAGTCCAGTGTTTCTCATGATGTACTCTGCATAGAAGTTAAATAAGCAGGGTGACAATATACAGCCTTGATGTCCTCCTTTTCCTATTCGGAACCAGTCTGTTGTTCCATGTCCAGTTCTAACTGTTGGTTCCTGACCTGCATACAGATTTCTCAAGAGGCTGGTTGGGTGGTCTGGTATTCCCACCTCTTTCAGAATTTTCCACAGTTTATTGTGATCCACACAGTCAAAGGCTTTGGCATAGTCAATAAAACAGAAATAGATGTTTTTCTGGAACTCTCTTGCATTTTCCATGATCCAGCGGATGTTGGCAATTTGATCTCTGGTTCCTCTGCCTTTTCTAAAACCAGCTTGAACATCAGGAAGTTCACAATTCACGTATTGCTGAAGCCTGGCTTGGAGAATTCTGAGCATTACTTTACTAGCATGTGAGATGAGTGCAATTGTGTGGTAGTTTGAGCATTCTTTGGCATTGTCTTTCTTTGGGATTGGAATGAAAAGTGACCTTTTCCAGTCCTGTGGCCACTGCTGAGTTTTCCAAATTTGCTGGCATATTGAGTGCAGCACTTTCACAGCATCATCTTTCAGGATTTGAAACAGCTCCACTGGAATTCCATCACCTCCACTAGCTTTGTTCGTAGTGATGCTTTCTAAGGCCCACTTGACCTCACATTCTAAGATGTCTGGTTCTAGATGAGTGATCACACCATCGTGATTATCCAGGTCGTGAAGATCCTTTTTGTACAGTGTGTATTAAGTACCTAAAATAGTGTCTAAGTATTTGCTTTCCTAAAAAAATGTGATTAATCATTTACTACTTTTTTACACTCAGTAGCTTTCCAGGGACAAGCACAGTGTTTAGCTTGCTCACCGCTAGCTCACCAGAGATAAGCACAATACCTGGAACATGATAGGAATGCAGTTAATAGTTGTTGTATGAGAGAATGTTTTTAAGTGTCTTAAGGTTCTTCAAAGTCAGAGAAATGAAATAGTTGAGGAATTCCTGGGTTTTTGCGTCAAACATGCAGCCGAGGATGTGCTGTGTTTCCTGGGTTTCTGAGGGATAGACGTAGCCTGTACCAATAGGTGCATCATGGCCTTTGTGCTCTGCTCTGTTTGGAGAAATAGAGAAACTTAGAAAATTACAGGAAATAGAAGTTGGAGTAGGAGGGGCTATGTGCATAGCTCATAAGAGGATGTAGATTCTTTTTGTAAGTAAAGTTTAACAATAAATTCAGAAAATAAATTTTCCTACTGTTTCCAGCTTTTAGGGGCTGCCCACTTTCCTTGGCTCATGGTGCCCCCCCTCCATCTTTAAAGCCAGTAGCATCAGGCAAAGTCCATCTCTCTGGTTCCCTCTTCCAAGGTCCTCTTTCTACTTTTAAGGACCCCTGGGAATACACTGGGCTCGTTGGGTGTTGTTTTCCCTGCCTGGAATATCTTCTGTTCTCAGGTGCTGGGCTGGGGTGTCTCCCTGCCCTTCCTGCCAGCTGACACAAGCCACTGGCCTCCACTCTCACTTTTGGCCTGCCTGCCTGCTGAGTCACTTAAGTTGTGTCTGACTCTTTGTGACCCTATGGACTGTAGCTCTCCAGGCTCCTGTAGCCATGGGAGTCTCCAGGCAAGAATACTGGAGTGGATTGCCATGCCCTCCTCCAGGGGAATCTTCCCCACCCAGGGATCAAAACCCCGTCTCCTGCATTGCAGGCAGATGCTTTACTGCCAAGCCACCAGGGAAGCCCATACTCTTGGCCTGGTCAGACCCAAAGTCAGGATGCTCAGCCTGTCTGCCATGTTTTCCCATCATAGATTTGAGATTTTGAGTTTTCTAAAAACATGCTTATGTTCTTAAAATTGAAACTAAATAAACTTTTTTTTTTTAAGGAAGGAAATTGGGGCTTTCAATGACTCCAAGTTGTCACTGAGGTATGAGAAAGGTAGAAACAGAGAAGAGAAGATAAAAACACGAAGCTCCCAGAGCCTTGGTACTAGGTTTGGGTATAATAAATGATATATTTGGGGATTTTATGAGAATAAAATTAAGTAAGCTGCTGGGCAGTTGACTCAGGCCACTTTGGGTGAAAAAGCACCATCTGTGGACTGATATGGCCTCAGTTATCTCAGCATGATGTAGCCAGAAAAACCCAATGACGTCTACTTTCCATTGTATTTGGCCAGTAGATGATTGATCATCTCAGCATGAAAGATGAAATCCATGTGCACATGGACGTTGCCTCCAAATATATACGCACTGAAATAATTTTCAGTTTGTCAGTTAAGTAGTGATTGAAACTTTTTCTAGCTCATGAATTTTAGGCTCTTCCCTTTGGAGGGTGAACCAAACTGCAGGAGTCCCCAGGGCCTGAGGAAGCTGAGGGCTCTTTGACTACTGCTGACGTCATCCAGGTTTCTGCTAGTCTTGATTAGACTGAGAATAGCCAAACACTGCTTGTTGAGGCAGATATTGATTTTTGCCAGGAAGTTCTGTCATCAGTAGTAATTACAATTGCTTTTTAAATTTATTAGATCAGGAAATCTAATAAGTTTTCCATGAGTCCTCTCCCCACTTTTTGTTGGTATGTGGAATAATCTCACCAAGCTGTTTCTGAGAATGTGGGTCCTAAACCAGGTCTTATATATGAAATGCAAACTGTTGCTTTTCTCTTTGCTGATATTCATGGAAACCACCTGCTTAGCTGTGTGGCCTTGGGTAAAACAATTTAGCCGGGCTACTTTAATTAGGCGTTGTACCTCTTTTTCTATATTTGTATAGTGAGAAAAATATTTGTACCTCGCTCTTCAGTTTTTGTAAAGATTAACCAGAATTATCCACTGAACACTTAGAACCCAAGAACACACAGTAGGTGCTTAAATGTCAGCTTTCACTGTTACTGTTATCATTGATGAACACATGAAAAGGCATCTGAGACATATATTGTAGAGAATAGAAATGGATCCTTTTAAAGGTTTGTACTGAGGAGGTGCAGAAATGAACAGAGGGTTCGGGGATTAACTGAGTACAGCAAGTTGAATCCCATATGTGTTGTAGATAAAAAGAAACAAACTTGTCTAATTATAAAGCATTGCATATTTATGTAGAAAACACACAATTATACAAAAAGAAAAAATATATCCAAACTCCACAATCCAGAAATAACCACTGTTAACATTCTGATATTTTTTCTCCCAGAGTTTTTTCTTTGCATCTATAAATACATGTGTGGGTTTTTTTAAACATGTTTAAGATTTTGTGCGATGTGGTATTATTTTAATTTTTATATTTTATTTTCTTTACTACATTTTATATATACATCAAAATAATATGATGTCTATATAACTTATAAAGCATAATAATATAATGAACACTTATGAATATAATCTTTATTCCTCCTCTCTACCCCCGAGGTGATGACTATCTCAAATTTTGTGTTTTTTATTCCCTTGCATTTAAAATAAAAATGGTTTTTATCGATGTCCAAGTAATATATTATTTGTTCTTGAGTTTTATTTTTAAAAAGCATCATATTGTCTATAATCTACTTAAAATGGATTTATTTTTTAAAAAATCAGCCTTCTATTTCTGTGAATGCACATAGGTTGATCCATCCTGCATTATTTGACAACAAATCATTTTCACTTTTGTATAGTATTCTATTGTGTGCTTACACTATACAAATATCGATTCTTCTGATGATGGATGTGTAGGTTTCTGGTTTTTTTGCTATTACAGAGCTGCAATGAGTTTTTGTGTACTTGTCATATAGGGTGGTGTTAGTCATGGCATGAAAAATGGTTAGAAATGCAAATTCTTGGGCTTTATCCAAGACCCGTTGAATCAAAAACTCTAGGATGGACCCAGTAATCCGTGTTTTAACTGGTCCTTCAGGTACTCTGATGCTTGAAGTTTGAGAACCACTGCTGTAGGGAATTTGTTTAAGTGTGGACTTACTGGGTAAAAGGGTACACAAATTTGTAGAATATGGTTGTTCACTAGTGTAGCCACATAGCAAGTGAGCTCTTAATTCTAAGGTAGCCAAATGTATCACTCTTTCATTTGTTACCCTGTGTGCGCGCACGCTCTCTCTCTCTCTCTCTCTCTCTATATATATATATATATATATATATATATATATTTCCCCCCCACACACACCACACAGCTTGTAGGATCTTAGTTCTCTGTCCAGTGAATCCGGGCCCCTGGCAGTGGAAGCTTCATGTCATAACCACTCGACCGCCAGGAAATTCCCTTTTTATATATTGTTTGAGAAAATTTTCCATACCTCAAGGCAAGAAAAATGTGTGCCTGCATTTTCTCCTGATAGCTTTGAGGTTTGGCCTTTCAGATTCGAGGCCTTAATCTATGTGGAATCACTAGATTCCAGAGGCAGGAATCCTATTCCATTTTTCCCCCATGACTGATCAACTGAAACCATGAGGTGGCATTTTGGAGGGCTCGGTGGGGGGGGGAGGAGGTCGGGGGCTCGGGGAGCTCGGTGAGGGGGGGAGGCTCAGGGAGCTCTGGTACTTTATATTTCAAGGCAGGAAGAATTCAGTGAAAGGCAACGTTTGGATAAGAAGTGATTGAACAGAATAGGACGCTTGTGGGCTTACAAGCAGATGACTGAGAGGTTCTGTGCCCCAGGAACTTAGTAGGCTACAATTTATAATCAAAGAAAAAAGTGAGAATGGGGAAAAGACCACCTTCTCCCCTTTTTTTGAGTAGATGTCATGTCCCATATTGGGTGGGGGAGTTTTCTTGTCTTTATATGGTCAAGCTAGACTGTTATGGCTCAATGGAAATGAACAAAAAAGCAGTAATATACACTAAAAATGGTAAGTCATCTCAGGTTTTAGCATAAGGTCACCTTTTGCTTATACTTTAGTTTTCAGGTGTGCAGAGGAGTGTGTCCTAGGAATCACTGACTTACTGAGCTCACTGGGCAGGGTGTGGGCTCATGCCACCATTGTTTTATTGTTTGGGGCACATCTCATGCTCCAGCGACACGATTTTGTTGCTAGGCAAGCCTGCCTGGTTTTGTGGTTAAGCAAACCTGCTTTCTTGAGTGACCATTAACTTACAGGGATCTCCCATATTTTTTCCTTACTTATTATCCACTCGTGGGATTAACTATTTAATTGCCTACCTTGTCCCTTTACCCTGTCCCTATCACAGCTGTTTCACTTCCTTTTAGACAGAGGGAGGCTATCTGTCATGATCCACAATGCCACCTTGGTAGTATAGTCAAGATTCCTCATGTACATGGACCTGATTGTAAGGCAGCTTTTTGTTTTGTTGGTCAACTTATCAATTTCTGTGCTGATATCACACTTTTTAATAACTAAAGTTTTATAATAAACCTTGGTATCTGCTAGGACAGTCCCCTCAACCAAGTTTCCTTCAGGAGTGTCTTGGTTATTCTTGATCCTCTCTTCTTCCATATGCATCTTAGAACTGGCTTTCTAAGACCTCTGAAAATAAATCTGTTGGGATTTTGATTAATTTTATTGAATCTGTAAATCAGTTTGGATTATACTGATATCATTATGGCATTAAGCTGTCTTGTTAAACATGGCATATCTCACTGATTGTTTAGGTGTTCTTTAATGCACTCCAATGAAACTAAAGATTTTTCTCCTTGTTGGTCTCATATATCACTTTTAGGTTTATTTCTGAGTATCTTCTGTTTTTTATAACTCTTATAGACAGAAAATTTTAATTTATATATTTTTGCATCCCATGGCTTATTTACTTTATGCCAAAAGCTTGTACCTTAGTAAGTAAAAATTTTTTTTAAATTTTATATTGGAGCATATTTGATTTACAATGTTGTGTTAGTTTTGTCTGTAGCAAAGTGATCAGTTATATACATACACATGTCTCTTCTTTTTCAGATTCTTTTCCCATATAGGTTATTACAGAGTACTGAGTAGAGTTCCCTGTGCTCTAGCAGTCCCCACTGGTTATCAGTTTTATATATAGTAGTGTGTGTATTCTAATCCCAGCCTCCTAATTTATCCCTCTCCCACATCCCTTTGGTAACTATATGTTTGTTTCTTAAGTCAGTGTGTCTATTTCTGTTTTGTAAATAAGTTCATTTGTGTGTGTGTTTTTTTGAGATTCCACATATAAGCAGTATCATATATGTGTCTTTGTCTGAATGGTTTACTTAGTATGACAATCTCTAGGTCCATCCATGCTGCTGCTAATGGCATTATTTCATTCTTTTTAGTAGTTCAATAATATTCCATTGTATACATGTACCACATCTTTTTAACCAATTCATCTGTTGATGGACGTTTTGTAAATAATGCTGCTATCAACATATTGAGTGCAGGTATGTTTTTGAACTATAATTTTCTCCAGATGTACGCCCAGGAGTGGGATTGCTGGGTCATATGATAGCTCTACTTTTAGTTTTTTAAGGAATCTCCATACTGTCTCCATAGTGGTTGTACCAATTTACAGTCCCACCTAGAGTGTAGGAGGGTTCCTTTTCCTCCATACATTCTCCAGCATTTATTGTTTGTAGACTTTTTGATGATGGCCGTTCTGATTGATGTGAGGTGGCTCCTCACCGTAGTTTTGATTTCCTTTTCTTTAAAATTAGTGATGTTGAGCATTTTTTCATGTGCCTATTGGCCATCTATATATCTTCGTTGGAAAAATGTTTATTTAGGTCTTCTGCCCACCCCCTTTTTTTTAACTGTGGTTTTTTTTTTTCATGTTGAGCTGTTTGACCTCCTTCCCCAATCTTTCTGTTATCTATCATTTACTTTTTTAAAATATAAATTTATTTATTTTAATTGGAGGTTAATTACTTTACAATATTGTATCAGTTTTGCCATATATCAACATGAATCCGCCACAGGTATACACATGTATATATACATATATATACACATGTGTTCCCCATCCTGAACCCCCCTCCCCTGCCGTACCATCCCTCTGGGTCGTCTCAGTGCACCAGCCCCAAGCATCCAGTATCATGCATCGAACCTGAACTGGTGATTCGTTTCATATATGACATTATACATGTTTCAATGCCATTCTCCCAAATCATCCCACCCTCTCCCTCTCCCACAGAGTTCAAAAGACTGTTCTATACATCTGTGTCTCTTTTGCTGTCTTGCATACAGGGTTATCATTACCATCTTTCTAGATTCCATATATATGCGTTAGTATACTGTATTGGTGTTTTTCTTTCTGGCTTACTTCACTCTGTATAATAGGCTCCAGTTTCATTTACTTTTAAGAGTCCTCAGATAGATGTCCCATACATTCTGGCCATGGTTTATAGCTGCATTCAGTGAGAGATGGTACTAATGTGTTTGCTCCGTCTTGCCTGGAACCAGGACCATATTCTCGTTCTTGAATGATAGTCTTGTTGGGAATACAGCTCTAAATTGATAGTCATTTTTATCTCTCTTCTAACTACGCGTTGTTCTCTGACTGCCCTTCACTGTCTTCTCTTGTCTTTCTGGCTCTGTGTCACTGCAACATATCTAGGTGTGGATTTCTTCCCCCCCCCACCCTTTTTGGGATATGTTGTATTGTAGATTCACGATTATCACCAGTTCTGGAAAATTTCAGCCACTATCTCTTCAGACACTGTCTCTTTTCCATTTCTGGTATTCTTTTCTTCCTTTCACACTCATGTTAGATATACATTCGTGAATTAATCATGGTTTGTATTTTTTATGTTTCCTAGTGCTTTGATGTCTTGGGACTTGCTGACCCAGGAAAGATCGCCCCTGTCAGGGATAGCTAGTTCCTAGAGAGAGTAAATGACTCACCTGGGCGTGTGCTGGTCACATGGAAACTAACCCGTTCAAAGCCCACAGGCCCCACCACCTTCTCTGCTGAACTCTTGTCCCCCTGCCCTAATCCCCCGAGGCGAGGTACCAGGCAAGTAGAGACCTCCTGTACCCCATAGTGCCCTGAAATTTTTCAATGTGGCCAACCCTAAGCTTGCCTGCCCTGCCCCCCTACTCCTTCCTGAGGAAACCATAATAAAAGCTCTTGCCTGTATTTCCTCCTTGCTCCCTCCAACTTCTAACCAATCCAGGGCTTCCTCATGTGGTCCAGCATGGCATGTCATGCCTTCTGTTTCTCGGGATCTGTGGGTGAAACAATTTCTCCCTTCATGATGGTCATTTCCATGTCTGCATTTCCTACCGCACCTGATTAAGACACATTCTCAAACATGTAAACCTTCTCAATCTATCCTGCTTATCTCCTTTCACCCCTTCATATTTTCCATACACTAACCTCTCTGTGATAGAGTGGGTAATCTCTTAACCTCTGTTTTCCAGTTTACTAATTCCTTTCGTATTTTTATACGTTCCATTCATTCGTTTTCAAATGTGCCTGCTATTCCTCATGGTATCTTGATTTTTTGTTCACATTTCAAATTCTGTTATTCATTCATTTAGGTATTTCCTGTATAGCTACTCTGTGTTCTGAGTGTGAGAGTTCCAGTACTGTCAGCCTCTAGGGTCTAAACCTATTGTTTGTTTCCATTGGCTATGTCACATTACGGCTTAATTTCTCAAGTGCCTGCTTAGCTTTGTGAGTTTATTGCTTGGCCTTAATTCTGTTGGCCTAGACTGAAGTCATTTGGGGGTATGAGATGCTATGGACATGGAGCTACTTTACTTTATTGTGAAGTGAAGAATGAATCTTCCCTGAGGAGAAGTCTGGCCTCTGCTGCTGGAGGGTGGTCTCCCGGTCTTTGGAATACTATGTTTGATAGGAACATTTAGATTTTATCTTGAATGTTTTCTCACCCTTTCTGCCATCTTCCCTCCCTTTTCACCACCTCTTTTCAACCCTGGTAGGTTTTGTGTGCTTGTCTGCTTGGCAGGGTACCCCTGTTGATTTTGGCTGGACTTTAGGCTCCTCACTGTCTAAGCACCAGGATTAATTTCTTAGATGGAGTTTCCCCCTTGACCTGACACTGAGCACCTGCTCTACCACGAGAGGAATTCCATTTCTAGGTCTGTCTTTGGGGCTTCACCGGCCATTTTCAATGTACCCTTCCAATCCTGGTTGCATCCTGAAGTGTAATATCTGCGTTAATAGTGCTGTCTGAGTTATAATCACTGGGGAGAACTCTGTTCATGTTGTAGAGTACCATGCATCATGCTGAGTCCATGGGAGAAGCAGGGTAAATAAGCAGTAGTTCCCCAGAATGGCTGCATAGACATGGGGGTGTTTGTCTAGGCTTGATGACAACAACTGTGATGATGTCAGTAGTAAGGGAAGGAACACTGCTTCCTCTTCATCCCACTCAGGAGCACTGACCTTCGTCCACCTCCTCAGGGGCTGAAGACTTGCTAATCTGATGATGGAACTGAGTCCCAGACAATGACTTATGTGTGTGGGGGGCTTTGTGCCTTGAAAGGTGCTATTTTTGGGTCCCCCGCCTCTCTTGTTCTTTTCCATTCGCCTGACTGTAGAATTTGTAAACGGACATGTCTTCCTCTTTCATGTTGAGTCTAAGGAGTTGGATAGTTGGACCCTGTGGGGGCTCTGAGGCTCATCTTTCTCTTTACTCCCCTCTGTAAGTGCTCTGAACTTGTTAATTCCTAGATCAAGTGTATGGGGAAGAGTGAGGCCAGTGAAGGTCTGTCTCAAGGAGAATCTACTCTGCATTTTTCACAGAGCTCTTTTCAGAATGTCAGGCATTTGAGAGCTGTTCATAAATTGTTTTAAAATATTCATTCTGCCTCTGCACCTTGCATGTACCTTCCTAGACTCTTGTAGTAGGGAGTGGATGTGATTGCAGGGCAGAATTTGTCATTTCTGGGTCTCTGACCATATGAACGAGAATACAGGCAAAAACAATTATTACCCTTCCCCCTAATAATCACTACGGGGCAGGAACTCATCATGCAGTTATGGGTTCCAGCGCTGAGTGGTCGCCACTGCTGTTCCTGAGGGAGAAGGAACCAGGAGGGCAAGGACAGAGAGGCAGTGAGCTGCCAGAAGCGAGGCTCTGGTAATCAAAATGCTGTCCATTACGGAATGCCTGACGCAGCTTCCCTGCGTCACCTCCAGAAGTAATTCCTTGTGACCCAAGGTCCAGTCTCACCCAAGGGAGGGATAATTTATTTTTAATTTTTTAATTGGAGGATAATTGCTTTACAGTGTTATGCTGGTTTCTGCCATACAACAATGCAAATCAATCATAATTATATCTATATCCCCTCCCTCTTGAGCCTCCCTTCCCCCTTGCACCCCATTGCTCCAGAGTCATCACAAAATGCCAGGTTGGACTCCCTGTATTATATAGCAGCTTCCCACTAGCTATCTGTTTAATATGTGATAGAGTATATATGTGAATGCTACTTTCTCAATTTGTCCCATTGTGACTACCCTGTAGCTCAAAAAGTAAAGGATCTGCCTGCAATGAAGGAGACTCTGGTTCAATCCCTGGGTCAAGAAGATCCCCTGGAGAAGGGAATGGCAACCCACTCCAGTATTCTTGCCTGGAGAATTCCAAGGACAGAGAAGCCTGGTGGGCTACAGTCCGTGGGTGCAAAGGGTTGGTCATGACTGAGCAACTAATATTTCACTTCACTTCACTTCTTCTTTCCCTGGTGGGTTCACACATCTGTTCTTTATATCTGTGTCTCCATTCCTTCCCTGCAAATAGGATCATCAGCGCCGTTTTTCTAGATTCCATATATATGCGTTAACATACAATATTTGTCTTTCTCTTTCTGACTTACTTCACACTGTATAATAGACTCTAGGTCCATCCAGCTCATTAGCACTGACTCAGATTTATTCCTTTCTATGGCTGAGTATGATTTCATTGTTTATATACATCACAACTTCTTTATCCATTCATCTGTTGATGGACATCTAGGTGGCTTCCATATCCTAGCTATTGTAAGTAGTACTATAATGAACACTGGGGTACATGTGTCTTTTTCAGTTATGTTTTTCTCAGGATATATGCCCAGTAGTGGGATTTCTGGGTCATATAGTAGCTTTATTGCTAGTTTGCTAAGAATTCTCCACACTGTTCTCCATACTGGTTGTATCAATTTATATTCCCACCAACAGTGCAGTAGGGTTCCCTTTTTTCCACAGCCTCAGGAAAGGGACATTTTAAGTGACACAAAACAAGATGTCAAGTGGAGAGAAGCAAGTTAAAAGATGGACCTAGAGTTGAACTCTCCCCACCGCTTGGGCAGGCAGAAGTGTTCCCTGACCAGTCACCCCACTCACGTGCATTGGCCATGAGCCTCTCAGTAACTCCCTGAATCAAAAAGAAGCTCAGCAAAACCTCAGCAGTGCTAATAGAAGGAGCACCACTGTGGTGAGCTGGCAACGAGGTGGTGCTCGGCTTTTATTAAGTCTCCTAAGTAAATGAGTTCTCACTGGAGGACGCAGGAGCTCGGGCATGATGTTGTTAAGAGCAGCAACCATCCAGTGAGCGGCCTCCAGACCCCTGGGGGGGGCTCACGGAGCTGACAGGTCTGTGGGTGTCTGTGCTGTGAGCCGCCTGCCACCGCTGATCTCCCTGAGGGGAGGCGGGGGATGTGGGCTAGCAGGGACATGCTGTTCCACACAGGACAGCTATCAGCTGCTGCCAAGTCCCTCATTAGGGACTTCTCAACCTGGCCCTCCCTGGGCGGCAGCCAGTGTTCTCCTGCAGCCGAGGAGGGAGGTGAGGCAGAGGGAGAACCAAGTCCTAGAGTCACCCGGGGACCGAACCAGGATGGGGACGTGATGTTCCTGCTGTCTCCTACGGGCCCGTTCTGACGCTTGGCAGCTGCTACCTGTGAGCAGTGGGTGGCCTGTTCTCTGCCATCACTCTCATCCCTCACTCCACTAATGAGCCTCTGGCCCAGACGACTCGGAAAGCAATTGGCATATCTTTGATCCGGATGCTGGACTCACTGAGATGGTAGAATAGATGTCAGTGTGTACACTTTCATCTGCTTTAGTGAGGCAGATTTCCCTGGCTGTATCTGCGTTTGTATATAATATTGTATTCTTCACCCACCCAAGGATTATGGGGTAGGACAAGAGAAATAGACACGGTGCTCAAAGATCAATACCTAGGACCTGAGGAAGCAGATAGAATCTGACCATTGGAGGTACTTAGCAATATCCAGGTTTTTAAAAATATGATCTTAATAGTCCAGTTTTATTATTTCAAACCATGTGCATAACATTGTATGCTCGGGTTGGATCAACAAATGACATTTGTTAATGCACTTTTGACATGTTAACTTTCCATATATAGTAGTCTGTTGTCAGGGTGGATAATGGCACAAGTGGGTGGAGACATTGTCACAAAGCAGTAACATCCAGGTTTTGAGAAAGGAGGTCCAACATCATTTCTTGGAGATACTGATCTTTGGGTTGATGGGCTGACCACTCTTCTCTTGGAATGGAGGGGGCGCTCAGGGCAGGACGCAGGGGCTGGGGTGGAGCAGAGGTGTCTATCTGCATAGAATAGGATCAGGATAGATAAACACTGCAGCTGCTCCACGCTGCATCCTCCATCCACCCTTGGGAGAGAAACTGAAGCAGTTTAGCAGTTTTGCCAGGGCCAGAGAAAATCACAGCCTTTCTGTGTATTCAGGTTTTCAGCAGCAGAGGCCCTGGTTTGGATTTCACTTCTGCCTTCTTTATGAGAGACGTGACAGGAGACACAGGGCTCATCTAACTGTCCTTGGGGCCTGCAGCAAGCAGGGCTGGAATACCCTGCACTGCCCCCCTGCATCCACCAGCCTTGGTCCAATACCCATTAGACCATAGCAGATTGTCCACAGGTGCAGAACAATTATGCAGGACTATCTCTTTCATCTGAACATATCAAAGGATTCTATAAAACTGAATGAGGGTGGTGATTTTTTGTAGGCATTTTTTTTTTTGCCCTCTTAGAAATCACTTTTAAAAAAAGTTAACACCAAGAAATGATCCCCTGGGTGAAATATGACGCATAGCATTTCCCAAGATCCCTGATCATTCATCACAGATCAGGCCACAGGCAGCGTGGGCTCAGCTTCGTCCGGAAACTTGCTTCAAGCCTAATTGTTTATTCATTGCAGGGATCATCAGGGTCCAAGAGTGACAGGCAATGGGTCTAGTGTGAAGGATGTAGTGGGAGGGAGAGGAGAGGAGTTTGTTATGTCTGCCTGCGTTCTAGCAAGAAGGCTATTGCAGCCTGGAGACAGCTCTCGTATTTACTCTGTTAAGTGTTTGAATTTCCTCTGTTGACTTGTGATTGAGATGAATGTGTTACGTGTCTGTTAAGATTTTTTAAAAAATGAAAGAGCTCCTGTATTGTCAGGGCATCGAGGCACTCAGAAAGGCCAGTCAGGACAGCACCTCAGAGAAGCGTGTGAGTGCCTGCTTATCATTGCTGGGCCCCTACACCATAGCATGATTGGGGTTCTCAGGGCAGAGGAAGCGGGGCAGTGAAAAGACTAAACTGACATGAGGCAGTGATGCAATGAGGAAGGGGGCCAAGATACTCTTGGTTGCATCTTAGTGTCCAAAGTATAAATCAGAGATTTACTAAGCTAATGGAAGGGAAGGAAGAACCAGCCCCTCAGAAAGGAGCCCGCAGCAGATAGCTGAGGGAGCTGAGGTCTACATTTCATTTGCTTGGGACTGGGAGCTGGGCTCCAACCTCAGTGGAGTTCCATCTAGTCACTTAGGATATGAACATGAGGCCGGGGCTTCCCAGCTGACTCAGCGATAAAGACTCTGCCTGCAGTGCAGGAGATGCAGAAGATGTGGGTTCAGACCCTGGGTCAGGAAGATCCCCTGGAGGAGGGCATGGAAACCCACTCCAGTATTCTTGCCTGGAGAATCCCATGGACAGAGGAGCCTGGCGGGCTACAGTCCATGGGGTTGCAAAGAGTCGGACATGACTGAGTGACTTAGCACACACACGTGAGCATTAGGCTTACCAAGCAGTTTCACCAGACAATCTGGAGGTGAGCTAAGCACTGTTTGTTTCTTCTTAGACACAGGCAGCAGAGCATCCTGATGGATCAGCTGCTGTAGAAGGAGCTCCTAAAACATTACTTTCCAGCCCACAAGCCTCAGGCCCTGTAGCTGGGCCAAGCAGGGTCAGGCAGCCTGCCCTGCAAAAGGAAGGAGAGAAAGGCCTCTCTTTTGCCTGGAATTGTGTCTGAGGTTAGCAATGACTTCACCGCAGAAGGTCTGAAAGGCCTTTCTCCTTCCCCCACACTGTGCTTCGGCAGAGCACCCCTGCCTCTTCAGATCTCCTCTCTTGGCACATTGCTCATTTCCTTCTGTCTCTTTGGTGGCTTGCCTGCTCTTCCCTGGATTGCTTTACTCTGCCCTGCCTTAACTGTCAGGCTCCCATCTGCTCTTGATCTGTTTCTCATCTCACTCTCTGATCTCTCTTTGTGTACTGTGGCCCATTCCCACGGCTCTTGCATCAGTCAGCTGGGGCTGCTGTAACAAATGATCACAACAGAATATTTGTTTCAACAGTAGAAATGTAGGTCGCACAGTTCTGGAGGCTACAAGTCCAAGATCAAGGTGGCAGTATGGTCATTTTCTGGTGAGGATTCTCTTTCTGGCTTGTACACAGCTGCCTTCCTGCTGTGTCCTTACGTGGAGGAGAGAGAGAAAGAGTGCAAGTGTCTCCCCTTATATGGGCACTAATTCCATCACAAGGGACCCAGCCTTGTGACTTCATTTAAACCTAACTCTTCCAAAGGGCCCGTCTCCAAACCCCATCACGATGAGGGCTAAGTCTTCAATATATGAATTTAAGGGGGCATTCCAATCCATAGCAGCTCTTAGTGATTTCTTAATGCACATTCTTAGCCCAGAGTTCTCTGCTAAGCAATCCATCTATAGTTCGGACTGAAGCGAATTGACATAGTTGGGCTACATCAGTTGAACTCCTAGGGATGTCACGGAACGCATTATCTTCTGTTCAAACCAGCCCCTTCAGCCATGTTTCCTAGGGTAATTCATGGTAGCACACTTTGGGGCACAGACTCCTCTCGGGGCACTTGGGTTTGGTTTCCCTCTCAAGCCTGACATTGGGTGGTCCAGAGCAGCTGTCCATCCAGGGCTGGGCTTCTGAGCACAGCAGTTATTACAGTTGGCCCCTTCCCTCCATAACCACAGGTTCCACATCTCTGGATTCAATCAACCACAAATTTAAAACAGAAGAAAAATTCCAGAAAGTCCCAAAGAACAACACTTGAATTTGCCACACACAGGCATCTATTTAGCTAGCACATTTGCATTGCGTTAGGTATTATAAGTAATGTAGAGATGACTTAAAATCTGTGGGAGGAAGTGAGTAGGTTATATACAAATATTATGCCACTTAAAACAAGTGACTTGAGCATCTTTGGGTTCTGGTGTCCATGGGGGTCCTGGGAACAATCCCCCGGAAACTGAGGGGTGACTGTAACACACACAAGACTGTGGCCACAGCTCTTCCTTCTTCTTCTTGTTTGCTGTGCTTAGTCACTCAGTCGTGTCTGACTCTTCGTGACCCCATGGACTGTAGCCCGCCAGGCTCCTCTGTCCATGGGGATTCTCCAGGCAAGAATACTGGAGCGGGTAGCCTTTCCCTTTGCCAGGGGATCTTCCCAACCCAGGGATCGAACCCAGGTCTCCCGCATTGCAGGTGAATTCTTCACTGTCTGAGCCACCAGGGAAGCTCTCTTCCTTCTACGTAAGCTGACGGACTCTTTAAGCCTCCTTCTCAACCCTAGCTTCAAATTTTAAAAAAATATGGATGCCTGGGGCTCCACCCCAGGCCAATGAGTCCATCTCTCTGGGGAAGGGCCAATGGTTCTACGAGTTGCCCAGTGAGAGTGGAGAACTTAAGTCACTCCACCTGAGGACTCAGGTAAGCTGTCTTGTGGGTGCTATTGCAGCAGTCTGGGGACCTGGAACAGCAGGCTTCCAGGACTTGCTCTGCGTCTCTCCCTCCTCCCCTTTCTTTCCAGGCTGTCCACGTCCTAAACCTTGTTTCCTACCTTTGGCCCCGTTCCTTCCCCCTGGGCTTGTCAGCTCATCCCTGTGCCCTGGATTGACCACGGCAGTCTCTAAGGACTTTACCTTGGACCCCTTCTAGCACCTTATCCCCTGGTGGGCTGATCTGTCTTGCTTAGTACCCCCTCCTCCCATCCCTCCATCACCAGGACGGTCTAGAAAGTCCTTTGCTAGCCTCTTAAGGAATTACCAGCATTACTGTACACACAGAGGAGGTCTAATACACACCATTGCTGTCTGAGCCCAAAACTGATTTTGATTATTATTGAGTGATGCTGATAAAACCGGCAGCTATTTTTAATGATCCATTTCCTTCTTTTTTTGGGTAGCTTATTAGAAGAGGAAAGAAGAGGCGTGTGGCATTTGCTGGCGGAGAAAGCCAATTTATTATCTGGTAGTTTTCTGTGCTTTACTGTAGGTGTTCAACATAAAAAAGGGGCAGTATGCTAACCCCAGGGCTGGCTTGGACAAGAGTTTAATTTAGATGGTTGCGTCAGATTATGTTTGCTTTCTGAAAACGGACAGCACTTTGAGACCCCCCCCCTTAACAACAGTAAATCTTAAGAATTCAGGATTAATAAGAACCAGGCAAGCAACACAGTAGAAACATTGGCAAAGATATAAACAAGCGGTTCACAGAATAGGAAATAAAAAATGACCAATAGACAATTAAAGAACACTTACCATTCTAGTAATCAGTGAAATACAAATTAAAAGATAGTAAGAGATTTATTTCAATAAGTCAAAGATGTTAATGGACAATTAACATAAAAAGAGATACACACTGACCAAGAAACATAAAAAGATGCTCCTTGGCACTAGTCAGCAGGAAACTACAGATATAGAGACATCATTTCTCACCAGTCAGATTGATGAAAATTACCATGTTGGCGAGGATATGGAGAAATAGATATACAAGGACATGTGATATACTGCAGGTGGGATTGTAAATTGTATTCTGGAGGGTGACTTATCAGTATGTATCAAAAGTTTCATCAGTATATGTTAAAATTTTCATCAATTTGAAAAAATTTATTTTGCATCAGTACTGTTTTATAATTTCATTTTCTCCTGAAGCATCTTATCAGAGCAAGTTAGAACAACTATAGGCTAATGAGTGATGTTTCAGTAAAACTATTTGATGGTGTTCAGTCACTCAGTCCTGTCTGACTCTTTGCAACCTCATAGACTATAGCCTGCCAATCTCCTCTGTCCATGGGATTTTCCAGGCAAGAATGCTGGAGTGGGTTGCCATTTCCTTCTTCAGGGGATCTTCCTGACCCAGGGATTGAACCCATGTCTCTTGTGCCTCCTGCATTGGCAGGCGGATTCTTTATTGCTGCGCCAACTGTGTATTTCATATAATTTGCACATATCATTACATATCATTCTTCTTTTGACTTTCTCAAAAAAGTAAAAACCAATCTAATCTTGGGGTGGTGGTTTGATCACTAAGTCATGTCCAATCCTTGCGACCCCATGGACTGTAGCCCACCAGTCCATGAGATTTCCCAGGCAAGAATGGTGGAGTGGGTTGCTCTTTCCTTCTCCAGCAGATCTTCCTGACCCAGGGACTGAACCCACATCCCTGCTTGGCAGACAGATTCTTTACTGCTGAGCCATGAGAGAAGCCTTGGGGGCTGTACAAAAACAGACAGTGGACTGGATTTGGTGTGTAGGGCTTAATTTGCCAAACTTTGTTTTATATTATTACTTGTTTCTTAAAAATTAGAAATTGCTGTAACACTATTTAAAGCTAACTTTAAAAACTAACCATTACCCAAAACAAAACATTAAAGATCAACTTCAAAGCAAGCAAGGTCCATTCTATTTTTGAACTTATTATTTGTTAAACAAATTCTAGTGTTTTAAAAATTCTATCTTATGACCCATTCTTGTGCCTTCTTTCCCTGGAATTAGTCCCCAGGTCCATTTGTATTGTCATTCCTGTTCATAAGTCATGGATTAGTATCAAACTCGGACAGTTGATGAGCAGCTGGGGAAGTTCACTCATAATGTCATCAGTTCAGTTCAGTTCAGTCACTCAGTCATGTCCGACTGTTTGCAACCCCTTGAATCGCAGCACGCCAGGCCTCCCTGTCCATCACCAACTCCCGGAGTTCACTCAAACTCATGTCCATCGAGTTGGTGATGCCATCCAGCCATCTCATCCTCTGTCATCCCCTTCTCCTCCTGCCCCCGATCCCTCCCAGCATCAGGGTCTTTTCCAATGAGTCAACTCTTCGCATGAGGTGGCCAAAGTACTGGAGTTTCAGCTTTAGCATCATTCCTTCCAAAGAACACCCAGTACTGATCTCCTTTAGAATGGACTGGTTGGATCTCCTTGCAGTCCAAGGGACTCTCAAGAGTCTTCTCCAACACCACAGTCCAAAAGCATCAATTCTTTGGCACTCAGCTTTCTTCACAGTCCAGCTCTCACATCCATACATGACTACTGGAAAAACCATAGCCTTGACTAGACGGACCTTTGTTGACAAAGTAATGTCTCTGCTTTTGAATATGCTATCTAGGTTGGTCATAACTTTCCTTGCTGCAGTCACCATCTGCAGTGATTTTGGAGCACCAAAAAATAAAGTCTGCCACTGTTTCCACTGTTTCCCCATCTATTTCTCATGAAGTGATGGGAGCAGATGCCATGATCTTCATTTTCTGAATGTTGAGCTTTAAGCCAACTTTTTCACTCTCCTCTTTCACTTTCATCAAGAGGCTTTTTAGTTCCTCTTCACTTTCTGCCACAAGGGTGGTGTCATCTGCATATCTGAGGTTATTGATATTTCTCCTGGCAATCTTGATTCCAGCTTGTGCTTTTTCCAGCCCAGTGTTTCTCATGATGTCCTCTGCATAGAAGTTAAATAAGCAGGGTGACAATATACAGCCTTGATGTACTCCTTTTCCTATTTGGAACTAGTCTGTTGTTCCATGTCCAGTTCTAACTGTTGCTTCCTGACCTGCATAATGTCATAGCTGTGTCCCAGATCTGGCTGCCAAGCAGCAAACTGGTCAGCATCTGGATGGTGGGCATGGTCTCATGTTTCAGCTTCCCTAGTGGCTCAGCAGTAAAGAATCGACCTGCAAGGCAGGAGATGTGGGTTCGATCTCTGGGTCGGGAAGATCCCCTGGAGAAGGAAATAGCAACCCACTCCAGTCTTCTTGCCGGGGTAATCCCACAGACAGAGGAGCCTGGTGGGCTACAGAGACCATGGGGATCACAAGAGTTGGACATGACTTAGATACTAAGCCACCACCATAGCCGAGACATTCTATCCACAGTTGGGATCATTCTGAAGATGGTCAATTAAGTCCAAGCCCAGTGGGCTTATTTTAAGTCACTGGCTCAGTTCTGAAGAAAGAGAGAGAGAGAGAGCTAGTGAACTCAACTGAAAAGTGGCTCATTCTCACACATTTGGGGAAAAAACACTGTAGCGTCATGGCACCACATCCTTATTTTTAGAGTGAAGGAATTCTGTGAAAAGATTTCTAGCTCCATTAATTTCTAAGTCTTGGGCAGCTTCTACGTCCTGAGCAAGTTTCAGGAGGCTGTCTTGTTCAGCCTGTTAACAACAGGCTTCCTCTAAACTTTCTTCTTATGGTGGCCAAGAGAGCCAGGGGATTATTCTGGCTAGTGGTGAGCTCCAGGTTCTAATCAATATACTGAGGATTTAGATTTACAAGGGGCTCTCAGACCATAACCAGAGCGCTAAAGATGCTGTCTCTCTCTTTTAATAAAACTAAATGGTAATATTCTGAAAACCAGTGGAATGCAAACTTTAGGGTTTTACCCGAGAAATTCGAACCAAAGTCAAAACTATTGCTCTTCAGAACTATTTCTGAACTTTGAGCAAAATTTCACGAGATGCAGCTAAACAGGAAGGAACAGGAAAGAAGATCTTCATGGGACTGACCTTAAGCTTCTTGAGTTTATAGGTGGTCAGTCAGTGAAGCTGATATTCTTTCAGATGTTATTTGTAATAATCGAAAAACAGTATGATGATATGGCAAGTAGGTATAGAGGAGCCAAGAGGCTTTGATTTTGTGTGGTATGTCCTTCTTGCTGGTGAGTTGAAGAACATTGCTGAGGCTGATTTATACTCTTCATCATATGACTAGTTAACACCAAAAGACAGGTATGGTCCAGGACCCTCTTTACCTTAACTGTGGACTTGCAGACACGGTTGCCTTTCACATCCACCATCTCACTGCCCTCTGATAGAGGCTATTCTTGAGCTTATATGAAATCTTGCCTTTTGTCCAAATCTTGCACGTTTGTGTGGATAGGACGACACTCCTCAGTTTTTTCATTTACTGGATTATGCCTGCTTGCTGTTAGACTTCCAAGGGTGGAGCATAGCAATAGTTGTGGAGGGTGTATATTTGGAGGAAATAGTTACAGGTGAGGGTCCCTTTCCACCCTGGCTCAAAATACCTACATCTGAGTCATGATCTTGCACATAATCCATTGTGTATGCCCCTGATCTCTTATGCATCGTCTCGATAATTTGACTAGATTTACAATGACATGTTTCATCACCTGTAATCATTCGGCCAAGCACTCAAGCGCTGGACATTGGTTGGATGGGCAGCATCAAGCTGTGTATGTGACATCAAAGAGTTTATCAGCGTGTGCTCGATGAGCTTGGATCATCGCATGTTGTCCATCAGTCAGCTACTTCTTGAAGGAAAGACTGAGAAAATCCTTGTTCCCTCTTCTGCCACGCTTGGATGGTGTCCACATCGACTTCTTCAGGACTGCCTTTGTCATTCAGAGAAGAAGCTGCGTTGTGGGACCAAAATGGATCCCAGAGTGGAGGTGAGGTTTGTTTGTTTGTTTGTTTGTTTTTCTGTCAGTGGTAAACAGCTGCTTTACTTTAATGAGCTCCATAGCCATACCTGTATCTCTCAAATCAGTGTGAGCAGCCTCTGTCCATGAGGGCTTTGTAGGTCCATTGTATAGCTCTCTTCAGACATCCTCTCGGGAACAGGCTCTGCCTATCATGGCAGTCTGAGTCATCCTCATCCTGTCGTATCTGAGTTTCTTGAACTTTTCTCCATTTCTGCTGCTCCGAGCCTATCGTTCTCGAGGTCAGGTTGAGAAAGGTTTAAAACCACGTTGGCAACCCACTCCAGTATTCTGGCCTGGAAAATCCCATGGATGGAGGAGCCTGGTAGGCTACAGTCCATGGGGTTGAAAAGAGTCGGACACGACTGAGTGACTTCACTTTCACTTAAAACTTTTAACTGTGTATATCTTTTGCCCAGCCATTTTACTTCCTCGAATTTATCATAACAAAGCATTTACAAATACACAGCTATTTGCTGAATTATTATTTATAATAAAGATTATAAATAATCGAAATATCCATCATCATGAAAGTGAAAGTGTGAGTGAAAGTGAAAGTCTCTCAGTCATGTCTGACTCTTTACGACCCATGGAATTCTCCAGGCCAGAATACTGGAGTGGGTAGCCTTTCCTTTCTCCAGAGGATCTTCCCAACCCAGGAACTGAACCAGGGTCTCTTGCGTCGCAGGTAGATTCTTTACCAACTGAGCTAAAGGGAGATCTTATCCATCATCATGGGAGCGCTTAAGTGAGCAATGCGAACATATAGGGAATGCTACACAGCATATGCTGCATACGAGGTGGACCTAAGGGTCTCTAAAGTTGCATGAACAGTATCGGAAATCTATTGTTGAGTGAACAAAAGGCAAGTCACAGTTCAGTAGGTATAATCTGATGTCAAATCTGTAAAGTAAAAATGATCAGTGATGACAAAAGGAAACTATATTCTTTGATAAACATGTGTGAAACCCAAGCATAGAAACACGCCTATAATAATCAAGCCATATTGGCAGTGATGGTTATTTCTGTGACGAGACTGGGATTTAGAGGTTCTGGCAAGTAGTTAGCTGTAAGTATCATTTAATATTTTTACTTTGAGAATGCATTTGTGCTTTTCTTTGTATAACTAAAAGTGAATAATAACTTTTAAAAGTAAAATGAATGAAATGAAAGAGATGGATTAAAAGAGAACTCAGTGTTGAGAAATAGGCAGTTCTGTGGACTCCACTCTACCCTCCGCATGTGCAGACAGCCCCCTAGAGACCCCCCACGCTGCCCCAGCACCCTCCGCTCACATTACCCAGGCCTGTTCAGGAACCACATGTCTACCCTGGAGTCAGGGTTGCCAGTTCCTGGCTGGAAAGTTAAGAGAGAGACGGTGATAATAATTGACTTTGTTTAGCATGAGGGACACGAAGGATGGGAAGGAGATGCAGGGAAGGAAAAAAAAAACTTTTCCTGTACCCCTGTTAGGTTTATTGACTGGGGTGCTGCAAATTAGATAGTCAAAAGACAGATTAACAGGAGAAGAACAATCAGAAGTTTGTTAATGTGTGCATCTGAGTACGCATAGGGGAAAACTCAATGATGAGCAACTCAAATAGGGGTTAGAACTTGGGCTCGTAATAGCACCTTAACAAAGAACAATAAATTTGCGGAGAAGTAACAAATAAAGGAAAGGGACTTTGTGCTTCTTGTGTGTTAGTTGCCCAGTCATGTCCAGCTCTTTGCAACCCCATGGAGTGAAGCCCGCCAGGCTCCTCTGTCCATGGAATTCTCCGGGCAAGAGTACTGGAGTGGGTTGCCATTCCCTTCTCCAGGGGATCTTCCTGACCTAGGATGGAACCTGGGTCTCCTGCATTGCAGGCAGACTCTTCACCATTTGAGTAACTAGGGAAGCCCAAAACAACCTTACACAACAACAGACTGACAACAATGAATTCATTTCAACTGAGCTGATACCTGCTTGAATATATTATTGTATTCAAAAGCTCTCAGTACTGATCTATAATATTGTGTATTCACAAAGCGTATGTTGTTAAGGACACAGAAAACAATCAAATCCTTGTCTCCTTTAAAAAGAAATAAAACATGATAATAAACTGTGTGTTTCGTGATCTGTGTACTTTGCACTCTAATGTTCCGTGTGACTCTCAGCAACACTGGTCGGTAGTTTTGTTCCAAAATTTCCATGTATCTGTTGCAGAAGACTCTTGAGAGTCCCCTGGACTGCAAGGAGATCCAACCAGTCCATTCTGAAGGAGATCAGCCCTGGGATTTCTTTGGAAGGAACGATGCTAAAGCTGAAACTCCAGTACTTTGGCCATTTCATGCGAGGAGTTGACTCATTGGAAAAGACTGATGCTGGGAGGGATTGGGGGCAGGAGGAGAAGGGGACGACAGAGGATGAGATGGCTGGATGGCATCACTGACTCAATGGACGTGAGTTTGAGTAGACTCCAGGAGTTGGTGATGGACAGGGAGGCCTGGCATGCTGCGATTCATGGGGTCGCAAAGAGTCAGACACGACTGAGTGACTGAACTGAACTGAACTGAACTGAACTGAAAGTAGTCACTCATTCAAGACCCATACAGTGCTGCTTCTGTTGGGAAAACCGGCAGATCTTGAGTCTGGGTGTGCTGTAGAATGTCTTGTTGTAGATGTTTGAATATAGCTATACAGACATACACTTGATAATCTGGACCAAGGAAAACACAGGTAGCAATGCAATGGCAGATTTCTGTCTGATCTAAATAGTTCGAAAAACACTGCGTTATCCATTGCAGGCAAATCTGTGATGGTGCAAAACCAGACATGTGAAAAGCTGAAAACTGGCACCTTTGCTTTCAGACAGTAGCATTTGGTGCAGCAAATTGTAGGCAGGTAAATATGCAGGGGAAACTAATAGAAGATGCTGCTGCTGCTAAGTCGCTTCAGTCGTGTCTGACTCTGTGCGACCCCAGAGACCGCAGCCCACCAGGCTCCCCCGTCCCTGGGATTTTCCAGGCAAGAACACTGGAGTGGGGTGCCATTTCCTTCTCCAGTGCATGAAAGTAAAAAGTGAAAGTGAAGTTGCTCAGTCCTTTCCGACTCTTCGCGACCCCATAGACTGCAGCCTACCAGGCTCTTCCGTCCATGGGATTTTCCAGGCAAGAGTACTGGAGTGGGGTGCCATTGCCTTCTCCAAATGGAAAATGAGGGTTGTTTTAATGCGGTTTGTTATGTAGCTGCCACTGCAGGCGTCTCTGAGGTGAATCTGGAATTGTCTCTGGTTAAGCATTGTCCTACACTTCCTCGCAGAGAGAGAGGGAGGGCTGAGTTTTTTTCTCAAGTCTGTTTCTTCTCAATCGTCTTCAGCTCAAAACAATCCTTGTTATAGAGGCATATTTGGGGGTGGCATACTCTGAACTCCTTCAGAGGTAATCTAAGGAAAAAGACTTAAGACCTTGTGTGCTGAGAGAGAAATAAAGGCATCACTCTTAAGTATGAAGAAGGTAGTGCCGTGAGCAGAAAGCACGCAAACGTCCTCTCAGATTTATCCTCATAACCCCTGTTCCCAAGAGCCTTCATAGGCACTGTTTCCAGCCTTACAGCGTTCAGCAAGGCTTGATTATCTTTCTTTCACCAGCTCTGGCTCTGTAGTCTGACGCACATAGGAAGGAGCGGGGAGCAGGCCCGCCCCTTGGGGTCATAGAAGTCTTTGACCTCGCCACGAACCTGCTCCTCCCTTTGGACTGCGGTCCTGAAAGCGGGCGTGGTTTGAGGGGTCCTGGTCTCTGCAAGTCCTGGAGCTGGCACTGAAGAGACTGGTCCTCTGCTGCCCTCTGCAGCAGAAAGACAATACTGCACGTTGTCTGGGGGCTTACCTTTTCAAGAGGCAACAACTGTGTTCTAACAGCCACCAAGCAGCTTGGGTGGTTTTAACTTTTCACCCAAATGTTTCAGCTGGTGACTTTTGTTATTGGAAATTCCTTTACTTTCTCTAGTTCTAGTATTCTAATTTCTTTTGTACATAATGCAGGATTATATACGAAGTTTCAGTGGACTGAATGGGCCCCTCAAAATTCTTATATTGAAATTCTAATCTCAGTGTGATGGTATTAGGACATGGGGCCTTTGGGCAGTAATTGAGGGCGCTGCCCGCCTGAATGAGATTAGTGTCCTTATCTTGGGTTGGCCCAAAAGTTCAATCAGGTTTTCCACAAGGTGTTACAGGAAAACCCAAACGAACTTTTGGGCCAGCCCAATGAAAGCAGCTCCAGCAAGGTCTTTTGCCCCCTTCGGCCTGTGAGTACACAGGTAGAAGCTGGCAGTCTGCAACCTGGAAGAGGGCCGGCATCCTGATCTCAGACTTCCAGACTCTAGAACAGTGAGAAGTGAATTTCTGTGGTTTGTAAGCCACCCAGTCTATGGTGATTTGATAGAGCAGACCAAAGTAAGACAATCACTTCATTCAAGATTTCCTGAATTCATGATTCAGACGGTAAAGAATCCACCTGCAATGCAGGAGACCGGGTTCAATCCCTGGGTCGGGAAGACCCCTTGGAGAAGGGAGTGGCAGCCCACTCCAGTATTCCTGCCTGGAGAGTCCCAGTGACGAGGAGCCAAGCGGGCGACAGTCCATGGGGTTGCAAAGAGTGAACACAAGGACATGAGTCTGAGTGAACTCCGGGAGTTGGTGATGGACAGGGAGGCCTGGCGTGCTGTGATTCATGGGGTTGCAAAGCGTCGGACACGACTGAGCGACTGAACTGAACTGAACTGAAGCAACTAACACTTTCACTTACTTTCAATGAATAAGTACCCTGCCGGAGACACCTGGACCTCTGTTGATATTTTCCATCTTCTTCATCCCTGACTACTCACATGGGATGGCATTTCAGGACCATCTGAGTGCGTATGGGGTATATAATGTGTTCCGGTGAGTGGACTGCTGGTACTGGTCACCCAACTTGGCTTCGCATAGGTACAAGCGCTGCCTTCCTTATATCTTGATAGTGGCTACGATTGGTCAGCAGGTGTAATGGTGTTAATGGCTGAAGGCAGAGTGGAAGGACTGGTACCCAACAGTTCAAAATACAGTCTGTGTACAGCGGTGGATTGGCTGCTTATTCCACAGTCAACAAAGTCTTTCCATGTGGGACAGTGAGAGTGAGCCAGAGCCTCTTTCTGCTTTCTGAGAGAGACTGTCAGTCTGCTGAAGCCCAGCGTCTTATTCCTCAGTCCGTCTCTACTGATGGCGTAGCTGGACTTTCGTGAGTCTCCTCTTATCATTGTATTATTACCAACGTAGTCCTTTTTTTTTTTTTTGTTAGCTCTTTAATGGAACTTGGGAGGAGGTGTAACAAATGCTGCTGCTCTGACACCATGATACCTTGTATATCATCATGGGTTTTTATTACTGTAACAATGGAAGCATTTACAATTGAAAGGTCAAAATTTACAGTGCTAGAACCACAAACGGAGAGCTAAGAAAGAGGGTAGGAAACATTCAGAGGCAAAATTTTTTACATTACTGAGATGTTAAAATACACCCATAGATGGAGGTGCTTAGGTTAAATGTCTTCTATTTTTATTATCAATTGGAGATGTCTGTACAGCTCTGGCATACCTATGGGGTGTTCAAACACAGATCTTTCAAATTCCCAAATAAATTTTGTGTGGCTTATTGCAAAGTTTGATTAATTAAAAATGTGTCTGCGTTCCAAGTAAGCAAAATAAGGCATAAAGACAGTCTTCCTTTTTTCCTTTTAGTAAGTTTCCCGTTAAGCATCGCACCATTTCTCTTTTCGGTTGCTGTTCCGTTGCTAAGTTGCGTCTGATTCTTTGCGACCCCATGGGCTGTAGCGCCCCAGGCTCCTCTGTCCTCCATTATCTCTGGGAGACTGCTCAAATTCATGTTCATTGTGTTGGTGATACTATCTAACCATCTCATCCTCTGTCGCCCACTTCTCCTCCTGCCCTCAATTTTTCCCAGCATCAGGGTCTTTTCCAATGAGTCAGCTCTTTGCATCAGGTGGCCAAAGTGTTGGAGCTTCCTTATCAGTCCTTCCAATGAGTATTCAGGGTTGATTTCTTTTAGAATGGACTGGTTTTATCTCCCTGGTGTTCAAAGGACTCTCAAGCATCTTCTCCAGCACCACAGTTTGAAAGCATCATTTCTTTGGCGCTCAGCTTTCTTATGGTCCAGCTCTCACATCTGCACATGGCTACGGGAAAAACCATTGCTTTGACTTATTTGGATCTTTGTTGGCAAAGTAACATCTCTGCCTTTTAATATGCTATTTAGGTTGGTCATAGCTTTTCTTTCAAGGAACAAGCGTCTTTTAATTTCATGGGTGCAGTCACTGTCTGCAGTGATTTTGGAGCCCCCCAAAATAAAGTCTGTCACTGTTTCCATTGTTCCCCATCTATTTGCCGAGAAGTGATGAGATCGGATGCCATGATCTTAGTTTTTTGAATGTTGAGTTTTGAGCCAGCTTTTTCATTCTCTTCTTTCACTTTCATCAAGAGGCTCTTTAGTTCCTCTTCACTTTCTGCCATAAGGGTGGTGTCATCTGCATATCTGAGGTTATTGATATTTCTCCCGGCAATCTAATCCCAGCTTGTGCTTCATCTAGCCTGGCATTTCTCATGATGTACTCTGCATATAAGTTAAATAAGCAGGGTGACAATGTACAGCCTTGACGTACTCCTTTCCCAATTTGGAACCAGTCTGTTGTTCCATGTTCGGTTCTAGCGGTTGCTTCCTGACCTGCATACAGGTTTCTCAGGAGGCAGATCAGGTGGTCTGGTATTCCCATCTCTTTCAGAATTTAGGGAAGATAGTATAACATATGAAATGTGGTGGTGGTGGTTTAGTCACTAAGTCATGTCCGACTCTTACATGAACAGTAGCCCGCCAGGCTCCTCTGTCCAATAAAAGATGGAATAGCACCTAAGTACACATGCTGAGTGGGCTTGTGTGTTCCAGACAAAAACAGAAGGGACCCAAAGAAAGGTATACCCAAAGAAAATATTTTGGATTACATGAGTGTAAAGCTGCAATCAAGATCGCAATGAGAAATATCAACAACCTCAGGTACGCAGATGACACCACTCTTATGGCAAAGAGGAACTGAAGAAATTCTTGATGAGGGTGAAAGAAGACAGTGAAAAATCTGGCTTAAAACTCGACATTCAAAAAACTAAGATCATTGCATCCGGGTCCATCACTTCATGGCAAATTGACAGGGGCAGATTTTATTTTCTTGGGCTCCAAAATCACTGTGGACAGTGACTGCAGCCATGAAATTAAAAGACACTTGCCCCTTGGAAGAAAAGCTGTGACAAACCTCAGTTCAGTTCAGTCACTCAGCCGTGTCCGACTCTTTGGGACCCCATGGACTGCAGCACGCCAGGCCTCCCTGTCCATCACCAACTCCCAGAGTCCACCCAAACTCATGTCCATTGAGTCGGTGGTGCCATCCAACCATCTCATCCTCTGTCATCCCCCTCTCCTCCTAACTTCAGTCTTTCCCAGCATCAGGGTCTTTTCAAATGAGTCAGTTCTTTGCATCAGGTGGCCAATATATTGGAGTTTCAGCTTCAGCATCAGTCCTTTCAGTGAATATTCAAGACTGATTTCCTTTAGGATGGACAGGTTGGATCTCCTTGCTGTCCAAGGGACTCTCAAGAGTCTTCTCCAACACCACAGTTCAAAAGGATCAATTCTTTGGCCCTCAGCTTTCTTTATAGTCCAACTCTCACATCCATACTACTGGAAAAACCATCGCTTTGACTAGACCGACCTTTGTTGACAAACCTAGACAGTGTATTAAAAAGCAGAGGTATCACTTTGCCCACAGAGGTCCATCTAGTCAAAGCTATGAACTGGGGTATTGGGGAAGACGCTTGAGAGTCCCTCGGACAGCAACAAGATCAAACCAGTCAGTCCTAAAGGAAATCAACCCTGAATATTCACTGGAAGAACTGATGCTGAAGCTGAAGCTCCAACACTTTAGCCAACTGATGAGAAAAGCTGACTTATTAGAAAATACCCTAATGCTGGGAAAGATTGATGGCAGGAGAAGGGGGTGACAGAAGATGAGATGGTTGGATGGCATCACTGACTCAATGGACATGAGTTTGAACAAACTCTGGAAGATAGTGATGGACAGGGAAGCCTGGAGTGCTGCAGTCCATGGGGTTGCAAAGAATTGGACACGACTTATTGACGGAACAACAACCACAAAGAATCCTACAAATATCTGCTTGGAAAGGCAGTTTACCTAAACTGAATAAGGATGAGTTCAGCATTTTTTTTTTTTTTCAGTTAAAGGAATTCTGACTCTATTTGGGGGACTTGACTTTTTCACTTGAGTCAGTACAATGAACTGTCAGATTCTTTATCCTTTCCTGCCAAGAAGTGGGATTGTGACCTGAGACCAATAGAACAGTCTCTCTCTGAAATTGGAACTTTAACAGAGTTAACAAAAAGACAGAAGATAGTTGCTTCTGCTCATTCATCCTAGTTGCAATGTCACAATATCCATTGTCAATTTCTGCAACTGAAATTCCACGAGTAGCTCTGCTCTGTCTTTTCAAGCCTGGTGGTCCTTCTTTGAGAGTTTGAGGATATTTCCCTATATTGTTTCTATAAATTCCACTTTTGCTCAAGGGAAGGGCAGATTTTTAGACAGGTGGGGAATTGGCCACAATGAGGAACAAAGCCATTATGGGCCCCTTCACACGTCAGGTATCAAGAGCCCACAGTTCAGTTCAGTTCAGTTCAGTTGCTCAATCGTGTCTGACTCTTTGCGACCCCATGAATTGCAGCACGCCAGGCCTCCCTGTCCATTACCAACTCCTGGAGTTTACTCAAACTCAGGTCCATCGAGTCGGTGGTGCCATCCAGCCATCTCATCCTCTGTCGTCCCCTTCTCCTCCTGCCCCCAATCCCTCCCAGCATCAGTCTTTTTTAATGAGTCAACTCTTCGTATGAAGTGGCCAAAGTACTGGAGTTTCAGCTTTAGCATCAGTCCTTCCAAAGAACACCCAGGACTGATCTCCTTTAGAATGGAATGGTTGGATCTCCTTGCAGTCCAGGGACTCTCAAGAGTCTTCTCCAACACCAAAGTTCAAAAGCATCAATTCTTCGGCACTCAGCTTTCTTTGTAGTCCAGCTCTCATATCCTTACATGACTATTGGAAAAACCATAGCCTTGACTAGATGGACCTTTGTTGGCAAAGTGATTTCTTTGCTTTTGAATATGCAATCTAGGTTGGTCATAACTTTCCTTCCAAAGAGTAAGCATCTTTTAATTTCATGGCTGCAATTACCATCTGCAGTGATTTTGGAGCCCCCCAAAATAAAGTCTGACACTGTTTCCACTGTTTCCCCATCTATTTCCACTGATTCCCCATCTATTTCCCATGAAGTGATGGGACCAGATGCCATGATCTTACTTTTCTGAATGTTGAGCTTTAAGACAACTTTTTCACTCTCCTCTTTTATTTCATCAAGAGGCTTTTTAGTTCCTCTTCACTTTCTGCCATAAGGGTGGTGTCATCTGCATATCTGAGGTTATTGATATTTCTCCTGGCAATCTTGATTCCAGCTTGTGCTTCTTCCAGTCCAGTATTTCTCATGATGTACTCTGTATAGAAGTTAAATAAGCAGGGTGACAATATACAGCCTTGACGTCCTCCTTTTCCTATTTGGAACCAGTCTGTTGTTCCATGTCCAGTTCTAACTGTTGCTTCCTGACCTGCATATAGGTTTCTCAAGAGGCAAGTCAGGTGGTCTGGTATTCCCACCTTTTTCAGAATTTTCCACAGTTTATTGTGATCCACACAGTCAAAGGCTTTGGCATAGTCAATAAAGCAGAAATAGATGTTTTTCTGAAGAAGTGAAGTGAAGTCGCTCAGTCGTGTCCGACTCTTTGCGACCCCATGGACTGCAGCCCACCAGGCTCCTCTGTCCATGGGATTTTTCCAGGCAAGAGTACTTGAGTGGGTTGCCATTTCCTTCTCCAGTGTATCTTCCTGACCCAGGGATTGAACCCAGGTCTCTTGCATTGTAGCCAGATGCCTTTACCGTCTGAGCCACCTTTTCCAGGAGCCCACGGTATACACCAGCAAAGCTAAACATTCTGCTTTCCCGAGGTACACCAGCAGGTGGCGCTATGACAAACTAAATAGCTGATGCCCCCAAATAAATGGTACAAGGCATTCTGGAACAGTCGGGAAGGACGACTCCTTCTGATGGCTTTGGATAACTTGCAGCAATTCAAGAATAATAAAATCAAATGTTTAAATTATCGCCTCAGGGTAATTTGCTGTGTCCTGATTACCCTGGCACTTTAAGACTCACAATTACTGATGTAATGGTCATATTGCCACAGGCATAGTTCATGCAGAGTTCCTTCTTTGTCTTAGCATTTTGGATAAGTTCTGAGTATATCAGAGCAGACAGTTTAGCTGCTGGCCATTTTAATGACAGAGAGTGCATTTACAGTTCATGATATTTATATTCTGTACACATGCACACACATAAGTTACCAGCAGAGAAGCCAAAATTGGGTTGTCTTCAGAATGACTGCAACCTACAAGGCTTTAAAAATACAGTATCTGTGGAATTTGGAGGAAGAAAAGGCTGTGATCCAAGTATTTGAAATAAGCCATGTTGGGGACTTCCCTGGGGGTCCAGTGGCTTCCATTGCAGGGGGCATGGGTTTGATCCCTGGTTGGGGAACTAAGATACTGCATGCTGCAGCGGGGAGACGAAAACAGCCATGTTGTGTTTTGTGTATGAACACAATAGAGAGCAATCCTTAGATATGTAAGGGCATGGGAATCGTACCATCCGCATCCCCTTCTTGAGAAAACTGCTCCAGCTAACCAAGGGATGAAGCAAAGGAGAGAGGGAAGCGAGGGAACCTGTGGTTTGGAAGGGATCCTGGTCCCAACAGGAGCCTAGCCCCAAAGTGAAAGTGAAAGTGTTGTTTGTGTCCGACTCTGAACTGTAGCCCACCGGGCTCCTCTGTCCATGGGATTCTCCAGGCCAGAATGCTGGAGTGGGCAGCCATTCCCTTCTCCAGGGGACCTTCCCAACCCAGGGATCGAACCCAGGTCTCCTGTGTTGCAGGCGGATTCTTTACCATCTGAGCTACCTGGGAAGTCCCAAGCCTAGCTGTAAACCTAACCTGAACTCGGAAGCTGGGAGGCTCACTGGATTCCTTGCTGTCAGGGGGATTTTGCCGTCAAAGGGTCAGTGTGCCTCCCTAAGCTGCTTCCTTCCTCGCTGCTCATTTTCCTGTACCAGGAAATGTGTCTATGAGGACACGTCCTTTGCCCCCTCATACACGTAGAATCTAATACTTTGTTTGGCAAGCAGTTGTGATTTGAATTTTGTTTATTCATTTGCAAACAAAGCCCAGTCTATCTAGGGGCTATGACTCAGAGCTAAAAAATACATTTTCCTATTTCCACCAAGCAGGATACTTAATGAAATTTAAAGAGCTTTATATTGTCATGCGAAGTCATGATTTTCTGCATCTTTAAAACTTGGATTAAATAATTTTATCCTACAAAAATTAAAGGATTGGTTTGTAGATAAATATATAAAGGCATACATTAGATTAAAAAAAAAAAGGAAACATCTTGAATGCTACCAGTAGAAAATAGTTGAATAAAGGGTGGCTTGGCCCTATTTTTGGATATTATGTAACTATTCAAAAGGAGGAGTTTGATTTAGATGTAATGCTCTACGGGAAAAGCCACAAGAAAGGGAGTTGAAGAGAAATGTGTGTGGCATGACCTAGTTTTGTAAAATCGGAGAAAAAGCTTTTATTGGTATGAAGATTTTCACTTGGGTGCATTACTATGAACATAGAGAAGGATGTGGACATTAAGCTATTAACATGTATCCTCCTAGGAAGAGGTGGTGGTGGGAAGGAGGGTCATAGGGAGGAAAAATATTGTTGGGTTTTTCTTTGATACCTTCAGGATTTTGAGAGGGGGGCTTATAATAAAAGGTGATAAAGAGTATATATTGCTTTTTAGTTTAAAAGAAAAATCCAATAAAGTAAATATTAAAGGTAACTCATCCAGAATGACTTCCGTGTTTTATTTTTACAATTTATTTATCTATTATGTATTTATTTTTGGCTGCACGGGCTCTCGGTTGCTGCGTGAGGGCTTCCTCTAGCTGCAGTGCGTGGGTTCCCGATTGCATGGCTTATTTTGCGGCAGAGCACAGGCTCTGTGTCTTTGTCGATTTGCCTATTATGAAGCTTTATCTAAATGACCTTACCGTACATGTGTCTGGCTTTTTGCAGTTAGTTCAGTTCAGTTCAGTTCAGTCGCTCAGTCTTTGCGACCCATGAATCGCAGCAGCCAGGCCTCCCTGTCCATCATCAACTCCCGGAGTTCACTCAGACTCACGCCCATCGAGCTGGTGATGCCATCCAGCCATCTCATCCTCTGTCATCCCCTTCTCCTCCTGCCCCCAATCCCTCCCAGCATCAGAGTCTTTTCCAATGAGTCACCTCTTCGCATGAGGTGGTCAAAGTACCAGAGTTTCAGCTTTAGCATCAGTCCTTCCAAAGAAATCCCAGGGTTGATCTCCTTCAGAATGGACTGGTTGGATCTCCTTGCAGTCCAAGGGACTCTCAAGAGTCTTCTCCAACACCACAGTTCAAAAGCGTCAATTCTTCGGCGCTCAGCCTTCTTCACAGTCCAACTCTCACATCCATACATGACTACTGGAAAAACCACAGCCTTGACTAGACGGACCTTTGTTGGCAAAGTAATGTCTCTGCTTTTTACTATGCTGTCTAGGTTGGTCATAACTTTTCTTTCAAGGAGTAAGTGTCTTAATTTCATGGCTGCAATTAGTATAGTTGTCAAATTTTTTTCATGTATGGCATGTATCACTATTTAGCTCCTTTTATAGACAAACACGATTTCATTACATGGACGTGCCACTTTTATTTATCCATTCATGAGTTGATTAGCATTTGCATTGATTATACTTTTTGTCTATTTCTTGACTAATGCTGCTTTGAACATTCATAGACAAGTTTTTCTGTGGACATAGTTTTGGATTCTTTTTGTTATATATTTAGGATAGAATTACTGAGTCTTATGGTAACTCAGTGTTTAACATTTTTGGAAACTGCCCAAACAGCTATGCCATTTTACAATATCACAAGGAATGCAGGCGAATTCTACTTTCTCCACACCCTTGCCACTGCTTGTTCTTTTTGGTTGTTTATTTTAGCCATCCTGGTGTGTAGGAAATCATTTTGATTTACTTTTTCCTAACAGCTTATCTTGTTATTTTTAATGGTCTTTCAGCCATTCGTATTTCTTTTCTGAATAAATGTCTTTTTAAATCCTTTGCTCATTAAAATAAAATTGGGTTATTTGTCTTTCCATTGTTGGAATGTAAGAGCTCTTTGTACATTTTAGATAGATATTCCTTAGTAGATACATGATTTGCAAAAATTTTTTTCTCACTCTATGGGTTGTTGTTATTTTCTTGATGGTATCACTTGAGAGTGTTTAGTATTGATGCAATACAATTTATCTATTTTTTCTTATTTATGTTTGTGCTATTTTTTGGCCATGCCATGTGGCATGTGGAATCTTAGTTCCCTGAGCAGGATTCAAACCCATGTCCCCCATGTATTGGGAGTGTGCAGTCTCAACCATTGGACTGCCAGGGAAGTCTTTATGTTTGTGCTTTTTAAATTGTATTTGAGAAACCATTACCTAATCCAAGGTCACAAAAGTTTATTCCTATATTTCTTTTAAAAGTTTTATAGTTCTAGCTCTTACATTTATGTCTGTGATTCATTCTGAATTGTTTTTTAATATAAGGTGTGAGGTTGCAGTCAGACTTGGATTTATTTTTGTTTTGTTTTTTGCATGTGTATATAATGCTGTCCCAGCAACATTATTGAAAACACCATTCTTTCCCCTTCAGTTGTCTTGACACCCTTGTGAAAAAAATCTGTATATCATAGATACATGAGCTTATTTCTGGACCCTCAATTAGATCCCATTGATCTGTATATCTGTCCTTATGCCAGTATTGCACTTTCTTGATTAATGTAGGTTCAAAATAAGTTTTGCAATTGGGAAGTGTGAGTCCTCCAAATTTCTTTTTCAAGATTATTTGGTTATTCTGGGTCCCTTGCATCTCCATATGAATTTAGAATCAGCTTGTCAACTTCTACAAAGAAACCAGTGGATTTTGATAGAGATTGCATTGAATCTGTAGATCAGTTGGGGGAGTTTGGCCATCTTAACAATATTAAGCGTTCCAATCCATGAATGTGGGGTGTCTATTTATTTAGATCTTCTTAAATTTCTTTCAGTGATTTTTTTTTGTAGTTTTCAAAGTACAACTCTTATACTTTTCTGATAAATTATTTCTAAAGTATTTTGTTTATGATGTTTTTATGATTATAATTGTCTTCTTAATTTCATTTTCAGATTGTTCATTGTTAGTGTATAGAAATACAACTTTTTTTTAGTATATTATCTTGTATTCTGAACTTTGCTGAATGCTTTAAATCTAATAGCTTTTATTTTTTTTTTGACATTTCTTAGGATTTTCTATATATGAGATCATGTCATCTCTGAATAGGGTTACTTTGTCCTTTACAATCTTGATGGCGTTATCTCCTTTGTCCAGGCTTATTTGCATATAGTACAACATTGAATAGAGGTGATGAGGGTGGACATCTGTCTTGTTTTTAATTGTAGGAGGAAAGCATTCAGCCTTTCACTATTAAGTATGATGTTAGTGAAGGTTTTTATTAAGATGCTCTTTATTTTAAATTCTTTATTGGGGAACCCCCCTTTTATTTCTAGATAATTGAGTGGGGTTTCTTTTTTGATATTGAAAAGGTATTGGACTTTGTAAATTAACTACAAAAAGTGCCACTCTATTTAGGTATGAAAGGACATATAAAAAGCCATACTTATTTCATGTATATGACTTGATGAACTTGAAGATATACACCTGTGAAGCCATCCCCATCTATACCATAAGCATACATGTTATTTCTATTGGCAAATGTTTTTCTGCATTTGTTGAGATAATCATGTAGTTTTAATCCTTTATTTTTTTAAATAATGTGTTTATTTTTGGTTGTGCTGGGTCTTTGTTGATGCAGGGCTTTCTCTAGTTGTGATGAGCGGGGTCTCTTCTCTGATTTCGGTGTGTGGCTTCTCATTGTAGCGGCTTCTCTTGTGGCAGACCATGAACTCTAGGGTGTGCGTGTTGAGATTTTACTAAAGACTTTTGCATCTAAATTTATAAGAGATATTGGTTTTTGGTTTTCTCTTGTGATGACTTCTAGTTTTGATAAAACTGGCCCCATAAAATGAATTGGGGAGCATTCTTTCCTTTGCAAACTTTTGGAAGAGTCTGTGGAAAGGGTTGTTAATTCTTTAGATAGTTGGCAGAATTCACCACTGAAGCCATTCTAGTCCTGGGCTTTGCTCGCAGGTAGTTTTTGGATTACTAATCCAATCTCTTGTCATAGGTCTATTCCTTCTTAAGTCAGTTTGAGTAGTTTGTATCTTTCTAGGAATTTGTCCATTGTAATTTGTCTATGTAATTTGTTCCATACGTTGTTAATTGTGTTTGCTTATTTCATTTCATTTTTGTAAGGTTGGTATTTATGTCTCCTGTTTCATTCCTGATTATAGTAATTTGAGCTTCTTTTAGTCTTTTCTTGGTCAGTCTTGCTAAAAGTTTGTCAATTTTGTTGACCTTTTCAAAGAAGCAACTTTTGGTTTTACTAGTTTTCTTTATTATCTATTTTTAAATTAATTAATATTCTGATTTAACATTATTATCTCCTTCTTCTTGCTTTAGGTTTCATTTGCCCTTTTTTTAGTTTCTTAAGCTAGAAGGTTGTTGTTGATTCAAGATTAAAAAAAATTTTTAACATAAGGATATAATGCTATAAGTTTGCTTCTAAGCACTGCTTTAGTGTCATTCCAGAAGTTTTAATGTGCTATGTTTTAATTTTCAATCATATTGAAATATTGTCTAGTTTCCTTCGTGGTAATTTCTTCTTTTGACTTAATTTGTTCTTTCAGGGTGTGTTGATTAATTTCCACACTTGTGAATACCCCCAAATTTCTTTCTATCATTGACTTTTAATTTTATTCCATTGTGGTTGGAAAGCATGTTTTCAATTCTGTAAAATTATTCATTCTCATTTTATGGCTTAATATATGGTCTGTTCTCCAGAATGTTCAGTGTGTACTTAGAAGATTTTATGTTTACTACAATGCTGTGTTACTTTACAGCAAAGTGAATCAATTATACATACATTCACTCTTTTTTAGATTCTTTTCCCATGTAGATCATTACAGTGTATTGAGTAGAGTTCTGTGTGCCATGCAATAGGCTGTAATTAGCCATCTATTTTATATGTGGTAGTGTGCATATCGGGCTTCCCTGGTGGCTTAGACGGTAAAGAATCCGCCTGCAAAGCTAGAGACCCAGGTTCAATCCCTGGGCTGGGAAGATCCCCTGGAGGAGGGCATGGCAACCCACCCCAGTATTCTTGCCTGGAGAATCCCATGGACAGAGCAGCCTGGCGGGCTACAGTCCATGGGGTCACAAAGAGTCGGACACGACTGAGTGAGCACACGCAGCCCAGTGTGTAAATGCAATCCCAGTCTCCCAGTTTACCCCTCTTCTCCTTTCCCCCTGGTAATCATAAGTCTGTTTTCTATATCTGTGACTCTATTTCTGTTTTGCCAATAAGTTCATTTGTACCATTTTTTAAGATTCCGCATATAAGTGCTGTCATGTAGTCTTTCTACAAATACCCAGAGATTATCATACTGACTCAGTGCGATAACGTCTGGGTCCATCCACGTCACTGCAGATGGCATTATTTGCTTCTTTGTGTGTGTGTGCTTGAGTAATATCCCGTTGTATAGATATGTACCATATTCTTTATCCATTCCTCTGTCAATAGACATAGGTGGCTTCCAGGTCTGGGCTATTGTAAATTGCGCTGCCGTGAGCACTAGAGTACATGTATCTCTTCGAGTTATGGTTTTCTCCAGATAATATGCCCAGGAGTGGGATTGCTAGATTTTTAGCTTTTAAAGGAACCTCCATACTGTTCTCCATAGTGGCTGCACCGATTGACATTCCCACCGACAGGGCAAGAGGGCTCCCTTTTCTCCACACTGATCTACCTGTTCGTGATGTCGCCTTGCTGTTTAGTGGCTAAGTCATGTCCGACTCTTTTGTGACCCTGCGGGCTGTAGCCTGCCAGGTTCCTCTGTCCATGGAATTTCCCAGGCAAGAACACTGGAGTGGGCTGCCATTTCTCTCTCCAGGGGATCTTCCTGACCCAGGGATCAAATTAGAATCTCCTGCATTGGCAGGCGAATGTTTTACCAGTGAGCCACCAGGGAAGCCTGTTATAATGAATAGCATATGGTATTTTTCCTTAAGGGCTTGCAGTTCTTGATGCTATTTATTCAGTCCAGCAAATATCTCCTCTGTGCCGGATATCTCCTCTCTCCTCTTTAGACTGTGGTGCAAATGCTATTTACAAGATTGTCAACTATTCCTCACTTTAAAAAAATTACAAAATCTCTGCCTTCATATGCAACTATATCTCACATAAAAGATATAAAATGTGTTAGCAAGATCATCTCAAATACTATTATTAAACTATTTGGGGCTTCCCTCATGGCTCAGACTGTAAAGAATCTGCTTGCAATGTAGGAGACTCGGTTTCGTTTCTTTATTGCTGTAAGGAAAATAAGGTAATGGGATAGCAAATGGCTGAGGGAGAAGGATACTCAGAGGAGGTGACATTTTTGAGCAGAGTCCTGAGGAATAAGAAGGAGACATCCACAGAAAGATTCAGGGAAAGAGCCTTCCTGACAGAGGAACACCAAATATAAAGTCCCTGAGATAGGAAAGAGCTAATCTGAGGGACCCAAAGGCCAGTGGGACCAGCCCATTCTGAATGGGATTGAAAAGAAGAGGCGGTCAGATCCTGTAGGGCTTCGTAGGCTGTGGTAAGGAGGGTGACTTTTATTCCAGTTGCACTCAGGACCTATGGAGAGTCTGAAGCGTGTGACTGATTTATGATTGCCTTTTGAGATGTTTTCTCTGGCTGATGTGTTAAACTGTTAGGGGCCCTGTACGATAACCAAGGGCAAGAGTGAAAGCGGAGCAGCAGGGAGGCTGCGGCAGCCATCCAAGGGAGAAGGGAAAGTGGTTTGGACTAGTGTTTTAGCAGAGGAGAGGGTGAAAAGGGGTCATATACAGTAAGATTTGGGAGAACATTCAGTAAGAGCCTGAAGGACTTGCTGATGGATTGGATGCAAGTGGAAGAGGAAAAAAGGAACCAGGGATAACTCACATTTTTGGTCTGGGCACCCAGGAGGCTGGTGAGAGAAAGCTTTTAAAGGGAAAAAATGGTCTTGCATACTACTTTGTAAAATTAACTCAAATAGTGTTGGATATATCACATAATTGAAATTAGATAAAAATTCTCAACAAATGTTGTGAGGGAATCCATAAAGATTTTAATTATTACTTCTGCCTGGTGGGACTAAGGATGGCTTTCCTCCCTTATTCTATTTCTCTGTATTTTCTAAGTCTCTTGTGATGAGCGTATATTATTTATTAATGTAACAAAGTCAATTTTATAAAATGAGACAAAAATGGAAGAATACAGCTGCAAAGACTTCCTGGAGGAGGTGAAGAATTGGTGAAGATTTATTTGGATGTGTTTCTTACCACAGAGCATTATGCAAAGAGCAGAAAGATTAAGCTCTTTTTTCAAGTAGCTGTTTGTTGAATCGAAAATGACAGCTTTGTAAGGGTGATTTGAATTTCTATCCGTCCAAATGTTAAATAGAAATATAAGGAATAGATTGGTTACTTTGGCTTCATGTTAAAACCTGTAGACTCAGGGCAGCTCATAAACATAAGTTGTCAGAAAAAAGATCTAAGAATTGAAATTCTTGGTCCTTATTTGAGATGAATTTCCTAGTATCCTTTTTGCTATTGTGAATAAAATCACCTATGTTTGGATTTGGTAGCTATATGCTCAGTATTTATTATTTTATGCTGGAATAGTCTTAATTAACTAAAGTTTTTTTGGCTATATATGCTAATTGTGCAACGTATTGTGTATGGTAATCTTTCAGTAGTGTCCGATTCTTTGCCACCCCATGGACTGTGGCCCATCAGGCTCCTCTGTCCATGGAATTCTTCAGGCAAGAGTACTGGAGTGAGTAGCCATTCCCATCTGCAGGAGATCTTCCTGACCCAGGGATCCACCCCGGGTCTCCCACATTGCAGGCAGATTCTTCAGCATCTAAGTCACCAGGGAAGTCCTGTTCAATGTATTAGATCCTTTAACATTTCCACTTAATGAAATAATTATGTCTGTGATTAATTAGAGAGCAACAAAGATACTTATTGGTTTATAGGCACATTTAATGCAATGTGCATATATTTGCAATGGCTTGAAGGTGGTAGAGCAATTTCTTATAACTTTCAAGAACTGCCTTAATGCAAATTTTGGAAGGCTTAAACAGAGTATGGCACTGCTGTGATTTCTGAGCATTTTATTCCTGCTCACAAGCAGAGCATTTGTGAAATCAGCATTTCTTGTAATAGGATTGGGTTGTAAATTGTGGTGCCATCTGCAAATAAGCTAATAACATGTGAGGCACCGCCAGTGTTTATGCCTTATAATTTGGGATGATTCTCATCACAACTGGGATTGGTTCTATTGTGAAAGCAAGACGAATGAATAGATTGCAGTCTCATTTCCCTCTAGACTGCAGTCTAGACAACAAAATTTATTTTGGGGGAAGATTTAGCTTCCTTACACAGAGAAATAATAACCTAAAATATATTTCTTCCAAATTACATTTTCTTTTTATTCCTAAAGAAATAGTCCCTCCATGGAGCTTCTAATGCATGGACACATTTCTGCAATTTATGGTAGTGAATTAAATTAAAATTTCCTCTATCAGCGTCTGCCAATTTCCTGTTCCAAATAAATCTGCTGTGTTTGGGAGACATAGGAGTCTATAAAACTGTTTTTGTTGTATCTCCATTGAGTTAGAACAACAGCACAAAATAGGAATTTTCCTATTTGCTAAAATCAAAATTCAAATAAAAATAAAAATAGACAGATCCCATCTTGTTTGATCTGAAGTTATTTAGAGGGAAGGTTGAGCACTCTATGGAGAAAGGAGGACACTTGGGATCCCTTGTTTATTTAGCTCTGGCCCTGGATTTGCACATCACACTCTGTATAACAAAGATCTTATTGTTGTTCAGTCTCTCAGTCTTGTCCGACTCTTTGTAACCCCTGAACTGCAGCAGGCTTCCCTGCCCTTCACTATCTTTCCGAGATTGCTCAAACTTGTGTCCATTGAGTCAGTGGTACCATCCAGCCATTTCATCCTCTGTCGTCCCCTTCTCTTCCTGCCCTCCATCTTTCCCAGCAGCAGGGGCTTTTCCAATGAGTTGGCTCTTTGCATCAGGTGATCAAGGGACTTGAGCTTCAGCTTCAGCATCAGTTCTTCGAATGAATAGTCAGGGTTGATTTCCTTTAGGATTGACTGGTTGGATCTCCTTGCAGTCCAAGGGACTGTCAAGAGTCTTCTGCACCACAGTTCAAAAGCATCGACGACCCTGTATGCAAGACAGGAAAAAAGACACAGATGTGTATAACGGACATTTGGACTCAGAGGGAGAGGGAGAGGGTGGGATGATTTGGGAGAATAGGAATTCTAACATGTATACTATCATGTAAGAATTGAATCGCCAGTCCATGTCTGACGTAGGGTGCAGCATGCTTGGGGCTGGTGCATGGGGATGACCCAGAGAGATGATGTGGGGAGGGAGGTGGGAGGGGGGGTCATGTTTGGGAACGCATGTAAGAATTAAAGATTTTAAAATTAAAAAAACAAAAAACAAAAAACAAAAGCATCAATTCCTCAGCTTTCAGCATTCTTTATGGTCCAACTATCACATCCTTACATGACTACTGGAGAAACCTTAGCTTTGACTATATGGACCTTTGTTGGCAAAGTGATGTCTTTGGTTTTTACTACACTGTTTGGGTTTGTCATAGCTTTTCTTCCAAGGAGCAAGCGTCTTTTAATTTTGTATCTGCAGTCACCATCCACAGAGATTTTGGAGCCCAAGAAAAAAAATGTTGTTTATATGTCCAGTTTAAACCCTAAATTTTTGTGTTAAAGATTTCCATTGAATTTGTAAGAATTCTTGGAATCTTTTTAGGTCGGAGAACTCTACATAAGATCAATGCTTAGCTTACTCAAAAAGAAAGAAAAAAATTATTATCAGAGACAGATATTATTTTCATACCCTAAGCAAAAAGGATAATTTTTTTGGCTTTGGAATATTCACTTTTTGTTAAGCATAAAAACCATATATCAGACCTAAATTTAAAAAAGTAACTCTGTATAATTACAACCTAAGCTAGATATTTAAGGAGTAAGATAAAATGATAAAAGTATGTTTATATTTAACTATATGTTAATATAGTTAATGTATATTGAATATAGTTAATATAGAAATGCTTATGTATTTACACATTTTGTGCTATACAATGCAGCTGGAATTACGTAGAGTGTCCTGTGTTTATTATTTACTATAATTGCTGTTCATCTGAGAGAGGTGAAGACCGGAATTGCCTAGGAAGTAAATATTTTATATTTTCTCTGGGTGAAAGCAGGCAAAGCTTCCTATGGTTGCCATCCCAACAACCGCCACGGTGTGGCAGCAGCGGCCTGCTCAACCCCCTGGTGTGGGCCGTGTTCAACATGGCACTCCTCCCTTTCCTAGGAGCTAAGAAAGCTGTAATAATGTGGATGCTGAGTTGGAAGGGAGGACGGTTATTTAGGGTAAGTCCCTCAAAATATTACTAATATAGTATTATGTAATCATAGTAGTATTGATGCATGCATCTTGGAGGGTTATTTCCTTTTAGTTTCTTTTTTTTTTCTCCCAAATAAACACATTCTCCCATCTGTGTGGGCAACTGTGCCTTTACAAGTAATCATTTAATCTCAAATCTACTATGGTATGAGCCAAGATATTGTCAAATATTAAACAAACAAAATATGGGCAACATGGCCCCTCAGAGATGCTGCACACGACTGTTTAAGAAGCAGAAGCAGTGTCAGTTTCTTTGTGAATGCTTTCTTGTTTGTGGCAACGGCATCACTTCCCGAGAGCATGTGACACTGAAGGAACTTACTGAGATTTGTGTGATGGCTATAGAGCTGCCAGATCTCACGTGCTATTCCCATTATGCCTGCTGAAGCTCAGAGATGGTTAATATGCAGCTCATTCCAACTTGAGCTGGTAACACAAGTCACAGCTGAAATGACTTGTGCGCTCATAAACAAACAATTGTGGAATCGGGCCTCACATTAGAGATTTTGTTTAAGAAGCACCCAGATCTGCTTTAGGAACCCTCGGCTCACACATTGTCCCCAAACAGTGGTTCGTGATCCTTGAAATCTCAAATATCAGTAACTACTTAAGAGTCCTTCTGGAGAGAAGAGTGCTTTAATTGGGTCACTTTTAGTTATCCGCTTTAAGTTATCGGCGTGCTGTGATTCATGGGGTCGCAAAGAGTCCGACACAACTGAGCGACTGAACTGAACTGAACTGAAGGGCATCGTCGGAGAAGGTGATGGCACCCCACTCCAGTACTCTTGCCTGGAAAATCCCACGGATGGAGGAGCCTGGTAGGTTGCAGTCCATGGGGTCGCAAAGAGTTGGACACGACTGAAGCGACTTAGCAGCAGCAGCAGCAGCAGCAGCAGCAGCAGCAGCAGCAAGGGCATGGTATCTGGAGGGGGCATGGCGACCCCCTCCAGTATTCTTGCCTGGAGAATTCCATGGACAGAGGAGCCTGGCAGACTGCGGTGCATAGAGTTGCACAGAGGAAACTGAAGGGACTTAGCACGCATACATACAAGGACATGCCAAGTGTGTGGCAAAGCACAGGATATCTGCTTGAAGAGCCATATTTGCTCCCTGAGTACTAGAAAACATGACTGTTAGGTTCTCACAGGTAGATCTGAAATAAAATGCATCATTCACATAAGCCTTAAGATGAAACATGCGTTTTCAATGAATTTCCTGCTGGCAGTGGGCTGTTTCACTGCACACCTTCCAGGCATTCTGGAGCCATGTTTTTCTGTCTTCTCTCTGAGAAAGAGAGTGTCAATGGAGGTTAGAAAATTTGAAAAGCACTAACCAGTTAGCTCAGTGTATTCAAAGTTAATGCTCTGCTGCTGCTGCTGCTGCTAAGTCATTTCAGTCATGTCTGACTCTGTGCGACCCCATAGACAGCAGCCCACCAGGCTCCCCCGTCCCTGGGATTCTCCAGGCAAGAACACTGGAGTGGGGTGCCATTGCCGTCTCCGAAAGTTAACGCTCACCTGTCATCTCTTGTAGCGTTAACTGGGGCCGTGAAACACTGGGGAGTGGGTTCCGAACGGTGGCTGCTGTGTAGGAGGGAGGGATCTTGCGTAGCTCCACCTGGGTACCACACTGGCAGTCTTTGGACAGAAGCGCACTGGCTGCGTGAAGAGCTTCAAAGGCATCATCTCAATCTGCTCATGAGATACCTGTGACTCCCCCAGGTCTTGGCCTGCCAATGCAGGAGTCTCCAGAGACGGGGGTTCGATCCCTGAGTGGGCTAGATCCCCTGCAGAAGGAAATGGCAACCTGCTCCAGTATTCTTGCCTGGGAAATCCCATGGACAGAGTTGCCTGGTGGGCTACAGTCCATGGGGGTTGCAAAGAGTCGGACACGACTGAGCAACTAACACACACATGCTTCTAAGTCTCTAGGATTATCCCTCTGATTTCTTTTACCCCCTTAGTTTGGTTTCTTCTGTAATTAAATTGCTGCTAAGTGCAAAAGAACCCAGACCACCTTACATGTAGGTACTTAGCATCTGGACGCCTACATTGTACATCTTGCTCATTAGGACTGTCTTGCTCAAGTCCTACCTCTCAGCATCAGAGATGGTTTCTGAAGCCTTCCAGGCTTCCCTTCTGAACTTCTGAACTTCTTCCCTTCTGAACCATTGGCCCTCCGGGTCCTTCATGATCTGGCTCCTGGCTGCTCTTCATTTCCCAACAGTTCTCAGACACCCGTGGTGACGCAGCCTCACCAGCATCCATGCCGTTCCTCAAACATTTCCAGCCATTCTTAGCTCAGGATCTTTCCCTTGCTTTTATTCTTCCAGGAATGCTCATCCCGTAGACATCAGTTTGCCTGGCTCATGTCATCCACGTCCTCACTCAGACGTTCTTACTGCCCTTTGATTGGTGTGCCCCCCCATACCCCTCCGGACAGCCCCTGCCACTCTGCCCCACTTGGATTTGTCATTGCTGTCATGTAATATCGTTATCCCTTCATGTATTTGTTGTCTGCTTTATCCTTTTCTCCCACCAGACTGTCGGGCACTTCACTGTCCTGTTCGTTCAACATCGCATCACCAGAACCACAACAGTGCCTGGTTCATGGTCAGGGTTCAAAACAAATTTGTTGTACGAGTGGCCAAGCTCTGTCATTTTGTTGGTGTTCAGCTGCCCAGTCATGTCCGACTCTTTGCAACCCCATGGACTGCAGCACACCAGGCCTCCCTGGCCCTCACCTTCTCCCAAAGTTTGCCCAAGTTTGTGTCCATCGCATCAGTGATGCCATCCAACCATCTTATCCTCTGATGCCCTCTTCTATTTCCGCCCTCAATCTTTCCCAGAATCAAGGACTTTTCCAATGAGTCAGCTGTTCGCACCAGGTGACCAAAACAGTGGAGTTTCAACTTTAACATCCGTCCTTCCAATGAGTTTTCAGGGTTGAGTTCCCTTAAGATTGACTGGTTTGATTTCCTTGCTGTCCAAGGGACTCCCAGAAGTCTTCTCCAGCACCACAGTTCAAAGGCATCAGGTCTTCAGTGCTCGGCCTTCTTTGCAGTCTTTTTACAGACCCCATTACCAGGGTCTGATGAGGTGCCTGAGGCCAGGGGCTAGAGTAGCAGAGCCTAGTGAGTAGCAGAACCAGGAGCGTCACCCTCTGACTGGTCTCTCCAGGTTGACCACCTTCATTTCTGAGTGTGACAGTTCCTGTTATCTGTACTTTGGCGTCTCACACCTGATTAAGACCTGCCGTGTCTTATTCTTGAGTTGCTTCCTGTGTGGGTCATGTCTCCATAACTAGGTTATAAGCACCTGGAGGGCAAGTATAGTAACCTTTCTTTGGTCTCTGTAGTGTCTAGCACAGTGTCAGGAACCCAAAAGTTGGCTAATAATTTTTGTCAGTGTTGAAGATTTGTTTGTTTCTGGCTGTGCTGGATCTCTGTTGCTGCCTGTGGCCTTTCTCTAGTGTAGCGAGCAGAGACTACTTTTCAGTTGTGTGTGGGCTTCTCCTTGCAGTGGTTTTCCTGCTGCAAGGCACAAGCTCTAGGCATGCAGGCTTTAGTGGTTGTGGCGCATAGGCTTTCTTGCTCTGCAACATGTGGGATCTTCCCGGACCAGGGATCAAACCTGTGTCCCTTGCATTGGCAGCCAGATACTTTACCACTAAGCCACCAGGGAAGCCCAGCTGATAAATTCTTATTAAAGTCCTACTTTAAAAAAAATAAACAATATTATCTGGGAAGGGAGACATGAAATATCTATATATTGAAGCTGGTGGGTAGTTTCTGGAATCAGGAATCCTAAAAGCTTTCTATGATTCTTAAGAGACGGTCTGCCTACTCCTGACCCAGCCAGACCTCATCAGCCTATAAATTTCGGAAAGAGCAAAAGACCGGGTTGCCTCCCTTGGCATTTTCATATCAGAAAGAAATATTTACTCTGGCAAATGAAGGGTCCCCAAAGACCACAGAGCAGTTGCCAGTGCTGGGTTTTAGAAATGGCTGGCTGGTTTTATTACCAGTTAATAGCATTTGTATTTGTGCTTTTGCAAATAACCACGAGAACTCACTCGTCAGGCATGGACGGTGTGAGAAGATTATGGTCAAGGTCCCAGGGAACTGGCTGGGGTGAGGACTACGGTTCAGTGACTGCGTCAAGTGTGTGAAGATGAAGGGGAAGGTGTATACGGGGTGTGTGCTGTTCGAGAAGAATAGGGTGAGTGGTGCTGGGTGCTAAAGCACCTCCTCTTCTTCTTGCCACACACATCTACAGGGGCTTGGAGAGCGTCTTTATGGAGAATTATCCTTTTCGTTCATCCTGCAGATATAAGGAGTGGTTGTGTTTCATGAGTGCCTGTGGAAATTCTAAGTCCTGGGTCTCTGAGAAATACTTCGAGTGATTAAGAGGAATGAGGATGTATGAGTTTGGATCTTGCATCTACTAGTTACTTGCTCTAAGATCCTGGGCAAGTGATTGATTGATTTATTTTAAAAAAAAATTTGGAGAGAGAAAATTTTACTTGATGTATTTTTTAAAGTTATTGACATATTATACTCCCTTCCTAAGGGAAATTTTTCCTCCTTAAATTCATCATACTTTATTTGTATTGTTTCAACTCTGGTTGTAACCAATGCAGTCGTGTTGTGTTTAATTTCTGCTGCTCATGGGCAAGTGTTTAAGCTGTCTCTAAGCCTGTTTTCTTATCTGCTAGGTGGAAACTAAAATGATATCAAGTGCAAAGATTTTTGTTGAGATTAAGTGAGGAGCTGTAGGTGAAGTGCTTATCTGGCAAGCAGAAAAGACTCAATACATTTTATTTGTCAATTTTCAGATTTAAAGTTTTCATTGGAGTATAGTTGATTTAGAATGTTGTATTAGTCTCAGGTGTACAGCAAAGTGAGTCAGTTATACAAACACATATATCCATTTTTTTAAAGACTTTTTTTTCTCATATAGGTCATTACAGAATATTGACTAGAGTTCCCTGTGCTACACAGTAGATCCTTGTTCATTATCTGTTCTATATATAGTAGTGTGTATATGCCAATCTCAGTCTCCCATTTATCCCTCCTTACCTTCCCTCCCTGGTAACTGCAAGACTGATTTCTACATCTGTGACTCTATTTCTATTTTGTAAATCAGTTCACTTGTATAATTTTTTAAAAAAGATTCCACATAGAAGTGATATTTTTCCTTCTCTGACCTACTTCACTCGGTGTGACCGTCTCCATGCACATCCGTCTTGCTGCAAATGGCATCATTCTGTTCTTTTTTATGGCTGAGTCATATTCCATTGTATATGTGCAGCACATCTTCTTTATCCACTCCTCTGTTGATGGACTCAATGCATTAAAATTTTTTTTTGAGTTTACTTTTGGCTGTGCTGGGTCTTCACTGCTGCTCGAGCTTTCCTCTAGCTGCAACAAGCCAGGGCTGTTCTCCGTTGCAGTGGGCAGACTTCTCCTTGCTGCAGCTTCTCTTGTTGCAGGGCATTGGCTCCAGGTGAGTGGGGTTCAGGGGTGGCAGCACCCCTTGGACTGCAAGGAGATCCAACCAGTCCATCCTAAAGGAGACCAGTCCTGAATATTCATTGGAAGGACTGATGCTGAAGCTGAAGCTCCAATACTCTGGCCACCTGATGGGAAGAACCGACTCATTGGAAAAGACCTCGATGCTGGGAAAGACTGAAGGCAGGAGGAGAAGGGGACGACAGAGGATGAGATGGTTAGATGGCATCACCGACGTGAAGGACATGAGTTTGAGTAAACTCTGGGAGTTGGTGATGGACAGGGAGGCCTGGCGTGCTGCAGTCCATGGGGTCACAAAGAGTTGGACACGACTGAGCGACTGAACTGAGCTGATGATGACGAGAGTGGCCATCTTCTCTTACCTTAGGGAGAATCTCTTATCCTGAGATTCTGGGGACAGAGGGGATTTAGGCTTGCAGTTGTATAGTGAGCTGCCAGCTCCACTCTCCGAAGGCAGAGTCCACGAGTGATTTCTTTGTGTAAAGTATCTCCCGTAAGCGAAAGTATTCAAGGATACAAATTTGTGCAGTAGAGACTATCTTCTTGTAAGACTGGATGCGTTGATGGGAGTGGAACCAGGCACTGGCCCACTGAAAAAAAATATGCTGTCTCTATCTCTGGGTACCTCACTGGGTGACAAGTTCTTACAGATACAAAGCAAGTGGTGGCATGTCAGGGCCTGTCCCTTGTGGGGACTGTAAGTGACTGAGACTGTCACCATATGCTTTTCTCAATTCAAGTAATTCACAGGAGGTTGAAAACACAGAAGTTACTGTGAAATTACCAGTTTCCCCCCGCTAAACTTAATTTCTGACAAGGAGGCAAAGGGGGTCCTCTGAGTCTGTTCTTCAGTTCTGGAGATGGCCAGTAGGTGGCACCAGGGCTTGGTTCCTAATGGACTCTGGGCACACCAAAGAAAAGAAAACGCTTATTGTAGCTCCAGTCTTGGCTTTTGGATGAAACTGTTTCCTGGGAGATCTGAACAAAAATCCTGGCCTTGGCATTCACTCGGGTTAAATTCTCTTCTCTTTTCATCTAAAAATTGTGTTTCTTATCATGGTGCCTGACACTATCACTTAGTGATTCTCCATTGGAGAGTCATGTCACTTCTGATGTTTTCTCGGTACCTACACTAAGGTGAAATAGAATGGAGCTTGGAGAGGAATGCTGAACGAAAAAGATTAGAACTCTCTAGCAACTTGCATGGAAGAAAGTAGTAGAGATCACGTTAGTTGGAAAAATAGTAGATGTTTTGGATTGTCTATTTTTTTTCCCCCTTTTCCTCTTCACCTATCTGCTGTTGTCAGCCCAGAAACTAATAGAGCTGATGCCAGAGATTCCAGCACTTTCCATCAGGCAGTGATTACACTTCAGGGCTGATCACCCACGAAGAATAATACAAGAATAACCATCACAACATAAAAACTGCCTTCATTCTTTGTTACTTTATAATTTTGCTGAAATAAATATCTTTCTGTTCTATTAGAAAACAAACAAACAAAAAAAAAAACAAAAACAAAAAAACAAAAAAACAACTGCCTTCGGTGTATGCTTCCTTGTCCCAGCACTGTGCTGAGCATTTGACACTCATCATCTCATTTAATTTTCTCAGTCATCTTCTGGGTTATGTACTTGATGATACCATTTTTCAGGTCAGAAAACTGAAGTTTAGGTTCAGTAATTTGCCCCCAGATCATTCAGCTAGTGACTAGAGGAAACAGAGTGAATAGAGGGACTGAAAGCCAGGAAGTCGGACTCCAGGTCTGAGGGGTTGTTCACTGTGCCCACTGAAACGGTTGGTGGGGTGGGGGTAACTGGGCCCCCTGAAGGCAGTGCTTGGTGGTCCCAGGTAGCTTGCTCTGCTGAGGGCACACAGGCTTCGCGATGTGGGAGTCACTTAAATTTCCCTGGGGACTCAGCACTGTGCCATGTCCCATAGCTTTTTGCAACATGGCCCAAAGAATCCACCCCCTGAGACTTCACCGTCTGAGCCTGCTTCCCTCCTCCCCTCTTGATTGCTGCTCTCCAGGCGCCTCTCTGCCGCAGGGCCTTGGCACCTGCTGACCGTCTGACTGGAGTTCTCATCCCTCAGATCCTCACAGGGCTGGCTGCTTTTCCTCAGGAATCAGCGCAGACATGACCTCCCCTGAGAGTTTCTTCCTCACAGCATCATTTCATGAGGCTTCTCTGTCTCAGGTCCCCTGGTCCATGACTTTCTCTCACTCCTTTCCCTGCATTTGTGATGACTGGTAGCTGTCTTCTCACTTGGCTGGTCAGTTGGCTTACCTGGTATCGTGTGTTTTGCCTCATCCAATGTAAGCTGTGTGAGGCGGGAGTCCCGACGGTCTGGTTCATTGCTGTGTTCCTAGAATCTAGAATGTTCCAGATAGAGAGGAGGTATTTAATAGGTATTTCCTGAATGAACATGGTGAGAAGATGGGATAAAGGCATTGGAGTTGTGGTCCCACTTGTCAGGAAGCTGGCAGCGTAACTAGAGAGTCCAGGCTGACAGGCAACAACCAACGGTCAAATCCATAGCCAAGCTGAGACAGACTGAAATAGTGGTTAAAAAAGTGGACTTTGAGGCTTAACTGCCTGGGTTTAAATCTTGACCCTGGCACCCACTAGCTGTGTGACCTTGGCCAAATTATTTAGTTCTTTTGTGCCTCATTTTCCTCATCAATAAGTTGAAGATTAATAATCCTATCATTAATAATCATAATACCTCAGGCTTCTAATGAGGATTAAATGAGTTAATATATGTGGTGTGCTTAGAATGGCGCCTGGCACACCGTGCTCTATATGTATTTGTTAAATAAATACGTATAATCAAATAAAAACCTGTGGCTTTAGGAATTTGTAAAAATGAAGTGTTAGTGTTGGGAAAGGCCCTACTTCTTGTAGGGGCTGGATTTGGAATCAGGGAGAGAGCAGAGCCTGAGGGATGCTTACGTTTGCTCTAGGCCCTAATTTCTGTATGGTTAAGTACTCAAGAAATATTTGTTGAGCATGAGCAAAAAATGGTTGATAATCAATCTCTCCCACCTTTCTGTCCTCCATCCCTTCAAATATTCTAGGAATTCTCTATGTATAATGGGATTTTGCACATAACATTGTTTGGATTTAACACGTACAGTGATGCTTTAACAAGAAGGATAGACTCACAATCTCTTCCCCCTCTAAGTGAAAGTCGTGTCTGACTGTTTGTGACACCATGGACTATATAGTTCATGAATTTCTCCAGGCCAGAATACTGGAGTGGGTGCAAGGTCTTTCCTGACCCAGATGAGACTCAGGCTCTGAGGTGAGCCTCAACTGGCTCTGGGTTGATTCTGCCTGGGAAAAGTGCTAATTCCTTACTCTCTCCCCTCAATTAAATCCAACCAGTGTGCATAATAAAGGACAGAAACTGTATGGACCTAACAGAAGCAGAAGATATTAAGAAGAGGTGGCAAGAATACACAGAACTTTACAAAAAAGATCTTAATGACCCAGATAACCACAATAATGTGATTACTCACCTAGAGCCAGACATCCTGGAGTGTGAAGTCAAGTGGGCCTTAGGAAGCATCACTATAAACAAAGCTACTGGAGGTGATAGAATTCCAGTTGAGCTATTTCAAATCCTGAAAGATGATGCTGTGAAAGTGCTGCACTCAATATGCCAGCAAATTTGGAAAACTCAGCAGTGGCCACAGGACTGGAAAAGGTCAGTTCTCATTCCAATCCCGAAGAAAGGCAATGCCAAAGAATGTTCAAACTATTGCACAATTGCACTCATCTCGCACACTAGCAAAGTAATGATGAAAATTCTCCAAGCCAGGCTTCAACAGTATGAACTGAGAACTTCCAGATGTTCAAGTTGGATTTAGAAAAGGCAGAGAAACCAGAGATCAAATTGCTGACATCTGTTGGATCATAGAAAAAGCAACAGAATTCCAGAAAAACATCTACTTCTGCTTCATTGACTACACTAAAGCCTTTGACTGTGTGGATCACAACAATCTGTGGAAAATTCTTCAGGAGATGGGAATACCAGACCACCTGACCTGCCTCCTAAGAAAGCTGGATTAGATAAAGAAGCAACAATTAGAATCCAACATGGAACAACGGACTTGTTCCAAATTGGGAAAGGAATACATCAAGACTGTATATTGTCACCCTGCTTATTTAACTTATATGCAGAGTACATCATGAGAAACACTGGACCGGAGGAAGCACAAGCTGGAATCACGATTACTGGGAGAAATATCAATAACCTCAGATATGCAGATGACATCACCCTAATGGCAGAAAGCAAAGAGGAACTAAAGAGCCTCTTGATGACGGTGAAGGAGGAGAGTGAAAAAGCTGGCTTAAAAGTCAACATTCAAAAAATGAAGATCATGGCATCTGATCCCATCACTTCATGGCAAATAGATGGGGAAACAATGGAAACAGTGAGAGACTTTATTTTCTTGGGCAGCAAAATCATAGCGGATGTTGAGTGCAGTCATGAAATTAAAAGACACTTGCTCCTTGGAAGAAAAGCTGTGGCAAATCTAGATAGAGTATTCTAAAGCAGAGACATTACTTTGCCAACAAAGGTCCATCTAGTCAAAGCTATGGATTTTCCAGTAGTCATATACAGATGTGAGAGTTGGACCTGAAAGAAGGCTGAGCACCAAAGAACTGATGCTTTTGAAGTGTGGTGTTTGAGAAGACTCTTGATGGTCCTTTGGCCTGCGAGGAGATCAAACGAGTTAATCCTAAAGGAAATCAATCCTGAATATTCATTAGAAGGACTGATGCTGAAGCTGAAGCTCCAATACTCTGGCCACTTGATGCTGACTCATTAGAATAACCCTGATGTTGGGAAAGATTGGAGGCAGGAGGAGAAGGGGATGACAGAGGATGAGATGGTTGGATGGCATCACTGACTCGATGGACATGAGTTTGTGCAAGCTCCAGGAGATGGTGAAGGACAGGGAAGCCTCGTGTGCTGCAGTCCACGGGGCCTCAAAGAGCCGGACTCCACTGAGCAACTGAACAACAACAACAACAACAACAAGTGTGCCTTGAGCACTAACTTAGTGCCAGGCAGACATGCAGACTGTAGAGAAGGTAATAAACATGGCATCCCTGACAACATGAACATCTGGAAGGTTCACGTTAAAGTTGGTCCAGGGAGGGAGGTTCAAGAGGGAGGGGACATATGTATACCTATGGTTGATTCATGTTGATATATGGCAGAAACCAACACAATATTGTAAAGCAATTATCCTCCAATTAAACATAAATATTTAAATAAATAAATTTAAATACATTCGGGAAAAAAACAAAGACCAAACAAACAAAAAGTTCCTCCAGAGCCTGAAGAGCAGTGTGTAGGGAACACAGTGGGCAGCAAAGCAAGGACAGAGAGAGGAACAGACAAAAGCCATTGTCGCAGGATTCGACTTCTTTTACTTTCACAGAGTAAAATGGGCTCACGGGCGGCTTTTGCTCTGAGCATCTAAAAATAGCAACCACATTGAAAACAAAACAAGACACTCATTTTTATATCAGAGGAGGGTAATTTTTGGAGAAGGGCTTTGTGCATTTTCAACAAGGTGGGAGATAAATGGAAAGAAGCCCCTTTCAGCTCTAAAGAGAACATCAAAGCTTCTCTATTGATCGAAGGGAAATAATTACAATGACATCACAAGAAGAATCAATGAACTCCCAATGTAGACGTCTGGGTCTGATTTATGAAATCTCGCCCATTCCCAACACATGGCCTTGAGACATGGTGGCAAATAATAACATTTAATTAAAACACATAAAATAGAAGCATCAGTGACAGCACATGTCAAAGTCAATAAAATGCTAATTTCTAAAGATTGTGCTTGCTTGGGGTCCGGAGGGTCAGCAGCAAAGAATTCTACAACAAAGAGCCTTTGTGAAAGGAAGCAGTCTTCTATTTCCTGCAGCTGGAGTCAGAGACCTTGAGAACCTCCATCTCAAAACTCTCACTATACAGAAGATTAACTGAGGCCCAGAGAACAGACAGTTTCAAAATATAATTAGTAGTAGGTTTCAACTGGTGTTCGGCATTCCCTGCACACGCTTTTTTTTATTGTTAAAAATTTATTTATTTTTAATTGGAGGATAAGCACTTTATTGTGTTGGTTTCTGCCATATATCAACATAAATCAGCCATAGGTATACATATATCCCCACCCTCTTGAACCTCCCTCTGACCTCCCACTCCACCCCACCCCTCTAGGATGTCACAGAGCAGCAGTTTGAGCTCTCTGAGCCACACAGCAAATTCCCACTGGCTGTCTATTTTACATATGGTAATGTATAAGCTTCCATACTGCTCTCTCCGTTCGTCCCAGCCTCACCTTCCCCCTCTGTGTCCACAAGTCTGCTTTATATGTCTGCGTCTCCATTTCTGCCCTGCAAATAGGCTTATCAGTACCATTTTTCTAGATTCCATATGTATGCGTTAATATATGATATTTGTTTTTTTTTTCTTTTTCACTTACTTCACTCTATAATAGGCTCCAGGTTCATCCACCTCATTAGAACTGACTCAAACGTGTTCTTTTTTATGGCCAAGTAATAGTCCATTGTGTATAGTAGCACAACTTCTCTGTCCATTCATCTGTTGATGGGCATCCAGGTTGCTTCCATGTCCTAGCTATTGTAAATAGTGCTGCAGTGAACGCTGGGGTACATGTGTCTTTTTCAGTTTTGGTTTTCTCAGGAAATATGCCCAGTAGTGGGATTGTTAGCCCATATGGTAGTTTTATTCCTAGTTTTATAAGGAAAGTTTTATATCCATACTGTTCTCCATAGTGGCTATATCAATTTACATTTCCACCAACAGTGCAAGAGCGTTCTCTTTTATCCACACTCTCTCCAGCATTTATTGTTTGTAGATTTTTTGATGATGGCCATTCTGACTATTGTGAGGTGATACCTCATGGTAGTATCAGGGTGGTGTTAGGAAGTGTTCTAATTTGATTTGTTCTAATTTGATTTACATTGCTCTAATAATTAGTGATATTGAGGATCTTTTCATGTGTCTGTTAGCCATCTGTATGTCTTCTTTGGAGAAATGTCTGTTCAGGTCTTCGGCCCACTTTTTAATTGGATTGTTTGTTTTTCTCGTATTGAGCTGCATGAGCTGCTTATGTATTTTGGAAATTAATCCTGTGACAGTTGTTTCATTTGCTATTATTTTCTTCCATTCTGAGGTCTGTCTTTTCACCTTGTTTATAGTTTCTTTTGCTGTGCAAAAGCTTTTAGGTTTACTTAGGTACCACTTGTTTACATTTGTTTTTATTTCCTTTACTCTATAAGGCATGTCATAGAGGTTCTTGCTGTGATTTACGTCAGAGAGTGTTCTGTGCATGTTTTCCTCTAAGAATTTTATGATTTCTAGTTTTACATTTAGGTCTTTAATTCATTTTGAGCTTATCTTTGTGTATGGTGTTAGGAAGTGTTCCAATCTGATTCTTTTACATGTAGCTGTGCAGTTTTCCCAGCACCACATATTGAAGAGACCATCTTTACTCCATTGTATATTCTTGCCTTCTTTGTCAAAGATAAGGTGCCCAATGGTGTGTGGGTTTCAGTTCAGTTCAGTCACTCAGTTGTGTCTGACTCTTTGTGACCCCATTGACTACAGCATGCTAGGCTTTCCTGTGCATCACCAACTCCTGGAGTTTACTCAGACTCATGTCCATTGAGTCAGTGATGCCATCCAGCCATCTCATCTTCTGTCATCCCCTTCTCCTCCCGCCTTCTATCTTTCCCAGCATCAGGGTCTTTTCCAATGAGTCAGTTCTTCCCATCAGGTGGCCAAAGTATTGGAGCTTCAGCTTCAGCATCAGGCCTTCTAATGAATATTCAGGACTGATTTCCTTTAGGATGGACTGGTTTGGTCCCCTGGCACTCCAAGGTACTTTCTAGAGTCTTCTCCAACACCACAGTTCAAAAGCATCAATTCTTCGGTGCTCAGTGTTCTTTACAGTCCAACTCTCACATCCATATCTGACTACTGGAAAAACCATACCTTTGACTAGACAGACCTTTGTTGGCAAAGTAATGTCTCTGCTTTTTAATATGCTGTCTAGGTTGGTCATAGCTTTTCTTCCAAGGAGTAAACATCTTTCAATTTTATGGCTGCAATGACCACCTGCAGTGATTTTGGAGCGCCCCCCGCCCCGAAATAAAGTCTGTTGCTCTTTCCATTATTTCTCCATCTATATGCCATGAAGTGATGGGACCAGATGCCATGATCTTGGTTTTCTGAATGTTGAGTTTCAAGCCAACTTTTTCACTCTCTTCTTTCATTTTCATTAAGAGGCTCTTTAGTTCTTCTTTGCTTTTTGCCATAAGGGTGGTGTCATCTGCATATCTGAGGTTATTAATAATTCTCCTGGCAATCTTAATCCCAGTTTGTGCTTCATCCAGGCTGGTATTTCACATGATGTACTCTGCATATAAGTTAGACAAGCAGGGTGACAATATGCAGCCTTGACGTACTCCTTTCCCAATTTGGAACCAGTCTGTTGTTCCATGTTGGGTTCTAACTGTTGCTTCTTGAACTGCATACAGCTTTGTTAGGAGGCAGGTCAGGTGGTCTGGTATTCCCATCTCTCTCAGAATTTTCCACAGTTTGTTGTGATCACACAATCAAAGGCTTTGGCATAGTCAATAAAGCAGAAGTAGATGTTTTTTTTGAACTTTCTTGCTTGTTTGATGATTCAGCAGATGTTGGCAATTTGATCTCTGGTTCCTCTGCCTTTTCTAAATCCAACTTGAACATCTGTAAGTTCATGGTTCATGTATTGTTGAAGCCTGGCTTGGAGGATTTTGAGCATTACTTTGCTAGAGTGTAAGAAGGGTGCAATTGTGTGATAGTTTGAACATTCTCTGGCATTGCCTTTCTTTGGGATTGAAATGAAAAACTGGCCTTTCCCAGTCCTGTGGCCACTGCTGAATTTTCCAAATTTGCTGGCATATTGAGTGAAGCACTTTCACAGCATCATCTTTTAGGATTTGAAATAGCTCAGCTGGAATTCCATCACCTCCACTAGCTTTGTTTGTAGTGATGCTTTCTAAGGCCCACTTGACTTCACATTCCAGGATGTCTGGCTCTAGGTGAGTGATCACACCATTGTGGTTATCTGAGTCATGAAGATCTTTTTTGTACAGTTCTTCTATGTATTCTTGCCACCTCTTCTTAATATCTTCTGCTTCTGTTAGGTCCATACTGTTTCTGTCCTTTATTGTGCCCATTTTTGCATGAAATATTCCCTTGCTATCTCTAATTCTCTTGAAGAGATCTCTAGTCTTTCCTAGTCTATTGTTTTCCTCTATTTCTTTGCATTGATCACTGAGGAAGGCTTTCTCATCTCTCCTTGCTATTTTTGGAACCCATTCAAATGGGTATATCTTTCCTTTTCTCCTTTGCCTTTAGCTTCTCTTTTCTCAACTGTTTGTAAGGCCTCCTCAGACAACTATTTTGCCTTTTTACATTTCTTTTTCTTGGGGATGGTCTTGATCACTACCTCCTATACAATGTCACGAACCTCCGTCCACAGTTCTTCAGGCACTCTGTCTATCAGATCTAATCCCTTGAATCTATTTGTCACTTCCACTGTACAATTGTAAGAGATTTGATTTAGGTCATACCTGAATGGTCTAGTGGTTTTTCCCACTTTCTTCAATTTCACTCTGAATTTGTCAATAAAGAGTTCATGATCTGAGCCACAGTCAGCTCCTGGTCTTGTTTTTTCTGACTCTATACAGATTCTCCATCTTTGGCTACAAAGAATATAATCAATCTGATTTCAGAGTCTTCTCTTGTGTTGTTGGAAGAGAGTGTTTGCTATGACCAGTGCATTCTCTTGGCAAAACTCTGTTAGCCTTTGCCCTCCTTCATTCTGTACTCCAAGGTCAAATTTGCCTGTTACTCCAGGTATCTCTTGACTTCCTACTTTTGCATTCCAGTCCCCTATAATGAAAAGGACATCTTTTTTGGGTGTCAGTTTAGAAAGTGTTGTAGGCCTTCACAGAACCATTCAACTTCTTCAACATTACTGGTTGGGGCATAGACTTGGATTACTGTGGTGTTGAATGATTTGCCTTGGAAATGAACAGAGATCATTTTGTCATTTTTGAGACTGCATCCAAGTACTGTATTTCAGACTCCTGTTGACTATGAGGGCCACTCCATTTCTTCTAAGGGATTCTTGCCCACAGTAGTAGATATAATGGTCATCTGAATTAAATTCACCCATTCCAGTCCATTTTAGTTCACTGATTCCTAAAATGTTGATGTTCACTCTTGCCATCTCCTGTTTGACCACTTCTAATTTACCTTCATTCATGAACCTAACATTCCAAGTACCTATGCAATATTGCTCTTTACAGCATCAGACTTTACTTCCATCACCAGTCACATCCACAACTGGGTGTTGTTTTTGCTTTGGCCTCATCCCTTCATTCTTTCTGGAGTCATTTCTCCACTCATCTCCAGCAGCATATTGGGCACCTACTGACCTGGGGAGTTTATGTTTCAGTGTCCTATCTTTTTGCCTTTTCATGCTGTTCATGGAGTTCTCAAGGCAAGAATACTGAAGTGGTTTGCCATTCCCTTCTCCAGTGGGCCACATTTTGTCGGAACTCTCCACCATGACCCACCGTCTTGGGTGGCCCCACAGGGCATGGCTCATAGTTTCATTGAGTTAGACAAGGCTGTGATCCATGTGATCAGTTTGATTAGTTTTCTGTGATTGTGGTTTTCATTCTGTCTGCCCTCTGAAGAATAAGAGGCTTGTGGAATCTTTCTGATGGGAGAGACTGACTGAGTGGGAAACTGGGTCTAGCTCTGATGGGTGGTGACTACAACAAATGGCGACTCTGAGGTGAGGATTGGAGACTGATCACCTCCTCTTGGCAGAGAACTCGAATTCTGCTTCTGGTCTGGTCTGATTTCTGGTAGGGCTGAGTACCACTCCTCCCTTCTCTGGAGGCCCAGGGAAAAGTCCCATAACACCTGGGCATCTGTAGGTGGCAGGAGATGTCTGTAAGGCCACCCCTTTCACCCCCTCCTCCCACCTCCTCCCCCTTCTTCTTTCAACCTGGCTTCCTTTCCTCTATGAAATCTTTGATGTTAGTACTTGGAGTCTTGTATTTAAGGGCTTCCCTGGTAGTGCAGAGGTTAAAGCGTCTGGCTGCAATGTGGGAGACCTGGGTTCGATCCCTGGGTCAGGAAGATCCCCTGGAGAAGGAAATGGCAACCCACTCCAGTATTCTTGCCTGGAGAATCATATGGATGGAGGAGCTTGGTGGGCTACAGTCCAGGGGTCACAAAGAGTTGGACACGACTGAGAGACTTCACTTTCACTTTCACTGATGGGTGGGGCCATTCTCAGTAAATCTTTAATCCAATTTTCTGTTGATGGGTGGGGCTGTGTTCCCTCCCTGTTGTTTGACCTGAGGCCAAACTATGTGGAGGTAATGAAGATAATACACCATGAGAAATTTTGGGCTGGATGAAGCACAAGTGGAATCAAGATTGCCAGGAGAATTATCAATAACCTCAGATATGCAGATGATACCACCCTTATGGCAGAAAGCAAGTTCAGTTCAGTTCAGTTGCTCAGTCACGTCCGACTCTTTGCAACCCCATGAATCGCAGCATGCCAGGCCTCCCTGTCCATCACCATCTTCCGGAGTTCACTCAGACTCACGTCCATCAAGTCCGTGATGCCATCCAGCCATCTCATCCTCTGTTGTCCCCTTCTCCTCCTGCCCCCAATCCCTCCCAGAATCAGAGTCTTTTCCAATGAGTCAACTCTTCACATGAGGTGGCCAAAGTACTGAAGTTTCAGCTTTAGCATCATTCCTTCCAAAGAAATCCCAGGGTTGATCTCCTTCAGAATGGACTAGTTGGATCTCCTTGCAGTCCAGGGGACTCTCAAGAGTCTTCTCCAACACCACAGTTCAAAAGCATCAATTCTTCGGCGCTCAGCTTTCTTCACAGTCCAACTCTCACATCCATACATGACCACAGGAAAAACCATAGCCTTGACTAGACAGACCTTAGTCGGCAAAGTAATGTCTCTGCTTTTGAATATGCTGTCTAGGTTGGTCATAACTTTTCTTCCAAGGAGTAAGCGTCTTTTAATTTCATGGCTGCAGTCACCATATGCAGTGATTTTGGAGCCCCCAAAAATAAAGTCTGACACTGTTTCCACTGTTTCCCCATCTATTTCCCATGAAGTGATGGGACCATATGCCATGATCTTTGTTTTCTGAATGGTGAGCTTTAAGCCAACTTTTTCACTCTCCTCTTTCACTTTCATCAAGAGGCTTTTTAGTTCCTCTTCACTTTCTGCCATAAGAGTGGTGTCATCTGCATATCTGAGGTTATTGATATTTCTCCCAGCAATCTTGATTCCAGCTTGTGTTTCTTCCAGTCCAGCGTTTCTCATGATGTACTCTGCATAGAAGTTAAATAAGCAGGGTGACAATATACAGCTTTGACGTACTCCTTTTCCTATTTGGAACCAGTCTGTTATTTCATGTCTAGTTCTAACTGTTGCTTCCTGACCTGCATACAGATTTCTCAAGAGGCTGGTCAGGTGGTCTGGTATTCCCATCTCTTTCAGAATTTTCCAGTTTATTGTGATCCACACAGTCAAAGGCTTTGGCATAGTCAATAAAGCAGAATAGATGTTTTTCTGGAACTCTCTCGGTTTTTTGATGATCCAGTGGATGTTGGCGATTTGATCTCTGGTTCCTCTGCCTTTTCTAAAACCAGCTTGAGCATCAGGGAGTTCACGGTTCACGTATTGCTGAAGCCTGGCTTGGAGAATTTTAGCATTACTAGCATGTGAGATGAGTGCAATTGTGCGGTAGTTTGAACATTCTTTGGCATTGCCTTTCTTTGGAATTGGAATGAAAATTGACCTTTTCCAGTCCTGTGGCCACTGCTAAGTTTTCCAAATTTGCTGGCATATTGAGTGCAGCACTTTCACAGCATCATCTTTCAGGATTTGAAAGAGCTCAACTGGAATTCCATCACCTCCACGAGCTTTGTTCCTAGTGATGCTTTCTAAGGCCCACTTGACTTCACATTCCAAGATGTCTGGCTCTAGATGAGTGATCACATCATCATGATTATCTGGGTCATGAAGATCTTTTTTGTACAGTTCTTCCGTGTATTCTTGCCACCTCTTCTTAATATCTTCTGCTTCTGTTAGGTCCATACCATTTCTGTCCTTTATTGAGCCCATCTTTGCATGAAATGTTCCCTTGGTGTCTCTAATTTTCTTGAAGAGATCTCTAGTCTTTCCTAGTCTATTGTTTTCCTCTATTTCTTTGCATTGATCACTGAAGAAGGCTTTCTTATCTCTTCTTGCTATTCTTTGGAACTCTGCATTCAGATGCTTATATCCTTCCTTTTCTTCTTTGCTTTTCACCTCTCTTCTTTTCACAGCTATTTGTAAGGCCTCCTCAGACAGCCATTTTGCTTTTTTGCATTTCTTTTCCATGGGGATGGTCTTGATCCCTGTCTCCTGTACAATGTCACGAACCTCCGTCCATAGTTCATCAGGCACTCTATCTATCAGATCTAGTACCTTAAATCTATTTCTCACTTCCACTGTATAATCATAAGGGATTTGATTTAGGTCATACCTGAATGGTCTAGCAGTTTTCCCTATTTTCTTCAATTTGAGTCTGAATTTGGTAATAAGGAGTTCATGATCTGAGCCACAGAAAGAAGAACTAAAGAGCCTCTTGATGAAAATGAAAGAAGAGAGTGAAAATGTTGGCTTGAAACTCAACATTCAGAAAACCAAGATCATGACATCTGGTCCCATCACTTCATGGCAAATAGATGGGGAAATAATGGAAACAGCAACAGACTTTATTTTTAGGGGGGCTCCAAAATCACTGCAGGTGGTCACTGCAGCCATAAAACTGAAAGATGCTTGCTCCTTGGAAGAAAAGCTATGACCAACCTAGACAGCATATTAAAAAGCAGAGACATTACTTTGCCAACAAAGGTCCATCTAGTCAAAGCTATGGTTTTTCCGATAGTCATGTATGGATGTGAAAGTTGGACTGTAAAGAAAGCTGAGCACTGAAGAATTGATGCTTTTGAACTGTGGTGTTGGAGAAGACTCTTGAGAGTCCCTAGGACAGCAAGGAGATCCAACCCATCCATTCTGAAGGAGATCAGCCCTGATTATTCATTAGAAGGCCTGATGCTGAAGCTGAAGCCCCAATACTTTGGCCACCTGTTGTGAAGAACTGACTCATTGGAAAAGACCCTGATGCTGGGAAAGATAGAAGGCGGGAGGAGAAGGGGACGACAGAGGATGAGATGGTTGGATGGCATCACTGACTCAATGGACGTGAGTTTGAGTAGACTCCAGGAGTTGGTGATGGACAGGGAGGCCTGGTGTGCTGCAATCGATGGGGTCACAAAGAGTCGGAGATGACTGAGTGACTGAACTGAACTGAGCTGGATGAAGATGATGGCGACCGCCTTCAAAAGGTCCTGTACATGCCCTGCTGCACTCAGTGCCCCTGACCCTGCAGCAGCCACTGCTGACCCATGCCTCCACTGGAGACTCCTGGACACTCATGGGCTAGTCTGGGTCAGTCTCTTGGGGTCATTGTTCCTTTCTCTTGGGTCCTGCTGTGCACGAGGTTTTGTTTGTGCCCTACAAGAGTCTGTTTCCCCAGTCCTGCGTAACTTTTGGTGGCTCTATGGTAGGGTTAATGGAGTCTTCCTCCAAGAGGGCTTATGCCATACCCAGGTCTGCTGCACCCAGAGCCCCTACCCCTGCGGCAGGCCACTTCTGACCCATACCTCCATAGGAGACAGTCAAAGACTCAAAGGCAGGTTTATCTCTGGGTTTTCCGTCTGGCTTCATTGATCTATACTTCTGTTTTTATGCCAGTACAACACTCTTTCTTTGAATCTAGGAGTTCCTGGCAGGAATGCCCTCCCTCACTTTACAGGGGGCACCTGGATACCACCCCAGGCCCAAGCTGATGGGAGCAACCCACCACCAGTGGCATAGGTGCCTCTAAATCATCCCACAAGACATGACATGATCCATGCCTGACTGTGTCTCAACACAGGTTAATAGGCAACCTTCAGTGTGATATTTCTAAGTGGAATTGCTTCTCTGTGCCTACAGGTCCCCTCCTGTCTCTTGGAATTGGGCAGAAGATGCCCTCACCAAGGCACAACATTAGCCTCACAATTCACTCTCCCTTCCTTCTGAGAAGACAAGGACTAAATGGCAAATAAAACAGATTATCTTAATCCATTCAGAAATAATACAATTCTGCAATAAATAAGATTTCCTTTTCATCCAGATGAGATCACTTGGGTAACATGTTTGAAACCTGAGCAGGTTGTGTGAGGTGAGGGTGACATGGGGTTTCCATCAATTCCCAGCTCTTGGCCCAAGATTTGGGCACAGAGTTCTGGAAACTCTAACTTTTCAAGAATTTGCTTGGCATTGATGTCTCTGACTAAAATGGAAAATGGGAGAGGCCTCAAGTCTTAATTGCATTTGTGCACTTTGAATGGTGAGTCTTATCAAGCAGCAACAGTGGAGAACAATAAAAAATTGGGGTTGTGGAAATGTGGGATTGAGGTGGTCTAGGAAATCTTGACTCTAGGACAGGTGATTACTTGGTACTGGATTCCATTTGAAAATTCCCACCTTACCATTTCTCCCAGACCTGAGAATATATCTTTTGGTGGTCTGTGCACTTCTGGTTATTTAATTCTTCACTGAGTGCTTACTGAGTTCAGGCATAGGATGGAGGGTGTTTCTGTGCAGGCAACGTATAACATGGGCAAATAGATATCTCCTTTTAAGAGCTGGTAAAGTGGTAACCACTGAGAAGCTGGAAATGCTTGGCAAATCCTGTCTAAATCAAGGGTTCCCTGAAACTTTCTAAATGAAAGGAGCTTGGGAGTACAGATATGGTTTCAAGTGGGGCAGCTGGGGAGCTGTTCTGAAGCAGAGATTGCATAATAATTTAAACTGTCACTTTTTGGAAACTTAGTAGTGTGCATGATTCATTTAATTCTCAAAACAATTCTGTGACAGATATTCTGTTATTAATATCACTGTTTTGATTTCCATTTGGGACACTGTAATTTGCCCAAGTTCTGGGATAAGTGGTGATATAGTCACCACTTACATTACTGAAGGCTTCCTCCAGAATCTGTGAGCCTGGCCACTATACCACCTGCCTTTCAGTCGCTGGCATTTGTCCATCACTTAGATGAAACACTTGTTTGGTGTGGCTGTTGGGGATTATGGGCATCAGAGTGTTTTTCTACCCAAACCACTTGCATGAAGGCTTTGAGATGAAGGTATTTACCCTGGGAAGTTTTGTCTGTAGCTGAAAACAGGATGACTCCAAAGCAATTCTGCTGGTAAACTGAGAATCTTCTAGAGCTATTGGTGATGAAAACAGAGAGAAGAGCAACACAACTAAATCCTATTGCCTAGAAATGAGTTGCTAGCATGGGTACTGTCCACCAAAGAGGTAGAAGCCTACTGCAGAGAGCCTGGTGGTAATGGAAAGCATGAGAATGAGTTCATAGTAAGACATACAAAGTATTTTGAGGACACCATGCAGGCACCTTGTTCAGGGGCAATCAAAAAGCCAACTAAGGGATTTCCCTGGTGGTCCAGTGGATCAGACTTTGTAATCCCAATGCAGGGGACCTGGGTGCAATCCCTGGTCAGGAAACTAAGATCCCACATATGGCAAGTAAGCCTGAGCGCTGTAATTATTGAGCCCATGTGCTCCAGAGCCTGCATGCCACAACCAGACAAGCCTGCACACTGCATGCAACAAAGACCCAGCACAGCAAAATAAATAATTTTTTAAGGCTAATTAAAGTTGCCTGTGTCATTGCTTCAATAATTTTAGCAGAACAAAGAGAATATTTGTGACTAGTGCTGGAGAGAAATCACCTATATCTAGAAAAGTAATCAGCTAAACCGCTTTTGTGATCAGGATAGCTAGTGGACCTGTAACAGCAGATAAGCTGTTAAATGAAGTTACATGAAGTTTGGAGATTCATGGATTTAATTTTATTCAAGTTCAAAGAGAGAGACGCCCCTCTGGATCAATCAGTCATTGAAAAGAGTTGATTGGTGAGAAAAATACTTAATCATACCCCTGCCCAGATGTTTTAATTATTAAAGTGGTACGTGCTAAAAAGGGCTTCCCTAATGGCTCAGTGGTAAAGAACCTGCCTGCCAATGCAGGAGATTTGGGTTTGATCCCTGGGTCAGGAAGATCCCCTGGAGAAGAAAATGGCAACCCACTCCAGTATTCTGGCCTGGAAAATCCCATGGACACAGGAGCCTGGTGGGCTACAGACCAGGAGGTCACAAAAGAGTCAGACACAACTTAGTGACTAAAAAGCAATATGCTAAAAACAGTTGCAAAAAAAAAAAAATTCCTCATTTATTCTACAAATATATTTTTTAAAGTATCTGCTATTTGCCAGGGATGGTTTGGGCACTTGGGATACAGCAGTGAGCAAAGCAGACAAAGCTGGTTGCCCTTGAGGAGCTCACATTCTAGCAGGGGAGGCAGATAGTGCATGGAATGATGAAGTAAAGGGTATAACAATTGTGTTAGAAGTTGTTAAGTGCTACAGAAAAACTCAGCACAGGAAAGGGAGGAGAGTTGGGGCAGGGCAAAGGGCACCAGCAAGGATGGTTGTAAAGGTGACCACTGAGCAGAGATTGAAAGGAGACATTGATGAGACGTTGCTTCAGGCAGAGGCAGCGGCCGGTGCAAAAGTCCCCAGTGCCGAGGAGGGAGTGGGTAAGGAAGAGAGGAGAAAATGGTGAGACTTGAGCTGTGATGAGAACCAGGTCATGAGTGAAATGAGAGGCTGTTGGAGGACTTTGATCAGAGGTGTAAGATAACCTGACTCTATTTTAAAAGGTTTACTTCAGCAGCTGCGTAAGGAATAGACTGTAGGGGTCAAGGGTAAAAGCAGGGAGACCACGTGGAAGGCTCATATGACAATTCAGGTGGGAGAGGATGGTGGTTTGACGCAGAGATGGGGAGAATTGCTGGGATTCTGTATACTGGAGTAAGAGTCAACATGATTTCTGATGGACCATATGTGGGCATATATAAGAAAAAGAAGCGTCAAAGGTGACTCTAGGTTTTTGGCTTGAGCAATCGAAAGAATGGGTCAGGCTTCAGCTGTGATGGGGAAGATTATATCTGGAGCAGAGCTTTGAGGAAAATGTCAGTAGTTCAGTTTGGGACACAGTAAGTGTAAGACATTCAAATGAAGGTGTGAAATGCACAACTGGAAATACGGATCTGAGTTCAGGAGTGAGGCTGGGCTGAGTTACTGGTTACAATACTGAATCTTTTTATCTAATAACAACATTTGTCTCTCCATGTATTGAATATTTCTTTTATATGCTTGCCTTGATTTTTATTGTATATGTAGAGCAACCTGGTTATTAAAGACTGCTTCCACACCAATGCCCGTTGGTGGACATGTGTGCAATGGAGCACAAATAGTCTCATATTCTGGGCCCAAGTCTAACGGTTCATCTGTGTAGTTTTCCTCCAAACATCCTTCTTTGTCACCACTTCTCCTATCTTGCTCCTGCCAAGTCTCTGACTATCTAAAGGAACCATTAAGCACTTGCTGTGATTCAGTGTAGATTTTTGCCTGAGGTCATTTCTATTTCTGGGAAATGTAAACAGGAGAGGTACTATTGAAAGTTTGGGACCAGGCCATTTTTAAGGGTTTTGATTCTGAGTGGCCAAGAAAACAACACACGCCCACAGCTTTCAAGAAAGGCATTGGTAGAAGCTGAACATGGACCAACTTCTTTTCTAATGCTGGCAGCACTGCTAATATTAAAATGGTTTCCCCATCTTGTGTCAGTGGTGATGTGGTTTTTTTTGTGCAGGCATCTTGACCCAGAGCTGTTGTGATGCCCACCAAAAGCAGATGGAGAAAGGACAGAGCAATTCCACTGCTGTGAATTCATTCTGCAGATACGCTTGCACAGATGCCAGATGAATTTTGTACAGGCTTAGTCACTGCAGCACCATTTGTAATGACAAAAGATTGGAAGCAATACAAATGTTCATCAACAGAGGACCATTTAATCATAGTATATGCAGACAACCAAATACAACCATAAAAAAGAGTGAGCAGCAGAATGTATGCTACATTTTGTTTAAAAGTGTTGAGACTTGCATAGTATTTATTCATGGCCTATGCATAAACTCTCAGAATTCACAACCAAACAATAGCAGTTGCTGGGTTGATAGAAAACAAGAGAAAAGAAGTCAGGAGCAGTGAAAAGACTTTGCACTGTGGATGTTTAAAGTTTTTTTAAAAAATATTTGAAGCATCAAATGCATTGCTTATTTAGGTTAAAGAAACTTCCATGTAGGATATACAACAGAGGACTTTCCTGGCAGTACAGTGGATAAGAGTGTTAGGACCAAACTGAAGCCAGGACAGGCTCTAAGGGGCAGGCTAGGCCTGAGGTTTAGTCTCTAGGAAAGCTGAGGCACTGGGAACTCCTGCAGGCAGTGTAGCTCGACCAATCAGAAAAAATCCCCGTAGCCCCCTGCCCGTGCCAGACCTGAGCCAATCCGGATAGGGATGCGAGGTTTAAGCGTACGGTTTAACCAATCAGCTATGCTGTTACAGGAACAAAGAACCGTCTGTATAAAAGTAGATGTGATTCAGAGCTCGGCGCTCTTGTCAAGACGCCACTGCACTGGATGAGACTTGAGCCCTAGCTCGAGCTAGCAATAAACCCCTTTATGCTTTTGCATTGCTGTGGATGTCTTATTCTCTCAGTTTTGGGGACTCGGACACTGGGCATAACAAAGAGTCCGCCTGCCAAGGCAGGAGACACAGGTTCAATCCCCAGCCCCTGAAGATTCCACAAGCTATGTAGCAACTAAACCTGTGTGCCGCATCAATTGAATCTGTGCTCTAGAGACCAGGAGCTGCAACTTCTGAGCCCATGTGCTGCAACTACTGAAGCCCACGTGCCCTAGAGCCCCTGCTCCAAAACGAGAGAAGCCAGTGCAGTGAGAAGTCTGCACACCGCAGCTAGAGAGGAGCATCTGCTCATCACAGCTGGAGAAAGGTCCACTCAGAAGCGAAGACCCACCCAGAACAGCCAAAAACAAATAAATAAATAAATAAAATGAAAGAAAAGGAAATGTCCATGTAATATACATGACAGATAACACCACCCCATCTCAGACCCCCTACCTCAAGCCTAATGCTACTCCAATCTGAATGGCTTCTCTGAACCTTGTCCTTTACTGGAGGAGAGTTTGCTTTGTATACTCTTTCGCTCGTTACATGATACAGTTGTTAGGAATATCTAGTTCAAAATGCTCTTTCTCCTACTAGCTCAACAGATATGAAAAAAGATACTAAATTGCTCCCCAGAAAGCTTTGAGAGTTTGGTGCAAGATTTTATCTGTTCATATTTATTAGCTCAACCAACAAGCAGACCATCTACTGTGCCTGCCCACATTTTGTGTTTAGATCGGTTACACTGGTCATGAGCGAGGAGGATTGACAGGAGAGACCCCAGCTTGGTGGCAGGTCACTGGGCTAAGTGGTTGCTGCAAATGGAATTGAGGACTGGGGGCAGACAAGGAAGGGGGGTGGAGTGAGGGCTCTCCGGATCCCTCTCTCACTGCGACAGGACAGCCTGCCCTGCTACTGCTGGCAGGCTCAGAGAGGAACTCTTCATCTGACCTTGCATGATCGCTGTTCTCTGTTGTCTGAAATGGACTTCAAAGATGTCAGAAGCAGATAAAGAACCACGCTCAGGCAAAATAGCAGGAGGACCTTCTGTTTTTTCCATCGGGCATTATGCTGACTACAAATTCTCATTGCAAAGTGACTTATTGACCAAATCTGTTTTGTTGTGCTATAGCCTTTCAGCTCAAAGGTATGTTAACATAATAAAAAAGAAAAACCCTTGCTATTCTGTTAAATAGTTTGAGCTGATAAATACCAGGGTCAAGGGTAACAGAAGGAGTTGCTGAGGACACAGGCAGTTATTTTGTTTTGGGGAGGATAGGTCTTTTCAAGGCATTTGACAGTTACTAACACAAAAAGTCTTGGAAATCTCAGAAGTAAAACAATAATATAATTCTGGCTTCTTGGGTACTTTGCTACACCAGAAAGAATCTGGGATGGATGAAGTTGTCTCATGTATAGAGAAATTAGGTATCAGTGTATTCCAATTTGGGGGTACCTGACTATCTCAGAACTGATGTCTGATATCCCTCCATCAGCAAGTGATGCCTGATCATCCCACTCTTTGGGGGTGATATTGCTCCTAATTAACCCATAACAGTTAATCCATAAGCCTGTTGTCAGTTACCAACATTTGGTCAAAGCTTAGTTTCCTAGGACCCAGCTGAGTGGTATAATACAGAATGATGAGACCTGGCACCCGGACAGTGATGGAGAGAGCGAGCCCAAGTTAGTGGCTGGGGTGCAGGTTAGCTGCAAGGGTGAATGGGCTGGTCAGGGGGTTCTGAACCTTGGGTTGGGGGCTGAGCATTGAGCTGGAAGCAGAACAAAGTCACAGTACAGAGAACAGGAAAATGTGAGGGGGAGGGCTGCTGGAAAGAGGTGGGATAGGAGCTGAGGCCGATCTCATCCGTTTCGCAGCCTTGTCAGGGACTAAGCCTTCTCTGAAGTTGGCATAGGGAAATCTGCATCAAAAGAGGAAGGCAGGGAATCCCCTGGTGGTCCAGTGGTTAAGACTTGGTTCTTTCACTGCTGAGGGCCTGAGTTTGAATCGCTGGTCGGGGAACTAAGATCCCACCAAACACATGGCAGAGTCAAAAGAAATAAGGGGGTGAGGTGGGGAAGGCAAAAGCTTCATACACGCATTCACATTGCTGCCTCTGTTGCTGATTCTTCCTCGAGGTTTCCTACAGAGACCTTCTTTACTTGGCTGACTGGTATTGTCATTAGAGATCTTTGGATATTGAAGTAATTAAAAACTGCAAGTCGGGACGATGCACTTAGTATTCTTGAGACACAATGCAATCTTCGAGATGCTCACTTGTTTGAGAAATCACGTGGGGGATTCTGTCACGTCTTGGTGCATCTCAGCTGCTCTAAACTAAGCGTTAGGGTTGGAGATACCATTGAGGTATGGAAAACTCAGCCATTTATTTTCTGCAACATGATATTACAGTGTTATTCCATGTGTACTAACGCCATGTGTTCATGCTTGGAGGAAGAATGATCTTTTCTCTTTAACAAAGGGCTCTCTCATGGCAGCGGTGATGAAGTGGCAAGCAATCAGTAGGTGTTGTTTAAGGGAGACGACCTTGGGTTTTATTTTTAAATTGTCATTTTCATTTTTACATCAAGGTTAGAAAACAGTGCACAACTTTTTGTTAGTACCACAATAGCATTTAAATATGCCATTCTGCTGTGCAAAATTGTATGATACCCAGAAAGCAAATCCATCTGTCTGCCTCCCTCTCTCCATCCATTCAACACATTCTTAGTGAGCGGATTACGTTGCGTACCACGCTGGGCATTTGGGATGCAGTGTTGGGCAAGCACAGACCAGTTCCAGCCTTCCACAGGCTTCCATTCAGTGGGGGAGACAGATGTTAGGCAAATAAACACAAAAATACACGTATGGTTTTTTAGAAAATGAATATATGGTTTCAAATTATAGTAAGTGCTGTGAAAAATAGGTGCATAGTTATATGAAAGCATATAATAAGGAAAGAGATGTTGAAACAGATCTGAAGAATGGCTAGGAATTAACCAGGTGAAAGTTGCTGGGGGTGTGAGGTGGGAAGGGAGGGTGTAAAGAACATTCCAGGTGAAAAGGAATTTGAGAAACTTGAAGATCAGTGTTTCCAGAGAGCAGGTCTTTGTGACTTTGGCTATGCCTCTGAATTTGACTGTTTTAGGGTTTTTATTTGAAAAAATGAAGGTCCTGATACTGGCTCCCTATCATGATAAATAGCAACTGTCCCATAATTAATGAAGAAACCAAGCAACCATTTGAGTTCTAAAATGAAAGGTGCTGTAATGGGATAAACCCTGCCAAAAGCTACGTCCAAAGGGGAAAAAAATTAATAACTTGGCATTCTCCTCGGCTTTAGGCATGCAAATAGGTAATGAAAGTTCTCTAATTATGTTTCATGTTGTGATGAAATCACCATTGAATTTTTCTGCAGTTCAGAACTCAGTTCCTCTGAAGTCGAATTGTGAGCTTCATCTGCTGATCTCCTGTCTGACTGGATGGGATGAGTCACTGCCAGGCCCACACTGGTGAAGCCCATTGTATTTTAGCATACAGATGAGGGTTTCGCTCTTTAAAGGATAATTGCTCAGGAAACCAAAACAATTCATCCCTATTACCTTGTTTAAAAAGAAGCAGCTTTTTTTCTAGGCTGAAGTTTATCTGAATGGACGTTTCTAGCCAGACTCACGATGTGTGTTGGGCTAATTGGATTTTGCCAGGAAACCGTTTGGAAGGCGGGTCAGAGGCCAGGCTGTGTGAACGAATCCAGGAGGTGGCTGGGGTTCTTCTCCTGTGAACCGAGAATCCTCACACACAGTTGAGGGCCAGAGGGAGCCTGGGACCAGGTGAGGAAGTTGAGAAAATGAGCCCTCCACTTCTTCATAGTGGTGTAGAAACAGGTGTGTGTTTCACCATGAAGGAGCCCCTAGAGTGGGAAAAAAGGCTGAATGCCATTGGGAGAGCCTCACCCCTCTGTCTGTGATGGGGTCAGCCGGGCCCGTGGTCCTGGGTGATGTGTCTCACCCTGCTTCTGCAGAGGGAGTGACCCAGCAGGACAGCCAGCTCCCTCAGCTGGGGACAGTTACTCCCCACCTGGGTTGAATTACTCTCCTGAAATGCAGCTCTGAGCCTGCCCTCCCTGCCCACTGGGGGGATGATGGATCCATCGCCCATGAGTGTGTGCCCATCTCTGCAGCAGAGATGCGGGCCATGGCGACTTCAACCTCTGGCATCTCAGCCTCCCAGCCAGTGAACTCCGGGAGCTATTGGCCAAGTGGATCAAAGGACAGGAAACGGTCTAATCACAGATGTGAAGGGAGATAAAACCATGAGGCTCTTTTGAACCCAGAAGTAGCCCATTCACCCAGGGAAATAGCACAAGGAATTGGGATGGCCAAAAAGTGCATTTGGGTTTTTCACAGGCTGCTACGGAAAAACCTGAACACACTTTGGCCAACCCAAATATGTTTTTGTTTATTTTTCCTTCCAGTTTCTATCAGATAATAGTACAGTTGACTAGAAAGATTTGGGACTTTAGAAATATTTTTCCTTGATGGCTAGATTAAGGAATGAGAAGGCACCCTTCTGTGGGTTGTTGTGGCTCAGGCTGATGTTGGAGTAGTCGGGATGTTGGATTAGGTTTATGCTCAACTGAGCCCAGAGGCTGTATCAATACTCATCACCCAGCAGGGGCTCACCATCACAAATCTGTGGGCATCTCCTCCGACTTACGGAACTGGGAGAACTGATTTCTACCTTGTACTTAGAGTACTACCATATAAGAACATCTCAAGCAGGAAATCTTTCCTTCCATCCATTTTTTTTTTTTTTTTCCATTTATGAAATGGCTAGGAGTGTGAGTTCTGGAGTCAGACAGATGGGGGTTCACCCTGACCTGCTGTGTGAACTCAATTTACTGCTTTCACTCTGTTTCCTCATCTGTAAAGTGGGGGTAGTTACTTTGTTTTGAGAATTAAACAATATGTAATAAATGTACTTTTTCTTATGCCTGGCTGGGTAAGCCAGGCCTGTTGCCATAGTCCATGAAGTTGGTTGAGATGGGCCATTCTCTCTCTTTCTCTCAAGATTTAAGGTCAGGGAGGAAGGATCAGAAAAAAGGAAGTCCAGGACTCTCCCAGTGGTCCAGTGGTTAAGAATCCAACTGCCAATACAGGGGACCTGGGTCTGCTCCCTGGTCTGGGAAGATTCCACATGCCATGGAGCAACGAAGCTCATGGGCCCTAGAGCCTGTGCTGCCCAAACGGGAGAAGCCACCGCAATGAGAATCCCAAGCAGCGCAACTAGAGAGTAGGCCCCCACTTGCCACAATCAGAGAAAGCCCTCGCGCAGCAACAAAGATCCAGCACAGCCAAAAATTATTAAAAAAACAAAGTCCATTTCATCTTCCAGCATAGGATATGTCCTCTAGCCTGCTATGACCACGTTTTGTGCTGGGGTATCACAGCTTACCTGGGCATCTGCAGCTGAGTATTCTACTTTCGTGTGTCTAGTGGTGTTTGTGTAGGCAACTCATCTGTCAAGTTCCCAGAGGGGAGGAGGGTGAACGGCATCTGAGTTCCGGCTCTATAACCACACATCTAGGAACTGTTCCACTCAAAACTCAACTTGGTGTCTGATAATCGGGCATGCTTTTTTCCTCCTGGTGGTTTTCACACGTTGGCAACTGTGGCTGGGAAAAAGCTATGTGTTCATCAAGTCCATTCTCATTCGCCTCCTCTGGGTACATAGGAAATTATACTTCCCAACCCCTTGAAGTTTGGAGTGGGCCTCACAACTAGCTGAGGTCAATGAAATGTGCCATGTCGCTTCCTGGCTGAGGCAGGGAAAAGCTCCTTTGTGATCATCTAGCTTCCCTTCCTCTACTGTAGTGAGTGTGGAGGCCTCACGTTCCAGATGATGCTACAAAATGGTATGGATTCTATCCTCCTGGAGGGCTTCTTGGGTAACTCAGTGGTAAAGAACCTGCCTGTAACACAGGAGACGTGGATTCGATCCCTGGGTTGGGAAGAGTCCCTGGAGGAGGAAATGGCAACCCACTTATAGTATTCTTGCCTGGGAAATCCCATGGATAGAGGAGCCTCATGGGCTACGGTCCATGGGGTCACAAAGAGTCCACACAACTGAGTGACTGAGCGCTTACTCACTATCCACCTGGAACCCCTAGGCATGCCTTGGAGGGGAGCTGACAGACACCCTCAGAGGACTTTGTGTGAGCGAGAAATATAATAAACTTTGGCTGGGTTAAGTCACTGAGAATTTTGTTACTGCAGCAGAATCTAGCCTCTTCTGGCTGACACAGCAGTCTGCTTACTTGCTGACATTACTTCCACTGCTTTCCTGGTCCTGTGACACTGACTCTTTTTCACAACTAGGACTTCTTCAGCTGAAAGGTAGAATCCCTCATAACCAGTTCCTGACTGCTCACTGCTGATTACATTTAAGGATTTTCAGAAACTAAGTGGAGAGTGGAAGATATTCTCCTGCTAGGCCTTGCTTTAAAACAAAAAAGGAAGAAACGAGAATGTATTTCAGGAATATCTGCTTAATTCTGTGTCGATGGCTGGTTGTGACAAATACCTGAAGCCCTCCTTTCAGAGGATTTAGCTTCTGTGGAGTCATGGATAGTCCCATTAAAGAGATTTTAATGATTGAAGCCACTGCATCAAGCAATGTAATCTCTAGAAATCCTTTCTGCCTTCGTTCCTCATGAGTTTAGAAGTCCTACTTGCTCTTGAAAAACAAGCTGTTCTCCAGCCTTTCAACTCCCTTTCATTGTAAGGGAAACTTGGGAGAAAGTATTTATAATCACAGAACATGAAAATAGACAGTTTTTGTAATTTTCTCAGCTTAAAACTGTGTTAGTCTTCTCAAATTGTCATATCAAGATAGCCCTGACTGCGTGGCTTAAGCTGTAGAAATATATTTTGTCAAGTTCTGGAGGTCGTAAGTCCAAGATGAAGATGCTGTCGGGGCAGGTGTCTGGGGAGCTTGCAGACACTGCCTTCTTGCTGTGTCCTCACATGGCCCTTTCCCTATGCTCATGGGAAGACAGAGAGCTCTGGTGTCTCTTCTTATAAGGACACCAGCCCTATTAGATGAGGCTCCATCCTCAGGGCCTCAGTTAATTTTTAGAACTTTCTGATGGACCCAGTTGTAACCAAGCAAGGACTCATGTGCCTGCCTCACAGAAAGCTGAACTTTGGCAGTGGGTGTTTACAGCAAAGTAAGAGTTTACTGCGGGCTTCCCTGGTGGCTCAGCGGTAAAGAATCTGCCTGCAATGCAGGAGCTGCAGGAGATTCGGGTTCGATCCCTGGGTCAGGAAGGTCCTTGGAAGAGGGCATGGCAACCCATTCCACTATTCTCACCCAGAGAGTCCCATGGGCAGAGAAGCCTGGTGGGCTACAGCCCATAGGGTTGCAAAGAGTTGGACAAGGCAGCGCACACAAGAGTTTACTGTAGGGCACCAAGCAAGGGAGCGGGAGACAAGCCTCAGACATACACTGACTAGGTCTTTGAGTTCCAGGTATTTTTAAAGGAGAAGAAGCAAGAAGCTGACATTAGTCATTGTCTTGTGACATTTCTGTGACATTTATTTATTTTTAGTGAAGTGTAGTTGATTTACAGGTTATGTTAGTTTCTGGTGTACGCAAACAGATTCAGTTTGATATATATGTATATGTATATTTCATAACTTTTCATTACATTACAAGATTTTGAATATAATTCCATGAGCTATACAGTAGGATCTTATTGTTTATCTCTTTTATGTATGTGAAAGTGAAAGTCGCTCAGTCATGTCCGACCCTTGTGACTCCATGGGCTATACAGTCCATGGAATCCTCCGGGCCAGAATACTGGAGTGGCAGCCCTTCCCTTCTCCAGGGGACCTTCACAACCCACGGATTGAACTCAGGTCTCCTGTATTGCAGGAGGATTCTTTACCAACTGAGCCACCAGGGAAACCCAAGAATACTGGTGTGGGTAGCCTATTCCTTCTCAAGCAGATCTTCCTGACCCAGGAATCGAACCAGGGTTTCTTGCATTGCAGGCAGATTCTTTACCAGCTGAGCTACCATATGTATAGGGGTTTGTATTTGCTAATCCCAAACTCCTAATTTATTCCTCCTCACCCCTTTCCCCTTTGGAGGCCATTGGTTTTTTTTAATTTTTTTTTTTTCATTGGTTTGTTTTTTATGCCTGTGACATGTCTTAATCATAGTTTTGGGAGTCAGGATGTCTCCAGCTTATGATTTTCTGGCTAGGCCTTGTCCACAGCTTGGAGAGCCTGCTAGCTCTTTGTGACCTGAAGAAATCATTTGAGTTTGTTTCTTAATGATGACATCTATAACCACAGTTTTAGTCATCTTGTTACCAAGTCCCTGGTGGCTTAGACGGTAAAGCATCTGCCTGTAATGCAGGAGACCCAGGTTCAATCCCTGGGTTGGGAAGATCCCCTGGAGAAGGAAATGGCAATCCACTCCAGTATTCCTGCCTGGAGAATTCCATGGATTGAGGAGCCTGGTAGGCTACAGTCCACGGGGTCGCAAAGAGTTGGACACAACTGAGCGACTTCACTTTACCAAGTCCAAACTTGCTCTGCTCGCTGCACAAGAGGCCAGTGAATTTGAGAGATGAGGCGTTGCAGCAAGGACCATAAAAGCCTGAGAAGCTGGCAGACTAATATTTCAGGATAATCATCTTGTTGGGGTCTGGATGCCAGGTTCTTATATGGATCAGAGATGTGGGGGGAGGTGAGGAAACAAAGGAAAAAGGCCATTTGATCTTGCAGTGTCTCCTAGAATGGCAGGCCTCAGGCAGGGGGATGTGAACGTGTTAAGTTCTTCCTTCCTGCCATCTACAGGCAGACAGGGTTCTGAACAAAAGCACTTTAGCTCAATGGTCAGGCAGAGGGGTAGGATCCTCTGAGGCAGGCCATTATATATGACTATAATAACAAAAGTGGCAAAAAAACAAGGGTTAAAGTTAAAGAAACATCTAGCATGGAAGTGTCAAAATTGACTCTTCCTTATTACAGTCTGACTCTGGTTGATTAGTGTTAAGATTGAGGTCAGAGGGGATAAGAAAGGGAATAAAGTTTTGGGCTTTATTAAGGGGGAGACAGTTTCAGTCTTCAAATAGTCCCATTGAGGTTAGGGCTTCAGCATATCAATTTTGGGAGGATAAAATTCAGTCTATAACAGAACCAATTTGAGCAACCGCTCTTCGATTATTCGGTTGCTTGTCTTCTGTTGCTTTAGCGGATATAGGTGCCATGTGTAATGTGGGGACACTGAGGAGAACGGGATGGTATTTTGGTGTCTGAAAACTGCCTGAGCCCATTGGGAATGTAGGCCTCACCGGTGTGAAGGAGGTATTTCTGCCTCTCCACCTCCCTTCAAAAGGCTTCCAGGATGGCCCATGTATTCTTCAAGTAAAGAGGGAGATGACAGCCCTCTCTCACCATCCATTGCTCACACTGCAGTCAGATGCAATTCTGAAATGCAGACCTAAGAAATATACTCCCAGCCTGAAATCCTTCAAAGATTTCCCGTTGCACTCAGGATAAACACGGGCTTCCCTGGTGGCTCGGATGGTGAACAATCTGCTTGCAATGCAGGAAACCTTGGTTCAAATCCTGGGTTGAGAAGATCCTGTGGAGAAGAGAATGGCTACCCACTCCAGTATTCTTGCCTGGAGAAATCCATGGACCGAGGCGCCTGGTGGACTGCAGTCCGCAGGGTTGCAAAGAGTTGGACACAACTGAGTGACTTTAACTTTCAGGATAAACAGTCTTTAATACCGCCTGCCCACCACAGTTTCTCCTGTACCCAGCATAAGGCAAGACACATAGCACAAACCCACAAATGCTTGGTGAGCAAATCAATGATCAAACCAGTCCCAGTCTTCGGTGTGAGGCTTCTCCCATTGGCTCTGAAGTTAGCCGGCAGCTTGACAATGTTGAGTAAAGGCCCTAACTCCACATGGTTTGAGCCTGAGTACATTTGCTAAACAATCTGTGGTCAGATCTGATAGAATTACCGAATCTTTGACTCCATTCACAGATGTATAGACAGGCAGGATCCACTCATTGCAAGAGGCTGTCAAGTTGTTGCTTGCCGGGGTCCAGCCCCGGTGGATCCAGGGAATTTGAAGGTGGGGACGGCGTCGGCGTCTTTTGAAAAATACATATTTAATTACAGATATATATAGAGATTAGAAATGGATAGTGTAGTAGGAAAATTAGTGGAGAAAAAGAGGCTGAATAACTTGGTTTACGTGGAATAGCATCCATGCTCCAGATGGGAATTCAGCCAGAAAAACGGGCAGCAAGAAAGAAACAACATGGGGGAATCAGTCTTTCTGGAAACTGATCCAATTTCTTTATTTTTGGGTTTGCTTATATACCTTTTGTTACACATAGGGATGAATACAGAGTCACGTGGGGGTCAGCAGTCCTGACCTTTATCAAAATCAGGTGCTTCACATAAAAAGGTCTTAGGGATTTTACATCATCTTCTGGCCATGAATGAGACCTGCTGACATTTTATGATCCTTTCTTTCTGATAACCAAAAAACTTATTTTTTCCAAGGGTGTTTTTTCTTAAACCAGGCACTACCCTCCAAATAAAGTTACATTCCTATAGGGTGAGGGTGTAGTGAGTTACAATCAAGAAGGAATTTATTTAACCCAAGGTTAACATGATTAATCTTAAAGGTTAATACTTATTTCTCCTATATGCTTAAAGGTTAATACTTATTTCTCCTAAATGTTAGTTATATTCATTATAAGGGCAGGGAATATGGAGATTTAGCAGCAAACATCAGCCCAACAAATGAAAATCCTTTCACCAATGCTCCCCTTAAGATCTATTTAGTCTTAAGATAGTGATAAAGTTACATTTTTACATAGCAAGGACACAGTGATTTATAACAAAGTACAGTGATCTATTACAAAAGAGAAAATTCATTAACTCAAAAAGTCTAGTATTGCTAACCTTAAAAACTACTATATTTCCTTTTCTATATTCCAAATACATCGATTAATATATTCCCAGGTGCCTAAGGATATGGAGGCCTGGCGGCAATCATTGACTCAGCAATGAGAAAAGCCCTATGCTAATTAAGACTTTCAAAATACTCCAAGACTCTCCGTGCTGTTTATGGTTGAGAGGTAGTAAACAATCATGTGGGTAGTGGCAGGAGTATGGATAATCCTGTCATACAAGCTAGTCTGTCAGCAGAGAGGTTTGACCTAAGACACCCTTGTCACACCCAGGGCAGGGAATTAGCAGCAATTATTGGCACAACAAATGAAAAACCCTTCACCAATATAATTCCTAACCAACCCACTATACTAATAATTTCCAACTCCCCAAAAGAATTTGCCTTTAGTAAGTCTAAAACATCTTGTGCCTCTCAGATTGGGAGGCTGTAAACAATCACATGTGGCCAGATGAACCTATACAGGTGGGCTAGACAACCTTCAGAGGAGTCCATAAGCTGAAACACTCTTGTCACGCCCAGGAATTTTTATTGACTTGGAACTGCAAGTTAACTCTCTGAGAGAAACGGTGATGGGGGAGAGCCCCCAGTGAAGTCAGAGGTGTAGGTGAGAGCATAAAATAGACTCTGGTTTTGGGGTAGATGCTCGGGAACAGGGGGTTTCCTGAGGCTTGATCACGCCTTTGCTTATGCCAAGCCTCCTTCCTCATGACCTTTGCCATGGGTGGAGTTCCTCACGCTGGCCCCCGGCAGTTGCTCATGGGCTCACTGTTGCTAAGATTTACAAGGATAGTTGGGGTACTTAGTGCCTACACATGCTGAGTCCTTCTCTGTCCATAAGGTGTAATTAACCCAAGCACTGCCACTTACCTGGTTAAAATACCCAGCTGCAAACATAGCAATTCAAAGGAAGTAAACAACCTCTAAAAGGATGGCACCGTGGTGCTGCCCGTAACTTTCTCCTTGGATTTGTTTTTGAAAAATAGAATTAAAAATGTTATGGCTTTACGATGAAAAGAAAAATCCGAAAGCTGCTGGCCTGAAACATCCTCTTTGAGATTTACGTTGGGAGACAAAGCTTTTCTCTTTTAAAGTCATTTGTCTGATCTGTTTTGTCCTAGTTACTTAAATACCTTTGGAAGTGCTTTCCCATGTAGGAGGAGTGGGGGTGGGATTAGGTCTGATTTGGCATTAATGGAAATTATATGTGCATAAGGGAAGGAGAAAAGATCTCTCCACGGGCGGCTGGAGGCTGGCAGCAAATCCTGAAGTTGCCTGTAACCACTGGCTATCAAACACACCCTGTCTTTTCTTCCTTTGACTATCAGGTTGTCACGAGGCCTCTTAAAGATGTTTATAAAGTGCTGCTTTTGTACTCTCTTGCTCACATCTGGGGCTTGTTCTTAGAAGAGCCTCCTTCCTCTCGGGTCACTGATCCCAGGCAGCAGGCACTTGACTTTCTCTCCTGATCCCAGCCCCAGGCTGCTCCAGGGAGCTCTTCTCTCCTTGGTTACTGGTCACTCTCTTTTCTTTTGTTTTTTTGTAAATGCTCAAACTTCCTTTTTATGAATGACTTCTCGGCCTTTTGCAGGTGCCCCTCATTTATTCAGAACTCAAGGAGACCCTTATGAGGTAAGCAGTGTTGGCCCCATCTTGGAGGAACAGGGAGAAGGAGGCCAGGCCACAGAGAGGTCAGATGTAAGACCCAGGTAACGTGGCAGGCAGTAGCAGATCCAGGTGAGCGGCCCAGGGCTAGCCCAGTTCAGTGTTCATCCCAACGATTTACTTGCCTTTTTTCTCCTCCCAAATCACTCTGAAGGCTCTAATTCGGGTTTGACTTCATGTCCTATGAGTTCTCTTCTAAAGCTATATGAGGGACTTCCCTGTTGGTCCCGTGGTTAAGAGTCTGCCTTCCTTCCAAAGCAGGGCATGAGGGGTCTATTCCTGGTCAGGATCCCACATGCCAAGGAGCAACTAAGCCCACTCGCTGCAACTGCTGAGCCCGAGCGTCACGTCTAGAGAGAAGCCCTTGCCCTGCAACAGAGAGCTCACAAATTCCAACTCAGATCCAACGCAGCCAAATAAATATGTATTTTTAAAAAGAGAATATGGTCAATAATAGTGTAATAACTCTGGGTTGGTTTTAAAAGTTATTTTATATGTTTATTTTTGGCTGTGCTGGGCCTTCGTTGCTGTGCAGGCTTTCTAGTTTTGGTGAACTGGGACATCTCGTCACAGCGGCTTCTCTTGCTGTGGAGGGCGAGTTCCAGGGCCGATGGGCTTCAGCAGCTGTAGCAGGCAGGCTCAGTAGTTGCGGCACGTGGGCTTTGTTGCTCCATGGCTTATGGGATCTTCCAGGACCAGGGATCAAACTCGTGTCCCCTGTATTGGCAGGTTAATTCTTTACCACTGAGCCACCAGGATTGGTTTTTAAAAATAAAGCTTTTTAAGATACAGGACCATGGATAAATCCCATCAGCTAGTGGCACCTGAGGCATGTATTTGGCTTAAGTTTCTGACATGCCTGTTCCTTCCAAATATTGAATAATTTCTTCTTTCTTTTTTCTCCCTAATCCAATCCAAGTTTCTTTCCAAGACTAGTTCCAGTAACTCCCACTTCTTCTCATGAAGCCTTCTCCAGACACTGTAACCTCCTGGATCTCTTTATTCTTAAGGTCAAGTGCCAATTTAAAATTTCATTGCTCTTTTCTGGTTTTGTTGGGATTTAATATAATTTCTTGTTTCCTTGAGGACAGGGATCATGTCTCCTCTACTTCTGTCTTGCCTGTCTAGAACAGTCATAGACAAATTAGGTGCTCAATGAGTAAGCCTGCATTTTTTTGTCCTGGGGGTAATTTTTGAGAGCTGTTTGGATGTAAAAGGGCCAGTTGAAAAACGTATTAAAAACTCCAGCAGCCATGGGGCCCATGGACTGGAATAATCTGACTCATCCTGACATCTCTGATGCTCTGTTTACATATCCCTTCCCCACTGGCAAAGATATTAAATCATGGTGAAGGTTTGGGTTTTACCACAGGTTTGTTTTGGTGTTTATTCATTGGAACTTTTAAAATCAGGATTTGGACATAAACCTCATCCATATTAGTTTAAAATACAGATTCTCAGGACTTCCCAGGTGGTCCAGTGGTTAAGAATCTGTCTTCCAATGCAGGGGATGCAGGTTCAGTCTCTGGCTGGGGAACTAAGATCCCACAGGGCATCTATGCCTGAGCACCACAACTAGAAAGAAGCCCCCCCCACACACCCCCCCCCACCAACACATATGCGCTGCGACTAGAGAAAGCCTACTCACTACAACGAAGACCCAGTGCAGCCAGAATAAATAAATAAAATTGAAAAATGCGGATTTTCAGGTTCCATCCCAGACCATCTGAGGCTTTAAATGACCTTTCCAGGTAGACTTATAATGCAAATTAAAGTTAAAATAAACAAACACCGTTTTCTGGGATTTTCATTGCTGATTAAAAAGATATAATTATGACATGATTTCAAAGCATATTGCCAGACAGTATTAAATGGAAGATTCAGGAAGATATCTAGGCGACCCAAATGTTTTCTATTGCAATACGTAATGCATCTTATTTGCTAGCCCAGCTCATTTATATGGTCTCATGATTCTTCAGCTGCCAGCACCTTTTGGATGCATCACACTGAATATGTGTTTGAATCTTTAAGCCAATATCATCATCCCCAGGGTAAGTGTTCAGAGTCATGCTGGAGGGCTTTGGAAGTGCTAAAACAGGATTTCAGTCTGGCTGAGAAGCTTCTTGGATTTTCTAAGGTGCTTTCCTTTTGGTTTTTCCTTTCCAGCATAGGTTGACTTTCAATTTTTATGATGGAAAGATCACTTAGAACTGCCCCTTTCTTTCAGCTGTTGGAAATAGCTAATTAGGGTTGGTGTGAGTTGGTAGCTTATTAGCCCCCTTGGGTTTAATAGCTGCAAAGGTCAGGGCAGACTAGCTACTATCGCAGGGTCAGCGTGTGAGTGGCAGTTGGTCAAGAAAGATAAATATGACAAGATGGGGATCAAAGCAAGTTTATTATTACAAGAAGTGTCACTCAGATAATAATGGAACTTAACCAGTGAAAAATCACTCAAATCATGACCTAGCCCAAAAGGAAACTAACCTTTACACTTCCATAATTTATTGCAGCACTGTGATTGTTTGGCCATTAAAATGTCACTTGCAGCATGAAATAATTGAAGATGTTAACTTCAATATGAAATAGTTCTTTAATTCTTCTCAAAATATTCCAGGCATTATTGAATGACCAGTTTAGATCTCTGGAGAAATAATTATGATATAAGACCTCTTTGAAATGTAGACCCACCTTCCTGCCTCTCTTGCTCTCCCTGCCCCCCCTGCCCCAAGCTCCTGAATAATTTTCTTAGGAATCATTTTAAGAACCATGCTAATGATGACTTAAATTTCTAGTTCTATATCTAAGGCTGATTATTTCTGGTAACAGTGTATCTCTACTGTCGTTCTATATGGAAAGATGGCCTTATTCCAGGAAGATAGCCTCTATGGACCTGTGGAATTTCATCTTTCATTTGATCAGTTCACTGCTTCTTGAGACAGAACACTGAAAGCATTCAGATCAAAATATCATATGGCCATGCCATCTCAGTCAACTCTCATTAAAATACTTATGGCAGCATAGAAACAAAAACATGGAAAATGGGGAAATTTACAGTGATGATTCAAAGGAACACTGGTAGAGGACAAACGCCAGAATCTTGGAGGAATCCCTCCTCATGACGTAAAAGGCAAATGCGGTAGATTTAAGGAATGCCTTATAGCACACTTTGGTTTCAGATCATGCAAGAATGACAACGGAAAGATAGAAGGAGACAATGTACTCTTTACTGCCTTAGACAGAGACCTCGGGATTGTACCCACCAGAAAATAGCATAGTTTCCTGACCTTGCAGGTATTGACCCATTAAGTGACCAGAGGACTCTTTTCCCATTACTTCCCAGACTCACTACCTCATTTTTATGCACGCATAAGAGAAAGTAATCCCAGACAACAATGAGAAGGAATGAGAAAGATGCTGTTGATTAGAAATTATCTATGTTTTGATAGATGCAGTGTCTTACTTCAGTTTGAGGTCCTCCAGAAGCCAACACTGGACGGTAACACAAATTGTTTACTTGGGAAATGATCAAAGCAAAGTGTGGTAGGAGAGTTAGTCATGCAGGGAGGAGAGGGAAGTAAATGAAAACTCTTGTGAAGCAAGTTAGCCCTGTGGGTGACTAGTGTCATCCCACCTAAAGAGATGAAGGAGCCGGGATAACCATGCGCACGTTCCCTTAGAATTCCTGCCTGGAGAATTCCGGGGACTGAGGAGCCATTGTCCACGGGGTTGCAAAGCGTGAGCATGACTGAGCGCCTAGCACTTTCACTTTCCCATTAGTTATTAGGTCAAGGTGACTCCTGAGGGCCTGGCGTCACTTCCCTGGTACATCTGGGTGCTATGCACGGGAGTGGAGTTGCTCTGTAGGCCAGAGGAAACCCCTAGGCAAAGAAACCTTGGTGCTGACAGGGACGCAGTTGATGTGCTCTGAAGTGCTCAGGATGAGAGAGGCTGGGCAGGCCACCAACAGCATCTGCTACAACCCAAACTCTGCACCTCTCAAACCCTGTGCCCTGTGTTAGGGCCCTGTTGTTGGGGTGGGGGGGCAAGGTCTCAGTGTCTGCTACCCAGGTTGGTCCCAAGACGTTCACCCATCATCTCCCTCCTCTTCCACTCTCTGTGGAGCCCCGCCTCCTCCGCCAGGATTTCTGCGGGTTAGGTGGTTTGTCTGGTGGAGAAACCCATTCTTTATGGGTTACACTGACAGGTCCGAGTCCCAGGTTATGATGGATTTCTTCTGTGTAACTGGTGTGGTCTGGTGGGTTTGATAATACCTGGCTCATACAAGGCGGTGCTGGTTGCATGGTCCCTTGATGCCCCATGTTCAGGCCCTCAGCCATCCCATGGGCCCAGAAGCATTCAGGAGCTGCTTTCTGCCAGTGGAGAGCCCTCTGCTTCAGATGCCAGGGGCGTGCGCCCAACCTCAGGGGGAGGGGTCTGCTTTGTGATTCTCCTGTGGAGGCTCATCAAGGAATCTACAGGCGTGAGTGCCATAGGACCCTCTGGTCATCGAGCCCAAGCGCTGGGGATGCTTGTACCACACCTGGGCCAGCTGCAGCGTTCTCTCTTGCTTCAGGCCCACTGTATCCATTTGCTTGGGATGTTATAACCAAATACCACAGACTGGGTGGCTTAAACAACAGAAATTTCCTGTCTCGTAGTTCTGGAGACAATAGGTCTAGGTCAGGGTGTTGGCAGGTTTGGTTTCTTTTTAGGTCTCTCTGCTAGGATTGCTCATGACTGCCTCCTTGCTGTGTCCTCAAATAGCTTTTCCGCTGTGTGTGTGCCCCTGATGTCCCTTAGTAAATCCAAATTGCCTCTTCTTATAAGGATATCAGTCAGGACCCACCCAGGTTATCTCATTCTAACTCAGTCACCTCTTTAAAGGCCCTATCTCCAAATACAGTTGCATTCTGAGGTACTGGGAGTTAGGGCTTCAGTATATCAATATGGGAGGACGCAATGCAGGCCATAGCAAGCAATCAAAACTGCAGCCTTCCGAGTCACTAACAGAGTTGGAGGAGTATTCAAGTGCAATGTGTGCACATTCTTCAAGATCTGAAAAGTTCTACTGAGCAGAGTTTCACTTGTTTAGTGATCAGAGGTACAAAGTACACTGATTTGCTTCTCCTTGGAGTGACCCGGCAGGTCCCAGACCACTGGACCCTTGAAAACCTAACTGATCAAGGCAAAGAAGTTCATACCATCTCTCTAATCCACGTGGGCATGACCCTTGCATTCAGAGTACTCAGCATTTCCGCTCCCCAGGCATGATTAAATGATGTCATCGGTACAATGAAACACCACAACCTTGAACAGAATACTCAGATGATCAAGATCCTGTTCAACTCCATTGTGACACAGAGCAGGGAGGTTAACATAGCCCTGAGGATATGCCAGTGAATGTATGTTTCTGTCTGTTCCAAGTGACAGCAACTGCTTTGATCCTCCTTTCTCGTGAGGGTTGAAAAGAACACATTTTCCGATTCAGTAGCCTTATATCAAGTGCCAGAGGCTGTGTTGATCTGTTGTATTAAATAAAGATGCTGCATCTGGAGCAGCAGCTGTGGTTGGGGTTACTGCTTGGTTAAGTTTGTGTTAGTCTACCACCAGCAACATGATCCAGTTGGCTTTTTCTAGGGGACAGACTAGGGCTTCTCTGGTAGCTCAGATGCCAAAGAATCTGCCTGCAATGCAGGAGACCCAGAATGGATCCCTGGGTTCGGAAGACCCCTGGAGAAGGGAATGGCTATCTACTCCAGTGTTCTTGCCTGGAGAATTCCATGGACAGAGGAGCCTGGTGAGCTGCAGTCCTTTGGGTCACAAACAGTCATGCATGACTGAGCGACTTTCACTTCCACAGTTTTCACAGGTGACTGGTGACCTAACTGGTGACCTAACTGGTGACCTAACTGGTGACCTAACTGGGACTGTGACAGCTACCATCCCAGCTTCCCGAAGTCTTTGAGGGTCTTGGAGGGTGGCCCTCATTTCTGCCACTTTACCTATGATTGAGCATTGTTTCTGATTGTCTTGTGAGGGGTAGATGGGGACAATTTCAAGGTTTTCACCTGCTTTTCCTGTAATGCACCCATCAGGGTCCAGTCAGGCGACAGATGCTGCACAACTTGTTAAAAAAAGATTTTAATTTAAAGAATTAAGTGGTTTTGAAAAGCTGGAAAAGCAAAGAGAGAACATGAAGATATTCCAGAAACTGCAGGTGATGATTTTTATTCTTACGGCTGGGGGAATAGGAGAAGAAGATGGAATTTATCACTTAGGTGCTTAGAACAGAAGCTGAAACTCAGACGTTTGAAAGGGGCCACCTCTCAGCTTGTGATCATGACTCTGAGCTGAAAGGAGGGGGCCATGGGCTGTGGTCCAGAACTCTGAGGAGGCCCTGGCCAAATTGGTACTGGGGTTTCCATGGGCCTCTATGAGACAGATCCTGCAGGTACTGGAAAAACCATGAATTGGATTCAACTGTTGTGATGGCAACCAATTGCCAGTGCTGGGGTGAGGAATGAGACGAAGGAAATGCTGACAGGAACATGGTGCAAATCGGAAGCACAAGTCTTCTTACCCTTAGTATCCCATATTGGCAGAGCTGAATGCAGAGCTACCTGATAAAGCAGAAATGTGGTTTTCAGAGGTCCAGTCCCAGCATCATAGAGCAGGACATAGAAAAAGGGGTGAGGCTGAAGTTGAAAGACAGCAGCTTAGAAAGTAGCAGAGGGTTCTTATGCCCCAAGTCAGGCCACCAATATGAGAGTCTACCAATGAATATTCATCCAGCTTATGCATTTAAGAACTAGGGAGAACTTCCCTGGTCATCCAGTGGTTAAGAATTTGCATGGCAATGCAGGGGACACAGGTTCAATCCCTGATCCAGGGAGATTTCACATCCTGCAGGGCAACTAACTAGTTGTACCACAACTACTGAGCCTGAGTGCCAAAATAAGAGAAGCCACTGCAATAAGTAGCTTGTGCACCACAAGAGACAGTAGCCCCTGCTCACTGCAACTAGAGAGAAACCTGTGCAGCAACAGAGACCCAGCACAGCCAAAAATAAATCAATAAATAAAACGTAAAAAAAAAAAAAAAAAAAAAGAACTAGGAAAATGACCACAGGGAAGGTCTACAAACACACCAGAACTCTTAGGTAGGCTTGACCCCTGATCCCACTAATTGCCTGGCCTCCAGTGCCCCCTCTGGTGGTATTTTGGGTCCCTAAGTGTTATTGTCAACCCATATCCTGTACCCAGTAGTTTTTGAAAAATCATGTGTAGATTCTCCTTTCTTTGCTTTGGGAAGAACTACTGGAATCACCCCTGTGGACACTGGTTGTGGCGATGCAGAGCTCTCCACAGGGAGACCCAGCCATTCTTTCAGTTGGCTGGTTCTGGATCTTCTGAAAGTTGGCTCAGGTCTGGAAGCTAGTGAGTGGCCATGGCTTTCCATCGGTGTAGGTGAGAAGCAGCACACTTGTTGTCTGGCCATCTATGTTGCCCTCGGGAACACCATGGCAGCCCCAGATGACACTGTGACTTTGCCTCTATAATGGTGATGGCCCACTGTTTCCTCTGCTGGCTAAGTTCTACTGCCTGACCTCTGATCTTCTGGAATCTCATCATCCCCACTGACACTAGGAAGTCCAGTGGTGGCTTTCCTCTTTAAGCATTGGCAATATGAGATGCTAGAGATACTGCTGAGCCCTGTCAAACTATGTCATATCTCAGTTCATGGCCAGAGAATCTGTTAATCGATGACATTGTATATTATCACCACCCCGCTCCTCATAATGCCTGGATTCAAAGCTTGATTCTTCTGGTTATTTGTAGTATGTCCTTGGGCAAGTTACCCAGTAAGTCAGTTTCTTTCCTTGTAAAATGGGAATAAAAGTACTTACCTTTGAGCCATTGGTTGGATTCAGTGGGTTAACATGTAAATTGCTTAGAACAGTGCTTTATATATCATTAGACTTTACAGAATATTAACTATTATTAAAGTAAAAAACTCATAAGAATGCTAACCATTTTTGTTCAACATCATTCTGGAAAAGATAAAAATTAATTAGACTAAAAAATTAAGTGGGGTCAAATATTGGGGAAGAAGAGATAAAATTATTATTATATATGGGTTATAAGACTGACTACCTGGAAAAATCCAAGAATACTAATGAAAAAATCTTCAGAATTAATGAGAGAATACAGTAAAATCCATAGTTTTTTTTTTTTAACATTCAAAATAACCATCCAAAATATAAACTAACATCCGCTGGATCCTGGAAAAAGCAAGAGAGTTCCAGAAAAACATCTATTTCTGCTTTATTGACTATGCCAAAGCCTTTGACTCTGTGGATCACAATAAACTGTGGAAAATTCTGAAAGAGAAGGGAATACCAGACCACCTAACCTGCCTCCTGAGAAATCTGTATGCAGGTCAGGAAGCAACAGTTAGAACTGGACATGGAACAACAGACTGGTTCCAAATAGGAAAAGGCGTACATCAAGGCTGTATATTGTCACCCTGCTTATTTAACTTACATGCAGAGTACATCATGAGAAATGCTGGACTGGAAGAAACACAAGCTGGAATCAAGATTGCTGGGAGAAATAGCAATAACCTCAGATATGCAGATGATACCACCCTTATGGCAGAAAGTGAAGAGGAGCTAAAAAGCCTCTTGATGAAAGTGAAAGAGGAGAGTGAAAAAGTTGGCTTAAAGCTCAACATTCAGAAAACGAAGATCATGGCATCCAGTCCCATCACTTCATGGAAAATAGATGGGGAAACAGTGGAAACAGTGTCAGACTTTATTTTGGGGGGCTCCAAAATCACTGCAGATGGTGACTGCAGCCATGAAATTAAAAGACGCTTACTCCTTGGAAGAAAAGTTATGACCAAGCTAGATAGTATATTCAAAAGCAGGGATATTACTTTGCCGACTAAGGTCCATCTAGTCAAGGCTATGGTTTTTCCTGTGGTCATGTATGGATGTGCGAGTTGGACTGTGAAGAAAGCTGAGTGCCAAAGAATTGATGCTTTTTAACTGTGGTGTTGGAGAAGACTCTTGAGAGTCCCCTGGACTGCAAGGAGATCCAACCAGTCCATTCTGAAGGAGATCAACCCTGGGTTTTCTTTGGAAGGAATGATGCTAAAGCTGAAGCTCCAGTACTTTGGCCACCTGATGCCAAGAGTTGACTCATTGGAAAAGACTCTGATGCTGGGAGAGATTGGGGGCCAGAGGAGAAGGGGACGACCGAGGATGAGATGGCTGGATGACATCACTGACTCGATGGACGTGAGTCTGAGTGAACTCCAGGAGTTGGTGATGGACAGGGAGGCCTGGCGTGCTGCAATTCATGGGGTCGCAAAGAGTCGGACACGACTGAGCGACTGAACTGAACTGAACTGAAATCCTTATGAAGGTCACAGTACTTGTATAAAGGAAACTGAAACTTTAAAAGCAGCTAGATAAGGGCTTCCCTGGTGGGTCAGGAGTAGAGTCCACTGCCAATGCAGGAGACACGGGTTCAACCCCTGGTCTGGGAAGATCCCACATGCCAAAGAGCAATTAAGCCCACAGCTGTTGAGACTATGCTCTAGAGCCTGGGAATCACAGCTACTGTGCCCTTGAACCCTAGAGCCTGTGCTCCACAGGGAGAGAATCCACTGCCGTGAGAAGCCCATGAACCACAACTGGAGACAAAAATCTGAGCAGCATCGAAGACCAAGCAAGACAATGTATAAAATAGATAACCAACAAGGGCCTACTGTATAGCACAGGAAACTATACTCAATGCTTTGTAATAACATTTAAGGGATATATATGCACACTCACGTATATAATTGAATCATTTTGCTATACATCTGAAACTAACACAACATTGTAAGTCAACTATACTTCAAAAAAAAGAAGGCAGCTAGACAAATGGGGGACTGTGTTTCTGGATGATAAATCTCACTATTGTAGAGATATGAATTCTCCTCAAATTAAAGATAAATTATTTACACAATCCTTGCCTGGTGGCTCAAAAGGTAAAGAATCTGCCTGCAATGCAGGAGACCTGGGTTCAGTCCCTAAGTCAAGAAGATCCCCTGGAGAATGAACTGGCAACCCACTCCAGTATTCTTGCCTGGAGAATTCCACAGACAGAGGAGCCTGATGGGCTACAGTTCATGGGATTGCAAAGAGTTGGACATGACTGAGCGACCAACACTTTCACTTTCAATAAAATTCCAAACATTATTTTTTAACTTAAGAATGAGTCTTTAGTTTATCTAGGAGAATAAACAACGAGAACAGTAATAACACGTGTTAAAATAAGAATAGCGGTATATCTACCACTGCCAGATGTCAAAACACATTTATAAAGTCAAATAATTCAAATATTTTAACTTTTAGATAAATAAAAAGAAAAAAAATAGAAAAGCTTTAAAAACCGATAAAAGATGTTGTTGTTTAGTCGCTAAGTCATGTCCGACTCTTGGCTATCCCATGAACTGTAGTACACCAAGATTTCTGCCCTTCACTATCTCAAACTCATGTCCATTGAGTCAGTGATGCCATCCAACCATTCTCTGTCACTCCCTTCTCCTCTTGCCTTCAGTCTTTCCCAGCTTCAGGGTCTTTTCCAGTGAGTTGGCTCTTTGCATCAAGTGGCCAAAGTATTGGAACTTCAGCTTTAGCATCAGTCCTTCCAATGAATATTCAGGGTTGATTTCCTTTAGGATTGACTGGTTTGATCTCCTTGCAGTCTTATATAGAGTTAATGTGTAACAAGACTTCCATTTGAAATTAGATAAGAAAAGGTAGCTATAGCCATAGATGAGTTTTTACCAGCCATCTAATCACCTGGGAAACAATCAAGTTCCCTAACTCATTATTTACCCCGAAATAAATTCTTAAAAAAATTTTTTTATCAAAGTATAGTTGATTTGTCTTATTGTGTTAGTTCCATAATAATGCTTAACTGATTAAAAAAATTAAGCATAGAAATGAAGCCAAAAGAAAAATAAAGGTAGATAAATATTACATAATTTGGGGGTAGAGAATGGCAAGGACTGTGTAAGGTAGAAAAGAAAGGACAGACAAGAATAATAGATTAAAAAACACAAAATTAGAAACTTTCAGTGTTATAAAATATAACAAAACAGAAAGGAAATATATTTATAAAATAAATTCTAGGCAAAACACTGATTTTATTTTAATAAGAAGAGCTCTTACAAATTTATGGGAAATGTATAAACAGTTTAGTATAAAAATGGCAAATAGCCTGGATGGACAAGTCACAAAAGGAAAAATTATTAATAGTATATACAAGTATATGCATGTGTTTAAGAATCAAAGTGGGTTTCCATGGTGATTCAGATGGTAAAGAATCTGCCTGCAATTTGGGAGATATTGGTTTGATCCCTGGGTTGGGAAGATCCCATGGAGAAGGAAATGGCTACCTACTCCAGTATTCTTGCCTGGAAAATTCTATGGACAGAGGAATCTGTCAGGCTACAGACCATGGGGTCACAGAGTTGGATACGACTGAGTGACTTTGAGAGAGAGAAGAATAAAAATATAGAAGTGAAAGCAAAGAAACAGTATTACCATTTTTCTTTTTGGTATCACATCAGCAAATTATCATTTAAAAGTGGTAATATCCAGTGATGGTGAGTGTGTTGGCAGAACAGACATTTCCATACCTAGTCTGGAGACAATTAACAGCTGCTTCATTTCTAGAGGTAATCTTGGTACTATGACGCTAAGTTTTAAAAGTGTGCCTTATGGAATCCATCCTGAATAAATTGGCAGTCTTCTTGCAAAATATACATGTCAAAAAAAATGTTCCCTGTAGAATTCTTATAAAGGTGAAACCGCCTAATATACACACACAGTGGACTTATAAGTTGTGGAACATTTTGTGCTAGGATACTATACAGCCATTAAAAATCAAATTTGCCATCTCAGAAGAATGTTTACAAAAACTTCACTTCAGTTCAGTTCAGTCGTTTAGTCGTGTCCGACTCTTTGCAACCCCATGAATCGCAGCATGCCAGGCCTCCCTGTCCATCACCAGCTCCCGGAGTTCACTCAAACTCACAAGTTGGTGATGCTATCCAGCTATCTCATCCTCTGTCGTCCCCTTCTCCTCCTGCCCTCAATCCTTCCCAGCATCAGAGTCTTTTCCAATGAGTCAAATCTTTGCATGAGGTGGCCAAAGTACTGGAGTTTCAGCTTTAGCATCAGTCCTTCCAAAGAACACCCAGGACTGATTTCCTTTAGGATGGACTGGTTGGATCTCCTTGCAGTCCAAGGGACTCTCAACAGTCTTCTCCAACACCACAGTTCAAAAGCATCAATTCTTTGGCGCTCAGCCTTCTTCACAGTTCAATTCTCACATCCATACATGACCACAGGAAAAACCATAGCCTTGACTAGACGGACCTTTGCTGGCAAAGTAATGTCTCTGCTTTCGAATATACTATGTAGGTTGGTCATAACTTTTCTTCCAAGGAGTAAGCGTGTTTTAATTTCATGGCTGCAGTCACCATCTGCAGTGATTTGTGAGCCCCCCAAAATAAAGTCTGACACTGTTTCCACTGTTTCCACTGTTTTCCCATCTATTTCCCAAGAAGTGATGGGACCAGACGCCAAAACTTGCTAAGTGACAAAAGTATGTATAAAATAAATGTGTAGTATGTCATTAGTTTTGTAAAAAATATGCACATGTATGTATGTATATACAGAGAAAAAAGCCTAGAAAGATGTGAACCACAGTTACCCCTGGGTGTGGAAGAGCGAGCAGTTTTTTCCCTCATACTTTTTATATTTTCCAAATTTTCTGCATTGAGCAAATATTAGCTCTACAATTAGGAAAGGAAAAAAATGAAGGAAATCTAAGGGCTCCATGACTCCGCTGATCTCTGCTCTCAGGTTCCAAGCCTTAAGTTTACATGGAAGTTCTACAAAAAGCAGAGAAAATAGCAAGTATGTAGTGTAGCCCAATATAGTGGCAACGTCTTATACCATAACAAAAAAGAGCTTGAAGCCCCATGAGATTCTCCGCCACTCTTTGAAAAGCGGGTTTTCTATATAACATCTTCTTACTATTAAGAAATTCCTTTTGCTGTCAATTGGATGACTAGTTGTCCACCAAAGTTAATACTGGGGGCTTCCCAGATGGTGCAGTGGTAGAAGATTCTGCCTGCCAATGCAGAAGGAACAGGATGCCAATTCTATCCCTGAGTGGGGAAGATCCCCTGGAGGAGGAAATGGCAACTCATTCCAGTATTCTTGCTTGGAGAATTCCTGGCTCCTGGACAAAGGAGCCTGGCAGGCTATAGTCCATAGGGTCACAAAGAGTCAGACCCAACTAAGCATGCACACACGCAGGCAAAATTAATATTAATGCATCTTCTTACCTTCTCTAGCTTGCTGGGGAAAAAATGAGAACAGCTCTTCTGTACCTTCCTCCCCCTAATTCATTCTAGTGCAAAACAAACCCCAAGAAATAGGATTTAAAGGCCTCCCGTTCTTCATTCCACCTGAGTTCCTCCTGCAGTTCCTTCCGTTTGGATGGTAAGCCAAGGGTACTCATACTTTCTCACGAAATGAAGACACGCTCCTTACCATGAACTGGCCTTAGCAGTTGGAGCTGTTTCATCAATAGTCTGAGTTTCTGGAAAACAATTTAAGCTGGCTGCAATATTTCATCAGAAATGTTCAATACCAGTGACTGATGGGCCTCACAGTGGATGGTGTATTCATAATTCATAACACCATCTATATTCGACAGAGGCCATGCTGAGGTCTCAGTATCTTTATTAAGAGGGAAGAGGAATAAGCATGCTTAAAACAAGTACAGCTGAAGCCATTGTTACAAATGGTTTTATTTTTTCCAGGGGATGGAAAAGACTAAATCAGTGACAACAGCAGCTAGATCTTTCTCCCACAATGCAAAGAACAATGCATGGCTGCTACTGATCAATTTATTTCACTTGATGGAGTAAACCAGGATGACTAATATTGTTTTCATCTATGCATCTGGTGAGACCCGAGATATTGATGTGTAAAAGCACTTAAACACACACTGTTATGGCCCAGAGCTGTCAAGAGCTATTTTGAATTAGAAAGAGCTGGAAATATGCACTTCGGAAGAGATCTGCCCAACAACCTAGCACTATAAATAGTCTAGAGTGACCCTGGCTTGAAACTCAGGTTGGCCCAAGGCCTAAGCTCCTCCCAGAGGACTAAAACCCAGGGGAATAAGGCAGAAAAGAAATCAGGCATTTGTCTTGCTGATTCCCTGGTCATTATCATATTCTCAAGAAAAGCCTATTGGCTGTCAATAAGCAGTTCATCTCTTCCCTCCCTCCCTGCCTCCCTCCCTCCCTAAAACACAAAACACAAAAATAAGTAGAACAAAGCTTTCCTGGTTACTTTCTGGCATTGGTTACTAAGTACTGGGGATATACAGCCTACTTATTGGTAACTTTAAATTCATGTTTCAGGAATCTCTGGATGGCTTGTGGGTAAAATGATGCTATGAGGAAACTGTAATAATGACCATATATTTCTCACAGCATTACTGTCTGCTTTCACTCTTTTATTGAACCCTCACTGTCCTCTGCTGAAGGTGTTCTGACTCCTATATCATGGGTAAGGGAAGTGCAGCTCTGAGAAGGGCCGTGGTTAGAGATCTGACTCAATCATGCCCTCCTGCAAGATCACTGAAGAGTGGTCTATCGATGATAAGCAGCTTGGGATCTCCCTCAGCTTACCTAGCTGGCCTGCTTCACTATGGGCTTGCTGGTGGCTCCATCAGTTAAGTCTGCCCACAATGCAGGAGACCTGGGTTCGATCCCTGGGTCGGGAAGATCCCCTGGAGAAGGAAATGGCAACCCACCCCAGTATTCTTAACTGGAGAATTCCATGGACGGAGGAGCCTTGTGGGCTACAGTCCACGGGATCACAAAGAATTGGACAGAGCTGAGTGACTAGCTTGCTTTCTTTCTCCTTCACTGTATGTAATGTATTTTCTAAAGAGTTTACTGAGAAACTGTGCTATGCTCCTCTAGACCGTTGCAGTTTTCAAACTTTGACCTAACTCCTTCCTAGGCAATGAGGACACTAAGACCAAGAGAGGTTATGTCACTTGCCTGGGCTCCCACAGCCTGCCAGTCGCAGTGCTGGCTTCACGACTAGGCCACGTGACTGAAGGGTGTGTGCTCTCCCCCACCACTCTGGGCCACGATTCCACGTGGGTAACGAGTCAGTCACCAAGCCTTCTCCTAGGCTGAGCAGTTTCCAAGCTGCTTTGAGACCTGGGCCGAGGTGGGCTTTCTACCTTTTCTTTCCCAGCCCCCTCTTTCCTCCACCTGTCCTCCTCTTTCATTCCTCTTTGTTTTCTGGTTCTTCCCAATTTATTGAGACAACCTTGTGGTCCCATACTTCTGCTGGCACAGGTCTCAATTCTGGTTAGAGGCTTCCAGGTCTGCGGTACTATTGACCAGTGGTTCCTAAACATGGTTGATTACGAGATTTACTGGAGGAACTCCTTCCCACCCCACCCCAAAAAAGCAAATTCCTAGGCTAACAACTCGGGATGCATTAGTACTTCTTCACATAATGCTGATATCACTCAGTTTGAGAAGGGTATCACAATATGCAATGGTCATAGTCCTGATTGTGATGGGATGGAAAGAGTTAAAACCTGGCTGAATTTAGTTCATCTGGATCCCTACAGGTAAATATTGACCTATAGCACTGGACTCTTGGCTTCAGTTCAGTTCAGTTCAGTTGAGTAGCTCAGTCGTGTCCGACTCTTTGCGACCCCATGAATCGCAGCACGCCAGGCCTCCCTGTCTATCACCAACTCCCGGAGTTCACTCAAACTCATGTTCATTGAGTCGGTGATGCCATCCAGCCATCTCATCCTCTGTCGTCCCCTTTTCCTCCTGCCCCCAATCCCTCCCAGCATCAGAGTCTTTTCCAGTGAGTCAACTCTTCACATGAGGTGGTCAAAGTACTGGAGTTTCAGCTTTAGCATCAGTCCTTCCAGTGAACGCCCAGGGCTGATCTCCTTTATAATGGACTGGTTGGATCTCCTTGCAGTCCAAGGGACTCTCAAGAGTCTTCCCCAACACCACAGTTCAAAAGCATTAATTCTTCGGCGCTCCGCTTTCTTCACAGTCCAAGTCTCACATCCATACATGACCACTGGAAAAACCATAGCCTTGACTAGACAGACCTTTGTTGGCAAAGTATTGTTTCTGCTTTTGAATCTATGCTATCTAGGTTGGTCCTAACTTTCCTTCCAAGGAGTAAGCGTCTTTTAATTTCATGGCTGCAGTCACCATCTGCAGTGAATTTGGAGCTCCAAAAAATAAAATCTGACACTGTTTCCATTGTTTCCCCATCTATTTCCCATGAAGTGATGGGACCAGATGCCATGACCTTCATTTTCTGAATGTTGAGCTTTAAGCCAACTTTTTCACTCTCCTCTTTCACTTTCATCAAGAAGCCCTTTAGTTCCTCTTCACTTTGCTATGTTTCTGCTCCCATGTGTTCAAAGGGTCTATTTTCAAACCCCATTCCTGCTGGAAATGAACATGTTCTTAGTTCTTCCATGATATGCTACCTCTGTGAAGGGAGTTGGCACTGGTAATGGTATTTAGGGAATAGCTACTGCAAATGGGACAGAGCTATTAGAAATCGTGTTTATTTAGCTAGCCTTCTAGAGGCTTCTATAGAAAAAGATAATTTAAAAATTTAAGCAATTAAGAAAAGTCATTAAAGATAATTTCCCCCCTTTGAAAATCTCAAACTGTAGTCAACTTTTTTAAAAAATTGAAATATAATTGATTTACAATGCTGTGTTCTGCTGTACAGCAAAGTGATTCAGTCATACATATATATACATATATATATACATTCTTTTATTAATATTCTTTTTCCATTATGGTTTATCATAAGCTACTGACTATTCTATGCTACTCCGTGCTACACAGTAGAACTTTGTTGTTTATCCATTCTAAATATAAAAGCTTACATCTGCTGACCCCAACCTCTCCCTGTATCCCTCCCCAGCCCCCTCCCCCTTGGCAACTGTAAGTCTGCTCTCTATGTCTCTGAGTCTGCTTCTGTGTCTTAGATAGGCTCATTTGTGCTATACTTTAGATCCCACAAATAAATGATATCATGGTGTTTGTCTTTCTGGCTTACTTCACTTAGTGTGATAATCTCTAGTTGCATCCATGTTGCTGCAAATGGCATTATTTTGTTCTCTTTTTAACAGCCGAGTAGCATCCCATTGTATATATATACTGTATCTTCTTTACCCATTCATCTGTTGATGGACAGTTATTAATAGGTTGCTTCCATGTCTTTGCCATTGTGAACAGTGCTGCTATGAGCAAAGGGGTGCATGTATCTTTTTTTTTTTTCATGATTTATGCCTAGAAGTGGGATTTCTTGGTCATATGGTAGTTCTATTTTTAGTTTTCTGAGGAACCTTCATACTGTTCTCCATAGTGGCTGTATCAACTTACATTCCCACCAACAGTGTAGGAGGGTTCCCTTTTCTCCACACCATCTCCAGCATTTATTATTTGTAGTTTTTAATGATGGCCATTCTGTCCAGTGTGAGGTGATACCTCATTGTAGTTTTGATTTGCATTTCTCTAATATTTAGTGATGTTGAGCATCTTTTCCTGTGCTTATTGGCCTAGACGTCTCTAAAGACATTCAGAAATTCATCTTGCTTTAAAATAACATATCTATCCTCAAATCCAGGCTTGCTGCTGCTTCTGATAAAGTTAATTCTGCTGATTCCTAGAAGAATCTGTTCAAAGGTAAATGGTTTCTCTGAGGTTCCTTCAAGTCTTCATTACTCAGAGCTTGGATGCTGCATTACATTTTTTTCACTTTGGTCAGTTTGGGCCATGGTTGCAGACCATGAGGAATAGAAACTGTTTATTCATAAGTCAAGAGTGTCACTGACACTTTCTGAATCTCGGAAGAGGATTAGTAGGGTAGTGGTGGTGGTATAAATGTCACACTAAATCTTCCCTTTTCACTGTGGCAGTTAACAATGCAAGTGCAATGATCTGAATATGTGAAGAAGCTGGAGATTATCTGCCAAAGGGCAGGTCCCTTCCTAATTACTGATGGAAAAATCATTGCTTTCTGTAGTTAGAAATCCACCCCTCTGCCAATACAGACACACACGAGTCAACAATATTCAACCAGGTTAAAAGAAAAAAAGAAGCATCTGTTCTGCTTTCCCTTAAGACACAATAAGGGAAGGATGGGCTTGCATTGCAGTAGGAGGCATGAAAATAAAACTTTATGAAGAATGTCCTCATAGGAGGGGTTGGGAAGCACTGAAGGATACGTGAGGAGAGTTGGTAGCATCCAGTTGATTTAAAAAATGAGAAAAAAAGAACGTGCATCTTGTAGACATTCAAAATATTTGCTAAATTGTATTCAAAGAAAGATGGCATGGATTTGAAGGGGATTGAAGACTACTCCTCCCCCAAATATGCCACTTTGGCATGATTATTTTGAGCTGGAGGCAAATGAGAATCAACAGATGCAGAAAGAACCCTTCTTAGATCTTCCCTTTCCTGACTACACACAGAAATTCCTGAGAAATGAGGACTGCCATAAATCCCCTCTCCTGGAGTAGTTTTATAGCCATACCCAGGAGGAAGACAGAAAGACAATTAAACTGGTCTGCAAACAAGCATTATTAAAATAGCCTTTCTCTTCCAGTTTCCCCTGGGTATTTCCTAGTCACTTTCCAACAATTTGCCACTCTAGCCCAAACCCGTTTTTCCTTTATCTTGTCATGTCTGCACAACTGATCATTCTTTGTTAAAAAGGTAGGTCAGCTCTCAGGCCCATCTCTTTTTGGGGGTCATTTTTCTATGAAGTCTTCCATGTGCATATATAATAATAAACCTTTCTCCTGTTAATCTGTCTTTTGTCGATCTAACATTCAGGCCTCCCTGCGCTAAACCTAGAGTATAGAGAAAAAGGGTGTTTTTCCCTTCTCCTATGGATTCATGTGAAAAGAACAACCACAACAGTAAGAATACAATTTTTTAGCCACAAGGACCCTCTGGGACAGTAATGATACCTATGTTTAAATCTCACCTTTGCCATTTATTTGCTTGAGTTATTTGATTCCTCTAAACCTTTATTTATATTTGTATGAACTGGTAATAAAATTAATACCTCATAGAGTAGTTATAGGCCTTCTCTGGTGGCTCAGCAGTAAAGAATCTGCCTGCAATGCGGTAGTCGCAGGAGATGCAGTTTCAATCCCTGGGTTGGGAAGATCCCCAGGATCCAACATCTGGCATGGCAACCCACTCCAGTATTCTTGCTTGGAGAATCCCATGGACAGAGGAGCCTGGCAGGCTACAGGCATAGGGTTGCAAAGAGTCAGATACAACTGAAGCAACTCAGCATGCATGCACTCAGAGCAGTTATGCATATAAAGCACTTAATATAGTATGAGGCACTTCTATGTATATATTCACATGTATGTATTTTTCCCACCTCTTACGGAAAAACCCAAACAAACTTTTCGGCCAACCCCTAATATATTATATATATACACATTATATTATTATATATATATTATATATATATTATATATTAGGCTTCCCAGGTGGCACTAGTGGTAAAGAACCTGCCTGCCAGTGCAGGAGACATAAGAGATATAGGTTTGATCCCTGGATCATGAAGATCCCCTGGAAGAGGGCATGACAAGCCACTCAACTATTCTTGCCTGGAGAATCCCATGGACAGAGGAGCTTGGTGGGCTACGGTCCATAGGGTTGCAAAGACTGAAGTGACTTAGCACACACACATGTGTGTGTGTGTGTGTGTGTGTGTGTGTGTGTGTATGTTAACCTGTTCCTCATAGTTTGGGGTATGGATTAGATACTTGAATGGCTTGCATGCACCTCTGTTTAAAGACAGCAACTATAAATTGACAAACATTTTGAGATTTCTTTGAGCCCTATGATTCCAGTCTTGTGTAGCCTCTTCAACAATATTGTTTTATGCAGAGGCAAAGGTTGTTTCCTAGATTGTTCAGAAGGGGACTGAGATAGGTGACACTTACATTCAGCTCCCTAATCAGATTAGATCACTTGACATTTTCGAATGAGCAATAAGTTGATAAATGATGAGGGCTGGTCACTGTCACAGTTATTAATGAGACGGCCTACCGTCTTGATGATAATGAATTCTGATGAAGGAAAAGAAATAACTTCTGGGCAAAACCTGCCAATGTGCATTCACCATCTGGTTATTGCCTCTACATTTTCCTGGGCTCATGTCAAAGAGGAGACTCAGGACTTAAAAGCCGGGATGAACATCATGCAAAGACAGGGCCTGGGGTTGCAGTATTTGAGGGTGAGGCTTAGGGCAGAGCACATCAGTGTCATGGAGCTCACCGCTGGGCTGCTTTTACGGCCCTCCAGAAACAGGTCGGAATGGCAAAGCAAGCGTGTGTGTGGCCTTGCCAGGTTTTAGTAGGAAAATTCTGCCACTAAAAGCCCCGCCTCTCATGGTTTTTTGACATGAAAGGTCATGATTGGGAAAGGCAATAAGATTTTTCTGCCCATGAAACACCTCTGAACATGATTAACCACGTGACTTAGGAGGTAGTCCTAGCAAATGAATAAGCTTCTCTTGCTAGCGACGGAGAAGCTGCTAGAATAATCCAACATACATCACAGTCAGCTGGAAAGTTACCCTAGGGGTCAATAGTGTCAGTCTCCTGCCTCTAGGCAAGTCTGCTTTCAGACTAGGCCAAGTATACAAAATTCAATTCTATTTCTCAGCCACCTTCCCTGATAACCAAGTAAAAGCAGGTGCTTAGTTCAGACTTGCCAAGACATAGAATTGTAGTTGCTACTTATCTGTATTTTATAATTTCTGAGCTTTACTCTATTGGAGAAGTGCAGCCTGGGAAAATGCAGAGAAAATATTCTCTTTGATACCAGTCCAAAAAAGAAATGAGCTCCTTAAGAACTACAGCTTAAAAATCTCACGGAATTTGTAGGTTTGTGGCATCGTCTTATTTCTTACCTCCACCCACGTGACTCAGCTGAATAGGCCTTCTCTCTTCCTTCTGCCAACCTGCCCACTCCCAGGAATTTTGCATTTAATTCTGGGAAACTGGTCTAAGAAAAGGATGAGTCTTTAAGCCAATTATATGCTGAAATGTCCTGGGTAGGAGTGTGTGAGAAGTGGATCTATAGCTTGAGGGAAAGATGGAAAAATAAAGTCAGGCTCTTCTTTCCCCCCAAGCCACTGGTCCAGGAACATCATGAACTTGGTAACTAGATATGCTTTTAAAGACAGCCCTCCTATTTTAGAAATGGATTTTCTAGCCGCTTTAAAATCAGTATAGCTGCGTACCAAGTAAATCAATGAAAAATACTTTGTGTGCCAATTTGTGCCAAAGATACATAGCTCCCTTAACAATGTTCAAGGGCAAGGAAATGATCAACTTTCCATATCCAGTGAAACCAGAATCATCTTTTAGGTATTTGTTTCTTGTTTGGAGATAGCAGAGGACAGAGAGACCTGGCATGCCACAGACCAGAGGGTCGCAAAGTCGGACACAACTTAGTGACTGAACAGCAACACATCTTGTTTGGGCTGTGGCTTTGTGGCATGACTGTTATCTTCTTGCTTCCTTCAGTGATACCTGGCCTCTAAATATAGGGGAACCCCCACCCAACGCAGTAGTCGTAGTTTATCTCCTAACCTCTGCTCCCAAACACACTTCTGTCTGTCACAGTAGCTCATTAGGGCACTGGGCAGCTCCAAAACAACATCTACTTCTGCTTCACTGACTACACTAAAGCCTTTAACTGTGTGGATCATAACAAACTGGAAAATTCTTTAAGAGATGGGAGTACCAGACCACCTTACCTGTCTCCTGAGAAACCTGTATTTGGGTCAAGAAGCAGCATTTAGAACCCTACTGGTTCAAAATTGGGAAAGGAGTATGTCAAGGCTGTATATTGTCATCCTGCTTATTTAACTTCTATGCAGAGTACATAATGCGAAATGCTGGACTGGATGACTCACAAGCTGGAATCAAGATTGCCAGGAGAAATATCAATAACCTCAGATATGCAGATAATACCGCCCTTATGGCAGACAGCGAAGAGCAATTGAGGAGCCTCTTGATGAAGGTGAAAGAGGAGAGTGAAAAAGCTGGCTTAAAACCCAACATTCAAAAAACTAAGATAATGGCAGTCTGGTCCCATCACTTGATGGCAAATAGATGGGGAAACAATGGAAACAGTGACAAATTTTATTTTCTTGAGCTCCAAAATCAAGAGCTCAAGACAGTGACTGCAGCCATGAAATTAAAAAATGCTTGCTCCTTGGAAGGAAAGCTATGACAAACCTAGACAGCATATTAAAAAGCAGAGACACCATTTTGCTGACAAAGGTCTGTTTAGTCAAAGATACGTTTTTTCCAGAAGTCATGTACAGATGTGAGAGTTGGACCAGAAAGAAGGCTGAGCACCAAAGAATTGATGCTTTCGAACTATGGGGCTGGAGAAGACTCTTGAGAGTCCCTTGGAGAGCAAGGAGATCAAACCAGTCAATCCTAAAGGAAATCAACCCTTAATATTTGTTGCAAAGACTGATGCTGAAGCTGAAGCTCCAATACTTTGGCCACCTGATGTGAAGAGCCGGCTCATTGGAAAAGACCCTGATGCTGGGAAAGATTGAAGGCAAAAGGAGAAGAGAGCAGCAGAGGATGAGATGCTCAGATAGCATCACCGACTCAACAGACGTGAATTTGAGCAGACTCCAGGAGATAGTGGAGGACAGAGGAGCCTAGTGTGCTGCAGTCCCTGGGGTGCAAAGAGTCAGACACAACTTAGCAACTGAACAGCAAGAGCAAAGGGCAGTGGACTGTATAAAAACATGTGTGTCTGTGTGGCAGGGTGGTACATTAGTTTCCCAGGACCACTGTAGGAAATTTCCACAAACTGATAGTTTAAAACAGCAGAAGTTTGTTGTTTCACAGTTCTGGAGGTTTAGAAGTCTGAAACCAAGATGTCAGCAGGGTCATGTTCCCTTTGAAGCCTCTATGGGAAGATCTGTTGATTCTTCTGGGGGTTGGTGGCAGTCCTTGACATTCTTTGGTGTGCAGGTACATCGCTCCAATCTTGTCTCCCCTTGGCATTCTTCTCTGTCTCTATGTCTGAATTCCCTTTTTCTTATAAGGACATTAATCACTGGATTAAGACCCACCCTAATTCAGTATGACCTCATTTAAACTTGATTATGCCTACAAATCCCTACTTCCAAATAAAGTCATAGGTTCCAGGGTTAAGACTTGAGCACATCTTTTTGGGTGACACAAGTCAACCTACAACAGTGGGTATTTTTTGGAAACAGGAATCCCGTCCTAGTTCCATCTGTATGTTCTCCTAAACTGCAAAGTCTGGAAGCCTGAAAACTATCTTCTTCAGAATTCCTGGTGTGAGAGTTCTGCCTTATTTTGCGCCAATAAGAGTCATTTGTGCAATGAAGTTGTTATTGCTCCGTAGTAGCAGCAGGTAAAGATACATGCATTGATAGATATGAGATATGAGATTTTGCAATAACTTTTGGTGTCCTCCTGTGAATTGTCTGCTTTGGAGCTGCAGTAAGCTGAGGTCATCAATGATAATTTTCTGATACTCCTATAATTCCAGGCTTCTTGAAAACGAATGATATCTTTCCCTGATTTTCTTTCTTCAGCCTTCTCAACAGTTTTGTGAGCCTTCCATTTCCTAAATTAAATCCCTTCCTTGAATTACTTTGAGTGGTTTTTGTTTTTCTGACCAAGTCCTGTTTTATAGAGTGTGCTTGTATGGATGTCACGCTTCTCTTGAGAGATGACTCAGAATTTCTAAAGGCATGGTTTGGTTTGGTTTAGTCACTAAGTCATGTCCAACTCTTGCAACCCCATGGACTATAGCCTTCTTGGCTCCTCTGTCCATGGGATTCTCCAGGCAAGAATACTGGAGTGGGTTGCCATTTCCTTCTCCAGGGAATCTTCCCAACCCAGGAATTGAACCCAGGTCTCCTGCATTGCAGGCAGATTCTTTACCAACTGAACAATAGGGAAGATATACATACATAAAGGCATACATAATCTTAAATTTAATCTGTATTAAAATTCCCTCTCAGCCTCCTGAGGAGTGGAGAAACACTTTGCCCCTCATAGGCAGTTGAGAACCCTGTGTATAATGATTTTGGACTGTCATACTATACTTCACAGAGAAATAGAATGAGATTTTCTTAGAGAAGGCCGTAGTCTTCAGTATACTTCATGAGGTTACATTACAGTAAAATAAATACTCTCTAACCCCATTGCTCTTAAATTACCATGGAAACTGCACAGAAAAGAACGTGTATTAGTTTTTCTGCTCAAAAATCTTCTGTGGCTCCCTATTGACTGATGAATTAAATACAAATACTGACCTGAAATTCAAAACCTTTGCTGTATAGTTCACTAGAATATGAACTGCCTGCGGACAAGGACTCTCACTGTTCCATCCTTACCTGTAACTGCCTGGCACATAGCAAAAAGAAAAAAATCTTTTTTATTTTTTCTGTTTGGCCATACTGCATGGCTTGCAGGATCTTAATTTCCCAACCAGGGACTGAACCCACATCCTTAGCAGTGAAAGCATGGAGCCCTAACCACTGGACCACCAGGGAATTCCCTGCAACACATAGCAACTTTTTAATAATCGTTGTGTAATAAATGAATGCACTTGCATTTCTAAATATTTGTTGTCATTGCTCACCTGCATCCCTATAGACTGAAGTCAAACCGGTCGTCCTTTCCCAAACATCTTTTTGCTGTGCATTTGCTCATATTGTTGCTCTTCTGTGTAATGGTTTCCCTCTCTCACCTCTTCCTTTGTTGAAATCCTAGCATCTTTTAAGACTTGTCTCAAAAACTATCCCCCTCCATAAGGCTCTCCTGGCCTGTACCCTTGAATGGGTGGGATCTCTCCTTGCTTTAATCTCTCCTGAGCTTAGTTAAACCTGAGATGTAACTGACATACTGAGACCTGGGTTTGATTCCTGGGCTGGGAATATCCCCTGGAGAAGGGAGTGGCTACTGACTCCAGTACTCTTGCCTGGGAAATCCCATGGACAGTCCACGGGGTCACAAAGAGACAGACAAAATTGAGCAACTAAGCACAGCACACAGTATACATATATATATTTGTCTACTGTATTAATTTGAATATACTTTCTCATACTTAATTACTTTTTAGAGCAACTTTGGACTTATGGAAAATTAAGCAGGCAATATGCTCGCCCTGCATGGTTTCCCCATATCATTACTTATTGTGGCAAAATATACATAACATCAGATTTACCATTTTAATAATTTTTAAGTGTACATTTCTGTAGTATTTAAATACATTTACATTGTAGTCCAACTATCAGCACCATCCATCTTCAGAGCTTTTTAATCTTCTTAAATTGAAATTGTGTACCCCATTAAACAGTAACTTTTCGTTCCCTCTTCCCTTAGTTTCTGGTAACCTTTATTCTACTTTCCATCCCTGTGAATTGCCTATTTTAGATAACATGCAAGTGGAATCAGGCAGTGTTTGTTTTTTTGTGTCTGGCTTATTTCACTTAGCATAATGTCCTCATAGATGGGGAAACAGTGGAAATAGTGTCAGACTTTATTTTTTGGGGCTCCAAAATCACTGCAGATGGTGACTGCAGCCATGAAATTAAAACACGCTTACTCCTTGGAAGGAAAGTTATGACCAACCTAGATAGCATATTGAAAAACAGAGATATTACTATGCCAACAAAGGTCCATCTAGTCAAGGCTACGGTTTTTCCAGTGGTCATGTACGGATGTGAGAGATGGACTGTGAAGAAAGCTGAGCACCAAAGAATTGATGCTTTTGAACTGTGGTGTTGGAGAAGACTCTCAAGAGTCCCTTGGACTGCAAGGAGATCCAACCAGTCCTTCCTAAAGGAGATCAGTCCCAGGTGTTCATTGGAAGGACTGATGCTAAGGCTGAAACTCCAGTACTTTGGCCACCTCATGCAAAGAGTTGACTCCTTGGAAAAGACTCTGATGCTGGGAGGGATTGGGGGCAGGAGGAGAAGGGGACGACAGAGGATGAGATGGCTGGATGGCATCACTGTCTCGATGGACGTGAGTCTGAGTGAACTCCGGGAGTTGGTGATGGACAGGGAGGCCTGGCGTGCTGCGATTCATGGGGTCGCAAAGAGTCTGACACGACTGAGCTACTGAACTGAACTGAACTGAATGTCCTCAAGTTTCATACATGTTGTAGCATGTGTCACAATATCATCCCTTTTAAAGGCTGAATAATATTCCATTATATGTAGCTATAACACTTCTTTAATTCATATACCAGTGGATGTTTGGGTTGTTTCCACCTCTTGGCTATTGTGAATAATGTTGCTGTGAGTCTGGGTGTACAAATATCTGTCCAAGTCTCTGCAGTTCTCTTAGATGTATACCCAGAATTAGGATTGTGGGATCATATGTTAATTCTATGTTGAATTTCACTGTTTCCACAGTGGCTGTACAGTTTTACTTTTCTATCAGTATTTCACTCAGTGCTCCAGTTTCTCTACATCCTAACAAACGCTTGTCATTTTCTGTCTCCCCTATTATTAATATCTTGCATTACTGTGGTATGTTTGTTACAATTAACAAATATCGATATATTATTACCAACTGAAGTCCATCAGTTCAGTTCATATCAGTTGCTCAGTCATGTCCGATTCTTTGTGACCCCATGGACCACAGCACGCCAGGCCTCCCTGTCCATCACCAACTCCCACAGTTTACTCAAACTCATGTCCATTGAATTTTTGATGCCATCCAACCATCTCATCCTCTGTCATCCCCTTCTCCTCCTGCCCTCAATCTTTCCCAGCATCAGGGTCTTCTCAAATGAGTCAGTTCTTCACATGAGGTGGCCAAAGTATTGGAGTTTCAGCCTTAGCATCAGTCCTTCCAATAAACACTCAGGACTGATCTCCTTTAGGATGGACTGGTTGGATCTCCTTGCAGTCCAAGGGACTCTCAAGAGTCTTCTCCAACACCACAGTTCAAAAGCATTGATTCTTTGGTGCTCAGCTTTCTTTATAGTCCAACTTTCACTTCCACACATGACTACTGGAAAAACCATATCCTTGAGTAGACAGACCTTTGTTAGCGAAGTAATGTCTCTGCTTTTTAATATGCTGTCTAGGTTGGTCCTAACTTTTCTTCCAAAGAGCAAGCATCTTTTAATTTCATGGCTGCAGTCACCATCTGCAGTGATTTTGGAGCAAAAATATAAAATCTGACACTGTTTCCCCATCTATTTGCCATGAAGTGATGGGACAGGATGCCATGATCTTAGTTTTCTGAAAGTTGAGTCCATAGTTCATATAAAATTTCACTCTGTGATAGGTTTTGGCAAATGTATAATGTCACGTAACCACCATTATAGTATGGTACAGAGTAATTTCACAGCTCTAGAAATTCCCTGGGTTCCACCTATTCATCCCCCTCCCTCTGAAACACTGGTAGCTCCTGATCTCTTTATTGACTGTAGAATTTTCCCTTGTCCAGAATGTCATTTAGTTGGAATCATAGAGTATGAAGCCTTTTTACATTAGTTTCTTGCTCTTAGCATTCAGATTTCTTCTATGTTGTTTTTTAATGTGTTGATAGCTCATTTCTTTTCATTGCTGAATAGTATGATATTTTATGGACATATGGTTTGTTTATCCATTCATCCATGGAAGGACATCTTGGTTACATTTTGGTTTTGGCAATTTCTCATGTACTTTTTAACCTTTTATCATACTGAAAATATTTTATCTGCTATTATCATTTTTCTCATTCAAGTATCATCAGCCCCTACCTTCTCTACTCTATTAGATGATATATTCCTTGACAGCAGTGCCTAATGCCTTTCTCACATGATTAGGCATAAAGCAGCGATAAAAGTGCCTTGCCCATAATAAGTACTCAGCACATGAGGTTTGAAATGAATAGATATTTAGATTTTCCCACTCTGCTAGAGGGCCTGGGGCCTTTAGGGAAGTTTTTCAGGTTCATGAGAGCTGCAGGCCTGATCACAACAGCTTGTCATAGCGTTGTAGGACTTTCATCATCTGTTCTTCAAGGACAATCGTGTTAGCTCTCTTAAGGTTGAGACAGACTCTCATACCAAAGAAATGATCAAGATTAGCTTTTGGCTGAGTTTCCTTCCCTGATATTTGCTGAGCATGTCCTGGTCATCATGAGGGGGCAAGAAGTAAGAAAGATGTGTTCTGTAGAGTTGGGGACTCAAACAAGGAGCCCAGGGAGGCTCAGTATGGAGCCCCACGCTGTCAGAACGCTGAACTAGAACGCAACAGAGATCCCCTTCTCGTGCCATCCTCAGATCCAGCTAGCGCTGTGAGGAGCATTGCACTCGTAGCTAAGGCCATCCCAACCTGCACGTCCAACCTCCACTCACGGCTCCTTGCCACAAACAGCCTCCCTTTGGTCTCCCCTCAGGCCCATATGTATGCTATACCTATGTGTAGCCCTGGAGTTGGCTTTAGGAGGAGGGACCTGGGGAAGGGGCCCTCAGAGTTCTGGAGGCAGGCTCATGGCCTATGGGCAGGGAATTGTGGGATCCTACATAGATCTAGGCCATGAGCTAGAAGGGAGGAGTGAGATCCTTGTGGGCACATCCTCTTAGCACCCTAAACTCCTCATCCAGGGAGCAGAAGCAAAGATGAAGGAGGGCTCGAGCACGGCCTTCCAGACTGTAGACTCCAGGGCAAGGCTTGGCTGCCCAGGCCTAAGGTAGTATGAGACGAGACCTCACTGAGGCCAAGAAGCCAGCAAAACTCGGGAAAATACATTGTGGGTCAGAAATGAATAGCTACCGCTTTAGATTTGGAAAGAACCTGTAGCTTGTATTACAGTTGCTCTTGAATCATTGATATAGAGAATTTCCTCACAAATTCTACCCTGCAGAAGGGTGGGTGGGTGGGGGGTACAGAGGTGGGGCAGGTGCAGTGATGAGCTGGAGCAGACTCACACCAGCTCTCAGAGCCAACTGTTACATTTTCAGGAATCTTGCTATTTTTAGAAATTAAATGATATAAACTTAGAGTTAAATACCTTACATTGAAACAAAGATAATGAGTATGTAAATTCTGCTTCCTAATTGTTTCACCATTTTTACTATTGTCTGTTCCTGGAGTTATTTCTATCCACTGTATCTATGTGGGAGAGATACTACATAATGATGTGCTGTTTGTCCATTTCTTCCCGGCTCCATCACATCACATTTGATGGCATCACCCTGGTAACTTGAAATTGATCATGGTAGGGATATTTATTAATATAACAGAGAAATTGGTGAACATCCCAAGTCAGGGTCTCTTCCTCTGTTGCTCTCGTGCAAGCCTAGCAGAGGCCTGTGCACCATTCTTCGTATTTATTATTCTTTTAAAATATTTATTTGAATGCCCTGGGTCTTAGTTGCAGCATTTGAGGTCTAGCTCCCTGACCAGGGGTCAAACCTGGGCCTCCTGCATTGGGGGCTTGGAGTCTTAACTCCTGGACCACCAGTGCACCATACTAAATCTCTTTTCTAGGCTCTTCAGCGCCATCACACTTGGCTTGCATCTGGTCCTGGTTTCTGCTCAAACCCTGTCCCTTGTCCTATCCCAGTGGGAGGACACACGTGAATAGCCCAACACGTTGCAAGGTCAGATTCACCTGTTTTTGAACAGACCCTGCCATGTCTGTTTATGAAGGAGAATCTTGAGACTGCAGGGTGAGTTGTTATAAAATTTGCCTCTATTCCCGTGTTTATGCAGGTGAATAGGACATCCTCAATAGCGTAGAAGGGGAAGAAGAGAAGACAGAGGGGTGGGGTGGGGCTGGAGAAAAGGGAGCCTCAGCAGCTAAGGCTGATGGAAGAAGCGTGGCGGTTGTCATCACAGCCCTCCGTGCCCAGACCCTGATTAGACATCGGCTGCACTCGGGCCTGTGCACGTCACAGGGATACCACTTCGGGTTCTTCCCTCTGTTGTTTCTCTGTCTTCATCCTACCTGTTATTTTGACCCCAGGAAAGGAGGTGTTAAGGGCACCGCAGGAAAGAGGGGAAGCGAGACTTTAAGAAGGGAGCCAGTTGCCCATCTGCTGCCTCTGGAGAGAGGAGGAGGTGAAAGGGGAAGGCAAGGGTGAGACACGAGTAGCTCTGTGACCAAGCCCCAGCACCCTAGAGGTGCACTAAGGTGGCTGGAAGTTCTGGCCAGAAGCATGAGGGCAGCAGGATGATGGCTGGAGCCAGGAAACACCAAGGCCACCAGGCTCCTCCTGTTACGGGTACAAAGGCACAAGAACTCAGCCTTCTAAGTCCTGATCCAGTGCTCTTTATGACAGTCCTCTGGTTTTCTTTTCTGTTTTTTCCAGACTGTGCAATTCTAAAATGTGAAAGAAATCAAAGTGAGGTTGCTCTGGGTATGGTGGAGGTGGGAGCCAGAACTCCCACCCGATCTCACAGCTTTTAGCATCTTTCCCTAAACCACCCCTCCTCAGAACACAGCTCAAAAATCACAGCAGAGAGAGACTCCACTGCCTCTCACATCTCATACCTTGAACTTGTTACTATAAATAAAGCAGGAACATTACCATGGCAACCTGTCTGTTTAAATGGCCCCTTATAGACCAGATTAGCCAGGATCGATCGTGCTTCCTGAATGCAGAATGACTTTCCCTTTATAACAAAAGTTTGAGCAAATTATAGAATAAACCCCTGGGAAACGATTTCTGAGTCAATGCAGTTAAACTGTTATCTGCAGCTCCTCTTAACCGCCCATCGGAAGACGCTCCTCAGAGTAATGCGGTCTCCAAGCCCGTGCTGTCCAAGCGGCTGTTATTCACTGCTCCCTTCTGTGGCCTCATCCCCAGCAAGCTCTTCCTGCTGTTCCACATGTGTCATTAGAAAGGACACTTCTGTCTGTAACATCCTGCTCCCCCCGGGCTCGGGTGTCATGTGACGGGGTGCTGTCTTCAGAGATGGACCGATTTTAAATGACACTCCCCATGCAGGCTTGCGGAAGCAGATCTCAGAGCAGATGTAGGCCCAGGCCTCCCCCAGCGGGGGGCTTATTAAGAGGCATTAGTTAGCCTTGAAATCTGTGCTAGTCTGCCATTGTTCCCTGAACACAAGAGCCTGGAATTCCTTTCTTCCCTCAGCAAAACCTGGAGAAGAAGCTCAAGGAGTTTGGCTCAGTTTTGGCTGCATTTTCGAGCAGGAAGAGTTGAATATGGCTTCCTCCCTCCCATGGACTGAATCCTGGGTCCCCAGTTCTCTTCCAACTGAAGAAATTGCCTGAAATTCTGTCTTTTATTTAAAATGCAGATACTCCTGGGAAGGGTAGCAATTTAAATAAATTCCCACTAAGGTGTCAGGCTGGCATCTTGCTGGGCAGAATGGAAGGGTGGTGGATGTCTCCCTGCAGTGTCCCTATAGTGGCCTTTTACCCAACCCTCGTCTAGCCCTCCTAGCAATTCTGAGTTGTTGTTGTTCAGTTGCTCAGTCATGTCCGACTTTTTGCGACCCCATGGACTGCAGCACGTCAGGCTTCCCTGTCCTTCACTATCTCCCAGAGTTTGCTCAGACTCAATAGAGTCGATGACAAGTTGATGCCATGGAGTCGATGATGCCATCCAACCATCTCATCCTCTGTTGCCCCCTTCTCCTCAAGAGAAGTCTGTATCATTTCACCAACCTCTCTCTTTTTACATCTCCCCCTGCCACCCATAGCCCCCTGGCTACCACCATTTATTCTCTGTTTCTATGAGTTCGACTTCTTTTTTTTTGATTCTACATTAGAAGTGGCACCATGCAGGATCTGTGTTTCCCTGTCTGGCTTATTTCACTTAGCATAACCCTCCAGGTTCATCCATGTTATCACAAATGGCACAGTTTCCTGCCTTTTAAAGGCTGAATGATATTCCATTGTGAATGAATGTACTATGTTCTCTGTAACCATTCATCTTCCTGTGGACACTTGAATTGTTTCCATACCTTGGCTATTGTGAAGGATACTGCAATGAACATGAGAGTGAACATGGCTCTTTGGGATAAGTGTTGTTTTCTTTGTATATGTATCCAGAAGCGTTGGTTTATATGATAGTTCTATTTTTAATTTCTTGAGGAAACTCCCTACTGCTTTTCATTGGGCTGTGCAAGTTCATATATTTCCACCAAGAGTGCTCAAGTGCTCCCTTTTCTTCCTATCCTCACTAAAATTTGTTATCTCTCATCTTTTTGATGGGTGTCCTAACAGGTATAAGGTGATGTCTCATGGTGTTTTTGATTTTCATTTCCAAGTGATTAGTGGTGTATAGCACCTTTTAATATACCTGTTGGTCCTTTGTCTTATTTGAAAAGTATCTGTTCAGGTCCTTTGCGCATTTTAAAATTGGATTATTTTTTGCTGTTGAGTTGCATGAGTTCCTCTACAGGCATATCTTGGAGATATTTTGAGTTTGGTTCCAGACTGCTCTAGTAAAGTGACTAACACAGTGTATTGAGTCACATGAATATTTTGGTTTCTTGGTCATGTAAAAGTTATGTTTACACTAAGCTATAGTCTATTAGTTGTACAAAAGGATTATGTCTAAAAATACATAATGCTTTACACCTTAATTATGCCTTACCATATTCATACCTTAGTTAAATACCGTAATTCATACTTTAATTAAAAAATCCTTCATTGCTAAAAAAATGCGAACATCAACTGTCAACAACAAGCTTGCCACAAACCTTCAAGTTGTAAAAAATAGTTCCTCTTTTTGACAGTTGATTGTTAGTGTAGAGAAATGCAACTGATTTTTGCATATTGATTTTGTTTCTGCTTCCCTTGTGGCTTCCCTGGTGGCTCAGCTGGTAAAGAATCTGCCTGCAATGTGCGAGACCTGGGTTCAGTCCCTGGGTTGGGAAGATCCCCTGGAGAAGGAAAGGCTACCACTCCAGTATTCCTGCCTGGAGAATTCCATGGACTGTACATTCAGTCTCGACTGAGTGACTTTCACTCACTTTGTATATCCTGCAAACTTGCTGAATTCATTTATTAGTTCTAGCAGGTTGTGTGTGTGTGTGTGTGTGTGTGTGTGGAGTCTTTAAGGTTTTCTACATATAATACGATGTCATCTGCAAACAGAGTTTTACTTCTTCCTTTCTGATTTAAATGCCTATTATTTATTTACTTATTGCCTAATTATTGTGACTAGGACTTTCAGGACTATGTTAGATAGAAATAGTGAGAGTAAGCATTCTTGTCTTGTTTTTGATCTTAGAAGAAAGGCTTTCAGCTCTTACTATTGAGGATAGCGTTATCTGTGGGCTTGTCTTTTGTGGCTGTTATGACTTTGGTAAATTAACATTTGTTATGTGGAGCGTAGAGTGCCAGATGGTGAGCTGCTATTCAACAGCAGACCACAGGGAAATTGAGTTTATTACTCACAGGTCCTGGAGGAAGAACGTGGCGTGCCTCAAGGGGCCACACGGCAGAATGTAGACAGAGAGATAGGACCTGAGTTAGGATGCCTGTGTTAGGGCCCATGGGTGGAGTGCTTTGGGGTTCCCGACTAGGGTCAGATTGGTCAGTTCATACCAAACGAGTGAGTTTCATGAAGCCCCTAGGGGGTCTCATTTAAAACATAGAGGCCCCTTAATGGGAGGCAGGGGAAATCATTGATGACAGGGGCTGTTCAGGAAATCATATTAGAAGCTAATGTTTTCTTGTGACTGTTTTTAATTCTTATTTCACTACTGACTAAGATAGTGTGTTGTTTTATTATGATTGAAAAACCACTTCTCTAAACTTTTTTTCTCCCCTTTTAAAAATTGGAGGATAATTGCTTAACAATGTTGTGTTAGTTGCTGCTGTACAACAATGTGAGTCAGCCGTATGCGTATATATATATATATCCCCTCCCTCTCGAATCTCCCCCCATGCCCCAGTCATCACAGAGCACCAAACTGAGCTTCTTGTGCTCTACAGCTGCTTCCCACTAGCTATCTATTTTACACGTGGGACTGTATATGTGTTAATGCTACAATGATCTAAATTTTGGTAAAAGATTTTAAACAAATACCCAGGAATTGGTGATTTTGAAAGTAATGTTAAAGAAAAAATTATTCTGACACTTGTGAAAATGGCAAAGTGAAAGCAAAAGTGTTCATTACTCAGTCATGTCCAACTCTTTGTGACCCCATGGACGATAGCCTCAGCCTACGGAATTCTCCAGGCTAGAATGCTGTGAAGTGGATTGCCATGCCCTCCTCCAGGGATCTTCCTGACCAAGGGATCAAACCTGGGTCTCCTGCATTGCAGGCAGATTCTTTACTATCTGAGCCAGCAGGGAAGTCATGAAAATGGTAAGGAAGACTTTCTTCATGACTATGAACATGAACTTGGACAAACTCTGGGAGACAGTGAGGGATGGGGAGGCCTGGCGTGCTGTGGTCCATGGGGTCATAAAGAGTCAAACATGACTGGGCTACTGAGCAACAACAAAAACATTTTGAGAAGTGTCAAGTCTATTGCAACAGTGGAGAGAGATTGGGCACAACTCCAAATACAGCAAAGACAGCTGGGAACTTACAGCCAAAAAGCAGAGTGGAGGGAGAGTCAGTGGACAGAGAATTACTAATAAGAGACATTGAGAATAAGGGGATGCCTGCTAAATTGACCTAACAGGATTCTTGCCAAGATGGGGCTATCCAGGCTCAGCAAGCATGGGTACCAAGATTGAAGCTTAGTTGAGAAGGACTCAGGGACCCTGACTAAGGTTTGGTCAATGAGAGAGGCTTTGTGAGAGAGATGATACTGAGTTGTCTGGAGGATAAGTAAATAAACTAACTGAAAAACAAGTTATTACTCTTCTGTTGACATAAGACAATAAAAAGATATTTTACCTGCAAAATGGATTTATTTGGGGACAGCAAAGACTTATAATTCAGGAAATGCAGTCATTGGCAAGCCACAGGCAAGACGGGAGAACCAAGGAGGGGAACATGCTTTTGTAGTGGAGATGGGGGAGTTGGGAGGGGCTGTTATAAACAAAGAGTCCACTGGAGGAAACGAAAAGCTTGAAGTGCAGTGACTTTTCATTGGTTGAATTGTGACAGACTTCAATTGGTTGGGCTGTTACTGGTTAAGGAGAAATTCTTCCTTCCTCCTGCTGGGTAGTAACACAGTAAGCTTCATCCTGTTGGAGATGCAAGGTGCATCTCTTCCCATTGGGTGTGCAATTGATGTCAAGTGATAGGGTATGAGAGCTGCCTCTTCTGGCCTCCCAGTTTCATTTTGTTTTATTGGAGTATAATTGCTTTTTAGTGTTGTGTTAGTTTCTGCTGTACAATGAAGTGAATCAGCATTGTGTATACATTTATCCCCTCCCTCCTGGGCCTCCCTCCTCCCACCCCCTCCAATCCTACGCATCTAGGTCATCACAGAGCACCAGGCTGATATTCCTTTGCCTTATAGCAGGTTTCCATTAGAATCTATTTCACACCTGGTAGTGTGTGTATGTCAATCCTAATTTACCAGTTCTTTTCACCCTCCCCTTCCCCAACTCTGCCCCCGTGTCTGCATGCCTGTTATCTATGTTTGGATCTCTATTCCTGCCCTGGAAATAGGTCCATCTGTACCATTTTCTAGATTCCACATATATGCATTAATAATACATGATATTTGTTTTTCTTTTTCTGACTTATTTCACTCTGTGACAGACTCTAGGTTCATCCACCCAATTCCACTTTAAATAAGCTTTCTGTTTATTAGTTTTCATACCTCCAAGGAGTATAAGGAATGCTGCTGCTAAGTCACTTCAGTCGTGTCTGACTCTGCATTAAAAAGGATAACTTATAAACCTTTTTTTCCCCTTCATCATTGCATACCTATAAATTATAAATATCCCTCAGATCTTCATGGAGCCTTCAGACAGAATTAAGGCTTCGTCATCTGTGGCCTTACAGCACCTAGCTTATGGAGAATATGTGGCTCTCAGGCCATTATATCAGCTTAGCTGTTTGAGTGCCTACTTTTTTCTTGGTTATGAACACTGGGACAGGGGTCTTCTCTTTCATCTGTGTAATCTTAGCTTGGATAGTGTTCGACACATGGCTAGCCAAACTGCAAATGATCATTATTGACCTGGCTCAGAGAAAATGGCAATTTTTCCATTCAATATGGAAATTTATTTGAATATCTGTGCCTGTGTTGGGGTCCATGGCTGTCTTGTCCACTGAACCTGAAGCATCAGGAGGACTCAGAAGAAAGGTACCTGCTGATCTTGGTATGCTTTACTCATTTTAAGAAACTCAAAATGAAGGTTATCTTACATTGTCAAAAAGTGCTGACCGAAGACTCACAGTGAGTGTGTTTTTAGGGTAGTTTTGAGTTTTAACTGCTTCCAGTGGAAGGATCTGTTTTATTTCAGATTAAATTTAGAAAGAAACTCCAAAATTAAATTTAGAAAGAAAATCCAGAATTTTAGAAAGAGACTCCAGGATTTTTCTCTCAGTGCTTTGGGCTCCCTTGTGGTGAGATGAACTCAAGGAATTCTTTCTACAAAGTGTTTTATTAGAGTGGTGTAGAGAGGTTCTCAATCAGGAGTCAAGATTCTTGTGTGTGTTTTGTAACTCCACCACCAAGTTCAAGATCTTTTAGGAGCTGTTTAATGCCCAGCTTCAGGTTCATATGTAATGTGAAAAGGAATGGTTTGATAAGCCACCTTCCAGATGTAACATGTGTGTGTGCTTAGTCACTGAGTTGTGTCCAACTGTTTGCAACCCCTTCGGACTATAGCCTGCCAGGCTCCTCTGCCCATGAGATTAGTTTTCTGTGAGATTTTGGATTGCTGTTTTCTAGACAGCACCTTGATTTTTAGATCCTCAACTTTCGATATTTTCTTACTTTTCAGACTGTCGATATTTCAGAGCATTGTAATTATAGACATTTTCCCCGAGTGTGTCATGATAAGAATTGGATATAAGTTGGGTGTTATTTCGGGAGCATGGTTTGCATTATGGAGACAGAGAGATGGGAGAATTCTCATGAAAAGGAAAGAATAGCAATGAGGAGGAAGCACCCACAGAGAAAGGAAATAAGCCGCTGAGGAGCACGGTTGTTTTGTTTGAACTTCTTGCTTTGTTTTTGACATGACAATGGATGAAAAAGCTGATGAGAACAGGAAAGAAGTTCTTACTGCTGATAATGTTGGTGGCAAGAGAAAAAGAAAAACCATTACTCTCAAGCAAAAGGTAGACATATTCCTATGCTGGATTTGCAAGGTGTTGTTTAGGTAATATTGTCATACAAGAAAATGTTCCTCTGTTAGTAAAAATTCCACAGGCAAATATCTTTGATGAGTCTGAAATTCTCTAGTCTATAAGCTCTCATTTCCAGTGAAGGAACTAATTTTTTTTTTTTTTTAAACAAGCAACCAGCAGAAATGTACTGCTCATAGCTCTGAAGGTTGGGAAGTCCAAGGTCAAGGTGTCAGCATGGCCAGCCTCTGGTGAGAGCTCCTTCCTGGTTATAGCCAGCACCTTCTAGCTGTGTCCTTACATAATGACAGGGGCTCTGAAGCAGCCATTAAAAAAAAATAATTTATTTGTTTTGTTTTTGTCTGTGCTGGGTCTCTGTTGCTGCGGGGTTTCTAGTTGCAGAGAGCGGGGTCTTCTCTCTGGTTGCAGTGCGCAGGCTTCTTAACGTGGTGGTTTCTCTTGTTGAGGAGAACAGGTTCCAGGGTGCTCGGGTTTTGTCCTTGTGGCTCCTGGGCTCCCCTAGAACACAGGCTCAGTAGCTGCGGCGCAGTTGCTCCACGACATGTGAGATCTTCCCAGATCAGGGATAGAATCCGTGTCTCCTGCACTGGCAGACAGTTTACCACTGAGCCGCCAGGGAAGCCCCCGGAGCAGCCATTTTTATAATAAATGTTTTGATCATGTGTGAATTTTAAAACAATTAGAATCATTGGAATTATTGCATCATAGCAGAATAGACTTCATTTCTCAAGTCCAGCTACACAATTTGAAGGTTCTAGTACAAAATAAAAACATGGGATCTTTTGTTCCAAAAACAGGAAAAAAGTGTTGTTAAAGGCAAACAATAAAATGTAAAACCTTTTCCTTTCTTCCACAGTCTCTCTCTTGTCTCGTCAAGTGTTTTCTTTCATTTGCTCTTTAATGTCATTCTAAGTGAAGAAAGATTAAAAATTTAAATTGTTAGTGTGAATTTCACAGTTCATCTTTATATGGTGCAATCCTAGTTTTAAATGCAAATATAAGAGAATTTAACTCACGTGCAGAGTAACTGAAGCCACACACATTGTATTTCATAGCTGGTATATGCGTATGTATTTATGTATTGTATTCTTAACGAGAACAGTGGAAATGCTACACAAAGCTAACTCATCTGTGTTCATTTCACTTCTTGATATGGGTACATTCTGCCAACACTCTCTGCCTTTGGCATGAAAGTGAAAGTTAAGTGAAGTCGCTCAGTTGTGTCTGACTCTTTGTGACCCCGTGAACTGTAGCCCACCAGGCTCCTCTGTCCATAGGATTCTCCAGGCAAGAATACTGGAGTGGGTTGCCATTTCCTTCTCCAGGGGATCTTCCCTACCCAGGGATTGAACCCAGGTCTCCTGCATTGTGGGCAGATGCTTTAACCTCTGAGCCACCTGGTGAGTAAAGAAGGTCTGAAAGGAAAAGGAACATGAGTTGACTGGCTTCTCTTTTTTCCCACTCTTATTTGCCATCATTTTTGAGGGAAGTAATCAGATAAACAATGAAGCAACCTGAGTAAGAAAGAATATGATTGAGTTCCTTGCTGGTTTGTGTTCCTCAGAATGCCACTGCCTTCTTTCTGCATGTGGAGCAAGTTCTGGTTTAAAGAAAAGTGTGGCCTTTCGGGGCTGTCTGTGCCTCTGTTTGCCATAGATGTTAACAGTAATAATGTTTGGCCAAATATCTGGACATTGTGGCACAACCAAGTTGACATGTAGAATTAACTCTCACAGCACCCAAGTACGTGAGGTAACAAGGTAAAGAAAAGAGTCTGTGTTTGTGTCCAAGCAGCCTAGATAATCCTGTTGTTACTATTGTTCAGTCGTTAAGTCATGTTTGACTCTTTGTGACCCCGGGGACTATAGCACACCAAACTTCCCTATCTCCCAGACTTTGCTCAGACTCATCTCCATTGAGTCAATGATGCCATCCAACCATCTCATCCTCTGTCGTCCCCTTCTCCTCCTGCCCTCAGTCTTTCCCAGCATCAAGGTCTTTTCCAATGAGTCAGCTCTTCACATCAGATGGCCAAAGTATTGGAGCTTCAGCTTCAGCATCAGTCTTTCCAATGAATATTCAGGATTGATTTCCTTTAGGATGGACTGGTTTGATCTCCTTTCTGTCCAAGAGATTCTCAAGAGTCTTCTCCAGCACCACAGTTTGAAAGCATCAGTTCTTCAGCATTCAGCCTTCTTTATGGTCCAACTCTCACATCTGTATACAACTACTGGAAAAACCAAGGCTTTGACTACATGGACCTTTGTTAGCAAAATAATGTCTCTTCTTTTTAATATGCTGTCTAGGTTATAGCTTTCCTTCCAAGGAGCAAGAGGAAAAGATAACCCTGAGTCAGGTTAAATCCCATTGCATGGTGGTACTGGATCCAGGTATAACAAGCCTGTATGTGTAAGAGTGTGTGTGTGAGAGAATGAGAGAGAGAGAGAGTCACACACACACAGACACACACACACACAGACACACATACACACACAGTGTGGGAATGTGTTTGCCAAGGACGCATTTCTTTTCTCTTATAGACAATGTACTATTGATCTTCGTTGTTTCCTCACTATCTTCTCTCCAGGGGCTGGGCAGGTCCTAAGATACAGTGCTTGGAAATTTTGAAAACACAGTGGTTAAGATGTAAGGCTATGGACTCTGGAGCTATGTTGTCTGAATTTGAATCCTGGAATTGCTGCTTACTAACTCATAAGACTGCAGGCTACCCCCTTCACTTCCCTTGCCTCAGTCTTCTCGACTGTAAGATGAGGATAATCATAGAATTTATCTCATAGGCCTGTTGTGAGGGTTAAATGAATTAATTTATGTAAAGTGCTTTCAACAGTGCTTAGTACTTGCTAATGGCTCTGTGTTGTGCTGTTTTTCAGAGAGCAGGGACTCAAATGTTGAAAATCTGTTTGTAGAATGATTTGTATGTACTGTGAAGATTGGAAGCAGGCAAGAAAGAGAAGTGAGTACTGTCACAGCTTGTGTTTCATGGAATAATAGCCATCAACAGATGGCAATGGAGAAAGAACAACGATCAAATCAGGGGACATTCTTTTCCCAATGCCGGGACAGATTTTTCCCTCCAGTCTCCTGAGTAAAATCACATTAGAAGATTGGGCCCCTGGGTTCAGTGGGGTGGGCTGGCAGCAGCTTGGTGGGGTCCAGGAGGGCTCAGCGGCTCTTAAAACCTACACTGGAGCTGAAGGATTTCCTTCTCAGAGATGCAACTGGCTGGCAGGATCCATTTTGGTCTCCGATGTCTTCTCTTGCTTGTGGCTCTGCTTCGAGCCTGGCATTTGTGTCTTTGAGGTTGGCAACTTTCTCCTTTTCCAAGCTGACTCATATGAGAAGAGGAACCCTTCCGACTCAGTTGCGTTTTAGGGGTCATTTCAGAGGAGGCTGGAATTGGCACTGAAATGGGGTTTGGACGTGGAGGATTAAAGCAGAGGGCTGATACGTATGCGTGTATGTATGTACACATGTGTATTTAGGGTGATGGGAGTGGCTGGAAGGACAAGCGGATGAAGGGGTGTTCATCCGAACAGGGCAGCATCCAGGAAAAGGAGACTTCTGCTCCCCAGCTCTTCCTTCTTAGACGCAGCACTCTTAGATGGCTTGGTAGTTGCGGCATACAGCACTTTCTAGTTGCAACTTGAAGGTTTAGTTGCCCAGGGGCATGTGGGATCTTACTTCTCAGACCAGGGATTGAACTTGTGTCTCCTGAATTGGGAGGTGAATTCTTGACCACTAGATGATGAGGGAAGTCCCTCCTGCTCCCCACTTCTTACCGCATTTCTCTTTTCCTCTTTGTGAAGTTGGTAAACAAATCATTCACTGGAAGTTCAGGAAACGTTTAACTTAGGTCATAGATTTTTACCTCCAGTCTTTGTGACCTTTAAAATGGAGCACACATCCCCCACTGGGTGCTGAGGCTGTCTGAGGAATTAATTTAGTCATTACAGTTATTTCACTCAAAAGGAAGAACTCTCAGATTCGCTCAGGGACTAAATGCTATTGATAATCTCAAAAAGGTTCCTGCCCCCTCCCCGCTTGTAGGTTGTAAAAAAGTGAAAGTCGCTCAGTCACGTCCAACTCTTTGTGACCCCATGGACTACACAGTCCATGGAATTCTCCAGGCCAGAATACTGGAGTGGGTAGCCTTTCCCTTCTCCAAGGGATCTTCTCAACCCAGGGATCGAACGCAGGTCTCCCACACTGCAGGTGGATTCTTTACCAGCTGAGCCACAAGCGAAGCCCAAAAATACTGGAGTGGGTAGCCTATCCCTTCTCCAGAGCATCTTACTGACCCAGGAATTGAGCCAGGGATTCCTGCATTGTAGGCGGATTCTTTACCAACTGAACTACCAGGGAAGCCCCTTGTAGATTATCTGTGGGTACCCTTCCTCTGCTCCCCAGCTGTCTGCTCCCCTCCTGCTCGGGTATCAGGAGTTTGCTAGGAGGAGGTCAGAGGTACAGGGAGAATGTGTATGGGGGTGCATGGTCGGTGTAGGTGTGTGTGTGTGTGCTAAGTCACTTCAGTAGTGTCCAACTCTGCGACCCCATGGGCTGAAGCCCACCAGGCTCCTCTGTCCATGGCGATTCTCCAGGCAAGAATACTGGAGTGGGTTGCCATGCTCTCCTCCAGGGTATCTTCCCAACTCAGGGATCAAACCCAGGTCTCTTACATCTCCTGCATTGGCAGCGGGTTCTTTACCACTAGCGCCACTTGGGAAGCCCTCTGTGTAGGCATGGGGTGACTTTTCAGAGTTAGGGAAAGAAAGTCTTCAAAAGACCTCTTAAATTTTGTCCTATTATCCTTTTCCTGTTTATGAGGAATAGAAATGAATAGTACAAAATCACTACGTAAATTTGAGAAGATACAGGAGGAAGGAGAGCTGGAGAGGGCAGGGTTAATTTTCAGTTGCTACTTTGAAACTTGAAAGGGAGGCAAGAGGGAAGGAGAGTGTGAGAGACAGAGAGCTCACTTCCTCACTCTCCTTTCCAGAGGTGAGGGGGGCATCCCCAGAGTCATCAGTCGTGGGGGACCCCTGCTGCCCTGGCCCCTGGCCGAGCCTCCCTGGCTGGCTCAGGAGGACTTGCTCTGAGTGTCCCCTCTGGAGCTGCGGGAGGGCGCGTGGAGAAGGGAGCTCAGCCCTGACTCCTGTGTCAGCTGGGCCTCCCAGGTGACACTTGGCAGCCAGCCTGGGTCATTTGCATTTTCACAGCCAAAGGGCTGCTCTCAAGATGTTCTCTGCAGATATTTAAGTTGCTGGATTCCAAAGCATCTCCAGGGCACTCGGGCCCCGCTTCCTCCATATGGTCATTGCAGCAGACTTCATGTTTCTTAATTATGGAGAGAATGTTGTTGGGACTTTGATGCCTATGGGGATTATAGTAATAACATCAGCGCGGGTTCTTTCCTTCTCGTCCTCCTTCCCTTCTTCTGTCACTTCCTCTTCCCTTCTTTCAAGCTTTTGAGATATGTCCATTCCTGGAAGGAAGACAGAGCCCAGTGGCCTGGTCCAGGCTTAGCCATCCTGCCTCCAGATGCAGAAGGAGGTGTCTTGGGTAGACAAGCTTCCCGTGTTAAGATATTGCAGTGGTCAGTCAGTTCAGTTCAGTTCAGTTGCTCAGTCGTGTCCAACTGTGCATCACCAACTCCTGGAGTTTACTCAAACTCATGTCCGTCGAGCCAGTGATGCCATCCAGCCATCTCATCCTCTGTTGTCCCCTTCTCCTCCCGCCTTCAATCTTTCCCAGTATCAGGATCTTTTCCAGTGAGTCAGTTCTTTGCATGAGGTGGCCAAAGTATCGGAGTTTCAGCTTCAACGTCAGTCCTTCCAATGAATATTTAGGATTGATTTCCTTTAGGATGGACTGGTTGGATCTCCTTGCAGTCCAAGGGATTCTCAAGAGTCTTCTCTAACACCACAGTTCAAAAACATCAGTTCTTCGGCTCTCAGCTTTCTTTATGGTCCAACTCTCACATCCATACGTGACTACTGGAAAAACAATAGCTTTGACTAGACAGAATTCTGTTGTCAAAGTAATATCTCTGCTTTTTAGTATGCTGTCTAGGTTTGTCATAGCTTTTCTTCCAAGGAGCAAGCGTCCTTTAATTTCATAGCTGCAGTCACCATCTGCAGTGATTTTGGAGCCTCCCAAAGTAAAGTCAGCCACTGTTTCCACTGTTTCCCCATCTATTTGCCATGAAGTGATGGGACAAGATGCCACGATCTTAGTTTTCTGAATGTTGAGTTTTAAGCCAGCTTTTTCACTCGGAACATTCTTTGTCGTCATTTGCTATTGCAGCTGTAACAAATTACCACAAATGTCGTGCCTTAACACTCCTTGTTTTCCCACAGTTCTATAGTCATAATTCTCAAAATAGGATCGCTTTGAGGATCCTCTGTTTAGATTCTCACAGGTGTTGGCAGGGCTGCATTCCTTTCTGGAAGCTCTGGGAATGAATCTGTTGCTATGTTCATTCAGGTGGTTGGCTGAATTTGGTTCCTTGGGTTGTTGGACTGAGATTTCCTTGGTGGCTGCCGGAATTGGGTTGGGGGTGGGATTGGGCTGGCCTTTGGCTCTTAAATCTGCCTGCCCATTTTCCATCTCATGCTTTCCATGTGGCCCACCTCTTATGCTTGAAATCTCTGTGATTTTTTTTTCCCTTTCTGGTGCATCACATTGATTTCCAGCCAGAGAAAATTCTGATTTTTAGTTAAGGCTTAAATGATTAGATTGCATTTACCTGGATAATCCAGGATAATCTCCATATTTTAAGGTCATTGATTAATGACCTTCATTCTACTTTCAAAGTCCTTTTTGTAATTTTTTTTAAATATAATATATTCACAGGTTCCAGGAATGGGGGTGTGAACATGGGGGTGGGGAGCATTGCTTGAATTACTGCATTCTATAAATAATTCATTGACTGTCTCTGCTGCCCAAGGGTGAGAAAACATTGCGAACTTTGCAAGGGGGTCTGCCCACCATGTCCACTGGATGCTGGGAAGGACTGAATGAAGAGCATGAGGGGACCTGAGGCCAGATACAGGACACTTCCATCCTTTAAAGGGAAGTAAAGTCCACTGGTGCAGCTCAGAACCGCTGAGCTGGAGAGACTGTTGGAGATAAGAACCTGCCTACCCCATCAAAATGGGGCCATGGAGGCCCAGAGAAGTGGCATGTCTTGGCCAAGGTCATGGTTACACCAGAAGCAAAGAGTTCTGAAAGCAGTCTTTGTAAAGCCTGACGGGGGCTTTTCAGATTTAAACATGGTTTTTTAGATCTTTGGCCTTTTTGAACTTTACCTTCAAAGACAGATGGTTCAGACAGACTGCATAGCCTTGAAAAGATAAGTGACTGTGGCTTTCTTGGCTCTAGAAAGCTCAAATCAATAGCATGATGGCTGGGGCATATGTGAGCATGACTGTGGCCTCTCTGCAGCCTGGGGATGCTTGGTCATGATAGCCAGCAAAACATGCCCCATCTTATTCTTACAACTCTGCTGAGAATAATTCTTATTCTAACCATTTCTGCTGGGGGGTCCTGGGTACTCTCGTGGCCAGACCCCATTTCCCTCCTTGGCATAGCCACCAGCTCTCAGGACAATGAGAAGACAGGAGGCCTGCTGTATGAACTGTTCTGACACCTCTGGTGGAGAAAACGTGGAGCGGAATTTCTCTGCTTATTGCTCGCGGAAGGTGGCGTTCCCCCAGGCCAACAGCTCTATTTCAGATCAGCCGGTGGCAAGTGGTTCAGTAGAGACGGCTTCATTGTTCAGGAGCTTTATTCTCAGGTCTCTTGCTCACCCTGGGCTCCTTTTTATCTGAGTCTAGAGACATCCAGCTCCTGGGGGTTTACATAAAGCAAAGTGCTCTCAGGCTAAGAATATATCCACCCCCTTCCCTGGGCGATGTGCCTGGGAGGTGAGGAAACTGACTCACTGCATATCTGACTCTATGAAAAGACAAATATATGAAAAAACTACTGGATTAATGACAGGAAGAATTTGGATATTTTTAGCATACAAGGGCAGAGTTAGTTGCGGTAAAGTCCTAGAAGATGGAAGCTTCTATTTGGAAAAAGAGCTGTTTGCCTTCAATGTTTTAGATGTATTTAGCAGTGGGGGCTCTTGAGTGGCAAGTGAGGCAGGGAAGGGGAAAACTGCAGTGGGCAAATGCCCCGTGGTGATCTTAGCAAGAGCAGAGCAGAGTGGTATGGGGATTTGTCTGTGAAGCCCGGCATGGCCGGCCTTCTCACAAACCAGAGACTCCATTTGATCCCCAGAGTACCTCTCTGCTGGTACAAGTGAGACGCTGGGCTGGCAGTCCAGCACCACGTCTGCCTGGGTACAAAAAGCAGGGAAACTTGGGCTGCAGGTGAGCTATGGGTATGTGGCCACCCGTGAAAGCACCCCGGAGACTTCTATAGGAGTCCCCAGCCTCCTGTTGCCATTCTGCCTGTGAGAGGAAGCGGGTCTGTCCCCCAGAGCTCATCCCTTGTGCCCTGGTAGGCATGATGACTACTCACTTGGAGATTTCTGTAGATTTCTACTACTCCCTCCTGAAAGATCCCAGGGGTTTCTCCTGCCTATTAACTGAATACACAGTTCTAGAGAACACGCAAAGTGTTAACAAAATGGCGAGTGTCTGTCACTGAAGTCTTGGTACGTGCCAGTCAAAGGTTACTCTTTGGGCAATTTGTTCCTAGGGAAAAACTCTGCTGGTTCTGTATCCAGTAGCCATTCTTATCCCCTCTTGCTGGTATAATCAACGTCCTGCTATTGAAGACACTGAAGATTCCTTCTCAAGTGGTACACATGGCAGCTGGAATCAATGATTTTAGAGCCAGATGACTAAAGTGTGAATCTCAATTCCAGCACTTACTCACTGCGACCTTATTTAACGTCTCTATGCCTCGGTTTCCTCATCTGTAAAGTAGGCACAATAGTACCACATCTTTAATAGATCGCTTTGAAGAGTAAATGAGTTAATGCACAGAAAGTGACTATGACAGTAGCTGGCATGTAAGAAGTATTCAATCAATGTTAGTGATTATTGTTATTATTGCTATTATGTCCCAGCCTCTTCTGAAGTTTGGGTGTAGGCATATTACATATTACTGGCCAGGTGGCTCTGTGAGGAAGTCTACTGGGGGCTTCTGGACCATGCATTGGAAGTCATGGGCATTGTCCATTTGGTTGCTTTTGAACAGGTCTGAAACTGCAGAGGCAATTCCAGCCGTGGAACCATCTGTCTTTGGATATTTTATTATATGGAATTAGTAAATTGTTTTTATTTCTTAAGTCTTTTCAACTCTTACAGCCCAAAACATCGTAACTGATGCACCTATTAGTAGTAATGGCACAGAAGGCCTTGCTAGAATTACAGCTAATACTTATTAGAATTAGTGCATTTAAGCCATGTGTGGAATTAAATGTATGTGACAGTACAGTTAGGATGGTTCTTTGCTTTAAATTATTAAAAAAATTTAATACTAATACACTCATATGGTAAAAACATCAAAAAGTATGAAATGACATACTTTAAAAAATAAAAAACCTCCCTCCCACATTGATCATTTGTGTTTTCAGTTCTTAGGTCCCAATGGCCAGATTACCACTGTTTTATTTACTTTTCCAGAGATTATGAAAATAAACACATGCATAAAGCAAATACATCATTTTCCTCCTTTGTAATATAGATGTTAGCAGAGCTATCACCAATCTAGATGGCATATTAAAAAGCAGAGACATTACTTTGCCAACAAAGGTCCATATAGTCAAAGCTATGGTTTTTCCAGTAGTCATGTATGGATGTGAGAGTTGGACCATAAAGAAGGCTGAGTGCTAAAGAATTGATGCTTTTAAACTGTGGTGTTGGAGAGGACTCTTGAGAGTCCCTTGGACTGCAAGGAGATCCCACCAGTCCATCCTAAAGGAAATCAATCCTGAATATTCTTTGGAAGGACTGATGCTGAAGCTGAAGCTCCTATGCTTTGGCCACCTGATGCAAAGAACTGACTCACTGGAAAAGATCCTGATACTGGGAAAGATTGAAGGCGGGAGGAGAAGGGGACGACAGAGGATGAGATGGTTGGATGGCATCACTGACTCAATGGACATGAGTTTGAGCGAGCTCTGAGGGATGGTGAAGGACAGGGAAGCCTGGCATGCTGCAGTCCCTGAGGTTGCAAAGAGGTGGACATGATTGAACAACTGAACAACAACAAATACTATACACGTCATTCCCTGGTGGCTCAGGGGTCAAGAATCTGCCTACCAGTGCCTGCCAATGCAGGAGACATGATTTCAATCCCTGGGTAGGAAAGATCCCTTGGAGAAGGAAATGGCAACCAACTCCAGTATTCTTGCCTGGAAAATCCCATGGACAGAGGAGCTTGGAGGGCTACAGTCCATGGGGTTGCAAAAGAATTGGATGTGACTTAGTGACTAAACAACAACACACCATTCCGTACCTTGCTTTTTTCACTTAATATGTTTTAGTGAGTTTTTCATATCAATATATAAAGAGGTGTCTTATTTTTTTAATAGTTACAGAACACTTCATTGAGTTTATTTAACTAGTTCTCCCCTGACAAATATCCAGATTCTCTCCAGTCTCTCCCTGTTGACTGTAGTGCTGCAATTAATAAGGTGTATGTATGCAATTGTAGATATGCAAATATATATGTAGGGTAAACTCCCCAGAGTGGGATTGCTGGAACCAAGAGCACATACATTTGGAATTTGATAGCTATTGCTAAATTGCCCTCCATCTGGGTTGTGAAAATTTATACTCCCACCAGCAACTTATGACCGTGCCTGGTTCCCACAGCCTTGGCAATGGAACATGCTATCACATTTTGGAATTTGGCCAAATTTATGGTGAAAATGATATCCTAGGGAAGTTTTAATTTGCATGTTCCTTACTATGAGTAAAACTGAGCATTTAAAAATAAATTTTGGAATAATTTTCATGTTCTTTGAATTGTCTGTTTATAGTATTTGTCCACTTTTCTAATGGGTTATTGGCCTTTCTTCTTATTAATCGCTAGAGCTTTTTATATACTAGGAAGATTTTTCTATGTCTGTGATGAGTTGTAATTATGTTTCCCAGTTTGTCTTCGTTTTTTTCTTTTAATGATGGAGTTTACTTTTGTTAGGCCAAAATTTAAAATTTTGATTTTATGTAGTTGAATGTATTGATATTTTTTTCATGGTTTCTGGATTTGGGATCATAGTTAAAAAGCACTCCACACTCCTAAGATTATGAAAAATTGTCCCATCTATTCACTTACTACCTTGACAGTCAGTCATTGACTGACTGACTGATCGATTATTTATTTATTTATTTTTGGCTCACCAGGTCTCCTTTGCTGTGAGTGGGCTTTCTCTGGTTGCAGCGAGTGGGGCCTCGCGTTGCGGTGCACAGGCTTCTCGTGGTGCTGGCTTCTCTCGTTTGGGAGCACGGGCTCTTGACATGGGGGCTTCCGTAGTTGCACCTCGTGGGCTCTAGAGTTCAGGCTCAGTAGTTGTGGCGCGGGCTTAGCTGCTCCGTGGCGTGTGGGATCTTCCCGGACCAGGGATTGAATCTGTGTCCCCTGCATTGGCAGGCAGATTCCTATCCACTGCGCCACCAGGAAAGTCCTGATTTATTTTTTATATTAAAAAATTTGATCCATTTGGAACATATCTTAGAACACAGAGAGATATGAGTACATTAACATTGCCCCTATAGCTACCTGGGCTTCCCTGGTGGCTCAGACAGTAAGGAGTGTGAAAGACTTAGGTTCGATCCCTGGGTTGGGAAAATCCCCTGGAGAAGGAAATGGCAACCCACTCCAATATTCTAGCCTGGTGGGCTACTGACCATGGGGTCGCAAAGGGTCAGACACGACTTAGCGACTTTCACTCACGTATAGCTACCTAATTGCTCTACTGTTATTTGAGAGTTCATTTTTCCCACTGACTTGCTGTTCTTTTTCTGAATGTTACTTTCTCTTCTGTCGGTTTACCTGTTTATCAGCCAGTATTTTGTTGCTTTATTTACTGAGCTTTGGAGAATATTTTTGTATCTGGTAATCCCTCTTCTTTGATTTTTTAATCAAAGCTTCCCTTGCAAACCTTGTTTACTTATTTCCCAGTATGAACTGTAGAATACCTTTGTCTGTTAAAAAAAACCTGTTTACAGATTTAATGAGATTATGCTGAGTTTAAAAAATTATATTAGGAATATCAGCATACTCTTGATAAAAGAAATGAAAATGACATTAAGCCATCTTGTCTAAAAATATGATATGCTTTCCAATTTGTTTATATATATTCTGTGTCCTCTGGAATTTTCCTGATGAATTTTAAAAATTATGTGCTTATTATTGAATTTATTTCTAAGAAATTTATCTTTCTTGTTATTATAGTTCTTGCTAATATAAATGGAATCTTTTTCTATATTGTAATTTTCTAGCTTCTAAATTTTGACTTAAATTTTTTTAAGTTGAAATATACTTGACATACAATATCATATTAGTTTTAGGTATAAAATATAATGATTTCATATTTGCATACGTTAAGAAATGATCACCAGGATAAGTTTAGTAACCATCTTTCCCCACACAAAATTATTACCAAAATTACATATTCTTTATGCTGTATATTACATCTCTGTGACTTACTTATATATACAGCTGGAGGTTTGTACTTGTTAATATCCTATACTTATTTTGTCCATCTTGCCACTCACTTCCTTCTAGTAACCATCCAATTGTTCTCTGTATCTTTGAGTCTGTTTCATTTTGTTTTGTTTGTTTGTTTTGTTAGATTCCACATATAAGTGAGGTCCTGTAGTATATGTCTTTCTCTGTCAGACTTATATTACATAGAATAATGCCCTCTAGGTCCATCCATGTTGCCACAAATAGCAAGATTTCACTTTCATGGCTGAGAAATATTTTACTGTGTCTACATATCACATCTTCTTTATCCATTCACTTATCAATGGACACATAGATTGCTTCCATATCTTTGCGATTGTAAATAACGTTTCAATGAACACTGGAATGAATCTATCTTTTCAAATCAGTGTCTTTCGTTTTCTTTGGGTAAATACCAGAAGCAGAATTGCTGGATATGGTAGTTCTATTTCTAATTTTTTGAAGAAACTCCACAAGTTTCTCTATAGTGGCTGCACCGATTGACATTCCTACCAACAGTGCACAAGGGTTCCCTTTTCTCCACATCCTTGCCAACACTTATTATTTGTTGTCTTTTTAATGAGAACAATTCTGTCAGGTGTGAGGTGGTATCTCATTGCAGTTTTGATTTACATTCCCGGATGATTAGTGTCATGTATCTGTTGGCCATCTATATGCTTTCTTTGGGAAAATGTCTATTTAGGTCATCTGCTCACTTTTAATCAGGTTGTTTGGTTTTTTGTGTATGAATTCTTGGTATATTTTGGATATTAATCCCTTTTTAGATACGTAACTTGCAAATATCTTCTCCTATTTGGTAGGCTACCTTTTCATTGTATCAATACTTACCTTAGATTTGAAAAAGCTTTTTAGTTTTATGTAGTTCTATTTACTAATTTTTGCTCATTTCCCTTGCCTGAGGAAACATATTAAAAAAATTGCTAAAACCAGTGTCAAAGAGTACATTGCCTATGCTTTCTTTCAGGCGTTTTTACTTTTAAGTCTTTAATCCATTTGATTTTTATTTTTTTGGTATATGGTGACAAGATAGTCCAGTTTTGATTCTTTTGCATGTCAGTTCAGTTCTGTCGCTCAGTCGTGTCTGACTCTTTGTGACCCTATGGACTGTATCACAACAGGCTTCCCTGTCCATCACCAACTCCTGGAGCTTGCTCAAACTCAAGTCCATCAAATCAGTGATGCCATCCAACCATCTCATTCTGTCACCCCCGTCTCCTCCTGCCTTCAGTCTTTCCCAGCATAAGTGTCTTTTCCAATGAGTCAGTTCTTTGCATCTCCTTTTGCATATAGCTATTGAGTTTTCCCAACACCATTTACAGAAGAGGCTATCTTTTCACCATTGTATATTATTGCCTATTTTTAAAAATATATTAGCTGACCGTATAAGCATGATTTTATTTCTGGCTTCTCAATTCAGTTTCATTAATCTATGTAATATTTTCATGCCAGTACCATACTGCTTTAGTTAATATAGCTTTGTAGTATAGTTTTAAATCAGGGCATATGAATCCTCCAGTTTTGTTTTTCTTTCTCAAGATTATCTTAGGTGTTTGGGGTCTTTTGTGTTTCCATACAAAAAGAAAAGTGAAAAGTTGGTTCTGTACAAAGATTGATAAAATTGCTAAACTTTTGCCAAGAGCAATCACAAAGAGAGAAGGCAAAATGTAATAATTTTAGGAATGAAAAAGGGGACAAAACTACAAATACTACAGACATTCAAATGATATGATGAACTACTGTATTCCAATAAGTTGGGCAACTTTGTTGAAACTGATACATTTTTAGAAATAACTTAGCAAAACTGACAGAGAATAAACAAATTGTCTGAACAGTCCTATAGGTTTAGATATTCCCATATGATAAACTTCAGGTCAATATGACTTCATCAGAGTTAAAATTACTGTAAAAGAATAAAATTAATACTGCTCTTAGATAAACTCTTCTAGAGAATAATAAGAAGAAAAGCTTTCCAACTCATTTTAAGACACCAAAACCTGACAGTTCTTTACAAAAGATGAAAATTACAAAGCAATCTCTTTCATGAACAGAAATGCAAAATCCCTAAACAATTTATTAGCAAATTAAATTCACTGATATAGAAAAAGGATAATATATCATGACTGTGCTTTATTCTATTAATGTGATACTGATTTTTGCATTCAAAAGTCAATCAATGTAACTCATGTCATTAACAAAATAAGGGAGAAAATTGTACAGTTATCTTAATAGGCAAAACAATCTTTTATTTCATATAATTTCAACAGCTGTTTATAATAATAATAGCAACTTCTTAGAAAACTAAGAATGGAAATGTTACTGAGTCCAAGCTTGTACTTCTTACTGCACAACAGGCCAATAAATCTAGAGACAAGTTCTTGGGGCAAAGAATAGTGACCTTATTTGGAAAACTGGAAGACTGAGAAGACGGTAGACTCATGTTCCAAAGAACCACCATTCCTGAGTTAGAATTCAGGCTTCTTTAGTACTAAAAGGGGAGAGAGTAAAATCAGACATATCCTGGTTCCTATCAGCCTCCAGAGGATTTGTGTTAATTTCTTCCTTCCTGCAGTCATTCACAGGGTGGTCCTGGTCAGGATATTTCCTGTGAGCTAAACAAAAGAACCTTAGCTTAAGCTCATTATCTGGAAGGTAGGGTTCCCAGAAATGATCCGTTATGTATAATTTGGTCTTCCCTGGTGGCTCAAATGGTAAAGGATCCACCTACAATGCAGGAAACCCAGGTTCGATCCCTGGGTTGGGAAGATCCCCTAGAGAAGGGAATGGCTACCCACCCCAGTATTCTTGCCTGGAGAATTCCATGGACAGAGGAGCCTGGCTGGCTGCAGTCTAATTGTAGCCTATAAGCATAGCAAATGTATAATTAATAATTTATGCTTATAGGCTACATTCCTTTAGTGATTAACTTGTAATGCAATGCCAAATTCTCTCACTCATTACAGAATATTTTTAACTGAACAAAAATATGTACAAAAATGTATAGCAAGCATCACACTTAATGGTGAAATATTGACTGTTTTCCTTCAGGAATTGAAAGTGGGACAAGTGTGCTTGCTATTACAACCTCTATTCAACATTGTGTTGGAAGTTCTAGGCAGTGCAATAGGTGATGCAATTTTTTGAAAGGGTAACTGAATTGGAAGTACCGTTATTTATAGATGATGTAATCCTGCATATAGAAAACACAAAAGAATCTACAGATAAACAATTGACATTAATAAGTGAATTTAGTAAGATCACTGGCTAAAGGTCAGGATGTAAGAATAAAACAGATTTTTCCATTTCAGGAACAAAAAATTAGAAAATAATTTTTAAATTATCATTTATAATGACATCAAAATGTTTCCAATATCTAGTACTCTAATGAAAAGATGTGCATAAGACCTCCACAATGAAAACTATAAAACATTGTTGAGAGACAATTAAAACCTTAATAAATGGAGGGATGGATTATGTTTATGGACTAAATAACTTAATAAAGATATCAGTTCTTTGCAAATTGACCTACAAATTCAATGTAGTCCCATTCAACATCCTAGCAGCTGTTTTGGTGGAAAGTGACAAGTTGACTATCAGATTTGTATGGAATTGCAAAGGGCCATGAATAATCAACACAATTTTGAAGAAGAAGTAAGCTGGAGGACTTATAATAAATATCAAGTCTTATTTTAAAGTTGTAGTAATTTAGAAAGCAGTGCATTAATTCAAAGATAATCATTCCTTCTCCCCATTAAAAAAACAGGTGGAATAGAGTTCAGAAATAGACCTACATGTATATGAACACATGATTTATGACAAAGGTGGAATTCTAGAACAACAGAGAAAAGATGATATTTTGAATAAATGGTGTGGGGCCAATTATATATTCATTTGGAAAAAACAAACCTTAACCTCTAATACATAAAGTAAACAAACTTCAGGCAGTTTGTAGAACTGTGAAAAGTAGAGCAATAATATTCTGGAAAATTCCACATGGGAGTGTCCCCATGACCTTGGGAGGACAAAGATTAACAAAGCACAAAAACACTGCTCAGAAAAAAAAGATGTACAAGTTGGACTACATCAACATTAAGATCTTCTATTCATCAAAACACCAGTAAGAGTTGGAAAGTCAAGTCGCTGAGAGATGTTTGCAGTACATGTAACAAAGGGATCATTTGCAGAATATGAGAAGGCCTTTTTGTACCAATAAGAAAAAGACAATCTAATTTTAAAAGTGGGCGGGGACTTTTCTGGTGGCCTAGTGGTTGGGAATCTGCCTTCCAATGCAGGGGACACAGGTTCGAGCTCTGTCAGGAAACTACTGTCTCACATGCCATAGGAAACTAAGCCCAGGCACTGCAACTGCTGAGCCCACATGCGCTGGAGCCCACACCCCACCTGGGGAGAAGCCTGCTCGCAGTCTGCGTACTGCAGTAGGACCCAATACAGCCAAAACAAACAAACAAATAAATTTTTTTAAAAAGGCAAAAGACCTGAAAAAGAACTTTGCAAATGAGGATATTTAATGTCTGCTAAACATATGAAACAGGCTGGTTCCAAATAGGAAAAGGAGTACATCAAGGCTGTATATTGTCACCCTGCTTATTTAACTTCTATGCAGAGTACATCATGAGAAACGCTGGGCTGGAAGAAGCACAAGCTGGAATCAAGATTGCTGGGAGAAATATCAATAACCTCAGATATGCAGAGGACACCACCCTTATGGCAGAAAGTGAAGAACTAAAGAGTCTCTTGATAAAAGTGAAAGAGGAGAATGAAAAAGTCAGCTTAAAGCTCAACCTTCAGAAAACAAAGATCATGGCATCCAGTCCCATCACTTCATAGGAAATAGATGGGGAAACAGTGGAAACAGTGTCAGATTTTATATTTTGGGGCTCCAAAATCACTGCAGATGGTGACTGCAGCCATGAAATTAAAAGATGCTTACTCCTTGGAAGGAAAGTTATGACCAACCTAGACAGCATATTCAAAAGCAGAGACATTACTTTGCCAACAAAGGTCCATCTAGTCAAGGCTATGGTTTTTCCAGTGGTCGTGTATGGATGTGAGAGTTGGACTGTGAAGAAAGCTGAGCGCTGAAGAATTGATGCTTTTGAACTGTGGTGTTGGAGAAGACTCTTGAGAGTCCCTTGGACTGCAAGGAGATCCAACCAGTCCATTCTAAAGGAGATCAGTCCTGGGTGTTCATTGGAGGGACTGATGCTAAAGTTGAAACTCCAGTACTTTGGCCACCTGATGCCAAGAGTTGACTCATTGGAAAAGACTCTGATGCTGGGAGGGATTGGGGGCAGGAGGAGAAGGGGACGACAGAGAATGAGATGGCTGGATGGCATCACTAACTTGATGGACGTGAGTTTGAGTGAACTCCAGGAGCTGGTGATGGACAGGGAGGCCTGGTGTGCTGCAATTCATGGGGTCACAAAGCGCTGGACACGACTGAGTGACTGAACTGAACTGAACTGAAGCATGTGAAAAACTGCTCATTTTACTGGTCAGGGATATTTAAATGGAAAACCATGAAATACCCCTTTGCACTTGCCAGAATCACTCATACTAAAAAAAATACTGAAAATATAAGTGTTGTCAAAGATGTGGAAACAGTAGGACTCTCAGAACCTCCTGGTGGGTGTGTAAACTGATACAACCACTCAGGAAAAGTTTGACACCTTCTTAAAAAGTTAAATATACACATACTCTGCATGTGTCTGTGCATGTGTGCTAAGTCGTTTTAGTTGTGTCTGACTCTTTGTGACCTTATGAACTGTACTCCACCAAGCTTCTCTGTCTGTGGGATTCTCCAGGCAAGAATACTGGAGTGGGTTGCCATGCCCTCCTCCAGAGGATATTCCTGACCCAGGGATCGAACCCACATCTTCACTGGTAGGTGAGTTCTTTACTACTAACACCACCTGGGAAGCCCACATGTAGTCTCAGTTGAGTTCAGTTCAGTCACTCAGTTGTGTCTGACTCTTTGCAACCCCATGAATTGCAGCACACCAGGCCTCCCTGTCCATCACCAACTCCTGGAGTTCACTCAGACTCATGTCCATCAAGTTAGTGATGCCATCCAGCCATCTCATCCTCTGTCGTCCCCTTCTCCTCCTGCCCCCAATCCCTCCCAGCATCAGAGTCTTTTCCAATGAGTCAACTCTTCACATGAGGTGGCCAAAGTACTGGAGTTTCAGCTTTAGCATCATTCCTTCCAAAGAAATCCCAGGGCTGATCTCCTTCAGAATGGACTGGTTGGATCTCCTTGCAGTCCAAGGGACTCTCAAGAGTCTTCTCCAACACCACAGTTAAAAAGCATCAATTCTTCCACACTCAGCTTTCTTCACAGTCCAACTCTCACATCCATACATGACCACAGGAAAAACCATAGCCTTGACTAGACAGACCTTTGTTGGCAAAGTAATGTCTCTGCTTTTGAATATGCTGTCTAGGTTGGTCATAACTTTCCTTCCAAGGAGTAAGCATCTTTTAATTTCATGGCTGCGGTGACCACCTGCAGTGATTTTGGAGCCCAAAAATATAAAGTCTGACACTGTTTCCGTTGTTTCCCCATCTATTTCCCATGAAGTGATGGGACTGGATGCCATGATCTTCGTTTTCTGAATGGTGAGTTTTAAGCCAACTTTTTCACTCTCCTCTTTCACTTTCATCAAGAGGCTTTTTAGTTCCTCTTCACTTTCTGCCATAAGGGTGGTGTCATCTGCATATCTGAGGTTATTGATATTTCTCCTGGCAATCTTGATTCCAGCTTGTGCTTCTTCTAGCCCAACATTTCTCATGATGTACTCAGCATATAAGTTAAATAAGCAGGGTGACAATATACAGCCTTGACGTACTCCTTTTCCTATTTGGAACCAGTCTGTTGTTCCATGTCCAGTTCTAACTGTTGCTTCCTGACCTGCATACAGGTTTCTCAAGAGGCAGGTCAGGTAGTCTGGTATGCCCATCTCTTTCAGAATTTTCCACAGTTTACTGTGATCCACACAGTCAAAGGCTTTGGCATAGTCAATAAAGCAGAAATAGATGTTTTTTCTGGAACTCTCTTGGTTTTTCGATGATCCAGTGGATGTTGGCGATTTGATCTCTGGTTCCTCTGGCCTTTTCTAAAACCAGCTTGAACATCTGGAAGTTCATGGTTTATGCATTGCTGAAGCCTGGCTTGGAGAATTTTGAGCATTACTTTAGTAGCATGTGAGGACCTAGCAATTCACTCCTAGATTTACATCCAACAGAAACACATACATATGAACACTGAAAGATGGATGACAGTGTTCACTGCTGCACTATTTGTAATAGTCCAAAGCTGGAACCACTCAGATATCTTTCAACAGTAGGAAAGGTACATAATCTCTATACATGCATGTAATTGAGTGCAGGGGTAAATGAAGAATTCAGTTACAATGATATGCCTCAACATGGACGAATTTCATGAACATATATACTGTACAAGTGCATTAATATAAAGTTCAAAACAGACATCTAAATTATGGTGTTAGAATGAACATTTATTGTCTTTCCTGTGTGAGATACCATGGCTGTAAAACTGAATAAACCCTAGTGTTACAAATTAGGATAGTATTTACCTTTGTGGAAGAAAGGGGGTGACTACAGGGGCTCTGGGGTGGCTTCTGAGCTGCTGATAAAGTTGTATTTCTTGATCTGAGTTGTGGCTACTAGGATGTCTTTCTGCTGCTAAGTCACTTCAGTCGTGTCCGACTCTGTGTGACCCCATAGACGGCAGCCCGCCAGGCTCCCTTGTCCCAGGGACTCCCAGGCAAGAACACTGGAGTGGGTTGCCATTTCCTTCTCCAATGCATGAAAGTGAAAAGTGAAAGGGAAGTCGCTCAGTCATGTCCGACTCTTTGCAACCCCATGGACTGCAGCTTACCAGGCTCCCCCATCCATGGGATTTTCCAGGCAAGAGTACTGGAGTGGGGTGCCATTGCCTTCTCCAAGGATGTCTTTACCTTGGAACAATTTACTTAGCTTATGGGGGACTTTCTCGGTGGCTCAAACAGTAAAGAATCTGCTTGCAATACAGGAGACCCACGTTCAATCTCTGGGTCAGGAAGATCCCCTAGAGAAGAGAATGGCAACCTACTCCACTATTCTTAACTGGGAGCTCCATGGACAGAGGAGCCTGGTGGGCTACAGTCCATGGGGTTGCAAAGAGTCGGATGTAACTGAGTGACTAACCTTTCACCTTTCATTGAGCTTATCTCTATCATGTACTTTTAGATACATAAACCAGTAAGTGGAATATTTGTTGAGCTCCTAATGTCTATTTGTAGGATTGTGTTGGGCACTGTATTCTCTCTTCCTTTCCCCCTTTGTTAGCATCACTCCTGTGGAGAGAGAGAACCTGTTTTTGCTAATTGGCACAAGTGACAGCGCAGTGAGCGAGGGTAGCCAGGCTCTGGAGTCCACCCTGAGCGGGGGAGTGAGGCCAGTCAGGCTGATGCCGAGGTTCACTCACTTTGATTGGCAGACTCTAGCAGTTCTCAGTGCAGGACAGCTTTCTGAGACATACTTAAATTTCCAAAGGTAATTGCACAGCTGATGGCAGAAGGCCCCTGCTCCAAGGCTAGAGTGACTCTCCTTGGTTCAGGCATCTGACTGCCACATGGAAGCAGCAGTTTGGAAGCAGCTAGAAGAGCTTGCTTTTTGACTCCAGTGAGCTTGAGTGCATGGAAGGCAGGGTCAAGTCTGAACTCGTGGAGAATTGTATGCTGGCTTCACACTAACTGTAATACTTATTTTCTCAGCTATAAAGCTGTAAGGATGGCAATACACATGTTAGTATTTGAGGAGCACTTGTTTGCATAATTAATTTGTTAATGACATCAATATGTGTGACAGTCTTGCCTATATCCAGATGGAAGTCCCAGTAATAAAGTTAAAGAAGTAAAAACATTTTGATTTTCAGAGGTGGTGAAATTATGAGCAAATTTTTCCTTTTTTATAATATCATTATAATGTTTTTGTTTATGTAATCAACGATAACAGTAAAAACAAACCAAAGCACTTTCCCCGCCAAAAAGAATAGTCTTCATTTTATGTATATTCAGACAAAAGAAAAAAACACTAAACTGGCATTTAATGCAAATTATGTGAAGACATTACTTAACTAATTTGAAATTTTAATCAGGGAATTCAGTCAGATTTGAAGGTGACATTTGCTTATTTTCATGTGTTAGAAAAATACTCTTTCATTTATAAATATGAAACTGAATTTAGATTAAGTTTTAGAACTCATCATTTTGACAAGTGTATGTAAGAAGCTGACATTTTCTGATGAAAATATTTCCTCACATCTATTTAACATATGGCCTCCAGCTACTGCACTATTTTGTTGTTATAACAAAAGGTGGCTTCTGAGTTGATGGATGAGTGTTTGAATCCCAATCTGGTCTAAACCTGGCCACTAACATACCAGAATGTGTTTGGTTTGTTTCTTTGTGAAAGAATATATTTACACCAAAGAACATCAACATCTTTGTTTATTTCTAATAAACCAATGTTTATTGAGCTTTACCATGGGCAAGGCACTGTATATCAGAGTCTATATACAGGGAGTAACCAGCTAAGCAAAGAGTTGCTTGGAATTAGGAACTCATTTTCTTAAAAAAATAATATTATATGCAATGATCATTTCCCAAGGTTGTCCAAAAGAGGAAATTTAACTAGGTATCAGCTGAGACCTGTATTACTGCAAATACGAGCCTGATTCCTGGTTTGAAAAGGCAAAATGATAGGATACCAAAAGAGGAACTCCCCAGGTTATTAGGTGCCCAATATGCTACTGGAGATCAGTGCAGAAATAACACCAGAAAGAATGAAGGGATGGAGCCAGAGCTGTGGATGTGACTGGTGATAGAAGCAAGGTCCAATGCTATAAAGAGCAATATTGCATAGGAACCTGGAATGTCAGGTCCATGAATCAAGGCAAATTGGAAGTGGTCAAACAGGAGATGGCAAGGGTGAACGTCGACATTCTAGGAATCAGCGAACTAAAATGGACTGGAATGGGTGAATTTAACTCAGATGACCATTATATCTACTACTGTGGGCAGGAATCTCTCAGAAGAAATGGAGTAGCCATCATGGTCAACAAAAGAGTCCGAAATGCAGTACTTGGATCCAATCTCAAAAACGACAAAATGATCTCTGTTCATCTCCAAGGCAAACCATTCAGTTTCACAGTTATCCAAGTCTATACCCCAACCAATAATGCTGAAGAAACTGAAGTTGAATGGTTTTATGAAGACCTACAAGACCTTTTAGAACTAACACCCAAAAAAGATGTCCTTTTCATTATAGGGGACTGGAAGGCAAAAGTAGGAGGTCAAGAAACACCTGGAGTAACAGGCAAATTTGGCCTTGAAATGTGGAATGAAGCAGGGCAAAGACTAATAGAGTTTTGCCAAGAAAATGCACTGGTCATAGCAAACACCCTCTTCCAACAACACAAGAGAAGACTCTACACATGGACATCACCAGATGGTCAACACCGAAATCAGATTGATTATATTCTTTGCAGCCAAAGATGGAGAAGCTCTATACAGTCAACAAAAACAAGACCAGGAGCTGACTGTGGCTCGGATCATGAACTTCTTATTACCAAATTCAGACTCAAATTGAAGAAAATAGGGAAAACCGCTAGACCATTCAGGTATGACCTAAATCAAATCCCTTATGATTATACAGTGGAAGTGAGAAATAGATTTAAGGGCCTAGATCTGATAGATAGAGTGCCTGATGAACTATGGAATGAGGTTCGTGACATTGTACAGGAGACAGGGATCAAGACCATCCCCATGGAAAAGAAATGCAAAAAAGCAAAATGGCTGTCTGGGGAGGCCTTACAAATAGCTGTGAAAAGAAGAGAGGCGAAAAGCAAAGGAGAAAGGAAAGATATAAGCATCTGAATGCAGAGTTCCAAAGAAAAGCAAGAAGAGATAAGAAAGCATTCTTCAGTGATCAATGCAAAGAAATAGAGGAAAACAACAGAATGGGAAAGACTAGAGATCTCTTCAAGAAAATTAGAGACACCAAGGGAACATTTCATGCAAAGATGGACTCCATAAAGGACAGAAATGGTATGGACCTAACAGAAGCAGAAGATATTAAGAAGAGGTGGCAAGAATACACAGAAGAACTGTACATAAAAGATCTTCATGACCCAGATAATCATGATGATGTGATCACTCATCTAGAGCCAGACATCTTGGAATGTGAAGTCAAGTGAGCCTTAGAAAGCATCACTACGAACAAAGCTAGTGGAGGTGATGGAATTCCAGTTGAGCTGTTTCAAATCCTGAAAGATGATGCTGCACTCAATATGCCAGCAAATTTGGAAAACTTAGCAGTGGCCACAGGACTGGAAAAGGTCACTTTTCATTCCAATCCCAAAGAAAGGCAATGCCAAAGAATGTTCAAACTACCGCACAATTGTACTCATCCCACATGCTAGTAAAGTAATGCTCAAAATTCTCCAAGCCAGGCTTCAGCAATATGTGAACCGTGAACTCCCTGATGTTCAAGCTGGTTTTAGAAAAGGCAGAGGAACCAGAGATCAAATTGCCAACATCCGCTGGATCGTGGAAAAAGCAAGAGAGTTCCAGAAAAACATCTATTTCTGCTTTATTGACTATGCCAAAGCCTTTGACTGTGTGGATCACAATAAACTGTGGAAAATTCTGAAAGAGATGGGAATACCAGACCACCTAACCTGCATCTTGAGAAATCTGTATGCAGATCAGGAAGCAACAGTTAGAACTGGACATGGAACAACAGACTGGTTCCAAATAGGAAAAGGAGGACGTCAAGGCTGTATATTGTCACCCTGCTTATTTAACTTCTATGCAGAGTACATCATGAGAAACGCTGGACTGGAAGAAGCACAATTGGAATCAAGATTGCTGGGAGAAATATCAATAACCTCAGATATGCAGATGACACCACCCTTATGGCAGAAAGTGAAGAGGAACTAAAAAGCCTCTTGATGAAAGTGAAAGAGGAGAGTGAAAAAGTTGGCTTAAAGCTCAACATTCAGAAAATTAAGATCATGGCATCCAGTCCCATCACTTCAAAGGAAATAGATGGGGAAACAGTGGAAACAGTGTCAGACTTCATATTTTTGGGCTCCAAAATCACTGCAGATGGTGACTGCAGCCATGAAATTAAAAGATGCTTACTCCTTGGAAGGAAAGTTACGCCCAACCTAGATAGCATATTCAAAAGCAGAGACATTACTTTGCCGACTAAGGTCCGTCTAGTCAAGGCTATGGTTTTTCCTGTGGTCATGTATGGATGTGCGAGTTGGACTGTGAAGAAGGCTGAGCGCTGAAGAATTGATGCTTTTTAACTGTGGTGTTGGAGAAACTCTTGAGAGTCCCCTGGACTGCAAGGAGATCCAACTAGTCCATTCTGAAGGAGATCAGCCCTGGGATTTCTTTGGAAGGAATGATGCTAAAGCTGAAACTCCAGTACTTTGGCCACCTCATGTGAAGAGTTGACTCATTGGAAAAGACTCTGATGCTGGGAGGGATTGGGGGCAGGAGAAGAAGGGGACAACATAAGATGAGATGGCTGGATGGCATCACTGACTCGATGGACGTGAGTCTGAGTGAAACCTGGGAGCTGGTGATGGACAGGGAGGCCTGGTGTGCTGCGATTCATGGGGTCGCAACAAGTCGGACACGACTGAGCGACTGAACTGAACTGAACTGGGAGCAGAGACTCTTAGTGAAAGTGAGCAAGGAGAGCAGAGACAGGGAAGACAAAAGAGGAACTGAGAAAGGGAGGAAGGATGAAGGAGATGGAGGAGGAGGAGGACAGGGAAAGAAGAGGAGGTGGAAGAGGAAAGAACAGAAGGACAAGAGAACCTGTGAGGAAGTGAAGAAGGGTAGAGGGTTCCATCGCTCTTTTCTACCCCAGGCCTGCATTCCCTGGCCCTTCCCTGGCAGCTTTTCCTGTATGTCTGCACACCTTCCACACCGTCCTGTTCCGTCCCAGGCTCCCCAGGGCTTCAGGTTGCTCTAAGAGTCCCGAAGAGGACTCAAGTTACCAATTTACTGAAAGATCCTTGAATTCACTGTTGATCCCACTTAGGTCTTAAGAGGAAAGTCATCTGATCAAACCATTTGTAAGACAAGAATGACTAATAATCCTGTATCTGTAAGAGTTGTGTAGATTGTTAAAATAGAAGCAGAGGCATCTCTAATTGGTAGAATTGTGATCACCACAAGGGAAAGTGGGGCATTCTGACCTTTTGGAATTAGGGGTTGAGATCCTTAGCCAGGGCAAAACCCTGTAGACAAGTCAGTCTCGCCTGGTATCCTGCTGGGAACCTTCCTTGGAGGCTCCTGTGGGCTGGCCTTGCTCTTCAGGCTATTCTCTTTTGCCCATTTCTGAAGCACAGACTCTCTAAAAGCTTCACAGCAGAAGGGGTCACCTGTATACATTTATTTTCGTGAAGTTGGCTGATAATGAGTTGGTAAGGACCCATATATGTTTGTGTTCTACATTATTGGCCCCAAGGTGAAGGTGAGGGGATTGAGGCACTTGGGGTCTAAAGCTATATTCTATTTTGCACAAGGAGAATGCACATGTGATTTTTATAGTATAGGCCTGCTCTGTCCACTCTGGCAGCCACTCACCACATGTGGCTGTTGAGTACTTGAAATGGGGCTGGTTCAATAGAGGAACTGCATTTTTAATTTTATATACTCTTTATTTATCCATCTATCTTTAAAAATTTATTGAACACTCAATGTAAATTTAAAACCTGGTATTCTCTTTAGTTATTGGAAAATGAAACGTATGTTTGGAACATCTTGGGTATGTGAATTTACTTTTTAAAGTGTAAATTTATAAAGTCTAAATATAGATAAAGTATATCCAATGAAAATTTAGTGTTTTAAGGCCAGGCAACCTCTGACCCAAACGATGACCCCTCTGAAATGGCATTTTATCTTCTGAGCCTCCCAGTGGAGCTGCTGAAACCTTCTCTGATGTGGTATCCAGCCTGTGGGCTCCTTGAGCCCAATCCTGCAACCTCTTTTCCCTTCCCAAAGTGTTGTTTTCAAGAGTTTTCCAAAGGAAATCTTCTGCCCACCAATACTGGTCTCAGAATCTGCTTCCTGGAAACCCAGTCTGCTGTGATGAATTTATTTTAAAATAATATAATAAACCCCTGAGGTCTCTGAGACCTCAGACATCTGGGGTCTTAAATCTCTCCCTTTTCAGTTTAGTCAGTCAGCAGCCTCGTGAGTGTTCACTATGTGAATGACCCTTAACTGAGGGCTGTGAGTAGATCTGAAGGAAAGGATGGTCAGGGCAAGGCTGGACCAGAGGAACTCTAGGGTCTTTTCCTGAGTCTCTACACGTATATTTATATCCACAAAGGGGACTCTTGCCTCTAAGGCTCAGGAATGGGACCTACAACTGAAAATGGTAGAAGTCATACTTGGGGTGACTGTGGCTGTGGGAGGGAGTGAAAGACGCTAGGCAAGAACTGAAAACTGAGCTTCAGTCAGAGAGCTCAGTGCCCTGGCATCAGATGCAAAACAGCTGGAGCAGCAGCCTCACCTGGGCTCACCATGATGGACACTGGGGAAGAGAAAACCTCCTAGTGGGCAGGGATTTGAACAGTGCATCTTACTGCCAGTGTGCACGGAAAGAGAGTGACCTGGGGAAAGAGCGTATACTGCTTCATGCATTGCACGTGGTGGTTTGGATCTGAAAGGAGTAACACTAGAGGACAGGAAAGTGGGAGGGTTGGAGAAGAGTTATGAACATTGACTTTTCCAAATTAAGAAAGTGGGAGAATAGTTGTGTTCCATGAGGCTGCTCACTAGAGACTCTGCTGGAATAGGGGGTCTTAATAATCAGGTGAACACTTTCATTGACAAAGGCTGATCTGCTGAGGGCCACTTTTCAGTGAGTACTCTGGCTTTACAATATGGGACTCCAGTATGGTGCTCAGAGAGGGTCAGCTAGGTGCCATGGGGGAGGTTGATTGTGTTAGATTCTTTCTATCAATCATATGGAGGGAGGGTGGTGATTTGTCCTCACTGGAATAGATTCTTAAATTTAGATTTATTTTTATTACCTATAATATGTCTACTACCATTACTAGCTGAGAAGAATTAAGCACATGGCCTTGGGCAGAAATAAAGAGTGTAATTTTCACCCCATTTTTATTATGGTGGTGGTCGTTTAGTCGCTAAGTCATGTCTGACTCTTGCGATTCCATGGACAGAGGAGCTTGGCAGGCTATAGTCCATGAGATTCTCCAGGCAAGAATACTGGAGTGGGCTGTCATTTCCTTCTCCAGAGGATCTTCCCAACCCAGGAATCAAACCCGGGTCTCCTGCATTGGAGATGGATTCTTTACCAACTGAGCTAAAATATTTTTTTCACTTCTCTCTTTATTTCACTGTTATGCATAGGATAGTTAGCCTAAAAGTTGTACAAATTAATAAGAGATTTTGTTAGAGCTAGAGGAAAAATGGGCATCACCTAGGAAGTCTTACACTGTTACTGGATGTACCAACTCATGAGGCTTTCATTTTATTAAGAGGATGAGTGTGAAGACAGTTGCGTATGGTAGTTATGCACATTTTAATGTTTGTTTTAGAACTGTAACTATGGGAAGAGGTGTATGTAAAGATGGTGAAGAGTCAGGGGTAACTGTAGCTGACATTTATAATTTTGGCATCTGACCATCCTCTGAAGCTTGAGGAATCTGCCTTTGCATGAGTCTTGGTGGGAGGCAGGGTTCCAGTTTCCATAGTTTTTCACTCTCACGTCTGAAAACTGGGAAATTGGCATGTGCCTAAACTTAGCCAATCAGATGCCCCCGTCTGGGACTTTGAGTCTGCAGTGGATGGTGCAGTTTATGTTGCTGTTTGGGGAAGTGCTCAGGGCTCAGTGGTAGATGGTAGTGGGCGTGATCTTGGAAGTGGCGTGTGGGCCCCAGTAATAGTGGCAGCTCTCCTGGAATCAGACGGCTTCTGTGGCATGCCGTTGACTGTTTTTGTTCTGGGGCCTCCCACTGCTTCTGCCTGTTTTTCTGAGCCTCTTTCCTCAGTCATTCCTTTAGTAGGTAGCTAACTCAACATCCTTCCAATGCATTTCTAGTCCATGTAAATTACCATGTTACCGTTTTTGTTGTTGCTGAACCCAGGACCTCTTTTCTTTTCTCAGGACGCATTTACAGTTTCACTGTTGTCCTTTTCATTCCAAAGTGTCACAATGATGTAATTTAACCGAGGACTCTTAAAAATGGACTGTTCCGAACTTTGTGAGACTTTTCAACCTACTACTTGTATCCTTCAGCTTTGGAAAAGTCTCTTATCTCACTGATAATCTCCATCCTTTCATTTCCTCTTTTTTTCTCTTTTTGGGAAGCCCATTAATTGAATTGCTCCTATGTACATCTTCTCTTTTCTCTTCCCCCTTTCTGCCTCTTTTGTCTTAATAGTCTATATTCTGAGTATTTTCAAGAATTTAATCTTTCAATTCATTAACTTTAACAAAATTTTACCACTCATATTTTTCTTTTTGAAGACTTTTTTTTCTCTGATGGTCTCTTTTCTACATTTATATTTTATGGATGCAACATTTTTTCATTTGTCTCTAGAAATATTAATTCGAGGTTTTTCCTACTTTAATTTTCTTCTTTATTTTTCCTCCAAGGTCATATGATTTTATATGGCTCAAAGTTTATAGCCAGCCATGACCCACGGCAGTGTACCCTGGTCTAGTGAAAGGCCCTATAGTGTATAGCACACTTTCTTATTTGATCCTCAGTTGCTCTGGGGTCACTGAAGAGGCTATGGAACTGAGGTCAATGGAACTGAAAAAGTAGTCTGGAAGGCTTCACTGGGTAGGGAGCACTTGATCAAAAGGACAAGAAGACACCTCTACTACTGGTCAGAAAACTAACGGAGAGATATTCCTGGCTGGGATAAATCTCAGATCAGGGCTTGAGAGTGGAGACAGGTAAGTAGGGTTATAGGAATAGCAGAGTCTACTCAGTCGTTGCTGAGTCTGAGTTGGCAGTAGGGAGAGATGAACTAAGTGGGAAGCCAGTTGTGGAATTTAAAGAGTCTACAAGGTGATGTAAGAATTGATAAATTGTAAAGAACTGATAAATTCTATGAGAAATTTGAGCTGAAGTCCTGTAACGAGGATAAGTTTGAAGCCAGAAAATAACACCGTCAGCAGTGTCACTAACACACGAAGGACAATGATAGATTGCACAGCCCGCCTCTCACATTTCCGGGCTAATGGAAGTGACAGCCGTGTGGATGAATGAAAGCCACAGCTTGCCCATTAGTTTCAACTTCCTTCCCCAAAGGCTTCCCACTGGAACTTGCAAAATATGCATTTCTCCTCTTGGTCCTTTCCTTCCCAGCCTGCCGGAGGAGATCCACGGGACTGAGGAGTTAAATCCCCAGGGACCCCCAAGTTGGCTGGTTGGAGACCTGTCGTGCACACTGCCTCTCCTGCTCTAAGTTTTAGATGGGGTCCAGGAGGGGTGCAGGCGTTGGACCCTCCGTTTGGACTTCCCTAGGGCAGTGGTGTCTGTGCCGTCCCCCCATTGCTCTCCAACACAGATGACTCGGTCAGCTAGGCTCCTGGGGCCCACCCTGGACCTGCTCTCCCAGAGCCGTGCTGAGACACTCTTCCTCACGGTCCCCCACGGCAAAACTTGTGGGCAAATATGGGTTTTGCCCAGCTGAACAAAGGAATTCTATCTGTTCCATAAGGTTTGCACAGTTGCTTTCTATTACTCGTTCCAGTTTTATTGAGACATAGTTAACACATAGCACTGTGTAAGTTTAGGGTTTCCCTGGTGGCTCAGATGGTAAAGAATCTGCCTGCAGTGTGGGAGACCCGGGTTCAATCCCTGGATCAGGAAGATCCTCTGGAAGAGGGCATGGTAACTCACTCCAGTATTCTCGCCTGGAGAATCCCATGGACAGAGGAGCCTGGCAGGGTATACAGTCCAGGGGGTTGTAAAAACTCACACACCACTGAGCGGCACACACACACTGTGTAAATTTAAGGTAGAACACAGTTGCTTTTCTTTATCTCTTCTAGCTCCTGTTTCAAGGACATTTTCTGGAACAAATGCTTTTTCTTTCCTCTTGCTGACTTCTGGCAGCAACCGATGCCAAAGTCTGTTATGTTCCTAACAGCCTCGCCTGTGGGCAAGCTTACAGCTTTGCCTGTGTTCAACCTCTGACTCTCTTTCACCCTCTCTATTTCTCTCTGTCTCTCTTTTTCCACCAAACGTTTGGTCCTAAATTCAACAACTCTCCAGTTTTAGGAGAGCAGCCTCAGACACACTCATCCTGTGCCCGGTGACAAGGCGTGATGCTTACTCCCTGGCAAAAAGCACAGAGGTTCCAAAGCCTCTTGGCTCCCTAAATAAAAACACTCCATTTCTGCTTTCCTCTAACCAGAGGGAGCCACTTCTAGCCAGAGGCCCCTCGTCCATCAGGGAAAGCCCCAAAGTAGGTAAACAATCATTCATTTATGAAAATGAAAAATTCATGAGGGACTCTGCTGGGCTGCCAGCAGAGTTCAGGCAGGTTCTGATCTTACTTTAATTTAATTAAGCTGTGTTTATTTAATCAGCCCAGAGATCTGCATCCTCAGGCAGGAATTTGCTGCCTACCCCTGAGCTGTGTTTTTGTCTGTGGGAGGACGAGGTGGAGGAGGAAGCCTGTGACCTTCCCAGCATTTCTGAAAGGTTTGGAGCCAAAGAGGCGAGCTGGCTGGCGGTCTGGGTTCAGACCAGACACCGTGGGGATGCTGTATTTAGCAGCTGTGAGTGTGTGTGTGTATGTATGTATGTGAGAGAGAGAGGGAAGGAGGGAGACAGAGGATATATGTGTGCACCCACATGCATAAACATTCAGAGGCCATGCTGCTCAGAGCTCCAGGAGCTCAGAGCTGGTCTGTGGATGGAGTGGCGCTGATGGCCGACCTGTTTCCAGCCACGACAGGAGAGCACTAGACAAACAAGACCGCGCTCTGACTTAAGGGCCACGCTGCTCCACAATCTCTTCTGGGTGCAGGTGAGGCGTGCTGACTCCCAGGCTCCACACCAAGACTTGCTGATCCCATGAGTTTAGGAACCACAGAGTTCATCATGGAAAACGCTGGGCTGGAGGAAGCACAAGCTGGAATCAAGATTGCTGGGAGAAATATCAGTAACCTCAGATATGCAGATGACACCACCCTTATGGCAGAAAGTGAAGAGGAACTAAAAAGCCTCTTGATGAAAGTGAAAGAGGAGAGTGAAAAAGTTGGCTTAAAGCTCAACATTCAGAAAACGAAGATCATGGCATCTGGTCCCATCACTTCATGGGAAATAGATGGGGAAACAGTAGAAACAGTGTCAGACTTTATATTTTTGGGCTCCAAAATCACTGCAGATGGTGATTGCAGCCATGAAATTAAAAGACGCTTACTCCTTGGAAGGAAAGTTGTGACCAAACTAGATAGCATATTGAAAAGCAGAGACATTACTTTGCCAACAAAGGTCCATCTAATCAAGGCTATGGTTTTTCCAGTGGTCATGTATGGATGTGAGAGCTGGACTGTGAAGAAAGGCGAGCACCAAAGAACTGATGCTTTTGAACTGTGGTGTTGGAGAAGACTCTTGAGAGTCCCTTGGACTGCAAGGAGATCCAACCAGTCCATTCTAAATGAGATCAGCCCTCGGTGTTCATTGGAAGGACTGATGTTGAAGCTGAAACTCCAGTACTTTGGCCACCTCATGGGAAGAGTTGACTCACTGGAAAAGACACTGATGCTGGGAGGGATTGAGGGCAGGAGGAGAAGGGGATGACAGAGGATGAGATGGCTGGATGGCATCACCGACTCGATGGACATGAGTTTGGGTAAACTCAAGGAGTTGGTGATGGACAGGGAGGCTGGGCATGCTGCGATTCATGGGGTCGCAAAAAGTTGGACATGACTGAGTGACTGAACTGAATTGAACTGAAAGTGTTCTCAAGTGTCCTTAATCTCAGCAGTAGGTACAGTTTAAGGATGGAGGTGGGGTGATCAGAGGATAATAGTTGAAGCCCATTCAGCGGGACCCATTATGGTGGGTTTCAGGCACAGTGGGAAGACATTTGGAAACAGAGTATTTTCTAGAGCATCCTAAATCACTCCACTCAGGGACCAGCGTCTCTATTGTGTGTGTAAGGGCAGAACTGAGAACAGCTGTGGTGTGGTGGGTCTGAACCAGGATGGCTGGAGCAGATGTCTGGGCGGATGGTGTAAATCCCCTGTCCGAGTCCGCAGGCCTGAGGACCAGGAGCACCTGTGTCTGAAGACAGGAGAAGATAGATAGATGTTGGCATTAGCAGACAGCAGATTTGCCCCACCCCACTGCTTCTGCCTTTTTGTTCCGTTCAGGTCCTCAATGGGTAATAAATCTCTCTCTCTTTGAGATAACATCTATATCATTATTGCCGAATGGTTCTGTCTCTCTGGAGCATCCCGACTAACACAGTGCCCACTCCCTGCCCCAAACTCCTCTGGGATCTCAGATGGACAGTGGCAGTGGACAGGGTCACCCAGGCCGCATCCATCGACTAGGGAGATGAGTCCTTCTTCTTCCTGCCTCATATTGCTGGATAATTGACACTGGGAGGGAGAAGTAGCAGAGTGAGAGCGTGCTGGAACCTGTTTTTACTTTTCACAAAAAACACACTGCACCACACTTAGTCAACACTTTCACTTAAATTAGCTCTATAATTCCTCCCCCAAACATTGTGAAATGTATAAATGTGAAGGTATATTGCGCCCCACTTTACAGATGAGGACACTGAAGGTCAGATCACCTTGGGGATCAGCCTGCGACAGAAGCTGAACCCAGTCTAACTCAGTATGTTTTTCTCTAGACCTCTGCCCTCCAGTGTGATGGTCACATGTGGATATTGAGGACTTGAGATGTGGTTAGTCTGAACTGAGATGTGCTGTAATAGACAAAGATTTAGCATAAAACATAAAATATTGGTTAATTTTTATATTGATTTTGAATAATTTTGTACACATTGAAACAATACTTTGAGCATGTTAAATGTATTGAATTATTTTCACTGGTTTATTTTTACTGTTCTAAATGTAATGTGGCTACTACAACACTTGAAGTTATACATATAGCTTGTGTCTGCATTGTGTTTTCATTGGATAGCATTGCTCTAGGCCGATGTGTTTTCAGACTCACAGTCTCAAATCACCCTAAGAACCCATTGATATTTCATCATGGAAAGGAAGAGCATGATGTGGTAACCTGGGGAGGGACCAGACAGTCTCTGATAGCCCATGTGACTTTCTCTGAAGTATGATCTTGTGTCAAAATATTTTTCCAGACTTACTTGGGGCTGCAAAGAACTGAGGAAACATTCAGATTCCTGAGTCAGAAAGCTTCCTCCTCCACGTTAAGGTCAGATGAGTAGGTGGAAGAGATGGGGGCACCCCCAGGACTGTGACGTCTTATATAACAGAGACAGACAAGCTAAAAGGGCTAGAAAGGAAGAAGAAAAGCAAACACCTGGGCAGAAAGAATCTCAGTCAGCCAGTGAAAATAAATGAATTATTTCTACTTTCACTTACTCATTCATGGAACAAATACTGCTTATTGTCTTAAGTGTCATTATTCACCAGTCACTGTTCCAAGTTCTAAGTGATGATCAAGGATAAAAATTTCTGTCCTCTCAGAATTTACTTTCTAGGAGCAGTACAGAACAATATACAATAAATATGATGGTTTCAGATTCTGTTAGCCAGAGTATAGGTTGGCCACTATAACAGAAGGACCCAAATAAGAATGGTTTAAGCGAGAGAGAATTTAATTCTTTCTCATGTAACTCTCTGGCAGTGAGCAGTCTAGGACAATTAACAGCTCTGTGGCTGCTAATTGGTACCTTCTGTCTTGCTGATTTGCCATCACTCGATGTGGTCATCCACAAGGTTGGAGATGGCTCACCACTTCCTGTAGGTAACATTCAGGTAAGTGAGAAGGGGAAGAGAAAGTGAGGACACTTCCTTTCCTTTTAAGGATGTGACCTGGAGAGTGTACACATCACTAATTCATATCCCACTGGTCAGTACTTAGTCATATGACCACACCCAGAAGCGAAGGAGTCTGGGAAGTGTAATTTTTATATACTGAACAACGTGTACTCAGCTAAAAAGATTTTTTTAAATGAAGGAACAAGTGGACAGATGTTGAGGAAAACTAAGTCTTAGCACAATGATAAGTTGCGCAATGACTATGATCCCATGTTAATAGTGGGACTGCATTACTGGAAAGACCAGGCTTTGATAATTCTTAATCAAACAAAATATACTTACCCAGTGATACAAAAGGAAGTTGGCACTGTCAGGACTTATGGCAGAGAGATCAGTATCATTTTCCAGGACATACAATGGTGAGTGTTTACAGAACAGAAATCCTCTAAGAGAATATCTAGGTGCAGATATAATATCTGGGGGAATAGAGGTCACGTTACATTTTAAGGAAGCCTAATGGATCCTTTCTAGACCCAAAGACCTTTCCTGCAGAAACAAAATGTAGTGATGGGATGGAAGAAAATTAGGGCAGGAGGTGTCTGGCTTCTTATTAGCAAGTGTGTCCAAGAGGGTGTCTCTAGCAAACTAATATTTGAACAGAGACCCAAAGGGCTGAAAAGAGTTCCTCATCAAAGTTCCTTTCAGGCATAGGGAACAGTGGATGCAAAGGCCTTGAAATAAGAGTAACCATGATGTATATCAGAAACAAATTATTCCAGAGTAGCTGGAATATCATGAGTAAGGAGAGAGGAAAAGAAAGGAGAAGCTGGGGAAAAGGGATCCAGCAGATATTCTTTGGTGGTTGCATCTTGGCAACTTTCCACTTATTTGCCCCAATCTAAAGCTGAAAAAAGGAAATTGCATCTTCTTTCCCCAAGCTCATAGTCCTTTCCTTTCCATCCATTCATTTTTCTTATCTATTTACTCAGGATATAAGTACCTGCCCTGCCTTGCCCTCCTCCTATGGTTGTCACGAGGACAGATGAGAGAGGAGATGTGAGGGTGGCTGATGTGAAATGCTGAGGTCTGGGTGAGGGAGGTATTGCGTTCCACATCCAGTAAGGTCTTGATATCATTATCTGTATTGTTATAGTAGCAGTCGTTTGTTCTGTCAATTTCTAGGTCTTGGCTATCAATCTCGGTTTGTGTGTGTGTGTGTTCTTGTTTCTATGTTGGCCATGCTGTATGGCTTATGGCATCTTAGTTCCCTGACCAGGAATCGAACCCGAACCCTTGGCAGTAAAAATGCAGAGTCCTAACCACTGGACTGCCAGCAAATTCCCTAGATCTTAGTTTTCATTTTGAAATATCTTTCTTTCTTTTTTTTTTTTTACTTTTTATTTTATTTATTTTTTTTTCATCTTTTTTTATTATTATTTTTTAATTTTAAAATCTTTAATTCTTACATGCATTCCCAAACATGAACCCCCCTCCCACCTCCCTCCCCAAAACATCTCTCTGGGTCATCCCCATGCACCAGCCCCAAGCATGCTGCATCCTGTGTCAGACATAGACTGGCGATTCAATTCACATGATAGTATGCATGTTAGAATGTCATTCTCCCAAATCATCCCACCCCCTCCCTCTCCCTCTGAATCCAAAAGTCCGTTATACACATCTGTGTCTCTTTCCCTGTCTTGTATACAGGGTCGTCATTGCCATCTTCCTAAATTCCATATATATGTGTTAGTATACTGTATTGGTGTTTTTCTTTCTGGCTTACTTCACTCTGTATAATCGGCTCCAGTTTCATCCATCTCATCAGAACTGATTCAAATGAATTCTTTTTAACGGCTGAGTAATACTCCATTGTGTATATGTACCACAGCTTTCTTATCCATTCATCTGCTGATGGACATCTAGGTTGTTTCCATGTCCTGGCTAAAAATATGGAACGCTTCACGAATTTGCATGTCATCCTTGCGCAGGGGCCATGCTAATCTTCTCTGTATCGTTCCAATTTTAGTATATGTGCTGCCGAAGCGAGCACTGAAATATCTTTCTTTTCCCAACATATTTATTATGGGTTTGCCTTTTTTCTTGCCAAAGCGAGTGTTTAGATGTTTCTAGGAGATTCCCCTTTGCCGAAGACTGCTGTGGCATAGCATGGAGAGATATGAGATGGAATTTTCAGACCTGTTGGTTGGGTGAGAACTCTGCTCTCTATATCCCTTTAGAATGTATATGTGGATATAACTTTAAATAAAAATCAGTATTTTTGGAATATCTTTTCATGTCAACCTGCACATACCCTGTCTGACAAATTGGGACTCATTAATAAGCTCTATGCTTTCCTCTGTGCCATTATGTTTTTTTCCCAGAGAGCTTTTAGAACTTTGCTTAGCGCAGGGCTTTGGAATTATTTTTGCAAGTTCCTGAGAGATGAGGAGTTGAAAGATAAGTTCTATAACTACAGTTCCATCTGAGTTTCAGTCATCTACCTGTTTATTTGTGCCAGTGGCCCTTGGGTGCCTGGGCCACTAAGACGGCCCTCCTGTCCACGGGTACTGCGATTCTCGGGCGGCCCCTAGCTTAGATTCTCCAGGCAGAGGCAAAGATGATAGCAGGAAGCTCAGGCAATTGACACCTTCATGAACGCCTGGATAAACATAAAGAAACTGTTTTGGACTTCCTCTCTTTGGAAAACAATACCTACGCACTAAAAAGAAAAAAAAATCACTCAGAAATAACTAATGGAAATATTTTGGTGTGATTTTGGGGTCTTTTTTTTTTTTTCCCTCTCTTTTTCTGACTGGTTAGCTCTCTGCCTGGTTTCCTTTTGTTCCTGAGCTAAGGGGAAGGCCAGAGCCACCTTTCCTGGAAGAATGGAATCAGGCAACAAAACCTGTGGAGACACCGCGGCAGATCACGGAGGAGCCAGAGGCTCGTTAGCGTCTATTTACCACTTTGCAGAATGCTCCGGAGGAAGAACCTGAGACCATCATCTCCTGATCCGGAGTCCCCAGGGCCTCCCGGCTCAGGATGTGCTTAATGAACGCAGCAGCCTGGCCGGGGGAGGGGATTCCCGGGGCGACCTCATCTTTCTTCAAGGCTCCTTGGAGAGCATTCGGGGGGTGTGTGTGGGGGGGTGTGGTCCGGGGGGAGAGGTGCAGAACTGATTTAGCATCTCCGGTGCGGGGCGGAGACCACAGGGACACTGCCGCCTGCTGTGTGGAGGCTCCCTGGGCCCCGGGGCTGCAGATGCCCGGGGGTCGCCTTGTCAGTGCCCAGGCTATGGGCAGGCATGGAGCACGGGGGACAGCTGCGGCCTGGTGAAAGTCCACTGGGGGAGCAGAGGGACAGCCCCTGGTTTCTGATCCGGTGTCCTCCCCACCCACCCCCGCACCCCATGCCGCTGAACCATTAGTCCTATGGTTTCCAAGCAAATCACCTCGCAGTCATTTGTGTTCCCGTCTGGAACAGTAGGCTGATGTTGCCTGCTGCTCACCATCTCCAAGGAATATTCTCAACAGGGCCTATAGAAGAATACAAGATTGAGAGTCAGAGGACCTTGGTTTGAGTCCTAAACCTGTGTGAATCTTAATCAAGTCTTTAACCTCTTTGTGCCTCAGTTACCTGTTGTAATGTGAGGGGAATGATAAGAACAATAGCAGTAACAATAACTAGCTTTCTGGAACCCTCTCCAGGGGCCCGGCAGTGTGCTACGTACCAGGGTTATCTCATTTAATCTACTTAACAGCCTTCTGAGGGAGGCACTATTATTCCTATTTTAAAGAGGAAGCAATTGAGGCTCCACTGTGATTAGCTTGCCCAAGGTCTCACAGCTGGGCAACAATACTTACCTCATAGGGTTTATGTAAGAATTGTGTGAGCTGCTTATGTTTTTCAACTATGAAACTGTGAGACATACATATGCAAGCAATATATACTTGTCTTTAATTTTCAATGCAAAAATCTATTGATTTTTTTTGGGGGGGGAAGTCCTGATTTCCAAGTTACTACTATTTTATTTTATTCACCAAATGTTATTTGAGTTGCTGCTGAACATCAAGAACTGTGTCACGCACTGGAGAGGGGGTCAGCAGGCACTCCTTGTTGAGGTGGGGCTCACAAGTTAGCAGAAATCCAGTAAACACGATGGCCTTGGCATTTGTTGAAACACATCAAAGTGGGATGTGGGCTCTGGGAGTGGTAAGGGTGGGGCTTTGTCCTCAACAGCAGTCCCCAACCTTGGCCTCTGTGGCCAGCCCCAGAAATTCTGATTTCCTTGGGGAGGGACAGGGCCCAGGCTTCCCTGCTTTTTCAAGTCCTCTTGGGGGATTCTCAGGGTTGAAAATTGCTGCTCTGGATGGTGGAAGACGCCTCTGGAGGAGGTAAGGTTTAAGCAAGGGACTGCTGGCGTTTGAAGGCCGTTCATTCTAACTGCAGTTGACAGCTTCACCAGGTGGAAGCTTCTCTTTTCTGGCAGGGAGGTGGGGAAGTTGCCCTCAGGAGGGGCTCCCAGGTGAGCTGCACCTCCTGTGGAAACTTAGCCAGACTACAAGCCCGCCTGCCCCAGCGTCTCCTCCGGGCACCAGGCATCCCCTGAGATAAGTGCCTTCCCTGGGAACTGGTGGTCCCACCGCTCGCTTCTGTTCAGCTGACTGCTCCTGAGCAGGAGATGGCTGAAGTGTAGATGGAGGGTCTTGGAGCTGTGGCTTTGAAGACAGGTTCCCCCCTTTATCCATCAGACTGCTGAGGGGGGCTGATCTCCAGAGAGGCTGTGTCACATGACCCTCCTTCATGTCACACAGCCAGGCTTCAAAGATACAACGTTAAAAACCATGTTGACACATGGCTCATACCGTTCTTATACCAACCCCATGAGGTAGATGACATCACCCAGCTGATATTGAGAATCTGGATAAGTTAATTAAGCTCTGAGTCTCAGCTTCTTCATCTGTAGAGTGGGGATAACAGCACCTCCCTCCCAAGGTTGTTTAACATAAGAACCCCCAGAACAGAGGAACCCCCTCTAATACTGGCATGTGGGCCACCTCAACGTGAAGTCGCACTGAGGCAGGTGGAAGGATGTGCCGTTAGGAGCATAGCCTGGAGCGCCTGGGCGGGGAGGAGCACCCACCCTGTCTCAGGCAGCGCGGGATAGAAGCAGAGCCGTGACAGCGGGGAGCTGCTCCTGGGGCGGCGGTGGAGGCTGACCCCCTGCCCCCTCTGCCAGGCAGGAAGGATGGAGTCAAGTTTGCCCACTTGTTCTCCCCAAAGCTACCGACCAGATAAGTCCCTGCCTCCACAGATCCGGTGTGAGTCGGAGAGTGAGAAGTGTCCAAAAGGATCATGCTGGGGCAGTTCCCTCCATCCAGAGACACAGGCCAAGTGAAGAAGCGGTCCATGCCCACCCCCTGCATCTCACACCTTGAACCTGGAAATTACAAGGTCATCTAGCCCCCTCTGCTCATTTACACAAAAGGAAGCAAACTCAGTGAGGGAGAGTGACTTGGCTGAAGGAGCAGAACTGAGAGTGGTCCACGGTCTCCTGCCTCGTCTGCTGTGCAGCTGGCAGGGCTGTTCCCAGGGCGCGGCTCTAGGGGTGCGGATCTCTCCAGCCACCCCCTCACCCCCCACCCCCGCTAGTGAGCACTGAGTGCCGGCCCCTGACACCGCTCAGCCTTTCACGCCTTCCTCTGCTGAAACGTCTCATGAATAAATGAGATGAGCTGCATCCAGGCGGCATCTGCTCAGTTTAATTGTGACATGTATAACTATTCATCAGTATTTAACTTTGAATACGCATCCATTAAGCAAATGTCTATCCTTGAACATGTACTCATCCTTGTGTTTAATGCAGAACTAGAGCCAAACAGAAAAAACAGCCCTGTCCTGGAGCCTCCCTGGTGGATCTAACATCTTCCCATCTCTTTCCCTGGCTCCCACTTTGCCTTTGGCAACACTTCCGGGACAATGCCACTCCCAACTGACTCAGCTTCACAGCAGACTACCACCTGCCTCTTTCTGGCCATGTGGGAGTCTTTCTAATCATACATGGTTAGAACTGGAAGGATTCTTACAGATGAGCTGATCCCTTGATTTTGAAGATTCTCATTTCCTTATCAAACAAAATCTTATATGGAATTTTAAAGGTAGACCTGCTTAGGATGAAGCAGGGGCTGCAGAGCTAGAGGTTCACCCGGTAGACTTTCTTTTTGCCTCACTCCCTCTCCAGTTCTCAGCCCTCTGAGAACAAGGGACCCATCTCAGAGATGAGCAAAGTGAGTCCCAGAAAGTGAAATTACACAGTCAGTGGAGCAGACTTCTGAGCCTAGATTCCTGAATTTCATCATTTTTTGCTTACAAAAAATAAGACATACTTGTTTGTTCTCATCAAGTAAAATTCTGATTTTTTGGCATTAAATGAGGACATTAAATAAGCTTTTTCTTTACTAATGGGGTTAGTCTTTTAACGAATTTATCAAATATTTGTCAAGCACATGATCTTACCAGGTGCTGAAAAGATTCATGATCTGAATGTTGACACACAAAAAAATTAGTTCTGGTGCTAATGAAAATCAGAGTGCCTATAGTTGAGATCAAATTCCATCGCAAGTAACAGGCACACCAGGTAATTGTGCCTTAAACAAGATGAAAGTGTGTTTTGTTCTTCACATTAAGGTTTGGAGGTAGACGGTCCAGGGCTGGCATGGCGGCCCGGTTCCACAGAGTTCTCTGCCATAGGATGTGACCCTCAACTTCTTGCACCAATATGGTAGCTGGAACGCTAGCCATATTTACTATGTAGCAGGATGTAGAAAAGGGCAATGAAGAAAGGGGGCAAAGGCCTCAGGCCAGTCACATATAATGTGGACTTTCCCAAACATTCACAAAAAGAAACTTATGTTTATATGCCATTGGCTTGAACTAGTCTTATGTCAACACTACCTATATTCCAGGCAGCCGTGTGCCCAGCTAAACGTCAGGAATTGTAATGGAAAAAGGAGAGAATGAATATTGGGAGGCACTCTGCCAACAAAGTGAGCCCGTCACATTTATTTCCCTGTTCCTTGATTTTCATGAACAGAGTTTGAAGGAGCCTAGAGGTATCAGGTGTAGGGGAGTGGGGGGGACGTTAGGCGGGCCCAAGAGAGAAAAGGGCTGGTGATGGCTGATGGAGGCAGACATGGGCCAAATGAGGTGTGAGCAGTTCAGTGATCTGGAAGTCTATGTCAAGTGCTCACCAAATTGTGTGCCCCAAGGGTTTCACGTATCTCATCCCCAGGGTTGCTTAGGCAAAGTGTTTATCGACTGAACAATAATAATGTTGCCTTAATATAATAGAACATTATCTGATTTGTTTCTGGAGTAGAGCAGTTTATGGCAAAAAACAGAAACAAAACATTAAGCAAACAGAACGAAACAGAAAAGTTCATGGGAACATTTAATACTGAATAATGAACGCATGCCAAACCCCAAAATTCCTTGCACAAAAGCATTTCAAAGCTAGCACAGGAAAAAGGAGCTAATGTGAGACGATGGTGTGTAAAACACAATTATTTCATTTTGGGACTAATGCAGGCAGCTGTGGACAGTTGGGCTACTTTAAGTATTGAACAACAATTATTGAATTATGAATAATGACAGGATTTCTTCTTAAATTTAGGGTCAGATTATAAAGCTCTTGGGTCTTATCTCCGTGTACAATGTATGGAGCATGGACAATTTCCTAGCTGCTAGAGTACAACGCTGCATTTGAGATAGGAATGCATTTAATAGACTGAATCAGTACAGGCTTTCTTTTGGGAAATTTCAATTTCACTGGAAGCAATTTACATAGAGAGTCGCAGCTTGAATACATAGCTCATATCTTGGTTGCTTTGGAGATAGCCTCTCTGTTGGAAAGGCAATTATGACCTGCAGGAGAAGCCTGTCTACCATTACTCTCCAGTTTTAAATGTTGACAGGTGGAGATGGAAGTGGGGGTGGGGTGATTAGTAAAGGGCTTTGTCTTTCTAGTCCACAGAAGGAAAGGGAATTAATGTCATAATTTCCTGGTCTCCAAAGAGTTTTGTTTTGTTTTCTCCTGAATAGTTCAAGCTTTTGACCAAAGTGAAAACATGAGTCCTTTTTGTAATTAGTGAATTTTGTTACATTAAGAATATAGGGAAATATACATGAAATGGCTAAAAGTTGGTCCCTTGAAGTTTTACCAAGCCATGGAAAAGGAATCTAGTGAAACTGTAAAATTTGTTTTTTGTCTGTGGATGTGGATAGTTTTGAAATCTATATGGTGATTTTTGCGATCACCTTTGCTCATCTATGGGAAAATGGAATGTAAGTCTAATTGTTGATGCTCCAGTCTCTATGATGGTGTTCATGAGAGAGCTTTCCCCCTTAACAGCTAATGTGGTAAAATCGTTATGTCTGCAAATTAGATCATGGTCCAGCCAAACAAATGTGTATTTTATAAGTGAGTTATTCTTTGTGAGGCCCTGAGGCTTATGCATTAAAATCAGAGGCCTGAGCTGAGAACTGCCAGCATTTTCCTCTAATTGACTTAGGCATGGGGACCTCTGATTCCTTCTCCTTTAATCATCACCTTATATTCCAGGCTAAATGGCTATAATTATCTGAAGTAGCTGAAATTTGAGCGACCTGGATAATTATCTCAGCAAAGATGGGCTTAAAGTTTATTGACACAAATGCCAGTTTCATTAAAGGTTTGGTACAAAAGGCAAGTCCAGAAGACAGCTGGTTAGCTGAGGTGAATCGACAATGAACATTACCAAAGACCCAGGAATCACCAGGGACTTTGAAGTAATTGCCATCATTTCCATTATAGAGTTAGCAGAGGGTTGTGGGAGGCCAGAAAGCCTTTACAGTTCTCACACTTGGCTTTGCCCAAATTGGGTTAAGCTGCTCAGAATTAGAGGGCTTCTTCCCTCATCATTCCTCAACGTGGACACTATAGTGCCATGATTCAACTCCACCCAGGCATATTCTTAGTCCAAAAAATGGTTGATGATTCAAAACAAGTCAAAACTGTACTCTTCCCTAGACTGTGGGAAGCCAAAGCTCACAGTGTGATAGTATGAAAATTTGCATGGTACTCCAGTATTCTTGCCTGGAGAATCCCCTGGACAGAGGAGCATGGTGGCTACAGTCCACAGGATCAGAAGAGCCGGACATGCCTTAGAGACTAAACCACCAGAGATTTTTGAATCCTACCATGTGTATCTATTTATTTTGTATATTTATTGGATGACTAAAGACAGCACAATATTTACCCGCTACAAAGTTTAGAAATGTTTTTAACAATTATCATCCGATTTTAACATACACAATTAGGCTCTCAATACTGTATTTTAGGATTTATCATTTATCATTGAATAGTGAGAATTCCACATGCGGATTAAAAAAAAAAAAGATTTATTGATTTATTTTTGCCTGGGTCTTGGTTGCTACATGGAGGCTTTCTGTAGTTGGAGAGAGCAGGGGCTGCTCTTTATTGCGGGACACGGGCTTCTCATTGCAGTGGCTTCTTTTGTTGCAAAGCATAGGCTCTAGGTGCTCGGGCTTCAGTAGCTGTGGCATGTGGGCTTAGTACTTGTGGTGGAATGGCTTAGTTGCTCCGCGGCATGTGGGATCTTCCTGGACCAGAGCTTAATCCCGTGTTCCCTGCACTGGCAGGCAGATTCTAAACCACTAGATCCCCAGGGAAGCCCCCACCTGTTGATCAACCATAGATCACTTTGGGAATTAGCCATATTTTTCTAGCACTTGTCAATTTCTACCTCCTACTGTTGGTTAACATAATAGACATGTAATATATCCCCAATTCGATTATATGCTACTAAGGCAGGTACCACTAGGAACAATATTACTACAGATTTAGTGGCTTAAACAATACATATTTATTTATTTATCTCTTAAGTTTCAGGTGTACAACATAGTGATTCACAGTTCTTAAAGATTACATTCCATTTATAGTTATTTAAAATGTTGGCTCTATTTCCTGGTTTCCTGTCTTGTACTGTATATCCTTGAGGCTTATTTATTTTGTAGGTAGCAGTTTTGTAGCTCTTAATCCCCTACTCCTATCTTGCCCCTCCCTGCTTCCTTCTCTCCATTGGTAATCACTAGTTTGTTTTCTATATCTGAGTGTTTTGGGTTTTTTTTTTGGTAATATTCACCAGTTTGTTGTAGATTTCACATATAAGTGATATAATACAATATTTGTCTTTGTCTGACTTATTTTGCTTACCATCCATATTGTTGCAAATAGCAACATTTCTTTCTTTTTATGGCTAATATTCATCGTATATACATACCGCATGTTCTTTACCCATTTATCTGTTGATGGTTGTTTTCATATCTCAGTAATTGTAAATAATAATAGTGCTGCTATAAACATTGGGGTGCGTGTATCTTTTTGAATTAGGGTTTTCATTTTTTTTTGGATAAATACCCAGGAGTGGAATGTCAGGCATGACTACATTGGGGCTCTGCTTCAAGTTCTCCTGTCAGACTGTGATGAGTGTCTTTAGAGCTGAGATTTCATTTGAAAGATAAATGGGAAAGGATCCACTTCCAAGCTCACAAATCTTATGTTTTTGTCTCCTCCAGCACCTAACACTATGCTTGGCACCTGCAAATGGTACTTCTTAGGAACTGATGGGGATTTTGACTTCCGTAAATAGAAATATGGCTTTCCAGGTGGCTCAGTGGTAAAGAATCTGCCTTCCAAGTAGGAGATGAGAGTTAGATCCTGGGTTAGGAAGGTCGCCTGGAGAAGGAAATGGCAACCCACTCCAATATTCTTGCCTGGGAAATCCCATGGACAGAGGAGCCTGGCAGCCTAGCATGGTGCCACAAAAGAGTTGGACGTGACTTAGCAACTAAACAACAACAACAAGATAGAAATATATGTAGGGGTAGATAAGAATGAAACCAGTGTCCTGGACTTGGCCTCCTTTTTGAAAGACTAGCTGGAGATAGAGACAGTAAATTACAATTTGGGTGGACTATAACCCAGTTTGTGAATATGCATCTGGATCTATCACACCTTTGGATGAAAAATATAAATAACAATGATGATAGCTCCTATTCATTGAACACCTAACATGTGGCGGGTACTGTGCTGAGTAGATGAGAAAGCAGAGGTCTAGAGAGGTGAAGTAGCATATCTGCAAGTTATGAAGCTGGTAGATGGTGGATCTGGAAACCTTATTCTGTTAATGTCAAAGTGCATGTTCCCATCTACTGTGCTTTACTGCCACTGAGATATGGCACTCTGGGTGGGGCACAGAGCAGTTGAGCTCTGTGAGGAGTGAGGTATATTTTATATTGCTGCCTTAACCTCAAGGTTCTTTTGTTCAGGAGAAGGGTTAAAGAGGAATTAAAAACTCTCACAGCGAGGCACTGTTAAAATTGCTTTCCTTTTTATATAGGCCAATTTTAACTGCAAACAAGCAATAAATCAATGTCTAACCTCAAGCATAGTTTGGCAGCCAGGGTCAGGAGAGGAGGCAATGCTCATTCAAAGCAAGCAGCAGTGTTTGGAGACGGGCAGTAAGGCTGGTCTTCTGGGGTCAGGGGTCAGCAGAGCGTGATGCGATGGAGCAGAGCAGGAAGCCAGGTGCACACAGGCAAGCCGTGCTCCTTGTCAGCTGTCCCTCTGGCCTCCAGCCAGGACAGTATTTTCTCCCCCAAGTCAGGTTATTATGCCCTTGTGGTTTGGGGGCATCAAGGTTGCAAATCATTAATGTAATAATCATATTGCTCTGGGCAGATTTCTGCCCAGTGTCGCCTGTGACATAGTGCAAAGACAAATCAGAAACACATTTATCAATCAGAACAAGTCAGCCACCAGCCATCCTAACTAGCAAAAATAACAATTGATACGTTTGTATGTTACATCCAGACATGCATAGACAGGTGTCCTTAAATAGGCAGGCACTGAGGAAGAGATAGTCATTATGTGGTGATTTATCAAAGGAAGGCACAAGGTCACAGGTTTCTCAAAAAATTTCAGACAGCATTCACTGGGTAATGATGATACAGACCCAGCACTTACTGTACATTCTCTGATGGTGTCTATTACTCTATTACTTGCTAAACTTAAAAGCTAGCATATTTGATGGTTTCTTGCAACTTCTTAATCAGCACCAGTGTGTGTCACTAAAAGATCCAAAAATTTATACCTCATTCTAGATTTCCAACTTATCCTTCTCTCCCGATAGACACAGCCATCTTTTATCTTCCCAGCTGGTTACCTGTGCATACCCAGGCAGACTAATGAGTCAGAAGTGAGAATGAAGCAAGATGCTTTTAGGAGAGAGTCCGAGAATAGTAAAAGGGTGACAGTTGAAAAAGAAGGTAAACATGAGATTACTACCTTTGCAGTAGTTCGCAAATTTTGTAACACATCAGAATCGTCTAAGTAGTTTCAAAAAATTCTAATATCCAGGCCACAGCTCAAAGCAATTGAGTGAGGGTGGCACTCAGCTAAAGTATTCCTTAAACTCCCCAGACTCCCTACACTGATGACCCAAAAGGAGAGGTGGCTTGTCATCTCCAGGTATAAATACTGCATCAGGTATCTATTGCTGTATAACGATATTACCACAATCTTAGTGGCTTAAATAACACACATTTATTATCTCATAGTTCCTGTGTGTCAGGAATACAGGCATGGCTTAATTGGGGGCTCTGCTTTTAGATTTCTCATGAGGTTGTGTTCAATGTGACATCAGAGCTGAGGTCTCATCTGAAAGCTTGACTGGGGAAGGATCTGTGTCCAAGCTCACATGGTTGTTGGTAGGATTCAGTTTCTCATAGCTCAGGATGCCCTGGTGAGTAGGACAGGTGGAAATAACAAGAAACTCAGTTCAGATTATTTCTCTTTAATATTTAGTTTATTATGAAATATTGAAAAATCTTGAAATGATTGCATATAATTATATAATGATCACCCTTGCACACTACCCAACTTTATAAAGTTTGCCATATTCCAATAATTTTTAAAGTTGAAGTACAGTTAATTTACAATGTTGTGTTAGTATCAAGTGCACAGCAAAGTGATTCAGTTATACACACATGCACACATATTCTTTTTCAGATTCTTCTCCATTATAGGGGCTTCCCTTGTGGCTCAGCTGGTAAAGAATCCTCCTGCAATGTGGGAGACCTGGGTTTGATCCTTGGATTGGGAAGATCCACTGGAGAAGGGAAAGGCTACACCCACTCCAGTATTCTGGCCTGGAGAATTCCATGGACTGTATATTCCACGGGGTCCCAAAGAGTTGGACACAACTGAGTGACATTCACTTTCCACTACAGGTCGTTATAAGATATTGGATATAATTCCCTGTGCTCTACAGTAGGTCCTTGTCCAGTAATGTTCTCACCTCACTCTATTCCTTTTCTTGAGGAAACAGTTATGTGTAAGGAAAGGATGATCTTGTCACAGTATAACAGGAAACGTTTGTTTGCCTTTACCTCTTTTCTGCCCATGGTTGTGATTCATACGTGGCATGATGTATGTTAACACAAGTAGCTGGAGAGGCTGTTCCTGGAAGATTTACAGGAGAGGTGGAGGGTGATTGTTTTTCCCAAACAGCTTCAAAAGGTGAGCAAGATGCCAGTAGTGAAACAAATGGTCTTGGTTTAGGACCACTGTCTGTGATGGAATATTGAGTATAAACCCAAGGATGTCCCTGGATCGAGTGTTCATGGGTACCAAAACTGCCAACTACAGATCATGGTGAGCAGAATTCACTAACCCAACTCACATGATATTTATGACATGTATCTCTATTTCCATATTCTGATTTTGGTCTGCATGATCAACCAGGCTTTATATTCCTTATATTCCATACAAGCAATCAACCAAGGTCAACCACAAAGATTAGGCAAGTGTTTGCAGAGTTTAGGAATCTGCACTGTCCTTGCTGGGGTTTCAGACAGTGTTGGGAAAGGGTGCTAACTAAATTATAGAGCCTTCAGGTTCTAAGCTTAGGCTGGGGACAACATACCTGGGGAACAAGTGAGGTTTCTGGGGGATCTCAGCCTTAGTCACAGCAAAGTCCAGCAGGCTGTAGTAAATGTGGACACTTACTGCTTAAATACTGGGCTCTTGTTTATTTTAGATATTCATGTCTCATAGCTCCTTTTCTTTCACCCTCAGTTTAAAAATCTCACTTATATCCAAAATCCTCATAAGGATGTTTGAATCTGCTTTACTGATCCAGGATATGGTGCCTGATGAGAACTAAAAATAAACCGGAAAGGCTCAAATGAGGTTTCAATGGCAGAATTGAAGGAGTTTCAGGGAATTCTAAACTTGGCCAAAAGGCTTTCCTGATTTTCTATTTCAAGTTCGTTCACATGAGGATTTTCAAAATCTGAAGATTGTTCCTTCCTTTTCCTTGTGTTGAAAATAGAAGAATCCTGGCTTAACTTTGGAGTAGATTGCAATTTATATTTTGGTCCTTCTATAGTGTGGTGATGGTTGTGTAATAAGGCAGTAAAGCACTCGGCCATCAGGGTTAGACAGCCTGGGTTCACATCCCAGCTCTGTCACTGACTACCTATGAGTCCTCGGTCAGGTGACTTATCCTCTCTCAGTCACCGTGTTTGTAAAATCAGAGTTGACATGAGCGTTAAATAAGATAATGTGTGCATCTAACTAACACAGGTTCTAGAGCATAGGAAGCCTTCACGAAACAGTAGCTCCCACCTTGTTGTTGTCTCTTATAATAAATACAGCCATCTCTTGACTTTCTGTAGTGGTCCTGGGAATGGAGCATTAGTGTTCTTAGATTTGTAAAGTGGCTGCTAAGCTAAGTCACTTCAGTCATGTCCGACTCTGTGTGACCCCATAGACAGCAGCCCACCAGGCTTCCCCGTCTCTGGGATTCTCCAGGCAAGAACACTGGAGTGGCTTGCCATTTCCTTCTCCAATGCATGAAAGTGAAAAGTGAAAGGGAAGTTGCTCAGTCATATCCGACTCTGAGCGACCCCATGGACTGCAGCCTACCAGGCTCCTTCATTCATAGGATTTTCCAGGCAAGAGTACTGGAGTGGGGTGCCATTGCCTTCTCCGTTGTAGAGTGGAGAGGGCAGTAAATATATACATACCTTCTGTGTCAGAGATTGCTAACTATTCACTCATCTGTTTCCTTATATTCCTGGGTATACAGCTAAGACCACATTTCCCAGCTTCCCTTGCAGTCACGTAATGCCAAGGTCTAGCCAACTGAATTGGAACAGAAGCCATATGTCCCATTTCCAGGACTGGTTTATGGAAATTTTCCATAAAGTACTACTCCATGATTTTTCCCTTAGGATGGAAATGATTATGATGCCTATGGCAGAGCCCCTGTCAGCTTGAACCTTTGAATGACAGTTGGGTGACAGAGAGAAGCCAACTTCTGTGAAGGAACATCCAACTTGCACTGAGGTAAATAAACTTCTGTTGTATATGAATAGTTCTATATTTTGTTATTTGTTAGAGCAGCTAATTCTAAATGCCTAGTGCCATCTTGATCACCTCTGTCCTTAACTAATACTCCTACCTTGCTTCTCATTTCCTATTTAAAATCCCTCAAGTAAAAAAGAGTTAAACATAACAGTTTTTGAGGGACAGACTAAACCAAAATCAACATTTGGGAGTGCCTATTGATTTTATGGAGCACTTCTGTTTTTATTTTCTAAGACCCAGGGATCTTGGGAATTAAGCCTCATTAAGACAGAATTTTGAAGGTGGTTGTGGGAGGGCTCAGATTATCCAGATTTTACTAATCTTGACATCAAAGCCTTAACTGTAGCAAATATAATTCACCTAGCCATGCATATATATCCATTTGAGCATAACTAAAAAGGGTTCATGAAAATGAAGAAAGGCATAGTTGAGAATGATTAAAATCATTAATAGAATTTAGATACAATTTGGTATACACAGTTATTTGCAAGAACTTTAAAGAACACACAGTGGATTTTCACTTCAATCCCTAATTCCTGTTCATTACTGAACAGTTCCCTGGTGGCTCAGCTGGTAAAGAATCCACCAACGATGTGGGAGACCTGGGTTTGATACCTGGATTGGGTTGGAAAGATCCCCTGAAGGGAATGGCTACCTACTCCCATATCTGGCCTGAAGAATTCCATGGACTGTATAGTCCATGGGGTCGCAAAGAGTCAGACACAACTGAGAGAATTTCACTTTCACAGAACAGTCAGTCACACTTGGCAAAAGAGGTTGAGGAAAGGGTCTACTCTGGGGCAATCTGCATCCTCTTCTTCTTCTTTAAAAAAAATATTTATTTATTCGGCTGTGCCAGGGCTTAGTTTCAGCACGAGAGATCTGTAGTTACAGCATGAGAACTCTTAGTTGCAGCATGTGGGATCTAGTTCCCTGGCCAGGAACTGAACCCTGGCCCCCTGCACTGGGGATGCAGAGTCTTAGCCACAGGCCCACTAGGGAAGTCCCTGTATCCTCTTCTGCGGATTCCAGTTGCTGTTGTCCCCAGGTCATTTGCCAGAACCAACCTCCCTCCCTTCCTTCTTCATGTACTCACCTTATGTGCTGAATCTTACTAATGAATGTTACCTATTAATAAAAAATGGCTGACTGTTAATGACTTACTCACCAGGACCCTCTTTCTGCCCTCTTTCTGAATTTGTGGTAAGAATGAAATTTTAAGACTCAAATTTGGAAGAGAGTATCACTTCTTGCTTGAAGTCTAAAAAAATATTTCCACCCTTGGACAGCACTTTGACAGGTCCTTAACTATGCGTCACCTCATTAACCATCCCTCCAGCAACAGAGGTGAAACAGTTACGTTCCCTGCCTTGTTTCTCATACTGACGGGCTTGGCAGTAAGCTATAATCTTGGATTCTAGTCTAAGGGCTTATCATCAAAGGAGTCATTATGTAAATATAAGATGTGACCATAAACTAAAACTCCTTATTAGGTTCCCTAAATTCAGGAAGACTTTGTCTTAAGGGATCTGAGAAAAGTTCTGGCAGTCTGAAAACAAGTGTCAGAAGGGATCCTGAGGGGGGTCGAGTTTGGAGCAATGACCCATCAAGTCAAACTAGATGCTATGTACTTCATAAATACTGTGTAAATGAACAGAGAAAGTCCTTGATTGTCAATGGGTCAGCATTGTTAGTTTAAAAAAGCAGAAGAACCATAATCATAGATATAGTCTCCCAGAATATCCCCAAACTGTGGTTATTAAAGATTAAATATTATTCAAAAGAAAGGAATTCATATGAAGGAGAATTCCAAAATCCCATAGCTTTTTATTCCAAAAAACATTTTCCCATGAAAAGAATTCCAAGATACACTGCAGCACAGAGAAGTCTCTAATTTTTAGATCCTTATTAGGAAAACTCATTCTGAAAGTATAACATACTAACAATCACTTTGGACAGGTAATAAATAATTAATAAGTCAGGCCTTAAATTAGAACTCCACTTAGGACAGATCCAGTCCTTCTTGTCCTGGAGTTTTGGGCTGCTTACAGCAGTTACATAACAGCAGTTTCCCTGAATTGGATGTGAAGTTTTCCTTAAGAACTCTCCATGGAGCGGGAAAAATGGTTAGGATCTGACATCTTCCTTAGGGAAGAAGGGAAAGGAATGTGTGTTGAACATTTCATATGCAGTAGGTGCTTTATGGGGGCTTCCCTTGTGGCTCAGATGGTGAAGAATCTGCCTGCAATGTGGGAAACCTGGGTGCTTTAGCAATACCTTATTAACTCATTGATTTTCTGAAAAATCAAGATTAGTATTATTATCCCCATTTTGTATGTATAGCTAAACAACTTGAACAAGGTCATTCAGCTATTCAGTGGAAGACATAGTACTCCTGTGCAGGTCTACCAGACTCCAAAACTCATGTGTTTCCACTGTCCAGTGCCGTGACACTTATCAAAGAGTGTGTGTGTACTGAATTCTTGTCCAAGTACAAGCGTACCTCATTTTATTGTGCCTCACTTTATTGTGTTTCACAGATAATGGCATCTTTTACAAATCGATGATTTGCAGCCACCCTTGCAGAGCAAGGCTATCTGCATCATTTTTCCAGCAGTATTTGCTTACTTTGTGTCTCTGTACCACAATTTGGTTAATTCTCACAATATTTCAAACTTTTATTATTATATGTATTTGTTGTGAAGATGTGTGATTGGTGAGCTTTAATGTTACCATTGACACAATGACTCACTAAAGGCTGAGATGATGGTTAATATTTTTCAGCAATAGACTTTTTTGAAATATAGTAGATTTTCAAGATTGTCTTGATATTCAGCATAGTGATTCAGTATTTTTGCAGATTATATTCCATTATAGGTTATTATAAGATAATGGGTATAAGTCCCTGTGCTATACAATAGATCCTTGTTATTTATCCATTTAATATACAGTAGTTTATATCTGACATTTGTTGTTTGTAGATCTTTTGATGATAGTTATTCTGACAGGTGCTACCTCTTTGAGGTTCTGGTTTGCATTCCTGTAACAATTATCAACACTGAACATCTTTTCACGTGCCTGTTAGCCATCTGTACGTCTTCTTTGGAGAAATGTCTATTCAGGTCTTTAGTTCCTTTTCTGCATTCTTTTTTTTATACTGAGTTGTATTGATGTTTTAAATATTTTGGGTGTGTGCATGCTCAGTCGCTCAGTTGTGTCTGACTGTTTGTGACTCCATGGACTGGAACCCCACCAGGCTCCTCTGCCCATGGGATTTCCCAGGCAAGAATACTGGAGCAGGTTGCCATTTCCTCTTCCAAAGGATCTTTCCGACCCAGGGATCAAACCCAAATCTTTGGTGTCTTCTGCATTGACAGGCGGATTCTTTACCACTGAGCCATTTGGTTTGATCACATTATTTGCAGATATTTTCTCCCATTCTGTAGGTATTCTTTTTGTTTTGTTGATGTGATGGTTTCCTTTGATATGCAAAAGCTTTTAAACTTGTAAGTTTAATTAGGTCCCACTTATTTTTGCTTTTATTTCTTTCATGTTAGACTAATCCAAGAAAATATTGCTTCAGTTTATGTCAGAGTGTTCTGCCTATGTTCTCTTCTAGGAGTTTCATGATTTCCATTTTACATTTAGGTCTTTAAACCATTTTGAGTTTATTTTTGTATACAGTGTGAAGGAATGTTCTAATCTCATTGTTTCATATGTAGCTGTCCAGTTTTCCCACCACCACTTATTGAAGAGACTGTCTTTTCTCCAGCAATAAACTATATTTTTAAATTTAATTTTTATTTTATATTGGAGTATAGTTGATTTACAGTGTTGTGTTAGTTTTAGGTTACAGCTAAGTGATTCAATTATAGATATACATATATCTGTTGTTTTTCAGATTCTTTTCCCATGTAGGTGTTTATAGAATATTGAGTAGAGTTACCTGTGCTGTACAGTAGGTCCTTATTGATTACCTATTTCATATATAGTAATTAATATATGTTCATCTCAAAGTTGGAATTTATCACTTCCCCTCCCCCACATTTTCCCTTTGATAACCATAAATTTGTTTTGGAAGTCTATGAGTCTGTTTTTGTTTTATAAATAAGTTCATTTGTATAACATTTTTTTAGATTCTACCCATAAGTAATATCATATGATATTTGTCTTTCTCTGTCATACTTAGTGTGATAGTCTCCAGGTCCATCTATGTTATTGCAAATGGCATTATTTCATTCTTTTTTATGGCTGAATAATATTCAATTGTAGATATGTACCACATCTTCTTTCCTCTGTTGATGGACATTTGGGTTGCTTCCCTGTCTTAGCTATTGCAAATAATGCTACAGTGAACACTGGGGTGGTTTTCTCCAGATATATGTCCAAGACTGAAATTGCTGGACCATATGGTAGCTCTATTTTTAGTTTTTTAAGGAACGTCCATACTGTTCTCCATAGCAGCTGTACCAATTTACATTCCCTTGAACAGTATAGGAAGGCTCCCTTTTCTGCATACCCTCTCCAACTTTTATTACTTATAGAGTTTTCTGATGATGGTTATTCTGACTGGTGTGAGGTAATATCTCATTATAGTTTTGATTTTCATTTCTCTAATAATTAGTGATGTTGAGCATCTTTTTATGTGCTTTTTGGCTCCCTATATGTCATCTTTGGGGAATGTCTATAATTAGATCTTCTGCCTATTTTTTGATTGGGTTTTTTTTTTTTTTTTTTGTATTGAGCCGCATGAACTGTTTGTATATTTTGGAGATTAATCCCTTGTTGGTCCCTTTGTTAGCAAATGTTTTCTCCTGTCCTGTGGGTTGTCTTTTCATTTTGTTTATTGCTTCCTTTTCTGTGCAAAAGCTTTTAAGTTTAATTAGGTACCATTAAAAAATTTTTTTTTTATTACTCTAGGAGGTAGATCCAAAAAGATATTGCTGCAATTTATGTCACAGAGTGTTCTGCCTATGTATTCTTCTAAGACTTTTATAGTATCCGGCCTTACATTTAGGTAGCAATTAACTTTTTAAATTAAGGTACATACACTGTTTTTTTAGACACAGTGCTATTGCATACTTAATGGATTACAATGTTGTGTAAACATAACTTTTATAGGTACTGGGAGCCAAAAAATTTGTGTGCTTACTTTATTGTGATATTTACTTTATCATGGTGGTCTGGAACTGAATTCACAGTGTATGCCCCCAAGGTATACCCTTACATGGTGTGATTTAAGAAGACAAATAATGCAAGAATGACTATTCTAATGTCAGCATGAAATTCTAGTTCTACAACTGAGTCCTAGAAATTTCTCTGTTAACATTTCAGTTAGGGTCTTATTTTTTCTGATGTTCAACTCCCTTCTGACCCCCATTGAAAGATTTCTTTGAAATCACATCAATTCAGAGTGATGTGGCAGTACAGAGGATGGGCAGGCCTGGATTTTCCAATCCATCTCAGCCATCAAAGCTTACTCTGTTCTTCTCTCTCTGGCCTCTAGTAAAGTGACTGTCAAACTTTGGTTTACAGGAAAAACATCTGATGAAACTGTTTAAAAATGAACACCTTGGCTTCCCCCCTAGAGATTCAGGAAGTCCCGGGTGATGATAAGAATCTGCACTTTCCACAAACATCTCAGGTGATCAGGGAAATTTGGTTTTGCAAGAGCCCTAGTATTCCTTATTACTCTCATTTTCCTATTGTTTTTTTTTAATCTCACACTCTCTTGGGGTTGAGATTTCTTTTGTAAGCCATACTCTTTGGTTCTTTACACCTCTAAAACTGCACTGGTTGTGTATGGTCTGAGCTTATGAGGGCTCAGGACTGAAGCCAAAAAAATGGAGGTAAGATCTTATAGATCTTATGGGGTGGAGCCTGTGGCTATAAGCAGCCTTTGTCAGGAGGGTGGAAGAGGCTGCTAAATAAAATATTAGTAGTATAATAATTTTCTGTTAAAAACAAAATGGGCGAAGAGTCAGAGACAAACTCAAAGGAGTGACAGCAAACCCGCAGGAATCATGCCAGAAAGGTGAGAGAGATCCCAGAACAAGCTGAGGCTCGCAGAAAATGCTAAGGGAAAAAACAAGAGCATTTAAGAAGCTGCGCAGGGATCAAAAACAATGAAGAAGTAAGGGCCAGGAGCAGATGATGTAATGTTGACAGATGATGGGGCCAGCGGCCCTGATCATTTCCTGTTTTTCTTCTCTACTGCATCAGAGAGAAGGATCTTCCAAACTGAAAATTTGCAGAATAAACATGGCTTAGGGCAAACGTCATCCAAAGATAGGAGAAGGGGTGGGAAGGAAGACCTAATGGCACCAAGTGAGGACAATGTTTAAGACCAGATGAGTTATGTCACACAACATCAAAAACTGGCATTATAAATCTGTTGTCATTGGTTCTCTTTAAAGCCCATGGAGAAAGAGATGCCAAATGACTGGAGGCGAGCACATTTCCTGGTTTTTCCTAGTTTTTTTTTTTTTTTTTTCCAGAAACCACAGATGTTCATCCCTTGCAAAATCCTAGAAGAGATGATAAATTAGATAATCTGGCAGAACTTAGAAAAGGAGTGGTGATCCTTTGGGCCAGCACAGGGCCTGCAGAAACTCTGCAAATTGCAGTCAGTTGCATGAATAAAAATACAGACTCAAGTCTTAAGAATACTCAAGAAGTATTAAGAGAAGTAATGATCCCACTGATTAAGGGCATGGGGAGAAATCCCAATGTCCCAATGATGACACAAACCTGAAGTAATTATGTCAAGACAGTTACATCATAGAATGTGCTGAAGCTTGCAAAAATATAATACACTATGTCTAGGTTATTTGTTATACAGGTTGCTGGACTCAGCAATAGGAAAATGATGAAAAAGAAAAAGGAGAGAATGGTCTGAATATATTTCTTTGGAGGTGCCACTGGCAAGGAAGCACATCCAGGCTGGTTCTGTGTTTGCAAATCATACTGCAGGACTGTTTTTCAAAGGAACTGGGGGTAGCTAACCTGTGACAGAGAAAAGCTGAGAGACGTGTAATGCACCCAATGTTTTCACAGGCTCTCCTGCAGGAGGGAAAGCAGCCTCCTTCTCACAAGGGCAGGTGTGCGAGCCGAGGAGAAAAGCTGCCAGAGTCAGGCTCTAAACCCGACACCTCTGACCTGTGCTTGCATCCCAGCTGCCCAGTGAGGGGGTGGGAACCTGGCTGGACTCCAGGAGCAGAGGACAGAGCTCAGGCTGCTGGCGAGGGGCTTTCTTTCTTGCATCTCCCCTGCTCTAGTGCTCTGTGCTTTGGAAGCATGAGGTCCTGGGGTGTCCCCCATTGCGCCAGGTAGGTCCCCCCGCAGGAGTGCTTCTGTGAGCAGAGTCTGTAGGGAACTGAGCGGGGAACCAGAGGGGAGCCCCTCTGGTGCTGGGGGGCCATCGCTGGCTCTCCTCAGGCTCCACTCAGAGGAAGGGCCTGCTGGGAACAGTGTGCAAACAGTTTCCTGGCAACAGCGGCTCCCCTGCTCTGCCAGCGTCTGATGAGAAAGAGCGGGGAGAGAGGAGAATAGGAGAGAGAAGCAGAGTCCAGGGTAGCAGGGGGGATAGAGACAGGAAGCAGGGAGGGGGAAGGGGAAAAGACTTCTGCACTTTAGTCTGATACTTGGCACTTGCTGGCATTCCAAGGGCCACCAATTTCTAAACCAATGAGCGTCTAAGTGTAAAGCAAACGCATAGCCCCGCAAAGGGAAACAAAAGGGTTTGTTATACCACCCAGATCTCTCCTTGATTCTCCCAGCCAGGGATGTTACCAGGAAGAGGACAGGGACTTCTGGGGAAGGAGACGCTGCCCACCAGGCCCTCTGTGAAGACTGAGAATTGGGCCACTGTAATATTACTGAAACACAGAGATTCTGAGTGGGGGTGGGGAAGGGGCGGAGCAAGATTGCCTCCTAGGGGACATTTGGCAAGGTGTGGAGACATTTTTAAAAGATTGTTTTGATGTGGACCATTTAAAAAGCCTTTATTGAATTTGTTACAATATTACTTCTGTTTTGTGTTTTGGTTTTTTGGCTGAGAGGCATGTTGGGATCTTTGCTCCCCAACTAGGGATCAAACCCCCACTCCCTGCATTGAAAGGCCAAGTCTTAATCTCTGGACTGCCAGGGAGGTCCCTGGAGACATCTTTAGTTGTCACAACTTAGGGAAAGGTATGCGACTGGCATCTAATGGGTAGAGACCAGGGATGCTGCTAAAATTCCTGTAATCCACAGGACAGCCCTGATAGCAAAGAACTGTCCAGCCCAAATGTCATTTGTGCTAAGTTCGATCCCTGAGTTGGGAAGATCCCCTGGAGAAGGGAATGGCTAACCCTCCAGTATTCTGGCCAGGAGAATTCCATGGACAGAGGAGTCTGGCAGGCTACAGTCCATGGGGTCGCAAAGAGTCGGACAAGACTGAGCAACTTTCTCTTTCACTTTCTCAACCTTGAAAAGTTATGTCCAATCTTCCCAACCCAGGAATTGAACCCAGGTCTCCCGCATTGCAGGCAGATTCTTTAACACCATGCCTTAAAGGAATTTAATGCTAAAGGCTCCAGTGCCTACTGCCCAGGGCTACCCACCTATGGTGGAGCCAAAAGGACGGTAGAAATCATAGTCTTCCCTTGTTACAGGTAAAGGGTTTGAGGTTCAGAGAATGAAGGGGTTTGTCCAGGGACCCAGGTCTTAGATTGAGGTGATTAGGAGCCTTGGAGTAAGACAGAATGAGTATTAAATCCCAGTTCAGTTAATTAACTTATATGAAACTTGAGTGAATTACTTCACCTCTTGGAACCATCCCTGGTAGCTCAGAGGTTAAAGCGTCTACCTGCAATGTGGGAGACCTGGGTTCGATCCCTGGGTCGGCAAGATCCCCTGGAGAAGGAAATGGCAACCCACTCCAGTATTCTTGCCTGGAGAATCCCATGGACGGAGAAGCCTGGTGGGCTACAGTTCAGGGGGTCGCAAAGAGTCGGACACGACTGAGCAACTTAACTTAACTTTGGAACCTTAATTCTCTCACTTACTAAATAGACCTTCTGTAATAACTCCCTCATAGAATAATTTTAAGGAATATGTGAGATAATGCATGTAAAGTGCTTAACATAGCACATGGCCTATAATAAATGACACCTTTAATTATGATCAGCAGAGATGAAACTAAAATCTTGTCTCCTATCTGCAAGTTCTATTCTCTAGGTCATTTTAATGAGTCCTGACCCATGACTCGGAGAAGGCAATGGCACCCCACTCCAGTACTCTTACCTGGAAAATCCCATGGTCAGAGGAGCCTGGTAGGCTGCAGTCCATGAGGTCGCTGAGTCGGACACGACTGAGTGACTTCACTTTCACTTTCACTTTCATGCACTGGAGAAGGAAATGGCAACCCACTCCAGTGTTCTTGCCTGGAGAATCCCAGGGACGGGGGAGCCTGGTGGGCTGCTGTCTATGGGGTCGCACAGAGTCGGACACGACTGAAGTGACTTAGCTGTCCTTGGTTTCTGCTATGTGTGTGAGACAGGAAGACGCCCTCTTTTGTCCGCTCCTCCAGGCCTCATCTATGGTTTCAGAGGATATGAGGTGATGATAGAGAACAGGATCTGATGAACTGAGCAGGACTTTTGTCATTCTAAGGAAAACAAACTATTATACCTATGATGGCGTGTACTTGCGTGTGTGTGGTGGAGGGTTGGAGGAGTGCCATTGAGATTAGAAGTTAATAAACTTCCCTGCTCCTCTTCCTGAGCACAGGAGTTATCCAGAATCTCCTTTCTTTCACCCCAGTGCAAAGCTACCCAGTATGACCACTCAGAGCCTTAGGACTCATTGACTGAAGATATCTTCTTGAGGGGTGGGCAACCAAGTGAGAACTCTAAGCTTTGCTGACCGAAACAAACTAGCCCTTTTGTGTTTCACCAGAAGGAATAATAATGAGATCTCTGCTCCCTCTGCATGGGAACTCTGGCAATGCACTGGTGAAAATTACTCCATGCCTCTGGGGGCAAGTGTCCAAGCCTGGGATATCAGGTTAGGAAAAAGGCAAACGGTTACTTGCTGCTTTCTGGAAAATTGACAATATGTTAGAAACAACTTCCTCCTGCATCAAATGGGAGGGGTTTAGGGTTCTGGACACCTCACAGGCCTAGCCCTCCTCCTCCTCCACCTGTGTATCTCCCCCTTCTTTGAAAGACCCACAGGAGAGCTCTGGGTTCCAGAAGAGATGAGTGGGAAGTGGGCTTGATAGCCCAACAGCATCAGTGACCCTGACCCTGGAGCCCACTTTTGGAAATGACCTTGGAGAAGATGTTCAAGTGCAGCTGAAGGATGCTTTTTGCCTTCAGCAGGAAGCAGCTTTGGGTTTCTTGGTGCCTTTCCAGGCCTGGGTGATGTGAAGACCCAACCTGCCACCTTTACCTCTGCAAAGTGGTATTTGAGCAACTTGTCATCAGGATGCATTTATGGTGGGAGCTGTTTTCCTGGGCTCCCCTTCTTAGTCATTTCTGTGCACAAAAATTGGCAGGTTTTCTAATAACTAAATAAATATTTATATAACTAACTAAACAAATAGTGAATGATTTCTGGCATGTTGTTGGCTGCCACACTCTTAAGTTATTAAAGTCAAGAATCTGGCCCATACAAGGCATCCAATGAGGCTGTTTACTGATAGTGGCACAGTTCCGTGTTTCTGAAGGTGGCTAGATGGTTTGTGAGCTGAATGGGGCAGGGTGGTGGAAGGAGGGCCCTCTGTGGGAGGAGACTGGACCCTGAGTTGCTCCCACGAGTGGACTTGTTGGAAGAGAAAGCACTCGGAGCACCCAACAGCTTTGATGGGGGTCGGGGCAGTGTCTGCCCCTCTTTGCTGGGTCTTGATGATCTCATTTTTCTAGCCTTTTAGAGTGGGCTGTGAAAATAGCCTTTCACCTTCAGTGAATCACAGGGAAACCAGGAAAGGAGTTTAGAGAGCAGGATGATTAATCTGTCTCCTTTTGGACTTCCTAGTGAATCCAAGGGGCACATTTGTGAGGCTCCAACAGCAGCCACACTTTGTTGGTCCCTAGACAGAGCTGGTGGCAAAACAGATACCTCTGATGAAGGCAAAAAACAAGCAGGACAAGGAGACTGCCTTCCCCCTGACCACCATGCATGCCACTAACCGACTCCCCCAGTCAGACTGAGTTCAGCTGCAAAATGCTTTGCTGATGCTCAGCTAAACCCCCTTCTTGGTTGAAGCCCCCCTTCCCTGGTAGCCATAGGAGACTGGACTTTCCCAGGAATCAAGGGAGGCTGGATTCCAGCATGGCTGAAGGCTCCTTATCTGGGCTCACCAGGGGTCTTGGGGCAGAGCCAAGCTACCTTCAGCGTGAGAGTGGGCATGGCAGTGACTCAGGGGGCTGTATGCTGGAAGGGGAGAAGGAGCTGGTGTCGTCAGCTGTTGTTAAGAAAGAACAGAGGAGCCTGGGAGGAAACTCTAGTCCTGTGAGGACCAGAGGGTAGGTTGCCTAGCAACGGTGCCTTCCAGGCTTCTGGGGCCTCTTGTCAGCTCCTACCTCCTTATTTTCTCCTTCAAAGTTGCCTTTCATATGCCTTTTAGCCAAATTTCCTCTGGTTAGAAATGCCCCCAAGTGTGTGGGACATGGGTCAGGGGCAGTCAGCGCACATTCTGCTCTGGACCAAGGAACCAAGAGAGTTTTTGGTCTGGACTGTTCTTCCTGAGAGGACAGTGATGGTTCAGAACCCAGATGCTGGAGCCAGGTCTGAGCTCCGATTCCAGAACCGATGCTTACAGATATGTCCTCTTCAGGAATTTCTTAACCTCTGTTTTTTAGTTTTTCCACCTATAAAACAGGGAGAATAACAGTACCTACCTCAATTGAGCCAATGTGAGGATTTAGAGTGAATAGATAGGTAAGTAGATAGATAAATGGAAGGAAAAGAGGAAAAATAGATGGATAGAAAATAGATAGAAAGGAAAAAATAGGGTACAAATGAACTTATCTGCAAAACAGAAATAGAGTCAAAGATCTATAAAACAAATGTATGGTTACCAAAGGGTAAGGGGGGGATATATATAGACTGAGATCTATATGTGAAATAGATAACCAGTAAGAACCCACTGTTGGAGAAGGCAATGGCCTCCCACTCCAGGACTCTTGCCTGGAAAATCCATGGATGGAGGAGCCTGGTAGGCTGCAGTCCATGGAGTCACTAAGAGCTGAACATGACTGAGCGATCTCACTTTCACTTTTTACCTTCATGCATTGGAGAAGGAAATGGCAACCACTCTCGTATTCTTGCCTGAAGAATCCCAGGGACGGGGAAGCCTGGTGGGCTGCCATCTATGGGATTGCACAGAGTCGGACACGACTGAAGTGACTTAGCAGCAGCAGCAGCAAGAACCCACTGTAAAGGGAACTCTATACTCTGTAGTGGTGTATATTGGAAAAGAATCTAAAAAAGAGTGAAAAAATATATATTTATAACTGATTCACTTTGCTGTACACTTGAAGCCAGCACAACATTGTAAATAAGCTCTACTGCAATAAAAATTAAAAACTAAAATAAAAAGCCAAGACTGGAATAAAAAGAAAGAAAACTGGATAGACAGAAAATAAATAGCTAGGGAAGAAGGAAAAATAGATAGGAAATAAACACATTTTTGAAAAGAAGAGGGAATTCTCTGGCAGTCTAGTGGTTAGGACTTGGCACTTTCACTGCCAGGGCCTGGGGTCAGTGCCTGGTCAGGGAACTAACATCTCACAAGCTGCATGACATGGCGAAAATAACAAGGAAGGAAAGATAGACGACAGAAGGAAAGATCAATATGAGGAAGTGAAGACAGGCAAGAAGGAAAGAAGGCAAAATAGATGGATAGAAGATAGATGGATAGGTGGGTAGATGAATGGATAGATGGATAGATAGACAGGGAAGACGGAAGAGTAGAAAATACATAGGTTAAAAAAAGAAGGGAAGATAGATGAAAGAAGGGGAAAATAGATACAAAAAAAGGGAAAATAGATGGATCTTTAGGCAGAGAGGTAAACTTAGAATAGTTCCTGGCACATAGGCTATGGACATGTCAGTTATTAACAGACCTAGGGGATAGCCAGACACAAAAGTTCAGGAGCCCCAGAGCTCTAGTTTCACAATAGTGTTGGAAGATCTGGTTCTAACAGTGGCTTTCTTTGGAGTCTTGAGCAAATAGTAGCTTTCCTTCTCTGCCTTCAGACTCTCCACCTGCGAGGTCAGAAGACTGGATTGAAAGGGCCTGAATTTCCTTCATTACCTATGACATTGGGATGTGGATTGGGCCATGAGCCGATCTGTCTTCATATTTTGGAGGGGATTAGAAAACATGATGGCTGGAGGAGCCTCCAGTAGAGCCCCAGAAGGAAGGTTTGGGGGAGCTGTAGGGGGTCAGTCACTCCTCACAGCCTCTGATAGGGGAGTGACTAGGCCAGAATTGGGGAGGCATCAGGCGGCCCTGCTCACAGCTGTATTTCCTTGTATTTACCTCTGGTAGCTGCTATAGCGGAGAAAGCAATGGCAACCCACCCCAGTATTCTTGCCTGGGGAATCCCAGGGATGGGGGAGCCTGGTGGGCTGCTGTCTGTGGGGTCACACAGAGTCGGACACGACTGAAGAGACTTAGCAGCAGCAGCAGCTGCTCTAGGGATTACAATATATATACCTAACTTTCACATTCTGTTTAGATTTAATATTTGACCACTTCTAGGAGAATGTAGAGACCTTACAACTGTGTATGTCCCTTAACCCTTCCCCCTTTGTGTTATATACATGTCATATAAATTATACTTACATACATAAGAACCACCCAACCATGTTATAATTTTGGTCTTCAATAGTCATACGTATTTTAAAATACAAGAGGAGAAAAGTAATTTATTATATGCACTCAGATGTTTACCATTTCTGTTGCTCTTCCTTCATTTCCGAAGTTCTAATTTTTTTCTCTCAGATCCCTGAAGAATTTCTTTAACATTTATTTTAGTGCAAGTCTATTGGCAATGAAGTCTCTTAGCTTTCTTTCATTTGAGAATGCCTCTATGTCACCATCATACTTCAAGGATATTTTCATAAGGTATAGAATTCTCAGTTGATTGCTTTTTTTCTTTCTGGCCTCCTTGGTTGCTATAAGAAGCCCACAGTCAAACACATTTTTCCTCTACTTTTAATGGACCATTTGTCTCTGGCTGCTTTTAAGATTTCTTTGTTTCCTTTGGTTTTCATGGTTTGATGATGATGATTTCATTGAATTTATCCTGTTTAATGTTCTCTGAGTGTCTTTGCCTCTGTACATTTTTGTCTTTCACTGAAATCGAGAGTTGTTTGTAATTATTTCTTCAAAACTTTGTTTTCCGGGCTAGTATCTGTCCCCTCTCCTCATAGGCTCCAACCACACATACATCAGATCTTTTTACACTGCCCCAAAAGTCCTGAGTCTCTGTTCATTTTCTTTTTTCCTTTGACTTTCTAATTTATTTATCACCCTCCACTGCACATTGGTAAAGGACACTGGCTGAGAGGTTGACAATCACATAAACTTTGATATGCACAAATTTACACAAAATTGTATTTGCCAAAGCATGGAAAAAGTGTGGCCACCATTTAGAAAGATGATATATGCGCATAGCATTTTAAAGACTATGACGTTATAAACACATTCTCTTCTATAAAAGATAGATTAATCGTTTTGTTACACTTGCTTTCTTTAGTCCATCCTCTCCTATATTTGCTAAAACACTTTAAACATTCATAAAACCCATGCTGTTTTCTTCTTGACTGTAATTATTAACAAAATTAACAATACATTTTTGAGTCATCTAATATCCAATCCATATTCAAGTACCTGTGTTATTGGGAAAATGTCATTTTACAATTTTTTTTTTTGGTAGAAATCACATCCAAAACAATGCCACTGTTGCATGTGATTATTATTTTTTAAATCCTTTTTAATCTCCAAGGCTCTGTTCATTTTTTCAACAGATTTTTCTGTCTGTTTTTTTGATTAATTTCTTTTATCTATCCTCAAGTTAATGGACATTCTCTTTCTGTCATCTCTAATTTTTTTTTTTGAAGATAGATTTCAATTATTTGAATCTCTCTAGTGAATTCTTTTTCTTTTGGATAATGTGTTCTCATTTTAAAATTCCATTTTATTCTCTTGTTATGGTTTGTGTTTCTCTGTTGAGAACTTCCCATTCATTTCAGGAGTGTTCAGTTTTTCCTCAGTTAGTGCTTTGAAGTCTTCATCTGACAATTCCAACATCTGGGTCACGTTAGGATTGGCATCTGTTGATTGTCTCTTTCCCTCTGAGAATGGTCGGATTTTCATGGTTCTTGGTATGTTGGATAATTTTGGATGATATCTAGGAGAGTTTGCATATTTAGTCTTGAGACTCTGCTGCTGCTGCTGCTAAGTCGCTTCAGTCGTGTCCAACTCTGTGTGACCCCTGGGCCTGTTAAAGTCCTCCAGAGAAATATGGAGCATTATGTTTTAGCTGGCAATCACACCAATTAGATTTACACTGCAAGTTTTGTCTTACTTTCTGAGGCTGTTGGTTCCAGTGCTCACATTGTTTTCAAAGCCTTTGCTATGCCTTTGGAGACTGCCTTTTGTCTATATCACTCAGGGGTAGTTGAGGACTTGAGCAGTGACTTTTGTGGCTTACTTCCCAAAGCCTTTGCTATATTTCTTGGGGTGTGTTCTATACATGCACGCTTGGGACACACAGGATTTGTGTCAGGATTTGTGTCTTTTTTTCTGTTCCAAGATCCAGTCCAAGTTGTTTAGTTGTTAAGTCGTGTCTGACTCTGTGACCCCATGGATTGTCGTCTGCCAGGTTCATCTGTTCACGGGATTTCCCAGGCAAGTATACTGGAGTGGGTTGCCATTTCCTCCTCCAGGGGATCTTCCTGACTCAGGGATCAAACCTGCATCTTCTGCACTAGCAGCAGGTTCTTTACCACCAAACCATCAGGGAAGACTCCAATCCAAGGTACCACATTAGATTTAGTCATCATATTTTCTTAATCCCCCCCAAACCTTGACAGTTCGTCAGTCTTTCTTTGCTTTTCATGACCTTAACACTCTTGAAGAGTAGTAGGTAGATGTTTCATAGAATATCCTTCAGTTTGGGTTTATCTGGTATGTTCTCGTTCATAGGCTAAGGTTACAGATTTTTGGAAAAATATCACAGAAGTATCTTTTCCTCCCATATTATCAGTGGGCACATGATGTCAGAGTGTTAACATCACTGGTGATGTTAACCTTGATCCCTTCATTAAGGTCATATTTGCCATGTTTCTCCACTGTAATGTTCCTATATTTCCCCTTCCACAAATATTCATGAATCTCTACATCCAGCCCACATCCAAGAGGAGGGGAATTAAGCATTATTTCCTGGAGGGAAGGAAACCAAAGAATTTGTGATGTTAATTATTGAACTTGGGGAGCAAATACCTTGAGGCCCTTAAGTTTCTCCCACTAATTTCAGCATTTATCAGCGGATCACTGCTGTGGTGATCTAATGATGATCTGTTTTGCTCATTCCTTCTAGATTTATTCATTGTAATTCTTCGCTAAGGAAGACCTATCCCGTCTCTTATTTTTTCACTCATTCCATCATCTCAGAATGGACTCACAGATATTTATTTTGTTCTATTTTTATTTCATATATCAGGCTTTATTTGATATAAAAATAAATATAACTAAATTTGTATATGCAATATTTTGTTCTTACATTATAATCTTATATTATCCTTATATATTTAGTAAGTCAAATGGTTCTAGGTTTGGCTATTGAAAGCTTTTTCAGGTTGGGTCCTGTATGCCTCCTCCAACCCTCCCCACCCCATACCCGGGAGAATTAGCTATTCTCCCAAGTAGCTTTGGGTTCTTTTATTGAAGAAGGCATTTAGAAACTAAATGCACTGGGCACTGGGCATGATGTGGCCACTAGAAAGCCACTGTTTCTGGGCTCTCTGGGGACAGAGCTAGGAAGTGCATATGCGTCTATTACGTGTGTTCATGGCATTTGTTTCAGATCTCTCCTGAAAGAAACCTCCTGTGAGGTGTCACTGTCTACCCTGTTTTTTGGTTGTCTGTGTACACAGTGGGTGTTCCCTACCACCCCATCAGCTCTCAGAGAGCAGAGTTCATGCCCAGGGCAGCTTGATAGCCTCTCTGGTGCTTGGCCCATGAGAAGAACCTGGTGCATGTTCACTGGTTGCACAGATGAGCTGTGAGGATCACAGGCTTTGTGATTTATCTGCTTTGTTTCTTTTTAATGGTAAGAGCCACAGGTGTTGAGCTGAAGCATGATATTTAAAGTTACTAACATAAACAAGTTCTGTCCCTGGAGGGGCGATCCCGCTCGGGTGGAACAACTCGATCCTTTGTAGTGCTGGAAGCAGGGAAGGTTTCTACATGGGTACTGAAACAGCTGCTGTTTGGAGAACTCTGATTGGCTGTCTGGCAGGGGACAAGCTGTGCTTCTGTGTGCCATCCTCATATTTAGCTCTCGCAACAAGCCCGGGGCTGGTGCACCGTCTGCCCCGCCCCCTCAAGCCTGGTTCTGCGGCCTTGGGTCCCGAATAGCCAGCCGCTCAGGTGTCTAAGAGCAAATACTGTGCTTTCACTAGTCCACTGCTTCTAGGCCCCAAACCCAGGGGCTGCAGCCCTTGTTTCACAACTCAGGAAGCCTCTCTACCTGTCAGCTAGGTTTCCTATTTTTAGGCCTAACAGTTTTGAGCTGCTGGTTTTGTCTAAGGCCTTCTGGGTGAGAATCTAGACTCTTTCTGGTTGTGATGACCCTGATTCCTGTCCTGGGCACCAGCATCCGCTTGATAGCTTACAGTGAATGGTGTCTGATTCGTGATCTCCAAAGAAGATTGAGCTTCAGGACCAGGGACCAGGCTTGATCACTCAAGAGCTTTTGTGTAGCAGAGTTTTATTAAAGTATGAAAAGGAACGAGAAAGCTTCTGACATAGACATCAGAAGGGGGACGGAGAGTGCCCCTCTCGCTAGTCTAAGCAAGGGAGTTATATACTTTTAAAATTAGCTATTACAACAAATCAAAAGAATGTCTCAAAGTTGTAAAGACCTTACTAGACCCACTCCAATAGTTTACATTTTAAGATTACAGGATTAGCCAGAAGGTTTTCAGGAAGAAGAAACTGTCCTCAAGCCGGATACATTGTTGTTATATAATCCTTAGTACAGAGTTTAAACTGAGTTGTTTGTTGTGTAATCATCAGTTTCAGGCTTAAAGAAAAAACATTTTATGTGATTAAGACTAAGGAATATAGGGGGAAAAAAAAAGATGTTTGTTCTTTCCTCCTCCTTGAGAGTTCCAGACCACTGTCTGTGCTTCAAGAGCCCCAGACTCCTTTCTCCTCAGGGACCCCAGACTTCTTATCAACCTGCCTAGAAATTGACTCTCTCACACTCTTGCCTTCTCCTGACTCTGGTTTGATGTTAGGTCAGTGAAAGTCGCTCAGTCATGTCCACCTGTTTGCCACCCCAGGGGCTCTACAGTCCATGGAATTCTTCAGGCCAGAATACTGGAGTGGGTAGCCTTTCCCTTCTCCAGGGGATCTTCCCAACCCAGTCATCGAACCCAGGTCTCCCTGACAAACCCAGGTCTCTCTGATGTATTACAGGCAGATTCTTAACCAGTTGAGCCATAAGGGAAGCCCTTGATATTAGATCAGCTGGGTAAATAAAGGCTCAGCCAGTGCTCTGATGCATATGGGTGGGGGACTGGGGCAGGCAACTGGGCCCGCCCAGGCCTGGGCCCCTCCTGCTCGCTAAGAGGCAAAGTAGCATGTAGTTCCCACCTCCCCACCCTCGCCCCCCACCCCTGCCCCCACCACAGCAGCCACCTGGGCTGGAAACCAGAGCCTGCAGCCCAGAGTCAGCATTCCTGGATCTGCCTGGACCTGGTTCAGCAGTGGCGGGTTGGGTTAGCCAGGCAGGCTGAGTGGCTCCTTAGGATGGAGATGGGGGCGGCTCCGATTCACATGAGTTGCCATGAACCATGACTGCAACCTGGTGCTTGCTCTGGCTGTTTGCTATAGGGATGCCTGTGAGACGTCAAAGTGGGGAAATGGAGAGGAAGAACGGGCCTGGAGAGACAGGGGTCAGGTGCAACCGGGAGATGGGAGGAGGCATGAGCATCCTCCAAGGACCTCCAGGCCAGGGGGGAGCCCAGGCCTGCCTGAAGGCTCAGCGATGACACAGCATCTTTGCTGCTCACATGCATTCTCTGTCTTTCCCTCCCCCTCTTTCCTCCACTCTGGGATCTGCAGTAGTGAGAGAGCGACACCCTGTTCATACCCTGAATGTCACCAATGGAAACAGGAGGGGCTCCTTGATCGATCACCTGCCTCTCTCAGGGTCACGTTGCAGGGTCCCTGGACCTTGTGGAACAGCTGGCTTTCCTCTCCATCTCCACCCCAGGGGCTGTTTCTCCCTGGAGCTCTGCAAAGGACTGGTCGGCATTCGCTTCTTGCACACCCTGGCCTCCTTGTTCCCGGGGGCCCTGCCCATCTGTTCCATCCGAGCTGCTGGGAAGCTGGCAGACAGAGAGAGCCTGCCTCAGGGGTAGGGACAGTGCTGTGTCTTTGAGCACTTAACTCACTTTAATGGCTTCAGCTGGCTTTCTTCTCCCTTCAGATAGAAGGCCATTCCGCAGTATTAATTTCCTTTGCATAATTTTCTCCCTGGGCCTGGCTCACAGGCTGTTGTGCCGAGAACACAGACAGGCAGCATCAGACCTCCACCCAGATTCAGCAGACTCCTCAGTGTTGGCTGGAGATGATTTTCTCAAGTTAATCAAGGCACATTAACTTGAAAAGTTTCTACTATACAGAGAACCCCAGGGACCACAGGGAAAAGGCCTGGCGGCCGTGGTGGCTGCTGGGGTGACCCTAGATTCAGGGGAAAGAGAAGACAGTGATGCTTCAGGGAGCATCTCCTAGCAAACAAGCCTTCTAGGAGAGAACAATGTGTTTTAGCAAATGTCAAACTCTAAAAATATGACCATGTCAGGTGGATAGACAGATGCGTCTCTTTATTTTTCTTGACTAGCAGTCACTGAACCTAATTTAATTTTTTTCTTTCTTGGGAGGCTAATTATCACAGGCTGCTAACATTCAGTGTTTTCTGAGGTGTGTGGTGTTGCTCACCCTTCGCTGAATGGCCCTAGACGCTAAGTCTCTGGAATTCTGTTTTGCTATTGTTGTTGTTTTTTTCTTTTTTCCCTTCTGCTTTCTTTACTGTTCTCCTGTGTCATCTGTTAGAGATACTAGAGCACCTGCTTCTTTTTTTCTAATTCTTTAAAAAAATGGATTTGTTGGCTGACAAATTAATTGTATAATATTGACAGCCCAGAATAGTTCTGTTCAAAAGTATTTTCAAAAATAAAATTCCTTTAAAATCAAAACTAACACACCCACAGAAAACAACACATATCCATATACATTAAAGCAAATCGTCAAAACATCTTTATTATATGAAATAAAAAGTAGTTAAGCTAAAAACAAAAAGTACTTAAGCTAAATAAATAGCTTTAGAGTATATCCCTACATTTTTAAACAAAATGTTGAGATTTTTTTTTTCAAAAATCGTAGTCTTATTTTTTTATTGCTATTAATTTTTATTGGAGTTTGGTTGCTTTACAATGTTGCATTAGTTTCTTGCTGTACAGCAAAGTGAATCAGTCATACATATTCATTTATCCACTCCCTTTTTAGACTTCCTTCAATTTAGGTCACCACAGAGCACTGTGCTACACAGTAGGTTCTCATTAGTCACCTGTTTCAGACTTAGGAGTGTGCATACGTCAGTCCCAATCTCCTGGTTCGTACCCACCCCCTTCCCCTTGGTAATAAGTTTGTTTTCCGCATCTGTGACTCTATTTCTGCTTAGTGCACCTGTTTCTGTGTAGCTTTTGGTAAAAGAAAGAAAACAATCTCATTCACAATATCATTAAAAAGGATAAAATACTTAGGAATACATTTGACAAAAGAAGTGCAAGATTATACCCTGAAAATTACACAATGTTGCCGAGGGAAATCAGAGACGATCTAACCTGACTAAACAGAGAGAAGCACTTCACAAGCCTGGATTGGAAGGCTCGGTAGGGTTAAGATGGCAGTTATCTCTGTCCTGTTCTGTAATTTCTATAAAAATGTCAACCTTTTATTTTCTTTTATAGAAAGTAACAAGCTATTCCTAAATTTGTATGGAAAAGCAAAACCTAGAATAACCAAAACAGTTTTGCAAAAAAAAACAGAAAAAAGTTGGAGTCTTGGTAGAAGGAAGGCGGGAATGAATGATGAGACCGCAGATGTCAGTGCAGAGGTAACACGCCCTTTCTTTCTTGGCCCTTGGAGCACTGTGCGTGGCTGGTGTTCCGTGTGCATACCTGCTCTGGCTCCCCTGACCTCCCTCCTCTGAAGAGCTAGAAAGCTGGTGATTGCCCCACAAAGTCTGTAATGACTGCAAGTCACTTTATCATGCTGTTAATCTCTACGGGCTGGTCAGGAGGGCAGGATTCTGGTACTACCACCCTTGCGTCCCTCAGAAAGTCCAGCAAGAGCATCTCATGTCCTCGCAGCTTGACTCATTTGCTCTCAGCCCTGAGGATGTCAAATCACTGGGGAGCAGAGCCTGAGAGACGGAGCTTGAGATGGTGCTTCATACGGAGCCTGAGGGCTAAGAGGTACTCTGCCAGGTTTGAGTGAGAAAGCCAATGGGCTGGCGGGGTGGGGAGGAGGCCGGTAAAGCTCAGCCTCTGAAGCTACAGTCTGGACGTTTCAGTCTCTACAAACTGGACCATTTCATTTCTTGCATTCTCTGTTTCTTTGTTTTTCCTCCATCACCCATCCCTCCATTTGGTAAAGACAATACATTTCCAAAACATGGCAAATGTCCTTGGATCTACAGAAATAAGATGCTGCCCTTTTCACAAATGGGAGGGCGAAAAGACAAAAATGGATTGTATTAAAACAGGTGCATTTTTTAAAAGCTTTGTCCTTTTACTCTTTCGTACCATAGAGGCCATCTCTAACCCTGTGTGTTTTATAGATAAGGAGGTTGAGTTCCAGAGAGGGTTAAAAAGACTCGCCCAGAATAACATATAGCTTGAAGGTGGCACAGGCAAGATTCCAGCTCAGCTCTGACCCTGCAGAGGTCGGGCTACTCCAACCAGCAGAGCCAATACCATGTGGGAAGTGCATGCAGGAAGGCAAAGTGGAATAACTTGATTTCTACATCTGGGTAAAAATAATTCCCCAATTTGCAGACACCTAGAAGATCACAAGCTTGAGGGTAAAAATAAAATGTGCTTTCTGACAGCCCAAATCTTGTCAGACTAATCTAATTTCTCCTGGCCTGGGAGTCAGGCTTGGCTGATTAGACGGAAACAAACTTGCTGTGTGGGGGTTCGGCTGGACCCAGCAGGGCCTCTCCTCTGAGGATCTCCTGCATTGTCTCTGGCCCACGTGCCTCTGGACTTTGTTACCAGGCTGGGGGAGAGTCCCTAGCCTCTCCCATCCCCAGAAGGGGAGTCCTGCTCATGGGGGAGGTGGCCGTGGAGATGGGATAGAAGATACCAAGAAGCTGAGTCTGAATGAAAGGTTTCACTTGCTCGAAGGGTTTCACCTGCTCTTTCTTCAGTTCCAGTATGTTAGGCTTCTCTACTGGCTCAGACAGTAAAGAACCTGCCTGCAGTGCAGGAAATGCAGGTTCGATCCCTGGGTTGGGAAGATCCCCTGGAGAAGAGAATGGCTACCCACTCCAGCATTCTTGCCTAGAGAATTCCATGGACTGAGGTGCCTGACAGTCTACAGTCCATGGGGTTGGTTGGAGAGGACTGAGCGACTAACACACACATATTTTCCATGTTGCTTCAGCTCTCTGCAAAGGTGGGATCATTCAGCTCGCCAAACAGTCTCAAAATCTCAGAGCTGGTGTCTCCCTCGGTGACAGGGACAGACTGTGGAGGGGTTTGCAACAAATGGCCTGCAGCTCAGCTCTGAGTTAGCAACAACTGACCCTGCAATAGGGTTCTGAGAGCAGGGAGTGTTCTGACCGGTTTCTTGTCTCACCAAGGGCAGGAACTAAGAGCCCCGTGACACTACTCTCCACCACTTTTCACCTTATCTGGGTACAAATGTCAAGCTCTCCTCCCATCTTTCCTTTAGAAAATGTGTGGGCAGATGGGGCGCCTCAAAAGAGCAAGCCGTTGTGATTTTTAAACAGAAGGATTGTTAACAAAGAATTTTCAGAGAGCCTCGTATTTCTTCCGTCTTGGTTGATATGCAGCCCATATCTTGGAAGGGCTTCAGAGAGCCGCAGACACGGTGTGTGGATCTGGTCTGCTTTCCCGGAGGACGGGATCCTACGCTCTGAGGTCAGAGACCTCAGGCCCATGTAGTGCACGTTCCCCAGCTGCTCATCACGTGCAGACCTCGCTTGCTTTATGAATGCTTGCGTACGGCGCTGAGCAGACGCGAGAACTCATGCGAGAGTGAAGGTTGAAAAATGCGGCTGTAGCTCTCTGCACGGTTATCACTGGTAAAGCTGGCGGCATCTTTTAAAGTTTCCTTCTCATTCCCTTCCATCCACTCCTCTGTCTCCTGCGCTGAATTTAAACCCTTGTAGTGACACTCATTTGCCCTTTGCTCCAATTTCATGGTGTCATCACTTTAGACATCATTGTTACCAGCAATGTCCTTGCTGGCCTTCCTGCCAAGGCTGGTCTCTCTGCTGTTTAGCTGATTTCTAAAATACAGCTTCTATTTCAGCATGTCACATTGCCTGGTCTGAGCACTGGCCTGGCCTCCTACGGCCGTCACTGAGTCCGGTCCGTCTTCTATGTGGGTCTCAGGAGCCTCCACTCTCTGGCCCCTGCCCCACTGCTTCAGGGCATGTTTTACGGTTCCCAGCCCATGGCACACTTCACCTGGGCAGGCCTGCCCTGCCTCTCTCTCTAGACGGCTCTGCTGTCTTTGGTCCTGCAGTCCTGACCTGCTGTGTCCTCTATTCTTCCCACTTAATAAGCATCAAAAAAGCAAGCTATTGTGATTTTTAGGCCTGGATGCTACTCTTAATGGGAACTCTGCCAGGTTGTCCAGTCCACACTAGTGCTGGTTGTGTAGTCTTGGTGGGGATGCTGGTCGTGTTAGGAACAATGACAGATTATTAAGCACCGACTGTGTCAGTCAAGTAGTGCAGTGTTTAAGGCTGTGTTTAGGCAGTCTGTCTCAGTATATATTTGAGTTCTGTCACCTACTAGCTACTAACCTTGGGCAAGTCACTTACATCTTAGAGACTCAGACTCCTGCTTTATATATTGGGGATCAGTTCAGTTCAGTTGCTCAGTCATGTCCGACCTTTGCGACCCCATGAACTGCTGCATGCCAGGCCTCCCTGTCCATCACCAACTCCCGGAATTCACTCAAACTCACGTCCATCGAATCGATGATGCCATCCAGCTATCTCATCCTCTGTTGTCCCCTTCTCCTCCTGCCCTCAATCCCTCCCAGCATGAGACGCTTTTCCAGTGAGTCAGCTCTTCACATGAGGTGGCCAAAGTATTGGAGTTTCAGCTTTAGCATCATTCCTTGCAAAGAACACCCAGGACTGATCTCCTTCAGAATGGACTGGTTGGATCTCCTTGCAGTCCAAGGGACTCTCAAGAGTCTTCCCCAACACCACAGTTCAAAAGCATCAATTCTTTGGCTCTCAGCTTTCTTCACAGTCCAAATCGCACATCCATACATGACCACAGGAAAAACCATAGCCTTGACTAGATGGAACTTTGTTGGCAAAGTAATGTCTCTGCTTTTCAATATGCTATCTAGGTTGGTCATAACTTTCCTTCCAAGGAGTAAGCGTCTTTTAATTTCATGGCTGCAGTCACCATCTGCAGTGATGTTGGAGCCCCCCAAAATAAAGTCTGACACTGTTTCCACTGTTTCCCATCTATTTCCTATGAAGTGATGGGACTAGATGCCATGTTTTTCGTTTTCTGTTGAGCTTTAAGCCAACTTTTCTCTCTCCTCTTTCACTTTCATCACTTTTTAATTCTTCTTCACTTTCTGCCATAAGGGTGGTGTCATCTGCATATCTGAGGTTATTGAGATTTCTCCTGGCAATCTTGATTCCAGCTTGTGCTTCTTCCAGCCCAGTGTTTCTTATGATGTACTCTGCATGGAAGTTAAATAAGCAGGGTGACAATATACAGCCTTGACATACTCCTTTTCCTATTTGGAACCAGTTGTTCCATGTCCAGTTCTAACTGTTGATTCCTGACCTGCATACAGGTTTCTCAAGAGGTAGGTCAGGTGGTCTGGTATTCCCATCTCTCTCAGAATTTTCTGCAGTTTATTGTGATCCACACAGTCAAAGGCTTTGGCATTGTCAATAAAGCAGAAGTAGATGTTTTTCTGGAACTCTCTTGCTTTTTCAACGATCCAGCGGATATTGGCAATTTGATCTGTGGTTCCTCTGCCTCTTCTAGAACCAGCTTGAACATCTGGAAGTTCATGGTTCATGAACTGCTGGAGCCTGGCTTGGAGAATTTTGAGCATTACTTTATTAGCATGTGAGATGAGTACAATTGTGCAGTAGTTTGAACATTCTTTGGCATTGCCTTTCTTTGGGATTGGAATGAAAACTGACCTTTTCCAGTCCTGTGGCCACTGCTGAGTTTTCCAAATTTGCTGGCATATTGAGTGCAGCACTTTCACAGCATCATCTTTCAGGATTTGAAACAGCTCAACTGTAATTGCATCACCTACATGAGCTTTGTTAGTAGTGATGCTTTCTAAGGCCCACTTGACTTCGCGTTCCAGGATGTCTGGCTCTAGGTGAGTGATCACACCATTGTGATTATCTGGGTCATGAAGATCTTTTTTGTACAGTTTTTCTGTGTATTCTTGCCACCTCTTCTTAATATCTTCTGCTTCTGTTAGGTCCATACCATTTCTGTCCTTTATCGAGCCCATCTTTGCATGAAATGTTCCATTGGTATCTCTAATTTTCTTGAAGAGATCTCTAGTCTTTCCCATTCTGTTGTTTTCCTCTATTTCTTTGCATTGATCACTGAGGAAGGCTTTCTTATCTCTCCTTGCTATTCTTTGGAACTCTGCATTCAGATGCTTATATCTTTCCTCTTTTCCTTTGCTTTTTGCCTCTCTTCTTTTCACAGCTATTTGTAAGGCCTCCCCAGACAGCCATTTTGCTTTTTTGCATTTCTTTTCCATGGGGATGGTCTTGATCCCTGTCTCCTGTACAATGTGATGAACCTCCATCCATAGTTCATCAGGCACTCTGTCTATCAGATCTAGTCCCTTAAATCTATTTCTCACTTCCACTGTATAATCATAAGGGATTTGATTTAGGTCATAGCTGAATGGTCTAGCGGTTTTCCCTACTTTCTTCAATTTAAGTCTGAATTTGGCAATAAAGAGTTCATGATCTGAGCCACAGTCAGCTCCCAGTCTTGTTTTTGTTGACTGTATAGAGCTTCTCCATCTTTGGCTGCAAAGAATATAATCAATCTGATTTCAGTGTTGGCCATCTGGTGATGTCCATGTGTAGAGTCTTCTCTTGTGTTGTTGGAAGAGGGTGTTTGCTATGACCAGTGCGTTCTCTTGGCAGAACGCTATTAGCCTTTGCCCTGCTTCATTCCATATTCCAAGGCCAAATTTGCCTGTTACTCCAGGTGTTTCTTGACCTCCTACTTTTGCCTTCCAGTCCCCTATAATGAAAAGGACATCTTTTTTGGGTGTTAGTTCTAAAAGGTCTTGTAGGTCTTCATAGAACTGTTCAACTTCTTCAGCATTACTGGTTGGGACATAGACTTGGATTACCGTGATATTGAATGGTTTGCCTTGGAGACAAACAGAGATCATTCTGTCGTTTTTGAGATTGGATCCAAGTACTGCATTTCGGACTCTTTTGTTGACCATGATGGCTACTCCATTTCTTCTAAGGGATTCCTGCCTGCAGTAGTAGATGAAATGGTCATCTGAGTTAAATTCACCCATTCCAGTGCATTTTAGTTCACTGATTCCTAGAATGTTGATGTTCACTCTTGCCGTGTCCTGTTTGACCACTTCCAATTTGCTTTGATTCATGGACCTAACATTCCAGGTTCCTATGCAGTATTGCTCTTTACAGCATCGGACCTTGCTTCTATCACCAGTCACATCCACAACGGGGTATTGTTTTTGCTTTGGCTCCATCCCTTCATTTTTTCTGGAGTTATTTCTCCACTGACCTCCAGTAGCATATTGGGCACCTACTGACCTGGGGAGTTCCTCTTTCAGTATCCTATCATTTTGCCTTTTCATACTGTTCATGGGGTTCTCAAGGCAAGAATACTGAAGTGGCTTGCCATTCCCTTCTCCAGTGGACCATATTCTGTCAGATCTCTCCACCATGACCAGCCCATCTTGGGTGGCCCCACAGGGCGTGGCTTAGTTTCATTGAGTTAGACAAGGCTGTGGTCCATGTCATTAGATTGACTAGTTTTCTGTGGGTATGGTTTCAGTGTGTCTGCCCTCTGATGCCCTCTTGCAACACCTACCATCTTACTTGGGTTTGTCTTACCTTGGACGTGGGGTATCTCTTCATGGCTGCTCCAGCAAAGCACAGCCGTTGCTCCTTACCTTGGAGGAGTGTTATCTCCTCACTGCCGCCCCTCCTGACCTTGAACGTGGAATAGCCCCTCTCGGCTCTCCTGCGCCTGCACAGCCACTGCTCCTCGGATGTGGGGTAGCTCCTCCCAGCCGCTTGCGCCGTGGCAGCCTCGCACTCTTGGCTGCCGCCCCTGACCTTGGACACCCTAAATTAGACAGAAGCAAGTTATCATAGTTCAAAATTCTACCATCTGGGCTTCCCTGATGGGTCAGTGGTAAAGAATCTGCCTTCAATGCAGGAGATATGGGTTGGATCCCTGGGTTGGGAAGATCCCCTGGAGAAGGTATGGCAGCCCACTCCAGTATTCTTGCCTGGAGAATCCCATGGACAGAATCCTTGGTGGGCTACAGTCCGTGGGGTTGGATATGACTCAGTGACTAAACAACAAATAGTACTTACCTCATAGAATGAATCTACTTCACAGTACCTGGCAGATAATAAACACTGTAAGAATGTTACCACTATATGGTAATTTATGTATATTACCTATAATCTTTAAAAGAGCTCAGAGAGGTGAGTATTCTTATTCCCATTTTACACAGAGGGAAAATGAGGCTCAGAGAGATTAAGTAACCATCCAAGGTCCCTGAGCCAATACAGAGCAGGACTGGAATGTTGAGTGTGGTTTGCCTGACCCTCCTGACCAATGCCTGCCTTTCATTCCAATACCCCCATAGGGCTGTTTCCACAAAGTTGCACAGTCTGGTTGTCCTCTAATTCTTCCCTGCACACGTGCCGCTTTATGGCCCCAGATTTTAAGCCACCTGAGGGCAGGACTGTTTCTTATACATTCTGTAGTTGTAGTGTTTGGTGGGAACATGAATCAAGGACACAAGTGTACTTTTCTGTATATAAAGGACACAAACAATTAACTGTAGGCAGATGGCTGTGAATTGCAGGATTCTTCTCATCATCCAGTCCCCGTGGAACTGTCCAACGACTGGTGAGTACCCCCCCACCAGGGAGAGGGTTCTCACAGGTCCTCTGAGACATCCTCCCTGGCAGGGTCATGTAAAACTTCTTGAGCATCCGTAGAGTGTGGGCATTGTTTGGTCAGGTATGACATCTGGATATCAAGTGATGGAGAACCAATATATCTGTCATAAACAATGAATGTGGGAAGAATTTAGAAAAACCAAGACTCACAGGCCTGTGATAGACTCCCATGCCCCAGCCAAGTGGGAAATCAGTGCCACCCTGTCACAGTTATGAGGCTGAGCATATCTGGTTGATGTGAGTCAGATGGAAGCTTTTTGTCCATGTGTGATGGAGCCCATTTGCGTGATCGAAGCCCATTTGTGACCATCCAACCATGTGGCCATCCAGACTCACAACAGAGACAGGAAGCTTGCTAGTCAGAGCTCAAATCATTGCAGAGTGCTCCCCACACAGAGCAGGAATCTTCCAGCCCCTCCTGGACAGAGCAGGGAGGGGGAACAGACAGATCTTTGTCCTCATGCCACCCCGTGTGTGTGTGTGTGTGTGTGTGTGTGAAGGCCTGGCACTGCACCCCCCACCCCCACCCCCACCCTCCTACCAACCTGGGCCTTTTCTCCTCTAGGTTCCTCACGGCAGTTTTGGTGGCTTCCTCTTATTCCAGCAATACAAAGCCCTTCACAAATAAGCCTCAGGGTGACTCCCTCCCCATTTTAAAGACAAATTTAAATCATTTTCTTCAAAGTATGTCAGGTTCAGAAACTAGAATTCCCGCATTACTGCTGACTCAGTTGCTATGTCTCTGCCATCATTTCACAGCAAAACGCCTCTGGCCATTTTCGCTGCAAAACTCAGGCAATGGGAAGGGGAAAGGGCGTTTTCTGTCTGAAAAGCTCCATCTCTGCTCTGCCAGCCACCTGCTTGCCTGCATGCACTGGGCAGTGGCTGAGCAAGTGGCCCTGCAAACGACTTCACACCTGGCTCTCACATTCTCTTATCAAAGCCACTTGATAAAGGGAGTGAATTCAAGCATAGGAAGTGCCCAATTAGTATGTACCTGCTAGAATGGTGTTAATTAGCGATATCTGTATTGCAGCGTGTCCTTTAGTCTGCTTGCCCAAATCCATTAATAACACCTCACAAGGGAAATTTAAAAATTGACCTTTCATGAAGGTTTCCTGATGTGCTACAAGCCTTTGTTGTTGATGTTCAGTTGCCCAATCATGCCCGACTCTTCTCAGCCCCATGGACTTCAGCACGCAAGGCCTCCTTGACCCTCACCATCTCCTGGAGTCTGCCCAAGTTCATGTTCATTGCATCGGTGATGCCGTCCAGCCATCTTATCTTCTGACGCCCTCTTCTCCTTCTATCCTCAATCTTTCCCAGCACTGGGGACTTTTACAATGAGTCATCTGTTCACATCAGATAACCAAAATACTGGAGCCTTACCTTCAGCATCAGTCCTTCCAGTGAATATTCAGGTTAATCTCCCTTAAGATCGCCTGGTTTGATCTCCTTGCTATCCAAGGGACTCTCAGGAGTCTTCTCCAGCACCACAGTTCGAAGGCATTGATTCTTTGGCGTTTGCCTTCTTTACAGTCCACCTCTCACAACTGAACATGACCACTGGGAAGACCATAGCCTTGACTATACAGACCTTTGTCAGCAGAGTAATGTCTCTGCTTTTCAACATACTGTCTAAGTTTGTCATCACTTTCCTGCCAAGAAGAAATTGTCTTCTGATTTCATGGCTGCAGTCACCATTCGCAGTGATTTTAAAGCCCAAGAAGTGGAAATCTGTCACTACTTCCAACTTTTCCCCTTCTGTTTGCTATGCAGTAATGGGGCCGGATGTCATGATCTCAGTTTTTTCTAAATATTTAGTCTCAGGCCTCCTCTTTCATTGTCTTCCTTCACCCTTGTCAAGAGTCTCTTTAGTTCCTCTTCACTTTCTGCCACTAGAGTGGTGTCATCCTCATACCTGAGGTTGCTGATGCTTCTCCCACCTGTCTTGATTCCAGCTTGTAGCTCATCCAGCCTGTCTTTTCTCATGATGTGCTCAGCATATAGGTTAAACAAGCCGGGTGACGCAGACAGCCCTGTCATACTCCTTTCTCTTTCTTGAACCAATCAGTTGTTCCATACAGGGTTCTAACTGTTGCTTCTTGACCCACATACAGGTTTCTTAGGAGACAGGTAAGATGGTCTGGTATTCCCATCTCGCTAAGAGCTTTCCACAGTTTGTCATGATCCACACAGTCAAAGGCTTTGGCATAGTTGATGAAACAGAGATAAATGTTTTCCTGAAATTCCCTTGCTTTGTCTATAATCCAGTGGATGTTGGCAATTTGATCTCTAGTTTCTCTTCCTTTTCTAAACCCAGCTTGACATCTGGAAGTTCATGGTTCCCATAATGCTGAAGCCTAGCATGAAAGATTTTAAGCATGACCGTACTAGCAAGGGAGATGAGTGCAATAGTCTGATGGTTAGCACATTCTTTGGTACTACCCTTCTTGGGAATTGGGAAGAGGATTGACCTTTTCCAGTCTTGTGGGCACTGTTGGGTCTTCCAGATTTGCTGACATAATGAATGCAAAACCTTGATGGTATCATCCTTTAGGGATGTGAATAGTTCTGCTGGAATTTCATCACATGCACTAGCTTTATTAACAGTAGTGCTTCTTAAGGCCTACTTGACTTTGCACTTCAGAATGTCTGGCTCTGGGTGACTAACCACACCATCATTCCTAATGCCTAGGAATCATTTTAAGATGTTAAAGATGGAGGCTGACATTCTAATTAGAGGTGCTGAAGCTCTTGAGTGGGTCCTGCCCACAGAGTGGGGGGGTGGGGGGGTATTTGCTTGAAGACCAGATCCATATAAAGTGAGTAGTTAGAGAGGAACTCGAATTAGAAAGAGCTTGAAGTGAGGACCAAGCCAAAGGGATGTGGTGGACGCGTTGGTACCTGGGCAGAGAAGTAGCCAAGGGGCCAGGAGTGGGGGATGGGGATGAATAAGGGCATAGCTGTGGGGCTCCCCAGCCCAAGAAAGAAATCCTTGAACTTTGGGTTTGAGGAAGGCCACCTCTTCATGTTGAGGTTGGAGCATCTTATTTGAGCAGGATGGTTCATAAAGGATGGACTGTATTCAACCTAAACTCATAGAATATCAGCATTGGATACGACCTTGGGGAGCTCAGTTTCAACTGCCTCCACTTGTAGACAAGGCAGCAGAAGCCCAAAAAGGCTAAGTGATTTGTCCAAAGGCACACAGTTATTAGAAAAGGTGGCTAGACATGAAGGCAGGATTTCTGATTCAGTAGTTGGTACCCTCTCCATGGCAGAAAGCTACTCCATTGTTGGGCTCTCCTTGTGTCTCAGCTGTAAAGAATCCTCCTGCAATGTGGGAGACCTGGGTTCGATCCCTGGGTTAGGAAGATCCTCTGCAGGAGGGCGTGGCAACCCACTCCAGTTTTCTCGCCTGGAGAACCCTCATGGACAGAGGAGCTTGGCAAGCCACAGTCCATGGGGTCACAAAGAGTCCATGCGGTTGCAAATAACTCCATTGTTCTTTTGTTGCTTAATTTATTTCGGAAATGTCACTCATTTAGGTCATTCACTCATTCTATAAACATCTGCTATGTATCGGGCATTGCCTAGGTGCTGGGGATAAAAACAGTTACTATCCCTCTCCTCTCAAGGAGCTCACAGAATTTTGAGCCACAAGGGAAGCTCACACAAAAGGCAGCTTGGAGTCAGTAATGGCAACAGATACAAGGTGAACCCTGCTAGGTCCCCGGTGGGTGTACTGTGAGCACAGAGGAGGGGCCTGGGGTTAGGGACAGCTTCATGAAGGCCCATACGGTATCATGTCCATAATGATCAGGCTTGAATCCAGCCCCAACAATGCCAGGGCCTGGATACAGCCCAGTGTCTAAAGCAGGGTGAGCTAGGAGGCAGAGCCCAACATGCTAGTGGAATGCTGACGGGAACTGATGACAGTTGGGCTTTGATTCAGACAAACCTGTCTTTTTAAATATAATTTTATTGATTTATTTATTTGTTTTTGGCTGGGACTTCATTACTGCAAGAGCTTTTCTTTATTGCAGCAAGCCAGGGCTGCTCTCTAGTTGTGGTGCAGAGCTTCTCATTGCGGTGGTTTCTCTTGTTGTGCAGCAGGGTCTGTAGGGTGCTCAGGCTTTAGTAGCTGCAGCTCAGAGGCTCCGTAGTTGCAGCTCCTGAGCTTGGGCCTACTTGCTTCAAGGCACATGGGATCTTCCCGGATCGGGGATTGAACCTGTGTCTCTGGCATTGACAGGCAGATTCTTTACCACTGAGCCCCCAGGGAAGCCCCACACAAATCTGTCTTTGAACTTTGTGTCTATCCCCTCCTTGCTGTGTGACCACGGGCAGTGACAGTCCTCACTGGCAAGGGAGGCGAAGACTGAATGGAGTTGTTGGGAAGATGAGAGCAGAGAGCATGGCACAAGACCTTGTGTTACGCTTGGCCCCTGTGAATTCCAGGTTATGAGACTCCAGCTGCCTTTGCGGCTGGCTTTGAGAGTATCTACTTTGCCCCAGACGTCAGCTAGCCCTTCACCGGAAACAGTCAGAGGCCTCTCTCCGAATTCAGAGACTCAACGAGCAGTAGCCTGAAGCTTCCCAGAGAAGAGACTGCTGTGGGGAGCACAGCTGCTTCAGAAAAATCCATGTGCTTTCTCTCTCCCTCTGGGCCTGCAGTGTTAATTAGGAAGACTGCATGCGTGAACGCTTGGCTTTTCTTTTCTTTCTTTTCTTTTCTAATCTCTCAAAAAAGCCCTTTTGATCAGCACTGTGAGACGATATGCAAAGACGTGTTAAGAATATGCAGGAGGGCCTGCCTCCTGTGACGCCAGCTTCTGCACCCAAGATGGGTTTCAGAGCATTTTGTCCTCTGTTCCCGGTGCCCAGATGGCCCAGACCACCGCTGCTTGCCCTGGGAACGGCTCTCCTTCTTCCGGCTCCCACCCAAGTCCCTGTCTAATGAGTTTGTGCAGAATCGGAAGGGCCAGGTCTAGCTGGCTGTCCCTGGCACCTGGGAGAGCGTATGACTGGCTGGGGCTGCCTTCACCTGGGTCCCTGGCAGTGTGGACCCATGTGGTGGGGCTAGTGTTTGCCCCTAGTCCTGGGCACTGCCCCTGAGAATACCATGTGGGTGGGCTCTCCCTGGGAGAAGGGCGATGGGGAAGTGTTGGGGGAGGGGACACTACAGAATGCGAAGGACCAAGGCCAGGGCAGCTAAGTATGGAGGAACGTGGGGTCAGAATTCCAAACTTCCACCGTCTCTCCTTACTCCCTTCCATTGTGTCATCCATCTTTTATGACTATAGAAACCCAGTGGATATGTATGTAGCTGTCCCCTACTTTTCCCTCACATCACCCCCAAGCGGGATTTAGCATTTTCTTGCAACACTTAAAAAGGAAACCCACTCCAAGAGACATTAGTGAGAACTGTGGACTTGACTAATGGTCTATCAGTTCGGTTCAGTTGCTCAGCTGTGTCCGACTCTTTGCAACCCCATGAATGGCAGCATGCCAGGCTTCTCTGTCCATCACCAACTCCCGGAGCTTACTTAAACTCATGTCCATCATGGTCTGTGAAAGCAAAAGTGAAATCGCTCAGTCGTGTCCCACTTTTTGTGAGCCCATGGACTGTAGCCTACCAGGCTCCTCTGTCCATGGGATTTTCCAGGCAATAGTACTGGAGTGGATTGCCATTTCCTGTCCAGGGGATCTTCCCAACCCAGGAATCGAACCCGGGTCTCCTGCATTGTAGACAGATGCTTTACCGTCTGAGCCACCTGTGGGCTATATTGCCTAGGACAGAGAATTTCATGAGAAAGAGAGGAAAGAAGGAAGGGAGTTGGGGAGAGCTGGAGGGAAGGAAAGAGGGAAACCTCATCTGGGTTTTGCTTTCCTCAAGTCTTACTTCTCAGCCTTCAGCCACAGGCTTCACTTCTCTCCCTGGTCCTGCCCCACGAAGCCTCTAATTTTCCCCCAACTCATGTCTACCATTCAGACCTTCCCAGAGGATGCCTCTGTCTTCCCGTCTGACCTGGTGCTTGGCTCTGGCCCCGTCCCTGCAGCTTGCATCTTCCCTGTCATCACCAGTTCAGCAAATAATGTACCCCTGGCTGCTTCAGAAGCAGTAGGAATCCTAAATGACCAACATTTGTTTTTGTCAACAGAAAGAAACTTGTAAGTGTCCCAGACAGGAGAGAAGTGTGGAAGGTGGAAAGTGAATGACCCCACCCGCCTCTCTCCCAGACCCCAGCCCCACACCTGGCCCTCCATTTCCCCTTCCCACCCTCTGAATTCCTGTCCAGGGGACTTGCAAATGACTCAGGACCCTCTCTTCTCATGTCACAAGAGCACTTCTTTCTCCTAGAACCCAAGAGATATTACTCATTGCATTTGGGTTTTGTTATTCATGGTAGAAGTTTCAGAGAATGCCTTGGGTGCATAGAGGAAAATCACCAAAGAGGACTCCAAACTGGCCTCCAAATAAATATAAAGCAAAAATCTCCCAGATGTAATGGAACTAATCACAGCAAATTAGTTTTTCTTGTACAAAACATTCTCTCAAAAATGCTAGAGGCCTTGTGCTGCGCAGATTCTTCCTTGGAGGGAAGTAAAAGACGTGGCTTACCTCATCTCTTCTCTGCGTCCCTGGCTCAAATGGCAGTGCAGCTGTGGCCTCTAATGAGATCAGGTATTATTCTTGGGAGCAGGTATTAACGAGACCACAGCATTGAGGGAACGCGCTCACGTCGTCTTCCCACTCAGCACAGAGCTGGCAGACAGGGTCCTCCGTGCCAGCTTTGTGTACCTGTGGCCCTCACGTCTCGAGTCAGGCAGTGATCCTTTACCAAACCTTCTCCGGACTGTGTGAGGTGGGGAGCTGGGGGGTTGGACAGAGATTGGGAAATGGGGTGACATCTGTCAGTGGCAGTAATCCAACACCTTCCCTCATTGGAATCTGTCAGATACAAAAGGTAGTAGCTTTCAACCAAGAAAATGAAATGTTTCAGCTAGCCTAGGGAACCTTAAGTTGAAACAAAAGAGGGTGTTGGGTGATATTTTCAAGAGTTATAAGCCATTTTTCTTGGAGAAAATGGAGAGCTAGGTTTGGTTGATATAAAGCCAAAGCATATGACCCGCTTATTTTAGGGATTTACCTGATATATCCACACACACATATATATGTAATATATTTATACAATATACATAAAACAAATGATATGATGACATAGATGTCTTTATATAATATAGAGACATATACTATACTATAATATACTATACATTGACAGAGGAGCCTGGTGGGCTGGAGTCCATGGGGTCACAAGACTGCAGTCCAGGGTCGCAAGTGAGTCACACAGGACTTAGCAACTAAACGTCAAATATACATATACATATATGCCTGAAACATGAGGCTGTGAAAGTGCTGCACTCAATAAGCTAGCAAATTTGGAAAAAGAAAGGCAATGCCAAAGAATGCTCAAACTACCACACAATTGTACTTATCTCACAAGCTGGTAAAGTAATGCTCAAAATTCTCCAAGCCAGGCTTCAGCAATACGTGAACCATGAACTTCCAGATGTTCAAGCTGGTTTTAGAAAAGGCAGAGGAACCAGAGATCATATTGCCAACATCTGCTGGATCATGGAAAAAGCAAGAGAGTTCCAGAAAAACATCTATTTCTGCTTTATTGACTATGCCAAAGCCTTTGACTGTGTGGATCACAATAAACTGTGGAAAATTCTGAAAGAGATGGGAATACCAGATCACCTGACCTGCCCCTTGAGAAATCTGTATGCAGGTCAGGAAGCAACAGTTAGAACTGGACATGGAACCACAGACTGGTTCCAAATAGGAAAAGGCTGTATATTGTCACCCTGCTTATTTAACTTCTATGCAGAGTACATCATGAGAAACAGTGGGCCGGAAGAAGCACAAGTTGGAATCAAGACTGCCAGGAGAAATATCAATAACCTCACATATGCAGATGATACCACCCTTATGGCAGAAAGTGAAGAGGAACTAAAAAGCCTCTTGATGAAAGTGAAAGTGGAGAGTGAAAAAGTTGACTTAAAGCTTAACATTCAGAAAACGAAGATCATGGCATCCGGTCCCATCACTTCATGGGAAATAGATGGGGAAACAGTGTCAGACTTTATTTTTTGAGGCTCCCAAATCACTGCAGATGGTGACTGCAGCCATGAATTTAAAAGATGCTTACTCCTTGATAGGAAAGTTATGACCAACCTAGATAGCATATTCAAAAGCAGAGACATTACTTTGCCAACAAAGGTCCATCTAGCTTCCCTGGTAGCTCAGAGGTTAAAGCATCTGCCTGCAATGCAGGAGAGCTGGGTTTGATTCCTGGGTTGGGAAGATCCCCTGGATGAAGGAAATGGCAACCCACTCCAGTATTCTTGCCTGGAAAATTCCATGGACAGAGGAGCCTGGTGGGCTATACTCCACGGGGTAACAAAGAGTCGGACACGACTGAGCGACTTCACTTTCTTTCTTTTAGTCAAGGTTATGGTTTTTCCAGTGGACATGTATGGATGTGAGAGTTGGACTGTGAAGAAAGCTGAGTGCCGAAGAATTGATGCTTTTGAACTGTGGTGTTGGAGAAGACTCTTGAGAGTCCCTTGGACTGCAAGGAGATCCAATTAGTCCATCCTAAAGGATATCAGTCATGGGTGTTCATCAGAAGGACTGATGTTGAGGCTGAAACTCCAATACTTTGGCTACCTGATGCGAAGAGCTGACTCATTGGAAAAGCCCTTGATGCTGGGAAAGATTGAGGTCAGGAGGAGACGGAGAAGACAGAGGATGAGATGGTTGGATGGCATCACCAACTTGATGGACATGGGTTTGGGTGAACTCTGGGAGTTGGTGATGGACAGGGAGGCCTGGCATGCTGCAGTTCATGGGGTCGCAAAGAGTCAGACATGACTGAGCAACTGAACTGAACTGAACTGATATGCATACGGCTTCCCTGCCACATGGGAAAAAGTATTTGCCTGCAATGTGGGAGACCCAGGTTCTATCCCTGGGTAAGGAAGAGCCCCTGGAGAAGGGAATGGCTACCCACTCCAGTATTCTTGCCTGGAGAATTCCACGCATGGAGAAGCCTGATGGGCTGCAGTCCATGGGGTCGCAAAGAGTCAGACACGACTGAGTGACTTGCACTTCATTTCACTTCGTGTAATGTCAGTAACACTTTGCTTTAAGACAACCCACTCTCTCCAGCTTCCTGTCAGTGTCTAATAGCAGGTTTGTGTCATGAAACAATAAATAGAGAAGTTGGCTGACTAAAGACAGATCCCAGGTTGGAGCTTCTTGGGAAAGAGAGGACAGGAGTACTGGTTTCATGAAGATTTAGCTGATCACAGCAAAGCAGCATATCTCCAGCTTCCTTTACCCCAGGTGGCTTTCTGCATTCCTCTTGCCACAGCTGTGCAGGGCTGCCTGTCCATGCCCAGGGAAATGAAACCCTGACTGATGCCTGGGCTTTGATCCTACCCGTCTCTCCACAGTGCAGGCAAACATTCCCACGGACCCAACCCAGCCATGAGCAAAGTGCCTCTGGCCAGGAAGGAGTCTGTGGCAGAGATATGTGATGGAGCCGGTGTGGGCAAGAGCTGAGGAGGTCCCTTTGTTTGTGCCACCGCAAAGAGGGGTGACTCTCCCCACGTGACTCTGCTTCCCCGAGGCTGCTTCTCCTTGTGGGGTTAATTACATCAACCTGAATCTCAGGGAGGGTGAGTTAATTGCCAAACACTTTACAATTATCAGGAGCCCATGAGGAGCTTCGCCACCGTAAAACATTACTGCTAATTATTGTTCGTAATCATAAAGGTTCTGAAGTGCCAAAGGCTCCCATGGCAACCTTAACTCTTCTCCTTTCTCTTGCTCTCTCACACAGTGATAGATTTTTTCATTATAGTATTAAATGCAGCTCATAAATCTGCCATATTATGGGCAAATATTTATTTATATAATCTAAGTAGGCAGTGCTGGGGTAATGATTCCTCTTATAAATGCTCTGGACATTCCAGTCCTCAGCCTAATGACATGCACAGGGCACCTAGCATATCAGTCAATGCACCTCGCTTCATCTGCAAAATCTTCATCAGATAGACATCACGAGGAAGGACAGGGACTGTGACTATTTTTATTGTATGTCACTAAGAATAATCCAGTCAATAATAATACTGACTGAGAGTATCTTATAAAAATAGCAGAAATATATCCCTAAACAGGCAATATAGGGGAATATAAACCATGGATCAATTGAAAGGTTGCTTTGCAGGGAGATGATGGGTTGTGCCCCAGAATGGAAGCACAAGGCTAAGAGACTTGGCAAGTTTATCATGTTGGCTAAATGAACTGCTGAGGATGCAAGTCCAGCATAAAGGTAGCTTGGCTCTTACATATGCTTTGTGCATAGTAATGATGGCATCAGTGAAAGGAGATGAGCCTCGTTTACAGGGATATGCTTGAACCTCAGCTGTGTGTCTAGCCCAGGACATCTGCAATAGGAAGGTTTCTAAAGCAGGTTGTTTGGGGTTGTTGGGAAATGCTCCCTCCAAGGGAAGGGGTCTTGTGTGGATACTCTGCTCTCACCATCTGGTTAGGAGTGTGTTGGTTGATTGCTTCTGTAGTTTTTAGTGTGGACTGGTAATCGAACTTGGCTTTCTTCTCTTCTGCTTTTCTGGAGTTTAGAGCTGATTTCCTCTGGGACTTTCCTTTTTGAAGAAGAGCTGCTCTGACCACTATGCTTGGTCTACATCTGGAGAGAATTCTGAATGCTTTCAGTAAAGTCTCCAGGTCCGGGGTGATGGCCGGCGCCTGGACTAGAGCCCGCTGACCCTATAGAGTGGAGTTGTACAGGCCACAGAGGAGGGGGACATTTATCCTGAGCAACGGTAAACCCAAACGTTGAGCCAAGGGAGGAAAAGCTAATGAGAAGAAAGGACCACAGTGCTGTAGTGAAGGGGCATCCCTGACAAGCTGGCCCTCTCTGGTTGTGTCAAGTGACACGGCCAAGTGAGCAAGTCAGTGTACGTGTGGTGGGTATGCTGTGTCTCTAGTGTCCAGGGAGGGACTGCAAAAGAAATGAAAATAAGATAGTGGGATTCATCTTCCAGTGACTCACACGCTGGGTGTGGTGAATGGGGCTGGAGATCAGAGATCTGGGTGGAAAAAGACCTCAGTGGGCTGCAAAGAAACAGAACTAGTAGAGAGGTGTTAAAGGGAAGGTTGTCTTGGAGGTCATGATTGTCAAGATTGTCAAGCAGGTCAGCAATAGGTGCTGAGGGTGTGGTTCAGAGAGCCTCCATAGAAAACACAGGATATTGATCTCAAGGCCGTTCAGACCTGGCTGGAATCCTGGCGCAGCTACGGGCTCAGCTGGGAGACTTTGGGGAAGTTACTTCACCTCGCCTGGCTTCAGTCTCCTGTTCCACAAAATGAGGGACTATAGTAGCGTATATACTTAAAAGTAACTGTGAAAATCAAATGAGGTACTGAGTGTAAAACCATTTGCCACACTGCCTGACAATGAGTGCTCCATAAATATTAGTGTCAGTGTTAACTGATGAGCTTGAGATGGTGGGGAGGGGCCTAGGCGGGTAATGAGAACATATGTGGATTAGAGACATTGAATTTAAGAGTGAGGCTCTATGGGGATGACTTCCTGAGTGGCTCAGACGATAAAGCATCTGCCTACAATGCGGGAGAAAAGTGAAAGTGAAGTCTCTCAGTCGTGTCCCACTCTGTGCGACCCCATGGACTGTAGCCTATCAGGGTCCTCTGTCCATGGGATTCTCCAGGCAAGAATACTGGAGTGGGTTGCCATTTCCTTCTCCAGGGAATCTTCCCAACCCAGGAATCAAGCCCAGGTCTCCCGCATTGCGGGCAGGCGCTTTACCATCTGAGTCACCAGGGAAGCTCTCCTGGAGAAGGAAATGGCAGCCCACTCCAGAATTCTTGCCTGGAAAATCCCATGGGTGGTGGAACCTGGTAGGCTACAGTCCATGGGGTCGCACAGAGTCAGACAGGTCTGAGCGACTTCCCTTTCACTTTCACTTTCTATGGGGATGCTTATTGTCTTAGGTAAGTGTTGAAAGTGCAGAGTTTTCAGCTTGGACTCAGACTAAGACAGTCTGCGTTTATATCCTGACTCTGCCTCATAATAGATGTGTTCAGCAAGTTATTTACCTCCTTGTTCTTGGGTTTTCTCATTTGTGAATGGGAATGATTACAACCATACCTATCACTTAGGACTGTTATTGGATGTAAATAAGTTAGTACATAAAACACTGAAAACAGTGTGTGGCACATACTAAGTTCTACATGGTACTGGCTGCTTTTATTGGTGTTATTGTTTTGCTGTTTCATATATATACCTAACTTGAAAGTGAAAATGAGTCACTCAGTTGTGTCTGACTCTTTGTGACCCCATGAACTGTAGCTCACCAGGCTCCTCTGTCCATGGAATTCTCCAGGCAAGAATACTGGAGTGGGTTGCCATTTCCTTCTCCAGGGGAACTTCCCGACCCAGGGATCGAACCCAGGTCTCCTACATTGCAGGCAGATTCCACCGACTGAGCCACCAGGGAAATTTCTAAATTATAAACACAAAGAATCTAACACAGGAGTGAGTATTTGACTGACAAAATTAATTAGTGAGCTGCCAATGTCAGGCCCAAGTACCTCAGGGTCACTCATGGGAATACACGATGTTGCTGATGAGAGGTTCTTAGGTACTGCTGTTGCGTGTGATGACAGCTGGAGATTCCATCACATTCTAATCATGTTCAGAATGAAATCTTGGTTGCAAAATGAGCACTAGAGGAGAGACACCCGTGTCCAGGATGCAATAAAAATTCAGGAACACGTGATAAGAGCAGACTCCAGTGGTGACTAGGGTCACAGAATAGACCAGGATATGAATTTTCCTGGGTCCCTTTGCCTCACGCCAGCTGAGGGGCCTCCCCAGCGTAACCACCTGTGGTAATTAAAAGGAGCAACAGTGAGGGCTTAGATGGCAGTGCTGGGGTGTGTGTCTAGTAAATTTTGAGTCATTAGTCAGGTTATTGCTTACATGCTTACAAAGCCCTTGGTTTTGTTTCATTTCATTGGGAACTACCATGCAGAGTTTCTGAGCCTGGCTAGGAGTGACAGGATCAGGGCTCTTTGCGCTTGTAGAGACCAAGCCCAAGTGATGAGAGGCCAGTGTAGACGGTCTGGCTGGCTCCAGCCTCCTCCAAGGAGACCGCATACGAACACAGTGTAGAGCTGCTGGCAACCTGGGGGGAAGCTTAGAGAATGCATTTGTTGGGACTTGCCCAGGAGGTGTGACAGCATTCATCTGTCAATTCACCCATCCATTTAGTTGCCAAATAATTGAGCATTTTCACATGCCAAACTCAGTGCTGGGCCCTGGGTTACAATAACACATGAGGCAGATGTGGTTCCTGGGCTGCTGACAGGCCATTACGGTCTGGTGGCAGCATTATGGGAGGGAAGGTGGAGCACAGACCACTTATGAAAAGGAACGTAGAGGTTCTGAGCTACCTATAGCAGCCGAGAGGTCAGACTCCCTGCAGAAAGGGAGACAGTCCAAATCTGGTGTTTCTCTTGAGCAGAGCCAGTACAATTAGGTGAGGTCTGATGGGGTTGTTGAAACTACAGGACTAGTCCCACGGTGTGCTTCTGTCCCGCTTCTAACACAGGATGGCTGAGCTATGCTAACGCCAGCAAAAATATCTCCATCTTTATGTCATAGGCTCCCAGGCCTTGGGAGGCAGCCATAGATACAAACACAGAACAGGGCCTGGAGCTGAACCAAGGCTATAAAGTCTGCTCCTCTCTACCAATCTCTCCAAGAAACAGAACAAACTGCAGAGTAGTGTTAGGATTGTTGACATTTAAAAGCAGATTTCAATTTAATACTTCTGAAGGGCCTTAAAGACATACACAAAAGGTCTGAAACACATAATAAAATCCATGATAAATAGATATCTTCACTCCATCTCTCACCACTTGCCACAATTCTTTGTCCAGTTATCTTCCAGGGAACATGTGGAGTTTAAAAATGAAATTGCAACCAGGACTTCTAGCGATGCTATGATGCCTGGTACATCAAGTCATTTTTCTTTCAAAGGAAGTAAGAGTCACCTTTTTGGCATGTTCTTGACACCCACCTGCCACACCTTAGGGAGACCCCTCCTCTAAGGGGTCCTGAACTTTTTCAATTACTACACCAAAAGAAATGTTTGTTGTTTAAGTTCAAGTAGGTCAGTAGTGTTTTCTCTACCTTATAGAGAGGACTCTGTAAAATCAGAACGTAAATCTCAGTCACAACTGAGAAAAGAAGAGTCGCTCATAGCTCTAAAGGAAAATAGCATTGAAAAATATCAAGATTCATAATTCACACAGATTAAATTATCCTTTAACTGCTTGGTCTCAAGAACCAATATTGCTGCATATTTTAAGCATCTCTTATATAAGATTAATTTTTATAATAACAGGTAATGCCACTCACAAGGGGAAAATAACAATTTATTTATTATCCTAGATTAGGAATTAAAAAGCTTTTCATTGCAATTTAACTGGTGAGTCAGAATTTTCATCCAGAGATCAGTTATCGTCATCCTGGTGTGAAGCTCATTAACTGGGGAGAAAGGGGAAGAAGCAGAGAGGATGGGGTGGAGGAGACCCGTGGGCTTTGAGTGGGCCCATCTGCGGATCTGGCCTTTGGGCTGTGTGAGGAGTCTGCCCTGGAGATGAGGCAGCCATCTTTCATGGTATCTAAGCAACAGTTCTTCAAACATGACTCTGGCTTTAATTTAAATCATGTTTATTTTCTGATTACAAAATAAATTACAAACAATATTCATTGAAAATAATTATAAAAATTTTTAAGCACAAAGGATAAAATAGTAACTTGCTACATCCTTCCTCTGGAGACTCACACTGATAACATCTGCCTTTGTCTGATAAGGTTGTTTCAAAAGAGGGACAATGCTTGATGGAAAGTGAAAAGGCTGTGTGGTGAGAGCAGGCTGGTGTGTCCCATGAGGAGCAAGGTGGCTGCTGTAGCTGGAGCAGAGTAACCCAACAGCAAGAAGGAGAATGCTGGGAGGGACGGTCCGAGAGACAATGGGGGGCAGAACTGAGAGGTTCTGCAGGTCAGAGCAAGGACTGGGTGTTTCATTCTGAGTGAGACAGGGAGCCACTGCAGGGTATTTATCAAGGAAGTGACGTAATATGACTGATGCTTCTTGGGAGGGGGGAGGCCAGTAGCACAAGGGTAGACATAGTCAAGGTATGACGCTGACTCAGGTGAGGATGCCAGCGGTAGAGGTGGTTAAAAAAATAGGGTGTGTGTGTGTGTTAGAGTCCAGATATAACTCAAAGGCAGAGCCTAAAGTTTAACTGATAAATGGCCTGTAGAGCACAAGAGAGAGGAGGTGAGAATGGCTCCTATGTTTCTGTCCTGAGCAAGAAGAAGGCATTGCTTGTTTACTGAGAAGTGGGAGACTAGAGGAAAGCAGATTAAAGTCAGGACAGCAGGAGCTTAGCTTTGGACACACCACATTTGAGATGTCACTTTGACATCCAAGTAGAGGTTCACAAGTGGGCAGTTGGATTTACGACTCTGCAGTTTGGGGTGATGTCTGGGCTACAGAATTAAATTTTGGAGTTGTCAACATGGAGCTGGCATTTGAGGCCACTGGGCTGAATGAGATCACCCTGAGAGTGAGGGCACATAGAGATGAGATCTGAGGATGACATCAGGGGAGCCTGAGAAGGAGCAGCCAGGGCAGGAGGAGGGGAAGCAAGAGGGTGGTGTCTCAGAGGTCAGTTGAAGAAAATCTTCCAAGACGGAGGCAGTGATCAACCATCAAATCAAAACTGCTGATGGACTGAGTCAGATTTGCTGAGCAATGACCACTGGCTTTGGCAGTGCTGAAGTCAACAGTGACTTTGACTAGAGCAGCTGCAGTGGAAAATTGAAAGTACAGGGGCCTCATGAGGGGATGGGAGGAGAGGAAGGGTAGACGAGAGGTGAAGGCCAAAAAGTAGCCTCAAGGCGTTCACTGTTGATGCAGTGGAATTATGAGAAGTCCCAGTATTCAGTCAGCAAAGAGGAGCTCATTCTTGTCTCTGGGTGTCTGTGAGATCAGCTTGCTGGGTGTCTGCTAGATCAGGGAGGGGATGATTCACCCAACTGACAGCTGCAGAGAAATTCTTATGTCTGTAAAGATGGGATCAGTGGTGTCCAGCAGAGAACCCCTTTACTAGCCATTGTTGTTCAGTTGCTCAGTCATGTCCGACTCTGACCCCATTGCCTGCAGCACGCCAAGCTTCCCTGTCCTTCCCCATCTCCCAGAGTTTGCTCAAACTCATGCCCACTGAGTCAGTGAGGCCCTCCAACCATCTCGTCATTTGTCACCCCCTTCTCCTCCTGCCCTCAATCTTTCCGAACATCAGGATCTTTTCCAATGAGTTGACTCTTCACTGACCGGCCGTTGGCTCTCATCAGATAAGCAACGCAAAAGGTGGAATAATTTGATAAAAGCAGCTCACATTTTCTATTGGTTTTCACTTTCCAAAAGTGCTTTCACATGTGTTACTTGATTCCCACATGGACAGGGAAGGGAGCCATTATTTCATAGGCAAGGAAACTGGGACTTGGTCAAGATCACAGGTAGTGTGAATAGAGGAGCTGGGACTCAACATGAGTTTTGTGTTTTTTTTTAACTCCAGGTCCCAGCTCTCTTAAAAGGCAGACATTGCTTTTTTGTTTTTTTAGCTTGCTTGTGTGAATGCACGTGTGCTAAGTCGCTCCAGTCATGTTACAACAGTGAAATAATTCCCATGAGTCAGGCCCTCCTGTGTGGTCTTTCCATGAATACACCATGTAAACCTCAGAACAACCCTATCAGGAAGTTCCTATTAGCATCCTCACTCTATAGATGAGGAAGCTGATATAGACAAGCTAAGCAACTTGTCCCCCATCATACAGCTAGGACGCTGTGAATTAGGATTGGAACTCAGGCTTTTTGATCTTAGAACTCATGCTCTTGACTGCTACATTCTGCCATTTCATCTTCCACATACACAGTCCTTCGAGCAGAGAAAATACAAATTTATTTGACTATAGTCACATGTGGATTGATATTGATCCTAGTCTAGAATTCCGATAATTTGTGTCAACTAAAGGGAATTTTACTGGGCACCTTCTGAGAGTGATACATGGGGTTAGATACTTTGAAATTAGGCACAAAATAAGTTGAGGTATGGTTTCTTCATTTGGGGAGGTCACAGTGTCAGCAAATGTGCCACCACACGTCTTGTTCGGCAATTCTACCATGTTAGGGCAGCAAGGAGAAACGCATGGTCCAGTAGATATGTTACTGGCCAGCAAATATTCACTCTCCCTGACACCTTCTCCCAGCTCATGGGAAGAGTATACTTCCCTGCCCACGCTGGGTTTGGCCATGTTACCTGCTTTGGCTACCAAAATATTGGTAGATACAATGTGAGCAGAGGCTCTAATTGTGCTTGCAGAGTTTGGCTTGGTCTCATGCGTTTTTTCCACCCGCTGTGAAAAGAACACATCCCTGGGATCCTCTTTAGCCTGTCCCCAAATGCCAGACACAGGGACCAGACCCAACTCTGACTTCCAGCCTCGGGTCACAGCTGACTGACTCCACTCTGATCCCAACAGAGCCTCAAATCAGATCTATGAATGAGAAATAAGTGTTTGTTATTTAAGTCACTGAGGTTGTTGGAGTTGATATGCAGCGTTATTACGGAAAGAGCTGATGAATCCACACAGGAAACATCACCTGAAAATTCACAAATGTGGTGGGAAATTGTAGTTATCATCTTAGAATAACAAGTTGACAGGCAATAGCTATCTGTGGATCAGGACAGGTCAGTTCACTGCAGTCCCAGTTAATATCCAGTGTCTTTCCCCTTGGAGCCACACGTTGAAACTACTCTTGGAAGGAGAGAAAACCAACTGCATATCCATCCTTTCCCTTTTTTCTTTTGTATTAGACTTGTCAGCCATGATGACTGCCACACCCATGTAGAATAAAATGGATTGCAGCCACTGGCAGAGCGACAGACTTAGGCAGCCACATTCTACGTATAACCCAACTTCTTCCAGTTACATCTGACTGGACCAAGGGCAGACACCTAACCTAAGAACAGCTGACCCATAGGCTGGCCTGAAAAAAAATGATTAGGTCAGCCAATCAAGTCCCTCCAAAATTTGAACTAGGAAGTACAGAAACTTACTTGGTTGTTGAAGTAAAGATGCAGAGAAAAATAGAATAGAAGCAGAGAAGAGGCACAGTGTGCTTAAGGCATGACTAGACAGCTGCAGAGTGAAGATCCAGGAAGCCCTCCTGCAGGGACCCCATGCTGCCCTCCAGCTCCTCTATCCAGGAAGCTTGGCCCCCAGGCACCTCTGAGAAGTTCTTGAGATGTTCTTTCCATTATTGCTCAACAGGCAGTCTTCCAGACAAGCCCCACACTCACGCAAGCTAACCTAGAAATGTTCTATTCCTTGCACACGTCGCTCAGTCCATCTTCTCCCACGTCTTCCTGGCTCTGACTGAGGGAGGAGCGGCAGAAGCAGCCACTTCTCACTTTATTTTGGTGACCTTCTGTGATATTGCAATATACAGTTGAAATGCGTAGAGAATCAACTGAAATAAGGCACCACCAAGTGTGTCCCTTTCAAAGTGAAGGGCAGAGGTGTTTTGCAGGCTGTTGATTAGCATGCACAGTCACAGACCCAGGCTCGAGAGTCGGTGCTCACGGCAGACAACTTAGAGAAGGTGCGAGGACACGGTGGCCTGAAGGAGGAAGCTGCAGAGGCCTGGAGGGCAGCAGGGGACACCAGGCTTCAGAGGAATATCGTCTCCTGCGGTAAAAACACCACTTGTGCATTCAGAGGTGATATTCTAATTTCTTCTGAAAGTAATCATAATAAAGGAGGTTATTAATATGCCCCATTTAAAAAAATTGTTTCATCATTTTTAGAAGTAAAACGAATCATTTGTTTTTCTCACCATCCCTGAACAATAAAAAGAGAAATTTCAAATGGTTCCATCATATGTTCTTATTCTACACACCTCCTGTGAAGTCAGGGGGCCCTATGGACCACAGGCAATAATGGAAGCTGTAATCAAGACTTGTGGGAGAGGAGTATATGGAGCATACGGCCTGGCAGAGTGGCCTGGACATAGCCTCCAAGGAATTATCACTCCAGTGTGGGATATATAAGATGAGAATCTTATTTTTAATAGCAAAAACTGTTTTTTCCCTTACCAAACATAAATAGAGAACTCAAAAAATGCAAAGTAGTCTGAGTAACATAATTTTCTAAATGTAAAAAAGGTTGAGATGGATCTCAAGGGCATAATGGTGAGCAAAAAAAAAAGTCAATTTCAAAAGGTTGTATTCTATACAATCTCATTTATGTAACATTCTTAAAATGACTAAATTATAGAGATGGAGTACAGATGAGTGATCACCAGAGGTTACAGGGAATGTATATAACTATAAAGGGATAGCAGAAAGGAGAGCTTGATAGTGATGGAACAGTTCTCAATACATGTGATAAAATGACCCAGAACTGTGGACATATTATACAATGTCAATTTCCTGGGTTTGATATTGTACTATAGGAATGTCAGATGTAACCAGTGGGGAAACTGGGTGACCTCTCCATGCAGTGTCCTGTGAATATATAATTATTTCAAAGGTAGAAGGCTTAATTTTTTTCAAAAGAAAACTAACATACTGTGATTAAGAGAGTGAAATTTAAGCTCCTCATTCAGACTTGCCTCGTAGCTCAGTTGGTAAAGAACCTGCCTGCAATGCAGGAGACCCTGGTTCAATTCCTGGATTGAGAAGATCCCCTGGAGAAGGGAAAGGCTACCCATTCCTGTATTCTGGCCTGGAGAATTCCAGTCCAGTCCATGGGATCACAAAGAGTTGGACATGGTTGAGCAACCTTCACTTTCTGGGAACATTTTTTTTTTTTTTTGCAATACATTTATCTGACAAGGGGTCTCATATATAAATATGAATATGTAAGGAATAGCTATAAATCAGAAGAAAAAGAGGATATTTGAATGTCCAATGACCATTTGAAAATGTGTTCAACATGGTTATTCATGAGGAAAATGGAAACGAAAACCACAATAAGATACTACTGCATATCCATAAGAATGACTAACATTGAGAAGACTAACAGTACCAAGTGTGAGGATGTAGAGCAGTTAGGATTTTGATGTACTGCAGAAGGGAATGTAAATTGGATAAGCCGCTTCGGAAAACTCTGGAGGTTGAACTCCCCCGGAAGCAAATTCTGTGATGAAGATTAGCATGTAGGAAGTTTTTTAGGGAGCACTTTTGGAACCAACACCAGGGAAAGGGAAAGATGAGGAAGAACAGAAAGGAGCTTTGGGAAGAAAGAAAAGCTGGGCTACAAGGCAGCCTCAGGATAGAAGCTCTAAAGCTGGGATAGATGACCATTCAGAGTTATTCGGAGGTGGGGCAAGGGACCTCAGTTTTATACCCCTGATCAGTCATTAATCCCTGGAGAAGGGAAAGGCTACCCACTCCAGTATTCTGGCCTGGAGAATTCCATGGATTGTACAGTCCATGGTGTTGCAGAGTTGGACATGACTGAGCGACTTTCACTTCACTTCACTTCAGTCATCGATGACTGATAAGTCATTGGATGTGGGCTGGCTTGAGAAGGATGTGTGACCTTGTGTGACCTTAGGAGGAAGGAGGTGTCCCTTTCCTTAGCCAAGGCGATCCCTGAAGAGGGTTGACCTCCAGCTGCACACCCAACAGCTAGGAAAACAGTCCTTCAGCTCTGAGGGGGGTCTGAGGGGCACATCACAGCGTCACCACAGTCCACCGCTTGCACTGCTTGGATTCATTTCATAAAGTTTTGAATTCATTTCATAAACTCTCCAGAATTCTGATGGACTTCATTTGGCGCAAACTGCCGTCTCTGCTGTTTCAGCTGGGACACATACCTTCCTCATACCCTACACCCAGTCTTCCTTTCACTCCCAGTTATCCCCTCTGCTAGTCTCAGTGGCTTATCTGAAGCTATGACGCAGACCTTCGTTCCTGAGTCTTGGTTACCACCCCCTTCTCAGGCTATGGTCACCGCACTCGTCATTTTACCACTGAAATTGGCATGGGGTATCAAGAGGCATCAAATGGGTTGTCTGCATGTCAATTATATCCCTCTTTGCCCTCCTCCTGATGACCTGGGACAGTTGTTTCTCCCAGAAGAGTGGCTCCTTTTCTCGCCAGGTGCTCTCTTGGGGAGAAGGAGCATGCAATGCCCCGGCAGCAGCCCTAGCTCACTGGTTCTCTTGCGTGTCCCCTCATGGAAAGTTCCAGAGCCTCTAAGCCTGCAGAGCCCAGAGCCGCAGGGAAGGAGAGCACAAGGTCTCTCAGTGCATCACTGGGAGTCACGTTCCATGAGACCTTTCCTCCTTCCAGTCCTTGGTTTCTGCACCACTGTATTCAATCTACTGGGGGCACAGCACCATAAAAAAGTCACCGATTTAGAGCATACATTGTGTCCTAAAGGATGACATCACATGGTTGCAAGGTACCATTTCCAAATTTGCACTTTAGCTGTTCCTCCAGTAAGTCTTCCATCACTCTATCAGCCTAGCTGCTACTGAATCGTATGGCATTTGATATAATCAGGTGGAGCCCACTCACACAGATTCTCTGCTATATAGTGATGACTTAGTCTGTAAAACTTTGGTAGTAAAAAAAAAAAAAAAAACTTTGGTAGTAGAGTTGGCTTAGACTCTGTGGGCAGGAAAGAAAAACCCATATCTGAGTATGTGTCTGTTATTGTCAGTGAAGTACTTCCCCTTCCAGGATGGCAGAGGTCCAATGTAATAAACCTGCCACCAAGTGACTGGCCCTCTTGAGGGATGGTGCCATATCAGGGACATATCCTTGGTCCCTGAGCCTAGCAAGTTGGACATTCAACAGCAGCATGGGCAAGGTCAGCCTTTGTAAGGGGGAGAGATGCTGTTGGTACCATACAGTCTTCACCCTACCATGATTACTGTATTCGTACGTGCATTGTACTGGCGCTGGCATGGCTAATGTTATGACTGAAGTCTCCATGTTTCCAGCTCATTTCCATGTCTATCCACATTCCTCTGCCCTCTTACTTGTTCTTTGTCCCTGACCTTCCCATCTGTCTCCTCCCACACCTTTGATCTGCTGGCTATTCCATCTGCCCCTGCCTATGGGTCTCTCTGTAAGTTCTAACTTCTGAGGGTTTCTCTTGTCACACAAAGTAGATGGCCAGATTCGCTGCCAAGCTCTGCCCTTTGAGAGGATATTTCCTCACAACTATCTTCAGGTTCACCCAGATTTGGCTTAGACCCACATCCAAACCTGGGCTTCCTGGGTGGTGCTAGTGGTAAAGAACCTGCCTGGCAATGCTGAAGACGTAAGAGAGGTGAATTCGATCCCTGGGTTGGGAAGATCTCCTGGAGGAAGGCATGACAACCCAGTCCAATATTCTTGCCTGGAGACTCCCATGGACAGAGGAGCCTGGTGGGCTACAACCCATAGGTTGCAAAGAGTCAGACACAACTGAAATGACTTAGCACATATGCCCACACTCATGTACATCCAAACCCACCCATCTATGAACTTAGGCTTCTTTCTCTTTGTTACCTGGTCATAATGGAACCCCCACATGGCCATAGGTATGAGCTGCAGGGAAAACACTCTTCAGCTGCAGCCATTTCCAAGGAGGGCTGACAGCTGGCTCTCGTCCCAGCAGCCAGGAGGAATGTCTTGAAGGAGAATGAAGGATATGCTGTAGCGTCCAGCAAAATTATCAACGGCGGCTAAAGATATACCGACCTTATCACCCAGACATTCCTCTCTTAGGTAAACACAGAAGAGAAATGAATGCCTTTGTCCAACAACAACAAAGAAAGATACAGCAATTTTCATAGCAGCTTTATTCATAACAGCCCCAAGCTTGAAACAACACAAATGTCTATGAGCAGGAGAAAAGATGAATGAGTTAGGAGTATCTTCACACAATGGAAGAGGGAACCACAATATAAAAGAACAAGCTGCTGATGGATACAAGAATGTGGTTGAAACTTACAGACATTATGTTGAGTGAAAGAGCCAGAACCCAAAGAGTATATACTGCCTGATTTCATTTCTGTAGCTTACCAAGAACAGGCAAAACTCACTTATGCTGTTAGAAGAAAGAATAGTTTCTCGTTCAGGCAGAGGTTGGTGGGTATTGCCTGAGAACTTTCTGAGGTGGTGGGAATATTTTGTATCTTGATCTGGAGATTGGTTACACTGAAATAGATATATGCCTATAAAAATTCATGAAGCTACGCAGGTGAGATTTGTGTCCTTCACACATTACACTTTTTATGTATTTTATACTTCAGTTTTTAAAAACCAAAAATAAGTAACACATGCAAGAGAAACACTAAAATAAAAGTGTACGAATAAAAAAGATATATTATGACACCTTGGCTCTGACCTTCTTAGCCATTTCTTAATAGGCAGAACCTCAGGGCAGAAACACTGTAAATTCCACTTTGCCATCAGTATATTACATAGAATTACACAGTTGCGGATTTACCTGATGTGATTCTTTTTTCGATCTTGGGGTTCCTGCTCAACTGTCCTTTCTAACTGCAGCAGTGTCTTCTCTCTGACCTTCCTGGAATAATTTCCATTTCTGGAGCAAACTGCATTCTGCAAAACATAAGCATGCTCCAGTTCCTTTCCCTCCACTTCTAAATCTTCTCCTGCGGCTGGTGTCCTCTGTCTTTTCTGTTGGAAGCATTTGATGTCACTATTCCTCAGCTATTTTCAGTTACCCTGTCACTTCCCTTTCCCCATCCCCCAAGGCTTTCTGTGTGTGAATGATTTAGCAAGACTCAGTAATCAGATATTTAAAGGGGCCAGCTTTTTTCTTCTACAAAAAATTAAGCCCACTTAACACCACGATAGGAATTCTGCACAGCCTTGTTCCCATGGTGAATATGTCAGGCAATGATTTATCTGCTGGAGATAGGCAGGTGTGATGGAAGCATTCAAGTTATTTAACCATTTTCTTCATCTATAAAACAAAGAAATGATGGGAGGTAATAGGATTGCTGTGAAAATTATGCAATTTAGTGTCTAGATATTAGACACTAAAACAGTTTCTGACAGTGGTGAGTACCTTAATGAGAATTCTGATCCGAACCATGATGCTCACTGAGCAGGTGCACAACACTTCCATGGAAACAGACAGCAGCCGGAAAACGTCTCCTGTGTAAGTAAATGCACCTCACTTAGGAAGGACGAGTCCTAGACAGGAAATGGTCTCCTGTTGTTAATAGGTGAAACACAATGATTTAAGCAATATGAAGAGAATTCCTTTAAAGACTGAGCTGAATTAATTATTAAAGATGTACATGATGAGAAGGCAGGATAATATCTAGGAGTTTTAAATTATCTACACTTTATTGCCCTCAGTCGATGGGTGTCTGACATGTCTCATCTTCTACTGGGGGATTCTGCAGAATGCTCTGGACCCAGAATATTTCCTGATAATGTACTTTCCTGAGAAGATCTTGAAGCATCTTACTAATTTGAAATAATCAGAGTGCCTTGAATTCCCTGTCATAAAATGATTCTGCTTTGGGGAATACCTTCTCTCAGTTTGCAGATTGTATCTTCAATGTTAAGATGTGTGAAATGGAAGCACTGTTTGCAAGGGATAGGTTAGTTCTGAACGTACAATCAACTCTCCCCCATTTCTGAAAATCTTGATATGATGATAAAAGCAGTGTGAAGAAGACTTCCCTTTCCAGATATCCCTTACTGTTGCTTCGGCTTCTATTATCTTCTGGTGCCTTGGGGTTCCAAACAGTTCTAATACACCCATGTAATATATTGTCATGATAAAAGTTAACCAGCTATTAGTTGTCATGGGATCTCTTGAGCACCCCCAGATTCCCAACCTTGCTCTGCCTTCCCCAGGATAAGTGATTTGGGGGTCCCAGCAAAGGCCAGCTGTCTCAGGTAGGTTGTAGAAAAATCTGATACATCCATTATTTATTACATCAATTTTCCTCAATGTGCAGAGTCCTGCTTGTAAGAAAGAGCCTAAAGCTAGGATTTGGGATGGATGTGGGGTGGTGAAAGTGGCAGAGAAGGATGCAGCAAGGTTAAACTGGGTTTCACTTTGATCATTGTCTCCTGATAAAAAGGTTTCTACTCTAAGAATCTCTATGTCAACATGCTTACCTTGGTTGGTATCCTTTGGATTGAGGAAGAAACTAGGAATTTGAGAGTTGATTAAAAACCCTAGTCAGGGGCCAACCATAGCACGCACTTACCCTCTTTTTGTCATCCTACCATCATCTCTGGAGAAGGCGATGGCACCCACTCCAGTGCTCTTGCCTGGAAAATCCCATGGACGGAGGAGCCTGGTGGGCTGCAGTCCATGGGGTTGCTAGGAGTCAGACATGACTGAGCAACTTCACTTTCACTTCTCACTTTCATACATTGGAGAAGGAAATGGCAACCCACTCCAGTGTTCTTGCCTGGAGAATCCCAGGGACGGGGGAGCCTGGTGGGCTGCCATCTATGGGGTCGCACAGAGTCGGACACTGAAGTGACTTAGCAGCAGCAGCAACCATCATCTCTGAGCCTCTAACTTCTTAACATTTGGGCCAGCTACAGTTATGCTGATGGGTTCTAACAGGGTCTTTGGATTATTATAAAATATGAGGAAAGGCCAAAAGTTCTCAGTCCTCACGCTCAGGTGTGCCTGGTAAGGCTTGTGAATCCAAACACCATCTTCCTTCCCTTCGGGGGTTCGAAAGGCCAGGAAGCAGGAGAGTGGCTCTGCTTGGGCAGGTCTCGGCAATGCTCTGGGTATGATGTATCTGTTCCCTGGAATGGGGTGGGGTCCAGAAGCTGATTGATTGAGATGATTGAGATGCTCTGAGTTAGTTCTTCTATCTCGGCTGCAATCTTTTGTTTTGCATTAATTCCCCGGCTCTTGAGGAGATCTTTTTTCAAATGAATTAATTGAAAAGAACATCCCCAGATTAACTAGTGCAGGCGGTTCTTGCTGTCCTCTAAATCAGAGTGGTGGCTCTCATTCTCCCTGTGGGGCCATAACCGGGTCCCGGCATTTCCCGCCTTCTCCCTGTCCTCTCCTCATGTTTGGCTTGCTTTCCGGATCCTCTGCATTTCTTTTCACAAGATCTCTGACTGTTCTTAATTCTATATTCTGGTCAATGACAATTCCTGACCTGCTGCCGTTGGTCTTTATGGGAGCTCTGGTTGTGGCCTCACCGGGATAGAGGCCCTTGGCTCCTGTCCGACCAACAAGCTGGCTGATCCCTTCATGTCACTGAAGGTCTTTTATAAGCTTCAGTGTCCCCTCTCCTCAGAGACCTTAGGAAATCTGCTGTACCTTTGCCCTCATTCTCGGATGGTGTATTAAATCTGTGGGGGTGTTTTCTGGCTAAATCTCAGCCTCCCATACTAGGAGGAAACATTTTCTTCAGGAAGAGGCCTGCTGGTTGCTCCCCACCCCCAATTTTCCTCCTTCCCTCAGTTCCTGTGCCCAGTGGCATTGCAACTTGTCTGCAAGTGTGTTGGCAGGTCTTTGGGGAAAGGGCAGGCAGGATCTGGGGCTGAACAATTACCAGCCCTTGCTTAATGAGTATGGCCCCAGGAGAAGGGGCTTGGCCAGGTGAGGAGGGAAGGTGTCCCGTCCCTGGCTTGTTTTCGTCTTATCTAAAAACTGCAGCTCTGCATCCCACGATACCAGGGTAGCCCTGCCTTCCCAGACACCAAGTTAGAGTAGCCCTCCTTTACTGTTGGCCACCACGATGGCTAATATATTAATATGTGGCTACTTATTATGTGCTAACATGATACATTATTTTTTAAATTTTTATTTGTTCATTTATTTTTGGCTGTGCTGGGTCTGCGCTGCCACTCAGGCTTTTCCCTAATTGCGGAGCGTGAGTGGGGGAGGGGGACTACTCTCTTGTCACACCAGTTTCTCACCGCAGTGGCTTCTCTGTTGAAGAGCACAGCTCTAGGTGCAGCAGGCTTCAATAGTTGCGGCACGTGGGCTCAGTACTTGTGGCACGTGGGCTCAGTACTTGTGGCACGTGGGCTCAGTACTTGCATCACGTGGGCTCAGTAGCTGCAGCTCCTGGCTCTAGAGCACACGCTCAGTAGTGGCACCAGGGCTTAGTCGCTCCGCGGCTTGTGGGATCTCCCCAGATGGGAGATTGAACCTATGTCTCCTGCATTGGCAAGCAGATTCTTTACCACTGAGCCACCAGGGAAGCCTTCGGCGCATTATTTTATTTCATCCTTGCTCTGAAGCAATTCTGAGCAGCAGATCCTGTTGTTCTCCCAGTTTTCCAGATGAGGACCCTGAGTCCCAATGCAGAGGAAGTAAGTGGTAGAGCTCTGCTTGAGCTCAGCTCTGCACCCAGAGCTGGAAGTCTCGCCCTGGCCCCAACATGAACCCAGTCCCTCCCTCTGTATGACTGCCCTGCCCTGTCTTCCCTGTTGTCAGATTGTTTGGGAAGCTGCAGCAACTCTCTCAAGTGGAGGGGACACTGTGAGTAAATCGACGTTGACAGGCATGGTCAAAACTGCAGTGTGTCCTGCCCTGTCAGGCTAATCCTTGTTCTCTATGTGAAAGCCCCAGCTCCCTGTCACTCTGGGCCACTGTCACTTTGGTGTGGCCAGTTTGGGTTCAGTTTTGAGTGTTTTCATTTCCTTTCTTCCCCAGAGAGAATCAGATCCAGCCTTCCTGCCCTGACCCCCTTTGAAGTCACTCTTCCTTCCGTAAGTGTTTGACCAGTCAGGGTGAAAGTGGCCTGGAGCCATCTCTTGTTTCTACTCCCCCTGGCGTGGCTGTCATCTGTCCTTTTGAAGCCCCTTGGACACAATTTCCCTTCCTACAAGATTGCAGCCGACCTTCTGCTGCCTCTCCTAGGCCAATAGTCTCTGGCACATTGTGGACAGCCAATAAATGTTTGTTGGATGAATGAATGAGGCTTTCAGTGTGTCTGTAGCATTATGGCCTTCTGACAGAACTGCTGTTATGATCCCCTCGGGAAGGAGCTGCATGCTTAATTTCAGTCTAGAAGGATTGTGGCAACTACATTGCACTGACTTCTGTCTGTTTCCATAGCTGCAGCTTCATCCCAAACCCCTCGCATGCCTGCCAAAGACAAGCCCACACGCTTAAACTCACACACTAGCTAGGTGAGAGGCAGCCTGGTATTGGGCTATTCCTACCTCAGTCCAGCATTTCCACTGAGGGACTTGGGAGGAAGCTGACTGTCATCCTTCTGTTTAGGTAGAGTCAGCATGACGTCATCATGTCCATCCCAAGTCACTGGGCAGGAGCATTCAGGTGTGGCACATCGGGATTCCCTGTGGCTCAGCTGGTAAAGAATCCCCCTGCAATGGGGAGACCTGGGTTTGATTCCTGGGTTGGGAAGATCCCCTGGGGAAAGGAAAAGCTACACACTCCAGTATTCTGGCTTGGAGAATTCCATGAACTGTATAGTCCATGGGGTGGCAAAGAGCTGGACACAACTGAGCGACTTTCACTTTTACTTTCCACATCAGATGCTGTATTTTTGAAATATAAAACATCAATTTCCAACTCTGGAGAGGAGAACAAGGCCTTATCAAGATTGGTGGCAGAGCATGATATTTGTACACCCACCTGGCTTATCACTGATGAGAATGTAATCTTCACTGAGAGAGGCTTTTAAAGATTCCTCTCTTAATATTTGCTTCATCATTTCAGAAAGTCTCTAGCTAGACCTGATCAAACAGTTATTTCTGGCTGGGCACAAATTCCATTTTCAGAATATTGCTTGGCTCTTTGTTCCTTTCCCCTCCGTGCTATCCACCCCCTAGCCTGACTCATCTCTTCTAGAACCTTCTCTGTCCTTCCCCAAACCACTGGGAGTGATTTACTAAGTGCATTTCCCAGCCAGCTCCCAGATGCTGGCTAGAAAGACCAATTTACGGGAACAAAATGTCCCCGAGTTATCACTGGGTCATGGTCCAAAATTCATTTGAGAATCAACTCTTGGAATTAACAATGTTTCTTATTTTTTTCTTGTATATACAATGGTGGTTCTGGGTGGGAGTGGAGAGCAACTCAAGATATCCCTTTGAAGCCATTTTATCCAGAATGAAGCTGAATTATCATGCAAATTAGGGGTCTAGGAACAGAATATCTGTGTGGTACATGAGAGGGTATACAGAGGAGTTGGGGGGATAGGAAGAGAAATGGGCATGGATGGAGGATTTTATTCACCCTCCATTATTGATACAGTTCTAGTCCTGGGCTATGGTTCATAATAGGTCTTATGCAAATAGTCTCTTGTGCCCTTAGAGCCAAAAAGGGTTAGAGTTTAGGGTCTGACCTCTATTAAACAAACTTATACCAGCTTGATGTACCAAACAGAATAGCATTACTGGCTATGAAGTCTCTGGATAAGCATGTTGCCACCAGTGCTACCAGTTTCCTCCTTGGTAGCAAATCTGCAAAGGGAGCTAGAGTGCAATCAGCAAGCTGTGTGGTGAGCCTCACTTAGATCAGGGCATCAGCTATCACAGGGCTGGGCAGGACGTCTTTAGGCTCCACTCTTCTCTCCTCTGGTTACAGCATGTATAATCAAAACTCAGGGCTTTCTTCATTTATTCTCCCTTTCTTAAACCTCCAGATCCTTTGTGATTTCTTCAATTAGATTAGAACCAAATCTGATTTCCCAGTAGGACTGCTGTTTTATAACTGATGTAGTATCACTCTCTCTGTTCTGATTGAGCAATTGGGTTGTAATTTAACTAGCAGGAAACAATGTTACCAGAGATCACTTCAATTTAATGTTTCTAACCCCTCAGCTATGTTCCAACTATATATTCAAGCACTGTATCACTATTTTATGTGTGTATGGGAGGGAGAGGAGGTGAGGAGGGCAAAATTGGTCCACATTATTCCATAAAATCCTCAAAATCCAGAAATATTTGCTGCCCCAAATTCTTTTTAGAAGTAGCAGGAATACAAAGTAGAGCAAAAGACATGAAGAAATAGAGAGTCATTTATTAACTTTCACCCTTAACTGAAACTTCCCTTTGCTTGCAGCAAATGAAAGATAAGTGGACACGCTTTATTAGTAGTTTATACTAATGTGTAAATGATCACTAACATCTCCAATAGCATCCTAGGAGTTTTTGTTTTTTAAAAAAGAGGATGTACAGTGGTGTACATGCATCTTTAACCACTAGAATTTCAGACAGTATAAGAAGCTATTTCCCTAAGTAGAAAGCTCTGGGGACTGTTGTGGAAAAGACTTCAGATTCAGGCTGGTCTTTTGCTTTGTAGTTCAGCTTCCCTCAGCTAGTTATCGCATCTTCTCTTCTTTCTGAACACCAGTTTCAGAGATTTGCAAGGCTTCGCTGTTTATCACAAAAATTCCCATGGCAGTACTGTCAGGACCTCTAGATGTGGGTGTGAGAGAGGGATCAGGCTGCTCAGGGGAGTGAGGACAAGTGTTGGCACGTTTGTGCAGTGGGAGGCCCTTCTACTAGCTTACCTTGAACTTTCACCCATTTCTGTTGCTCAAGTGTCTCATCTCTTTCCAAAGGCACTGTTTCAGTTTTTGGTATTGCTTTTTAAAATGAGCTTGGCACCTTGACAATGTAAGCATCCCCCTTATGTTTTTCTGAAATCATGTTTTGTTTCCTCTTTTTCCCTTCTCTTATCTTACCTAGCCATGATTCCCAGGATCCCACAGTATCAGGATCTTCTTGTTTCCTAGCAACTCAATTTGATGCTGACTTTGCTGGGCTAGTTTCCTCTTCTTTCACTAGCTTTGACTTTCTCCTCCAGCTTGGGAAGAACTATTCTACCAGCTGTATGAATATTTACATGCCTCAGCTTCAGCTCCACAACCTCCCTTGGACTCTGAACCCTCATTGCTGGACACTGAAAGAGGCCCTTGGTGGCTGCTCCTGAACAATAGAGAGATGAATTGAACAGTATCTCAAAGAGCATGTCAGTATCTTAAAGAGTATGTCAAAGAGTCTGACACATGGCGGGGGTTTTTATAAATGTCAGATGAAAAATAGAAATGATTTGAGGACATCATGGGCCCTGCATCTAGATGAATGCCTAACTCTGGATCTAGGTGAAGAATAGTGGTCCTCAGCTATGGTAGGGCTGGAAAATACTATAGGACAGGCTTTTGGTTTTGTTTTTTTAAAGTTCCACGTTGATTACTCTCACAATACAAGCATCTTGCTTGTGAGAATCGGCCAGAATGACCTCTGAGGGCCTCTGCTCTCCTTTCATTTTATGAATCTTGGTCTCAAACAAAGTGAATCAGATGGGGTCACCAGTGACAGGGTGACCACTGGGTACACCTGGGATGTATTTCACAGGAAAGCTTATCATCCTCTTTCAGAGAGCAACTGTTTTTTCCTCATAACGACTCTCTTGCCTTAAAGAGATTCTTTGTCATCAATTTCTAAGAATCTCAGTGACCTACTTAAACATTCGATAGATTGGCCCCAGGAGTTATTTTTTTAAAAAAATCATTTTCCTTTTTGTCCGAAGGTTTAAGAAACCAATATGTCAGTACCAGGAAGCTGAACATGTGTAGATATATATGATTGCTCCTGTCAAATCAAATATTGAGTACATACAGTGCATGTCACCCTGTGCTAGGCCTCAGGGACCCTGCAGTGAAGAAAGACCCACATCTGCTCACCTGGATCTTCAGGGAAAAAGAAAACCATGGTACTTATTCCTGAAACATAGAAGATCAAGCTTTCCCAGTGGCTCATGCCGTATTTTATGTAGTGTAGGTGTATATACAGGGTCTCGTCTGACTTCTCCTACTGGACTGTAAATTCCTTGAGGGCACAAGCAGCTTCATATTGGTGCCCTTCCTCAGAGCCCTCTGCTATGCTCTCCTGATGCCAGCCTCCTAGCTCTGTGATATTCTCCTATGGGTGTAACAGCTGACACACACTGAGGGCTTACTGAATGCTACCCTCCTATCCTCGACCTTGCCTTACCCAAACACCAACCCTAAAGGAAGCTGCTATTATGGGCCTCCATTAACACTGTTCCTACCTGGGTTTACATAGCCCAGTGTGACCTGTTTCCAGCCTTAGCTCTCCCATCAGCCCCCGCTTCTCCTTGCTCACAACCTCAGCCACACCAAACATGCCCCCACCTTGCTCTTCTCTCTGCCTGGAATGCCCTCCCCCTAGACTGTCAAGTGGGCTCTCTGCCGAATCACCTGGGTCTCTGCCCAGGGCTGCCTCCTCAGAAAGGTGTTGCCTGACCACCTGATACGGCAGCCTGTGCCTTCATTCACTGTCCACTCACCCTGCCCTGTTCTCCTTCATAGCGCTTTATCAATCCCGACGTGTTAGGTTTCCCTGTTAATACCCATTTGTCAGTATCTGAATGCCAGCCTCACTTGTGAGGGCTTTTGTCTGGTCCAGCGCTGGAGCCTTAGCACATAGCCTGTGCTGGGCATAACATGGGTCCTCAGAAATGTTTGTTAGATAAATGAGTCTCCATTTTACAGAGGATGATACTGAAGCTTAGAAAGATTAAGTGACTTATTCAAGGCCACACCACTAGGAAATGTCAGAGGTGGGATTTGAACCCATGTCATCTGATGCCGAAGTCCACATTCTTAAAACTCTGCGTGTGTGTTTATCTTTGGTCCTTCTCACAGAGTGCTCAGATTCTCCTTGACAAGGACTATTTGGTTTCTATCTTCCATCTATTCCTAAATGTCAAAGAGTCTGACACATGGAGGGGATTTTTATAAATGTCAGATGAAACATATATAGTCAGCTGATGGATGACTGCTTGAACGGGCAGAGAGAGGCATGTTCAAATGAAGTCACAGTGAGACAGAAACTTGAGGTGCTGGGAATAGGAAAGTACTATTCAGCAGAATTATAGTGCCTGTGAGAATGGCTAGCTTATCACCAGGGTCGTTTAGGCAGTGAAAAATACAGTCTATTGAGCAGGTATAATCATTGCATATTCCCTTCTAGCAACTGGAGCCATTGTCCCGTACCTTGCTGACAGTGTACATGCAGGTTTAAATGCCTGAAATGCTTTGCTAATCTTCCAAAGATGACGATACACTGGAGCCATGGTTAAAAATGTGCTAGTCTTGAAAACAAGGACAGGTGGCAAGCTGATAGCCCTGTAAAATAGCCATGAGACTTAATACTGGTTCTGAACCTCTACCAGACAACAGGTGCCACATTTAGCTTCCTGAGAGAGTTGGATGTTAATGATCCCAGTGAATTTGGAGGTGCCTGTCCAACAGCAAAGATTTATTCTGTTACTCAAGTGCAGAACTCTAGACTCTCAAGGGTAAATGATAATCTGGTAGAAAGCAGTGGTAGAAAAGCCAGTTGTTCTGTATTTTAGAATTGATCCCCTTCTTCCTTGTAATACGTTAGTTCCTTTGCATAGTTCTCCTGCTTTTCTCAGTAGAGGATGCAGGAAGGAGGGGCAACCAGAGCCCTCCCTTGCAGTTGGCCCCTGGGAGTCACGACAGTCATATCCCCCCAGCTGGCTAGAGGGGCGTCCTCTATCGTGTGGCAGCATTAGGGTAGTGAGGAGTGAGATGCACGTCCCCTTTTTCCGCCATGGAGATTTGGTCACTTCTGATGCATCCCTTTCGTGGGGTCCTTCCTTCCCACCCGTTTTATACGTCCTCTTTCATCCTCACTCCTCATCATGTCATCTTGCCCTTCTCTCGTTAGCTCTGCATCAAAGAAAATGTGCTGCTCATCTGGCAGGTATTACACCGGGGAAGCAATATTTCAAAGCTTAACTACTTGCCTTTGGAATAGTGCTTTCTAAATTACATTGACGTGTTGCCCAGCCTTTTGAACCCTTATTCTTTCTGTGGGAAGATGCAGCCAATCTCCTGCTAGGAGATTACCAGGATGGAAGCAGCCGTGTTTTTTTGCTCATCCAGAACCTCCCAGGAGCCCTGACTGCCCTGCTCTAAAGTCTCCCGAATGGCAAGAGGCAGGAGCCGTTGGCCCTGACACCAGAGGCCACGGTGAGCTCTGCTAGACCTGCACTGAGAGGGGTGTGCTTTCCTTGGTGGTTTGTACTTTGTCCATCCTATGTAAGAAATAATTCTCTATGCTGAATACTTAAGACTTTTTCCTATATTGTCTTCTAAAAAATCTCATCATTATACCATGCACATTTTAGTCTTTATTCCACGTGGAATTGATTTCCATGTATGATATGAGTAGGGATCCAATTTCATTTTTCTGTATGAAAAACTGTCTAACCTCCATTTATTATATAGCTCATCCTTACCTTGCTGATGTGTAATGCCTGTTGTTATAAATCCCAGTTTCCATATATACATGAGTCTCCTAGCCATCTTTTTTGTCTATTCCTATACCCGTACCTTGCTGTCTTAATTTGTATACCTTTATAATAAATCTTTCTAGGGATTAGTCTCCCTTCCCCCGCCTTGTTTTTCTTCAGAAGCATTATTCTTTGTTCTCTGATTATGAACACACACACAGCTTGTTGAGTTTCATGAGAAACTCAGTTGGGGATTTGATGGGACTTGGATTAATTTTACAGATACTTTTTTTTATGGAAATGAAGTCCTTTATTACATGGAGTCTTTCTAGCCAATAACATGGAATATTGCTTTCTTTACTTAGCTCTTCTCGTTCAGTAAATTTTAAAAATAATTTCATTTATTTATTTTTAACATGTGTTTGTTTCTGTCTGGCTGTGCTGGGCCTTCATTGCTGTGAGGGCCTTTCTCTTGTGGCGTGCGGGGCTGCTCTCTCGCTGTGGTGCATGGCCTCCCCGTGGTGCTGGCTTCTCCTGTCATGGAGTAGGGGCTCCAGGGCGCACAGGCTTCAGCAGTTGTGGCAGGTGGGCTCAGTAGTTGTGGCTCCTGGGCTCTAGAGCACAGGCTCAGTGGTTGCGGCACACTGGGTTGGTTAGCTGAGCCACAGAACATGGGATCTTCCTGGATCAGGGGTAAAACCCACGCCTCCTGCACTGGCAGGCAGATTCTTCACCCGTGAGCCACCAGGGAAGCCCAGTAAATTTTTATAATTATGATTTTTTTCCATAAAGGGCATATATATCTGTATTTAAATTTCTTTGGGGGACTTCTTTTGTTGCTATTGTTATTGTAAATAACATCCTTACATAAGTCACATTTTTAATTTTATCTAATATATAGAAATTCTGTTGATTTTTTAATAATGATTTTGTATATAAAAGCTTTGCTACTAATTCTAATAATTTATCTACAGATTCTCAGGGTTTCTTTGTGAACAATCATAGTACTGATATATAGTGACAGTTATGTATTCCTTAAGATCTCCAGTATAGGAAAATGAGTAATGAAAGCAGATCTTCATGATCTTAAGCATTATGTTTAGGAAGTTTCTTTCTATATTTTATCAAATGCTCTTTCTGCATCTCCTGTGATGGTCATATGGGCTCACTCATAATTTATTAATATGATGGATTACATTGACCAACTTTTTAAAGCTTAAACCAAGCATATAATCCTGGGACACCCAACTTGGTCGTGATGTTTTCTCTTTCTTTACACATTGCTGAATTCACTTTGTTAATATTTAACTTAGGATTTTTGCATCTACTCTTATCAGCTTCTGGCCTGCCTGCTTCCTTCTTTCCTTGTTTATATATATTATCATGGTAAGTCTAGACGCAAGGAATGAGCTGGGCCTGTCCTCTTTTTGTAACATTTTCTTTCACATCTTTATTAAAGTATAATTTATATGCAGTAACATTTGCCTTTTTAAAGTGTTCAGTTTGATCAGTTTTGGGAAAATGTCCACATTTTGCAACCATCATAATCAAGTTTTAAAATCTGTCACCCTGAAACACTTGTAGACAATATGTACTTGGGTCTATCTTTCTTATCCAGTCTGTATATCTATATCTTTCGACTGGAGTGTTAGTACTTTCACATTAATGTAATAATTAACATGTTTGGATTTGCCTTTTTGCTGTTTGTTTTCTATTCGCCTCCTTTCTCTTTTGTTCTTCTGTGACTGTAAGAATCTTAACCGTAGCTGCTGTGCTACACTTGGGGATGCTTGCTCGAGCAGATTAAGAAGGCCTCAGACATATGGCCTAAAGTCAGTGGATTTTGTGAACGTGTTCTTTTCTATTCTGATCAGAAAAGATTAGAAAGAGTTCATATTTATATGAAATGGACAATGAATATTCATTTCCAGTTTTGCCCTAGGGCTATGTTAACTTCCCCACTCTCTTTCCTAATATATTCCAAAGAGATCTGGACTGTCTAGACATCCTGTGGGACATTGCATTAATCTATTACTGATTAGGAAAAATGAGCAAGAGGAGGTAATGTGTTGAAATCCATTTAAAACCAGTAGGGTTCAGAAAGAGAGAGAAAACCCCTGTGACGATTGAAGAACCTGATGCTTCAGTAAAGTTTTTAGGGGATAGTGGTCAGGAATGTGCTGGAATATCTCCACCAAAGTAAAAGAAAACTGATAGCATTTTGTATCCCCTATCACAAAGAAGGAAGAACAGGGCTTAGCAGGTCATTTGGGTTCTAGAGAAAACCCATTCCATGCCTAGGGATATTGCCCAGGCCCATACACCTCGTGACACAGAAAGCTGTCAGGGCTGAGTGTGGCCGAGTAGGAAAAGTCTCTGCACAAGTCCGGGCTGTGATGCAGTCTTCCTATGGAGGTCATACAGTCTCGCAGGCTCTATGGTGTTGGAGGTGTCCGCGGTGGGAAAAGATGCAGTGTGGAATTTATGGCAAGCCTCTGTGAGAGAATGGCAATGCAGGCCTCTGGGGTTCTGGAGCAAGGTCGTAGCATTTGCAGCAGAGAAATAGACACCTTTTGAAAAACAGCTCTTGGCATGATATTGGGACCTGGTAGAGATAGAATGCTTGGTTATTTGGAGCACCAAATGACCCTGTACCTGAGACTATCCATTCTGACCTATGGTCTATCAGATCTATCAAATCATACAGTTGGACAGGCCTAGTATTGGTCTACAATAAAATGGATACGTTCCAGGGCTTCCTAGGTGGCACTAGAGGTAATGGACCCCCCTGCCAACGTAGGAGATGTAAGAGATGTGGGTTCTATCCCTGGATCGGGAAGGTCCCCTGGAGGAGGGCATGGCAACCCACCCCAGTATTCTCACCTGGAGAGTCCTATGGACAGAGGAGCCTGGCGGGATATGGTCTGCTGGGTTGCGCAAAGTCGGACACAAGTGACGTGACTTAGCACAGCACACAGTCTAGGTTCAGGCCTAAGCAGCACAGAGAGCACAGGTGTCTGCACTGGGCAGCTCACCCACACTTCTGCGTCGCTCACTATAGTTGCCGCAGCAGCCGTCTCCCAGCTCATACCTGTGGCTGTAGGGAGGATCTCATATGATTAGCTGAGGGAGGAGGAAAAAGCCTGAACTTGGGATAACGTTGAGTCATCTCAGTACATGGAAGTGAGATGAAGACAGATAGTGCTGCATTATATCCACATTCAAGGGTGACCTTGAAAGAAAGTGAAGAGGGAAAGTCTTCCTTGTAGGCAGAACTGCAAGTGACACACGTGGCGTTTCACTTTGAGCCGAAAGAGAAGCAGCATGAGGTAAGAGTGTACATGCGGATTCCTAGACGGCATCCGGTGGCCTGGCTGGCTGGTCTGCGGCCTGGAAGGAACACAGGAAGAGCAAGGCTGTGTTGGTGGAGTAGAGGCTTGTGCATGGACACATGGGAGTGGGAACAATGTGTGAAGATTTCTGTATCACACTTTAACACCCACCAGAAAGCATCCAACAGAAGAGCCACTGAATAATAAAACAAATAAAATGATTCAGTTAGTTGACATTAACCAGCCTTCATCATTGCCAACTCAGAACTGGAATGATGGGCACATGAACATTGTTAATCATATTGTTGTTCTCTCACCACAATATGATGAAATTAGAAATCAATAATAAAAAAGATGTATCTACAAAACCCCTCAATTATTTGGAGAATTAATAATGGATTTTTTAAATAATCCACAAATCAAAGAGGAAATCGTGAGAGAAATTATTTTAAATAAATAAATTATTTTAAAATATTTTAAGATGAAGGAAAATGGGAGTCAAACTTTGTGAGATGCAGCTATCTAAATCTTTAGAGAGAAATTTATGGCATTAAATGCACATATTAGAGAACTAGAAAGATTTAAGATCAATGATCTAAACTTTTACCTAAAAAGCTAGGAAAAGAAGAGCAAATTAAACCAAAATAATAAAAATACAAAAACATAAAGATGACTGGAAATCACTAAAACAGTAAGTCTACAAATAATTGGCAAAACCAACAAAGCCAAAAGTTGTTTCATGGAAAAGATTTTCTTTTAAACTGATGAATCCAGAGCACAATGGACCAAGTAAAACAAGAGAGAAAATACAAATAATACCAGAAATGGGAGAGACATCACTACAGCTCCTATAGACAGAGGATATTAAGAGGATATTATGAATGTGTTTTAATGCCCATAAATGTGGTAATTTAGATGAACTAGGTAAATTTATTGAAAGATATAGCTTAGCAAGACTAACCCTAGAAATACAAAATCTGAATAGCTACATATCTGTTAAGGACATTTAATAATAAAAACTTTCACACAAAGAAAACTCCAGGCTGTGTGGTTTTACTGGTGAGTTCTATCCAACATTTTTACATAGGAAATAATACCAATCCTACACAATTTTTCAGAACAGAGGAAAAAGGAGATACTTTACAACTGATTTTGTGAGGTCAGCATAATCCTGATATCAAAAGCTGACAAAACACCAAAACAAACAAACAAAGCAACAGACCCACATTCTTCCTATAACTGTACACAAAAATCCTTCACAATATTAACAAATTGAATCAAGCAAGATACAAAGAAGATGCTTATATCAAGACCAAGCGGAAGATTTTTCCAGGAAGGCAAAGTTGGTTTAAACTTTGGAAATCAATAAAAGTTAGCAAGCACATTAACAGAATCAAGGAGAAAATTATGATTAGCTCAATAGATACCAAAAAATCATCTGACCAAATTCCAACATTTATTCATTACAAAAATCCAAGCTATCAACAAATTAGGCATAAAAGGGCATGTCCTCAACCTGATAAAGGCTGTCTACAAAATAATTATAGCTAACATCATATAATAAAAGTAAAATATTGAATTGAAAATGAAGCAAGGATGTCCATTCTCACAGTTGTATTCAGCATTGTACTGGAAATCCTAGGCAGGGTAAAAGATTAAAAAAAAGAAAGAAGGATTGGAAAGGAGAAGTAAAACTTTTATTCACAGATGATAGAGTTGTATACATAGATAATCTGATTTGGAAGGAATCTACCAAAAACTATTAAGATTAATAAGTGAATTTAGCAAGGACATAAAGTCGTTATCTGAAAATCAGTTGTTTTTCAATATACTAAGAATAAAAATTAGACAATGAAATATAAAAGTCTGCATTTACAATAGCATTACAAAGCATATAATATATTGTTTATCAGAAGATATGCAAGATTCTTGAACTGTAAACTGTAAATTATAAAACATTGCTAAAACAAATGAAGAAGACATAAATAAATGGAAAGATACACTGTGTTCATGGATGAGAAGGTCCTGTATTGTTAAAATGTCATTTATCCCCACTTTAATCCAAAGATTCAATGTAATCCCGACTAAAATTCTGACAGGTTTTTTTTTTGGGTAGAAATTGTCAAGCCAGTACCAAAATTTAGATTAAAAAGGAACAAGATTAGTGAAAACAATCTGGAAAAAAATAGCAAAGTCGGAAAACTAACATTCCTTACTTTCAAGAGTAAATACAAACCTATAGTAATTAAGACAGTTGGTATTGACATAAGGACAGACAAACAGATCAGTGGTACAGAATTCAGATTCCAGATATGCTGCTGCTAAGTCACTTCAGTCGTGTCCGACTCTGTGCGACCCCATAGACGGCAGCCCACCAGGCTCCCCCGTCCCTGGGATTCTCCAGGCAAGAACACTGGAGTGGGTTGCCATTTCCTTCTCCAATGCATGAAAGTGAAAAGTGAAAGTGAAGTCGCTCAGTCGTGTCCGACTCTTCGCGACCCCATGGACTGCAGCCTTCCAGGCTCCTCCGTCCATGGGATTTTCCAGGCAAGAGTACTGGAGTAGGGTGCCATCGCCTTCTCTGAGATTCCAGATATAGATATAGTCAATTGTTTGTTCTTTTTAAAGAAAGGCACCATCACAATTCAATAGGGAAAGAAAAGCCTTTTCTACAAATGCTGGAATAACTAGATAACTGTGCAGCAAAAAAATGTACCTCCAATACTACTTTAGACCATTGTGGTTCAGTCACTCACTCATGTCTGGCTCTTTGTGACCCCACGGACTCCAGCCCATCAGACTCCTTTGTCCCTGGGAATCTCCAGGAAAGAATACTGGAGTGGGTTGCCAGTTCCTTCTCCAGGGCGTCTTCCTGACTCGGGGATTGAACCCAGGTGTCCCGCTTTGCCGGCAGACTCTTTACCATCTGAGTCCCCTGGATGTAAGTTTAGATGGATCATAGAGCTGAATGGCTAAAGTTATGAAGCATCTTAAAGAAACTTAAAGAGAATACCTTTGTGAACTTAGGGGAGCCAAAGATTTTTTAGACAGAACATAGTAGGCACTAACCACACACATGTACACACAATTAAAAATTGAGCTTAATCAGCATTAAAAGTTTCTGCTCAGCTTTCTCCCAGTCTGAGGCATACTTATCTATTTTCTGACAAAAGAAAAGTTGCAATCAGAATAATGAAAGAACTCCTTAGAATCAGTAAGAAAACAAACAACCCGATACAAAAACTGACTGAGGACTTGAATAGACACTTCATAAAAGAGATATGCAGATGATCAGCATGCATATGAAAATATGCTCAATATTATTGGCCATCTGAGAAGTGCAAACTAAAACCACAGTGAGATTCCGTTTCACACCCGCTAGGATAATTAAAATGAAAAAGATGAACAATATCAAATATTAGTGAGAATATATGTTACTGATACAGTCCTTCCAGAAAATTGTTTCTTTTTTTCAAGGTAAACATACATCTATCCTATGACCCAGAAATTCCATTCCTATCTATTTACCCAGAGAAATGAAAACATATGCTCACAAAAACAATTGTGTAAGAATACGTATAGCTGCCAAAATCTGGAAACAGCTCCAATGTCTACCCACAGAAGAACAGACAAACAAGTTGTGATACATTCATAAATGGAATCTGCTTAGCAATAGAAAGAAATAAATTACTGAAACTTGTAAGAAAATGGCTGAATCTCAAAAATATTAAGTGGAACAAAAGAAGTCAGACATCACAGAGTACAAACTGTACTGTGATTCTATTTATATAAGGTCCAAGCTAATCTATGATGATAGAAATCCAAATAGCAGTTGTCTCTGGGAAGGACTAGGGGATTGACAAGGAGGAGACCTTAGGGAGCATTTTGGGGTGATGGAGATATTCTCAGTCTTGAGGAGGGTTTAAATTAATTGGGTACATAGATTTGTCAAAACTCATTATACACTTAAGGTCTGCGCATTTGTAACTGAAAGGTGTGCATGGGGGGTCCGGCTGCTCACCACTCAAAGCCAATAAACAGGCCAGGTTGGTGGAAAGGAAAGTTTGCTTTATTTCAGATGCTGGCAACCTGGGGGGAGGCTGGCAGACATCTGTCCAAAGGCCGACTCCTCCACTGACAAGCAGGGAGTGAGAGCATTTATGGATAGAGTGGGGTAGGGGGCTACATGCAGAAACATCTCTAACAGTCATCTTACAATTGGTCATCAGTGGTCTGACTAGCATCATCTTGGTTGTTTTAGGTACAGTTAATCTTCAGCTCCAGGGTGCGCTTGTTCCCATTTCTTTGTGGTCAATTCTCAAAACTGTGGCAGCTCAAGCCCTGGGTACAGCCCGGTCATGTCTCTGCACCTGGTGTTTTGATATCTAGCTCACAGGATATGGCTCAGAATATTATCTATAGCCCTTGAGGAAGAAGTAAAGTCCTTGAATATGCTTAATGACTATATTATTATTTAGTTCCCTTAGACTCTTTTCCTTTGTTTTAGCATTTCTCACTTCTCTGATTAAACTTACTTTTTGACTAAAGTTTTCCATAGGCAAAGGCAGGCAAGAGACATGGTGGGGTGGGGGTTGAGGGGCAAGTCCTGTTCCCTTTCACATTTTTCCTTAGATAAATTATAGCTGATTTTCCTCTAAAGAAAAGAACAAGAAAATACTGAGTTTCTGCTATACATCTGGCATTGTTCCAGGTGCTGGGATATACCTGTAAACAAACTGACAAAAATGTTCCTGACCTTGTGAAGGTTAATTCTAGACTATACATTGGATATGTAAGTAAAATCCCAATGCGCTAAATTGAACCTCTGCAATCATGGTTTCCCCCTGCTGTAGAAAATGGCTCGGGGTGCCACACCTTCTCACCCTTTCCTATCAGCCGTCTTGCTGTTTTGATGGTAGATATTCCCAAGATGTGGAGACAGGCCAGCCCACATGGTTGGGAAGTGATGATGCGTTGGCATTTGGTATTTCCTATAGGCCTGGTAGCTCAAATGGTAAAGAATCTGTAACTCTGGAGAACCAGGTTCAATCCCTGGGTCAGGAAGATCCCCTGGAAAAGAGAACGGCAACCCACTTCAATATTCTTGCCTGGAGAATCCCAAGGACAGAGGAGCCCGGTGGGCTACCATTCATGGGGTTGCAAAGAGTCGGACATGACTGAAGCAACTAATACTTTCATAGGCCAAGATGTGCTAACTGAACTGAAAAGGGGCCTTGGAAGAAAACCCCTCTGGGCCATATTTCATTTCCACATAAAGCAGGATTCATTCAGTTACAGGCTTTGAATGGGCTCCTTGGGGACAAGTTTGGTTTGGGCAGATGGTGCGGGGGGCGGGGGTGGGGGCAGCGGTGAAGCTGCTGCAGAACCTGTGATCTGGTCAGTCTGCAGAGGCTGGGCCCCAGACTGGCCTATTAAAGCTGTGCTTTACAGAGCTGTCTGGGCAGACTTGAAGGGCTACAGGAGAATAGGCCTCCTGCTAGGATGGAAATTTAAACCCAGCTACTCCACCCACCCTAGGGCCTGTCAGCTTTTCGTGAGTAGCTAAACTCTTTGTTTTCTCTTTGGAGTAGCTACATCCAAATCTGTCTTGGGCTGAAAAGATAGGAAGTTGACCTGAGAAGATAAAAAGTGGTTGTGAAAACCTCTTTCTCTCTTCTAGTTCTTCCAAGAAAGCTTTGCAATCATATACTATTCTAAGGGCAGGGTTCCAAGGTGTCACATGAATTTACATTTTGTTCTGGAGGATGTAGGGATGGGAATGAGTGGGAAGTTACTGGTGGAAATAAACACGGTGACTTTCAAGGTTCTTTCTAGATGTCTTAACTGTGATAGTGTTGGATGCCTTCTTTTCCTACTCAGAATTTGATAAATTATTTTATCACTGCTAATATTTACATAATAATCTATATTTTACAAAGCACATTCCTTATAATATTCTTGGCCAGCTTTACTGAATGTTTTGCGTGTGTACGCCTGATTATCTTGGTCAGGTTCCCCTAAAGGCAGGCTCTAAGAAATGAATTCAAGCGCAAGTATTTCTTTGAAGTATAGTTGATTTACAATAATATATTTGTTTCACATGTATAGCATAGTGATTCAGTATTTCTGCAGATTATACTTCATTAAAAGTTGTTATAAGATAATGGCTATAATTCCCTGTGCTATATAGGATATCCCTGGTGCTTATCTATCTTATACGTACTAGTTTGTGTTTGTTAATCCCAAACCCCTAATTTTCATCCTCTTCCTTCTCCCCTTTGGGAACCACTAGTTTGTTTTTTGTATCTGAGTGTGTTTCTGGTTTTCATATGTGTTCATTTGTATTCTACATATGTCTCATCATATAGCATTTTACCTTCTCTGTCTGATTTATTTCACTAGGCGTAATGTCCTCTAGGTCCATCCACATTGCTGCAAATGGAAAAATGTCATTCTTTTTATGGCTGAGAAATATTCCATTGTCTATATATACCACATCTTCTTTTGTCTGTTGATGGGATGTGTAAGCACTTTTATATTTAGGAGAGGGAAGAAAATCTGTTAGGAGAGTAGGGAAGTAAGACAGGGAGGGAAAGTCAGCCAGTAAAAGGTGCATTTTGTTGGCTAGTTACATGTGGGGACATGAGACATGAGCCTGAGTTGCTCTACCTGAGATGGAAGGTTGGTAGTGGTTTCATCGCTAAGCTGCATCTGACTCTTGTGACCCCATGGACTGTAGCCCACCAGACTCCTCTGTCCATGGGATTTTCCAGGCAAGAAGGCTGGAGTGGGTTGCCATTTCCTTCTCCAGGCTGTCTTCCTGACCCAGGGATGGGACCCAGGTCTCCTGCACTGCAGGAAAATTCTTTACTGACTGAGCTACCACCAAGATGGAAGATTACTGGGTGATTTGTATAGTTACCATTAGACATTGGTTGAGGGCTGTTCCTTGGGGGACATTCATTCTCTGGCAAGTTGGTCCCACTTCTTGAGCAGCAAATTTGGTCCAGCAGCAAGAAAAATCCCACAGAAAAGAAATGCAGGTGTTGGCAGTTGGAAAATTGCAGGTGGGGCAGATGCTGTCTGAGTGTAAAGCAGGTGTGTCACCAAAAGCATCCACATGGAGCACTGTGCTAAATGCTCCTTATGCGTTTTTTACTTAACAGGCAAACTCTATGACTTGCTATCATGGCCTTCATTTTAAAGAGAGGCAGCTGAGATGCAGAGATATTCAGCAGCTTCATCAAAGAAGTTGAATTGCTGATGGAGGGTTGGGACTTCTGACTCCAGAACTCATTCTTACTGTGCTGTTCTCCTTTGTGTTTCTTAATTCCTTTAACTACATAATGAACAAGAGATGTGTTTCTTACTTCATCTTATAAATGAGGAAGCAAAGACTCACTGGCATCAAACAACTTGCCCATGGTCTTCCAGCAAGCTGAGCCAGCTTTCTGAAGACCATGCACATCCTGGTAATATGCTGCCCGTCTACGCACTTTAGACTCCCCACTTGTCTGCCTGCTCACTAAGGACTGTGGTATTTCTTTAGGAAAAGGAGTATGTCAAGGCTGTATATTGTCACCCTGCTTATTTAACTTCTATGCAGAGTACATCATGAGAAACGCTGGACTGGAAGAAACACAAGCTGGAATCAAGATTGCCGGGAGAAATATCAATAACCTCAGATATGCAGATGACATCACCCTTATGGCAGAAAGTGAAGAGGAACTAAAAAGTCTCTTGATGAAAGTGAAAGAGGAGAGTGAAAAAGTTGGCTTAAAGCTCAACATTCAGAAAACGAAGATCATGGCATCTGGTCCCATCACTTCATGGGAAATAAATGGGGAAACAGTGGAAACAGTGTCAGACTTTATTTTTTTGGGCTCCAAAATCACTGCAGATGGTGATTGCAGCCATGAAATTAAAAGACGCTTACTCCTTGGAAGAAAAGTTATGATCAACCTAGATAGAATATTCAAAAGCAGAGACATTACTTTGCCAACTAAGGTCTGTCTAGTAAAGGCTATGGTTTTTCCAGTAGTCATGTATGGATGTGAGAGTTGGACTGTGAAGAAGGCTGAGCGCCAAAAAATTGATGCATTTGAACTGTGGTGTTAGAAAAGACTCTTGAGAGTCCCTTGGACTGCAAGGAGATCCAACCAGTCCATTCTGAAGGAGATCAGCCCTGGGATTTCTTTGGAGGGAATGATGCTGAAGCTGAAGCTCCAGTACTTTGGCCACCTCATGGGAAGAGTTGACTCATTGGATAAGACTCTGATGCTGGGAGGGATTGCTGGCAGGAGGAGAAGGGGATGACAGAGGATGAGATGGCTGGATGGCATCACTGACTCGATGGACGTGAATCTGAGTGAACTCTGGGAGTTGGTGATGGACAGGGAGGCTTGGCGTGCTGTGATTCATGGGGTCGCAAAGAGTCGGACATGACTGAGTGATTGAACTGAACTGAACTTGGAGGGTTTTATTTATAACTGTGTTGAAGTGGGTTTCCCCAAGTCCATTATCCCATACAGTAGGATTTAGAGATCATTGCCCAGATAGTCTCTTCCATCAGCCTCATCTTAGGGAGAAATCAGTTGACTTTCTTGCTTTCAATGTCTAAGCCTTCATTTGTTTGCTTTCTTAATCGAGCAAATTAGTCCTCTAGTCTTTGAAGACAGGACCCCCAGAGAGGACATAGAACGCGTTCAGTATAAGAATTAAGTGAAGTCCGAGATCAAGGGGATGCAGATGCTGCACTGTAGATGGTGATGCAGCCGTGAGATTAGAAGACGCTTGCTCCTTGGAAGGAAAGCTATGACCAACCTAGACAGCATATTAAAAAGCAGGGATGTTACTTTGCCAACAAAGGTCCGTCTGGTCAAGGCTATGGTTTTTCCAGTGGTCATGTATGGATGTGAGAGTTGGACTGTCGAGAAAGCTGAGTGCCAAAGAATTGATGCTTTTGAACTGTGGTGTTGGAGAAGACTCTTGAGAGTCCCTTGGACTGCAAGGAGATCCAACCAGTCCATCTTATAGGAAATCAGTCCTGAGTGTTCATTGAAGGACTGATGCTGAAGCTGAAACTCCAATACTTTGGCCACCTGATGCAAAGAACTGACTCATTTAAAAGACCCTGATGCTGGGAAAGATTGAAGGCAGGAGGAGAAGGGGACAACAGAGGATGAGATGGTTGAATAGGCATCACCTATTCAATGGACATGAGTTTGAGCAAACTCTGGGAGTTGGTGATGGACAGGGAGGCCTGGTGTGTTGCAGTCCATGGGGTCTCAAAGAGACGGACATGACTGAGCAACTGAACTGACTGAAGATCAAGTGTCTAGAAGGAGATTTTCTGTATCTTATCACAATAAGCCAATGCTACTATGGGCTTGAATCCAGCTCACACTCTTGGAGATCTCTGAGTCACAGCTGCATAGATAGCAGATGGGAATATCTTGTTCTGTACATAGAAGCTCAACCTACAGGGATAAGAATCCAGATAGGATCAAAGGAAATCAGCTGATACCATAGGTATAGACCTTACCTTCCCCCTCAATGGCCCAAGGAAGGCCTCAATGATGGCTTGAACTCCTCCGCATAGACAATGGGGAGCAAATTCAGTTCTCCAAACTTCTGTCCCACTGGAGGTTGGTCATTGGTTTTATGTCCAGATACCTGGCTTCCCACCTCTGTGGGAAAATGTGTCAACCATGGAAGTGTGCTGCTCAGATACATTGCTGCCAAGATGGTACCTGGAAGGTGGCTTCCAGATGCCGCAGATGGGATCTCAAGGAGCGCTCCTGCTGAGGCCACGTTCTCCCCGATTTGACATCAGCCAGGACTGAGCATGGCAGGGACTCTAGAGTCGTGTTTGAGTGGAAGACAGGTGTGTCACTAACAGCATACATTGTCTGGCTTCCCACTTCTGTGGGGAGATGTGTCGACCATGGAGACTCATGTCTGCCGTACCTGTTTGACTCAAGACTCCTATGACGGGAAATCATTGCTCTGGGGCTCCCTGTCTGCCCAGCTGAGACCTTCTTAGATCTGTCAGGTAGTCTGGGGTCTTCCTTCCTTACCTCTTCCTTTTCACCGCATGTTCTGAAGGCAATTCCCACCCACACCTGCTCCTTCGTGAACATTTGCCCAATAAATCTCTAGCACATCTCATCCCAACTTGGTGTCCACTCTTGGGGCTTCCCTGGTGTCTCAGATGGTAAAGTCTGTCTGCAGTGTGGGAGACCCCAGTTCAATCCCTGGGTCAGGGAGATCCCCTTAAGAAGGAAATGGCAACACACTCCAGTATTCTTGCCTGGAGAATTCCAAGCACCAGAGGAGCCTGGTGGGTTACAGTCCATGCGGTCACAGAGTCACACATGACAGGCAGAAGGGTCCACGCTTGGAGGACTCAGACTTACATAGTTGGTACAGAGAATGGAGTTTGGGAACTAGCTTATTCACCACATAGCTGGCAAAGAGAACACCAACCCAAGTGAAATGTGGGACTTGGATAGTCCCTGGAGTAAAATGGTATTGCTCAGATGCTGAAGATTTCATGGCATGGGGTGGGGAGGGGAGAACTGGAAGAATGTCCTGATGCGGGGAATGCCTTTGCCAATACAGTGAGTGGTTCAGGCCTTTGAAATACACGATAGAACAATGATTACAAGAACAATAATAACAATTGCAATATTACAAGCTATTGTATTGATACCCTGTAGTCAGATAATTAGAAACTGAGGGCCATTAACAAGTAATTCAGGCTAAGTGTGAGAGCCAGAAAGCCTCTTCGGACAATTATTGGGTTGGCCAAAATGTTTGTTCCTTCAGGTTTGCCATAAGATCTTATGGAGAAACCCAATGAACTTGTTGGTCAATCCAATACAGAGAGTCTTTTATCTCCACTGGAATCAGATTGTATCTGAAGGGAGCCTCAGAATCCGCAAGTTTCTCAGACATTTAAGTGCTCAGCCAAGACGGGGCTGTTATGCTAAGGTCAATGCCCTGACTGGAAAAGCCCTGGACTCCGAAACTTTGCATAAGGATATCTAGGGGAATGTCCCCAAGACTTTTAGCTATGTAGACTCCTTTGGACCATTAAAACTTGGTAAGGCAGCCTGCTGCTGCTGCTAAGTCGCTTCAGTCATGTCTGACTCTGTGCGATCCCAGAGACAACAGCCCACCAGGCTCCCCCATCCCTGGGCTTCTCCAGGCAAGAACACTGGAGGCAGCCTACCTCTCTCTATTAACAGATAGACTTCCCAGTTTCTTTGGACACAGACAATCAAAAGAAGATAAGAACAGAGGAGGAAACTGAAGGCAGTTACTGTAATAAAAGGTCATGATAACTTGCTCAATTACTAGTCTTGGGCTAATACATTGATTTGGGTTTCATTGACTAAAGAGGTGGCCAGATCTCCAGACGGAACATCCTTACAACACCACAAAAACTATACACTATAGTGACTCCCTTCCTCAAAAAGACTTGTGGCGGTTTACGTGACTGTACACTGGGAAGGAGAAGGCAATGGCACCCCACTCCAGTGCTCTTGCCTGGAAAATCCCATGGACGGAGGAGCCTGGTGGGCTGCAGTCCATGGGGTCGCTAAGAGTTGGACACGACTAAGCGACTTCACTTTCACTTTTCACTTTCATGCATTGGAGAAGGAAATGGCAACCCACCCCAGTGTTCTTGCCTGGAGACTCCCAGGGACAGTGGAGCCTGGTGGGCTGCCGTCTATGGGGTCGCACAGAGTCAGACACAACTGAAGCGACTTAGCAGCAGCAGCAGTACACTGGGAAAGAGGAACACCTAGACATTTCAATATGTGTTAGACCCAGCATCTCAAGTTAAAATTAACTCTCAAGGGCCCAAAATGTTTTTATAACTCCCTAATGAATGGAGGCTTGGTTAGTTTGGTTTTCCATGGGTTCAAGGGTCCACAGACCTATACTTGGTTGTTAAAATAACCCTTACTTTAACCCCTGGCCTGTGGTTAAGAGCTTGCATGGTGAGAAGGTCAAGGGGAAAATTCTGGAGTTAGTGAAAACACTATCAGGTCCAAAGGTTTTGTGTTTTGGTTTTTGAGGGGAAGGACATGGATGATGAAGATTAGGACAACCATTTAAGACCTAAAGGATGCAGGGATGGTCGGCCTTATCACATTTCCATCTAATTGGCCAGTCGGAACACTAAAGACACAAGGTAGATCATGGAGAATGGCTGTAGACTACCACGAGCTCACCCAGGAAGTAGACCTGGTTGCAATGCTGTTTCAGACACAGTATCTTTTCTATAGTTGATTAATAAGGTCTCGGGTAGATGGCTATTGATTTGGCATCTGCATTCTTTCTACTCCAATCAAAAAACCAAAAGAGCAGAAGCAGTTTGCATTTACATTGAACAAACAACAATATTTATTTAGTTTTGCCCCAGGGCTACGGTAAACTTTCCCACTCAGTGTCATAATATAAGCTGAATAGAGCAGAACCTCTAGAAACCAAGAGGGTGAGAGCAAGAGTAGCTCCACTTGCCGTCACTCTCAGTGACCCGCACGGGGCCTTCTGTTTCCCATCCCTGTAATTCTGGGCTTTGCAAGGACAGAGGTTCTGGTTTCTAGAGAGGGTGCAGTATTGTCAGAGGACGCATCATGCATCCCATTGTATTACAAGCTACTCTTCCTGCCTGGGCATTTTGTTGTTGTTGTTTTCTTTAAAAAAAAAATTTAATTTTTTTGTCTGCACTGGGTCTTAGTTGCAGCAGGTGGCACCGTTAGCTGTGGCAAGTGGGATCTAATTCGCTGGCCAGAGAGGAACCCTAGGCACCCTGCACAGGGAGCTCAGAGCCTTAGCTACTGGGAACACCAGAGAAGTCCTTCCACCTGGGCATTTTGAACTTCTAGTGTCCAAGGATCAGCAGCTGAAAGGAATCATCGTTTTGGTGGAATATGTGTGAAACAGAGAGGAATGTGTGTGAAACATCACTTGGCACTTTTCAGAGTCTCTGCTCAGTGGTACTAAGGGCTCGGACCCTTTAGGAGTGAAATATTGGGGGTCTATCCCTGGGTACACCATCAAGACTTCCGCAGGTGATGCTGAAGGTAAGAGAAACTTAGAAGGGATAGTGGAGAGCAGAGGCAATGACCGACTGCCATTTACTTGGGTCGTGGGACTGCAGAGATGGGATGTAGTTCACCCAACTAACCTCTTCTAATTTTTCCCTCCAGAGGAGATGCCAGTGGGAACTGGGGAGATGCTGCTTGCTGAACACATGTAGAGAAATGGAACTGAGTGAACACAGCAGCTATGGAGGTCTCCCTTCAAGACGAGTGAGAGGAGTGCATGGGCAGTTTCTAGCTGTGCACCTTGGGGTCCAACACAGCATTCATGCTTAGGCCATGCTTTCCAGGGGCTACTGTAAGCCTGGTCAGGAGACCAGAGTCGGGTGATAGCTGCCTGATGTGGGGCTCTTTGAATGGGCAGTCTTTGCACTGGGGCTCCCTATTGGCCTGGCTGAGCCTGTATCTGAGTTTCTCTGCAGTGTAAACCTCCTCCTACCCACTTCTCCTTCTTGTCCTCTCCTTACACAGCTATCAGCCCTGCCTAGGGGTCTGAAGCCTCTCCCTGCCCACTCCTGCTCCCTCTCCCCTGTACCCTTCCCAAACACTTGCTTTCTGCATGTCTTACTCTGGTTGGCATCTGCTTTTCTGAGGACCCAAAAAGCACAGGCTGCTGCTGCTGCTTAGCAAATGGTAAATAAAATGCCTCCACAAAAAAAAAAAAAAAAAGTGAAAAAAACCATCCATTCCTGGCTAGAGAAGTGATTGGGAAGGTGTTCAGATATCCTCTTTCTGGACATTTTCAGAAATTCAAGGAAACAAGAGTAACTGTCAAAGAGAAGATCTTTAGTCCAAAGCTATTTTCAAGTGTCTCTATAATTCCAAGTTCTATTAACTTGTGTGGGAGCTCTTATACTTGGCAGGTCAAATTCTTCTTCTATGCCACGACTGGGAAGTTTCCCTGCCAAGTGGTAGGGGACGATAATTGAACTTGTGTTTCTGAATCTTGATTGGAAGAGAATTGGCCCAAATCCTATCTCCACAGCCTCTCTGAGATCACTAAGGGCAGCACTTCCTCTGACTTCCAGAGGGAGTCATGAAAAAGCATTAATCCATTGCACTTTCGAGGTGGTCTTGATGGGCTGAAAGCACGTCCTCACCCATCTTCTTGTTACATTGTGTGTCTGCCAGGTCAAGGAGTCTCAGCTAGAACCTTGCTTTAAAGCAATTGGATAATTTTCCACTTCTACCCCATCATGTGCTTAAACGTAAGACATAATTGTAAACTGAATTGTTGAAACTAGAGGCGAAACCAAGTAAATTGACATCCCCAGCCTTTGGTGGAAGAAACAGAAGCCAGGCCATATGGGAAAGCGTTGAGAAAAGGCTAAAAGTAGCTCAGAAAGAGGAGCGGATTCTCGCTCCACGATCGTAAAAGAAGCAGCAAGTGCTCTGCCTACAACAGGCCATCTCCTCATGTCTATTTTTTTGACAACAGGCTTGAAGCTACTGAAAAAATTTTCACCACACTCCCTTTTCTCCTCCCAAATCAATAAATGAAACGAGAAAATAGCTATGACTCCGTTGAATCAAATCCTCTGTCAAAACCCGAGTCAATCCATAAATGAAGGGAAAAAGGAGAGTGTGGGGAAATGGCCTTTGTTCCAATGCTAACATTAGGCTGCCCTGGCTAAGCATGTGCAAGGTGCAGGGAGCTCTCCACGATTTTCAGCCCAAGGACATGACCAGATGAGTATTATTCACCCCGCTGTGCGGACATCACCAGACTCAGGGAGGTTAAGGAGTGTTCCCAGGTCACAGAGTTTGGACAAGGCAGAGTCCAGGTCAGTGTGTTTCCAATTTAGTCTTCTCATCTTCAGGTGAGCAAAAAATAGAGGAAGAGGAGGGATAGGCTGGGGAAAATCATTTTCAGACTGATGGGAGATCATGGTGGTGAAAGGAAATCCAACCACACGATGAACTTTACAATAGTTGGAAAGACTGAGCTGCACATTAGGGTGACTGTCAGGTCTGGGGCATAATCTTGGCAGGGAGCATTTGAAGAGCAAGCAGGTAATTCTTCCTCTTCTGAACTCCTTTGCGCTTCATGTGAGCATGTCATCTGGCTCATATTAGGGCTCAATAGATATTTTGAATCAATAAATTTGTACCTCTATCAAACTAGCATTGACTTTTTGCCTTGTATTATAGGTATTTTTCTACGGGCTTTAAATCTCCACTCCTGGGCAGTCAGTATCTCTGTATCAGTAGACTCTTGCACTTATAGTCAGATTTGTGCACATAATTTTATTCAGAGCAATTCTATGAGGTTAGAAAGGCAAGCATTCTTATCTTCACTTTGAAGGCTTTGAAACTCAGAGAGGTTAAATGATTTGCCCAGTCATATACTTAGAAATTGGAGAAGGAAATGGCAGCCCACTCCAGTATGCTTGCCTGGAAAATTCCAAGGATGGAGGAGCCTGGAGGGCTACAGTCCATGGGGTTGCAAAGAGTCGGCCATGACTGAGTGACTGACTGAGCACATACCTAGTAATAGGGAAAGCTTGAACTTGAATTAAGGATTTCTAACTTCACATTTGTTTTTTCAAACATGCCGAGTCTTCTAATACGAAAGTTCCCCTTGTGACTCATCACTGCTGTGTAAGACAGCCAAGCCCTACACCTTACTCATGATCATGTTCCATAAATACCTCTTGGATCCCTTTTGTGAATGAATGACTGAAGAGGGGACGGAATAAATGAAACTCATAGAATGGCTTACTGTGGTTTGCTTTGGGCAATTTGGCTTTCAGAGCTGGGTGGAAGGTGTTCTAGAAAATTATTCTTTCTATTCGCATTTCATTTAAATAAATGTCCTTTCTGATGTCCTCAAAGGAGATAGTGTTACTGCACTTTCTACTTGAAAAATGTTTGTGTTTGGTCCTTTCAGAGATCATAAATCTCTCTAATCAGTTCCTAATGGTTTGGGGGATGACTCTGAGCAAGTGTCCCATTAATTGAAAGAAGACTGTTGTCATCTGCCACAGAGATTTCTCATTATGTTTCATCAGATTCAAAACAGAGCCCTGTTTGGAATTCTTTTATGAGCAGTGTAATTACACTGCATCCTATGGTGTTTGGAAGTAGCATTCACAATTAGCATCTCTGTCGTGAGTGGGAAGTGATCCATGCTAAATCGGAGCTGGGCCAGATGGGTCTTGCTAAGACCCTCTCCCCTCCCGCTTCAGCTCCATTAAATTAAGCTGTCCCTGTGCGTACGCAAAAGGCATAAATCAATCTTTTCCTTCTGTGTATTAAATAAATGCATCCGCTTCCATTAATTAAAAGTCAAATGCTTCTGTTTACAGTGATCAGGGTAAAACAGACGCTTCTGCCAAAGAATTCCAGAGAAGCAGATCCTGGTGAGAGGCCACAGGCCTCGGCAGGCTGGGCAGCTGGAGGGACTCGGGTGCGAACGAGCCATCCTTGTCTTGGGAGGTAAGGGAAGCATCCTGGCACATCCAGGCCTCTATTTCCTTGCTGCAGAGTGGCCCCGCCCCGGGGACCTGCTGGTATTCTCCATGGCTGCACGGAACACAGGGCCCCACCTAAGGAGTGTGGGCCCCGGAATTGCCAGTCACAGGTGGCAGTGGCCCCTTCATTCTCGGGTCTCCAGTTTCCTCCTGTGATAGTCGTTTCTAATTGTGCTTTTCACTTCAACTCCTGTCTCCTCCCGCGCCTACACACACTTCCCCAACATACACACACGCACATGCACACGCACACGCGTGCACACACACTCATGATCTTTCAGGTGTTCCATGCTCTCTTGCTCTTATTCTCCCTTCTCTCCTGGCAGTTGTTGCTAAGTTAAAAAGAAGTTTTGGAGTGAAGTCGCTCAGTCGTGTCTGACTCTTTGCGACCCCATGGACTGCAGCCTACCAGGCTCCTCTGTCCATGGGATTTTCCAGGCAAGAGTACTGGAGTGGGGTGCTATTTCCTTCTCCAGGAGATCTTCCTGACCCAGGGATTGAACCTGTGTCTCCCATATTGTAGGCAGATGCTTTACCGTCTGAGACACCAGAGAAGTTGCCAAGTTAAGTATCAATCATTTACATCTTAGTAAGAGGTATATATATGATTTCCCGTGTGTACAGTATTATATATTGTATGTATATATGCTATATAAATAAGTATCTAGAGTACACATTCCATATATTTAGAATACACATACATATATAGTATATATATAAATATACATATGCATACAGTAGGTATACATTATATATACAGTACCATACACACATTATATACACAATTATATATACAATTATATACACATACATTATGTATACGGTATATATACATGCATTATATATACATACATTATATATACAGTATATATACATTATATAGAAAATATAAATACATATATACACACAATATATATTGTGTATATGTGTGTGTATATATACACATATATATAGTGTATGTGTCTGTATATATATATATACATATATATGTGTGTGTGTGTCTGTGTGTATAATTTAGTTCCTCATTATGGGAAGAAAGATTTTGTGCCTGGTTAGAGAAATTTTCAGACTTCATTCTTATGTATAACAGTTCTTTTTCTGCCATAAAATAAGAGTGGTGGTGGTTTAGTCACTAAGTCATGTCTGACTCTTTGTAACCCCATGGACTGTGGCCTACCAGGCACCTCTGTCCATGGAATTCTCCAGGCAAGAGTACTGGAGTGGGTAACCATTCCTTTCTCCAGGGGATCTTCCCCATCCAGGGATCGAACCTGGGTCTCTTGCACTGAAGGCAGATTCTTTACCGACTGAGCTACCAGGGAAGCCCAATATTTTAATTAACCTGATGGTAGTAAAATAAGTGTAATAATGGACAAATTGGGGGAAATTCTTACAGGAAAAGTAAGGGAATCTCATCTACAATCCTATCCCTCAGATCTGACTGCTGTAAATATTTTTTACAGCATTTTTCCTTCTCTTTTCCACTTACAACCTTTTGAAAATTTTTGTTTACAATAAAATATGGAGAATGGTATAATAAACATTCATATGCATGTATCCAATTCAAGAAAAAGATATTAGATATTTAATTTCCTTTCTTACTCACCACAGCTAATTAGAATCTAAAATTTTGATGTTGTTTTTAGTGTTCCCATGAATTTCTTTATTTTTTACAGCAAATATATCCATCTATAAACAACATATGATATGTTTACATACTCTTAAGTTTCAGGTAAGTGGTATTCTACAACCTGCTTTTAAAATTCTTCTACATAAAAGATATTAAAATTAAAAAAAAAGAACAAAAAAAATAAAAATAAAATAAAACCCATGTAGTTTAAAAAAAAATTCTTCTACAGCTTGTGCTTTTGCTCTAATTATGGTTTTTGAAAATTAACTATGTTGATACATATAGAGTTATTCATTCACTTTAACTGCTGTATAATATTCTAATATAAGAATAAATATGTCACAACTTATTGCTCATTCTCCTGGGGATAGATATTTGGGCCATTTTAAAGTCTTCTGCTACAAATAATGCTCCAGTGAACATTGTTCCATGCCTCTGAGTACACACAGGGAGGGTTCTCCATGGGATAAAGCCTGGTTCTGTCTACTGTGGCCTGAGGGGCGTCGCCGGGGACAGACATGGCTGTCTGTGCAGGGAGGAGGCGGTGCTCACGAGAGCAGACATTGTGCAGTGATGGCCCAACTGTCTTCTGATATTCAGAACCTACAGCCCAGGTAGCAGACAAGTCAGGAGTTGGCCAAGAGGCGGTCACGAGGCTATTAAAAGTAATCTTGCAAAAATCGATGTTTCAGTGTAAATTTAGACCAGGCATACAGTCCATCCCACTTAACCTGGGTTCCTTATATCAACTTTTGGCACAGTTCAGTTCAGTTCAGTTCAGTCGCTCAGTCGTGTCCGACTCTTTGCGACCCCATGAATCACAGCACGCAGGCTTACCTGTCCATCACCAACTCCCGGAGTTCACTCAAACTCACATCCATCGAGTCAGTGATGCCATCTCATCCTCTGTTGTCCTCTTTTCCTCCTGCCCCCAATCCCTCCCAGCTTCAGAGTCTTTTCCAGTGAGTCAACTCTTCCCATGAGGTGGCCAAAGTACTGGAGTTTCAGCTTTAGCATCATTCCTTCCAAAGAAATCCCAGGGCTGATCTCCTTCAGAATGGACTGGTTGGATCTCCTTGCAGTCCAGGGGACTTTCAAGAGTCTTCTCCAACACCACAGTTCAAAAGCATCAATTCTTCACCGCTCAGCCTTCTTCACAGTCCAACTCTCACATCCTTACATGACCACTGGAAAAACCATAGCCTTGACTAGACGGACCTTTGTTGGCAAAGTAATGTCTCTGCATTTGAATATGCTATCTAGGTTGGTCATAACCTAGGAATAAGCATCTTTTAATTTCATGGCTGCAGTCACCATCTGCAGTGATTTTGGAGCCCCAAAAAATAAAGTCTGACACTGTTTCCACTGTTTCCCCATCTATTTCCCATGAAGTGATGGGACCAGATGCCATGATCTTAGTTTTCTGAATGTTGAGCTTTAAGCCAACTTTTTCACTCTCCACTTTCACTTTCATCAAGAGGCTTTTTAGTTCCTCTTTACTTTCTGCCATAATGGTGATGTCATCTGCATATCTGAGGTTATTGAGATTTCTTCTGGCAATCTTGATTCCAGCTTGTGCTTCTTCCAGCCCAGCGTTTCTCATGATGTACTCTGCATAGAAGTTAAATAAGCAGGGTGACAATACACAGCCTTGACGTCCTCCTTTTCCTATTTGGAACCAGTCTGTTGTTCCATGTCCAGTTCTAACTGTTGCTTCCTGACCTGCATATAGGTTTCTCAAGAGGCAGGTCAGGCGGTCTGGTATTCCCATCTCTTTCAGAATTTTTCAGTTTATTGTGATCCACACAGCCACAGGGCAGTGCAAAAGAAAAAGCCCTAGAACAGTGAAATAAGTCAATCTAAATACTGAAGCTCATGAACTTTAATCAGAAGAGGGAAGACGTGGCCCTCATCTTTAAACTATTTACTCTCCTGTCTCAAGCACCATTCTGACAAGTTTGGTTTCATTGTTTCCCAGTCCACAGAAGATTAGAGATAGAAATTTTAATGCCGGGAGACTGAAAAGGGAAGATAGCAGGCAGAGAAGAATTGTGGCTTCCTAGCTGCACTACTATGTTTATCCTCTCAGGGGCTGATGAATTAGAAAAACAAAGTCAGCTGTAAGAATTGGGGGCATTTAGTGTACGGCAAATAGTTCTTTATATACAACTTGAAACTGAGTCATCAAGAAAAAGCCTTGAGCTCTTTAGAGAAGGCTGCAAATTTGTGATACTTTTTTGCAACATTTCCATTGAAATGTAGGTATTTGGAAATTTTAACTTTTAGTTCAAAATGATGCTTGATGACTGCAGAGTTTGCAGTTTAGTAAACGCTTGCAAATCCTGTCTCACAACCAAACCAGGAGCCCAGGCGGGTAAGCATTTTGCTTAAGAACAAGGAGACTAAGACCCAAACACGCTTAACTGTATTGCCCCGATTGGCCATGGTTCTTCTGGCTCCTCTCCTTGCATGCCTTCTGCCTGGTAGTACCCTGCTTTTTTCTCGGAACTCCCCTGGAGAACTGGGCCAGGGCGCTACAGGGTCAAAGCTCAGAATACTGATTTGACAGAGGTGACTTCTCTGCGTGGTGGTTAGAACACCCACTTCAGGCCTGGGTTTGACTCCTGGCTCAGCAACTTGCTAGCAGTGTGACCTATCTGGGCCTCGATTTATACATGTGTAGAATGGGGATAATATCCTACCAACATCTTAGGGTTGTTGTTTAGATGCTAAGTTGTGTCTGACTCTTTGTGACCCCATGGACAGTAGCCCATCAAGCTCCTCTGTCCATGGGATTTCCCAGGCAAGAACACTAGAGTGGGTTGCCATCTCCCTCTCCAGGGGATCTTCCCGACCCAGAGATCAAACCCACACCTCCTGCACTGGCAGGTGGATTCTTTATAGCTGAGTCACCAGGGACGCCCTCATAGGGTTATTAGGATAGTTAAATGAGTTAGTTCACATAAAGTACTTTTTGCTTGGACCTGGGTTCAATCCCTGGCTTGGGAAGATCCCCTGGAGAAGGGAATGGCAAACTATTCCCTGGAAGTATTCTTGCCTGGAAAATCCCATAGACAGAGGAGCCCGCTGGACCACAGTCCATGGGGTCTCAAGAGTTGTACACAGCTAAATGACTAGCACACGCGCACTCACTGCTTAGCAGTAAGACAAATTCTTACTGGTAGGCAGTAAGTAACATATCCTCACCCCCAGCCTATAACAATATAGATGTAAATCCAAAGAATTTGGGAAATAAATTATGATTTGATTATAGAAACTTGAATAGAATAACACATCTCTGCCTTCTATAGAATATTTTAATTCTCCTGCACTATTTTATTACTAAGTAGATTTTAGTCCAATAGTTTTCTTATCTTTTAAAGTTATGTTTCTGACTCAACAAATAAATTTTTATAAAATATTAAACATAAAACATTATGTATTGTTAAACATAAAAATATTTATGTTTGGGCACCAGCATATTGTTGTAGTCTGACTGTACTTTTGATTCATGGTATGATTGGGACCCTGAGCCTGCCGAAGTTTGGGAACAGTGTTTATGACATTTGAGTAAAAAAAATTTTTTTTAACATGTAACCAGTTCTCTGACATACCTCATCCTCATTCTGAGGAAGGATCCTGCTTCAGGGAAATCAAGTCAGCACTTTTCAAAATTAAAAAAATACTTTTATCTACTGCCACCTGTGAAATGTTTATAAGAAGCCACGGACATTGCACGTTCGTTGGTTAGTTGCTCAGTCGTGTCCACCTCTTTGCGACCCCATGGACTGTAGCCCACCGGGCTCCTCTGTCTATGGGATTCTCCAGGCAAGAATACTGGAGTGGTTAGCCATTTCTTTCTCCAGGGGATCTTCCTGACCCAGGGACTGAACCCTGGGTCTCCTGCATTGGCAGGCAGATTCTTTACTGTCTGAGCCACTAGGGAAGCCCATGGGAAGTCACAGAATGTTCCTATCCCAGTGGCAACTGGCGGGGTTGGAGAGGCAGCTGGCAAACTGTGAAAAACTCACATTTAGCCTTTAGCAAATAAAAATATTGGGATTATTTGATGTAGAATCCTCCCTTGTTCTTACAATATTCTGGAATGGGCTGGGGAGATCAGAAGGCAGGTGAGCCACTCGGTGGGAGGCAGTGAGCACACCTTTCCTTACAGTGCCGTTTATTAAAGCGGCCCCTTCTCACTCTGCTCTCTCCTGATTATGCAGTTATTTCCATTTATGAATATAATTGCTATGAAATTAGGATCATAATATGAATACTGTTTCATGGTCTTTGTTTTTCACTGATCATAAACAATTTAAAAATGTTTCTACAAAGTCTTCCCTTTTCTCCTTTAAAATTGTGATATTTTATCTTGTAAATTCTCCACAAGTTTATTTGACCCCATCATTGGACATTTCCCAATGTTTTCCTGTAGATTTTTTTTAAGGTGTAGTTTTTTCCTTTTGCCTCTTTTGAGGTGTTATTTTGGGACCCTTTCCCAAGGTTAGGATTGATGGATCAAAGAATATGAACACTTTTGTGGGTTTTGTCATATAACACTGTTAGTATTTCCAAAAAAAAAGTCAGCAAGCACTGTTGTGGAGGTGATTCTTTTTAAGAGAAAATAAAATAGAATTTTATATTTTCAAGAGGAGAAAGGCAGGATAGGAGAGTTATTGACAGAGAAAGAAGCATGAAGAATAGCTTTAAGGACCCCTTACAAATAGGACATAAGTAGTCTTGAAACCATGAGGTGAATCCAGAAGGGGCTTAGATAAGTAGGATATCTCTTTAACATGGACCCTCATGTAGGAGGCTTATTTAGGCTGTTGCATCTTTTTTAAAGTTTTTATTGAAGTATAGGTGACTTATAATGTTGTATTAGTTTCAGGTGTATAGCAAAATGATTCAGTTATATATATGTATACATAGTGAAGTGAAGTCTCTCAGTCGTGTCCAACTCTTTGAGATCCCATGGACTGTAGCCTACCAGGCTCCTCTGTCCATGGGATTTTCCAGGCAATAGTCCTGGAGTGGATTGCCATTTTCTTCTCCAGGGGATCTTCCCAACCCAGGGATCAAACCCGGGTCTCCTGCATTGTAGACAGATGCTTTACCGTCTGAGCCACCAGGGCAGTCCTATGTATACACTTATATATTATTCATATATATATATATATATATATATATACTCATTTTTAGATTATTTTCCCTTTAGATATTATTGATTTTGTAATATCTCTGTGTTAAACAGTAGGTCCTTGTTGGTTGTCTCTTTTATATATAGTAGTGTGTGTATGTTAATCCCAACCTCCAAATTTATCCCTCTCCCTCTTCCCCCTTTGGTAACCCTAAGTTTGTTTTCTGTGTTTGTGAGTCTCTCTGTTTTGTAAATATCTTCATTCGTATCTTTGTTTTTAGGTTCCACATACAGGTGATATCATGTGATATTTGTCTTTCTCAGTCTGGCTAATTTAGTATAAGTTCTAGGCCCGTCCATGTTGCTGCAAATGGCATTATTTTGTCTGTTTCATGGATGGGTAATATTCCTTTGTGTACGTGTACTGCATCTTCTTTGTCCATTTATCTGTTGACGGACATTTAAGTTGCTTCTGCGTCTTGGCTATTGTAAATAGTGCTGCTGTGAACATTGGGTGCATTTTTTTTTTGGTTGCTCTATGTCTTTGTTGCTGAGCATGGGCTTTCTCTAGTTGCAGAGAGCAGAGAGCATGGGCTACTCGAGTCTCTTGGTTGTGGTGTGGGCTTCTCATTGCGGTGGCTTTTCCTTGTTGCCGAGCACATGCTCTAGGGCTCACAGGCTTTATTGGTTGTGGCACGTGGGCTTAGCTGCTTTGTGGCATGTGGAATCTTCCCAGATCAGGGATCGAACCTGTGTCCCCTGCATTGGCAGGCAGATTCCTATCCACTTTAAGTTCTATTCAGTTCAGTCGCTCAGTCGTGTCCGACTCTTTGCGACCCCACGAATTGCAGCACGCCAGGCCTCCCTGTCCATCACCAACTCCCGGAGTTCACTCAGACTCACGTCCATCAAGTCCGTGATGCCATCCAGCCATCTCATCCTCGGTCATCCCCTTCTCCTCCTACCCCCAATCCCTCCCACCATCAGAGCCTTTTCCAATGAGTCAACTCTTCGCATGAGGTATCCAAAGTACTGGAGTTTCAGCTTTAGCATCAGTCATTCCAAAGAACACCCAGGGCTGATCTCCTTTAGAATGGACTGGTTGGATCTCCTTGCAGTCCAAGGGACTCTCAAGAGTCTTCTCCAACACCACAGTTCAAAAGCATCAACGCTTCGGCGCTCAGCCTTCTTCACAGTCCAACTCTCACATCCATACATGACCACAGGAAAAACCATAGCCTTGACTAGACGGACCTCAGTCGGCAGAGTAATATCTCTGCTTTTGAATATGCTATCTAGGTTGGTCATAACTTTTCTTCCAAGTGTCTTTTAATTTCATGGCTGCAATCACCATCTTCAGTGATTCTGGAGCCCCCCCAAAATAAAGTCTGACACTGTTTCCCCATCTATTTCCCATGGAGTGATGGGACTGGATGCCATGATCTTCGTTTTCTGAATGTTGAGCTTTAAGCCAACTTTTTCACTCTCCTCTTTCACTTTCATCAAGAGGCTTTTTAGTTCCTCTTCACTTTCTGCCATACAGAGAAATCCTACATGTATCTTTTTAAATTATAGCCTTTTTCTTTAACTTTCAGAGCAGCCAACAAAGTCATTCCATAAGTTAACCTATTGGCCATGAAGCTTTACAACTGATACTTTCTGGTTCTTCAGTCCTCATATTCTTCCAACTTATTTTTAAGCATTTGGATGAGTCCTTGGTTGGGTGGTTAGGTACTTTTCCCATCAGAAGAGTGGGAAATCAGCTCACACTTCCAGCAACTGGTGGAACATAGATCTTTGGATTGCCAGCCCTGGGGTTTATTTATTGACCCTGTTGATAAATAGGAGTGGGGGGAGATGTCATTTTTGGAAAAGTCTGTGCTTTAATTTCCCACTAGTGAATTGCATTTAAATAACAAAACACCCCCCATGTGTATTGCTGTTGACAACACTGAGTTGATGGTACCTTGCTCTGAGATCCCCAGGATGCCACTACCGGGCACCCAGGTAGTCACCTTCTGTTTGCTGATCCTTAAAGATAATCTGGCCGAGACGGGTTTTCTTTCCTGAAGCATGTGAGAAACATAGCTATGAATTCTTGCAGTCTATAAGTATCCCAATTTCAAGGGCCTGTTGGATTTCCAAAACTACAGGCCAGGTGTTTGTAACTTAAAATATGGTTTCTCATTAGAAACAAAAATTATAAAAATACATTTCACTTTTTAATCATGTAGCTTTTAGATATTGTTCAGATGTTCAAGCATAAATGGAATGTGATTTCATTTGCTCGTCACAACAACTTGGGTAGAGAGTATTATGAGTCCACATTAACAGATGGTGGAGAAAAAAGAGAAACTAAGTCAAACTTTCCAAGTTCACGGAGCTGGTGAGCGATAGAAGAAGATTGCTAACCCGTGTCTTTGGACTCCAAGCCCAGTCAGTCTCTTTCCACATCAGCACTGTTGGCCAGCTTCCTGGATCCACACATGAAAGGCTGTTTTACCCACAATTATTAACACTGCAATTTAGGGAAAATGTTTGCTTCCCAATTTCAGAATTGGAGGCAGACTGCAGGATGTGAAATGATCCTTAATCTAATAATGTGAAATCAACTATGCTAAGCTTGTCTTTTGAGCCCTCAGGCTTTTTCTCTGTACCCCTGATGGTCTTTTCACTGGCCCAGCTCCAAGTACACTAAATCAGATTATCCATAATTGTTGTTCAAGAGCTTGTATTAAAAACAAAACAACAACAACCACAAAAAAACCCTGACACAAAAGAAGACAAACAAATTGGAAAGGTAAACCAATTTCTTGTGTAAGAAAATAGGAAGACTTAACATGAAGATGTCATTTTCCCCTACATTAACCTGAAAGTTAATGCCTCAAACAATACTTCAAGTGGAAAAAAAAAAAAAAATTGGAAGCAATTCACTGATGCTAAGATCTGCTTAGAAAAACTAACAAGCATAAAGCCAGAATTTCTGAAAGAAGAGAGTAGTAGATACCTTATAGGATTTGTTTTTTGAGATACATGTTTTATTTACATTTTTTTTTTTTAATTTTTATTTTTCATTAGAGGATACTTGCTTTACAATGTCGTGTTGGTTTCTGCTGTACAACACTGTGAATCAGCCAAAAGTATACATATGACCCTTTCCCCTTGAGCCTCCCTCTCACCCCTCCCAACCCACCCCTGTAGGTCATCACAGAGCACCAAGCTGAGTTCTTGTGTTACACAGCAGCTTCCCGCTAGCTGTGTAACACATGGTAGTGTAGCCTTACAGGATTTTGTAGCATTATAGGAGAAAGCCAGCTCCTTCCATCTTGCTGTTGTGGCTCTTTCCTCAAACATAGGCCAAACTCATCTCCAGTCACTATGCTTGTCTTCATCAAGTCAGCGCTAAAGTTTTGAGTGGACAGAAGTCTGGCTGTGAACAGAGAAAGTTGGGCCAGACATCAGAAGAATGATTTGGTTCTAAAGAACGTTGGAGAGACAATGGCTTCAAAGACTTAAGAAGACATGTAGATGAAAGTGTGTAGACACAGGCGTTCATATATTGCTGGTAGGTAATTATCCTCAGAGACTATGTATAAAACATCAAATATACAAGGATCTTTATTCTTAAAAATCTCTCCTGTAATCCTTCAATAATGCCATTCCCTTTTCACTTCTGAACCTACAGGATCTCCAAAAGCTTCCAGTTTTCCAGATTTCATCATTTTTAGGACCAATGGAGGCTTCCAGGGAGAACCAGATATAGGAAGACATTTTCTTGTGTGTGTTCTTTATTAATCATGTATTTCCAAGTTTTAAGTGGACTGGCGAAAGTCCTAATTTAGTCAGACACTCCTGGTGTATGATTGTTGTCCTATATTTAATATAATTATTAAGAATTCTTCTTATAAATGTCCAGATTTGGATGATAAAAGATATAATCACTCTATTTATATGGCATCTTTGTGCAGGGGGATAACTGCTTTGCTTAGATGACCTTGCATTCCTCTCTAAGATATGGAAGAGGGTCCCCCACACCTCAGACACTGGTTTTGCATTGACTCAAGGGCTTTTGGGGACTTGGGCCTCAGTAAGCCTTGAGTCCCCATGAATAAGATGGGATTCCTGAGCATTCTATCAAAGGCACCCCCTCTAAGCTGCCACTAATCCGGTTGGAACAGAGTGTGTGGGTGTGCGTGTATTTGCATAAGTGGGTGTTGTAGGAACCCAATCTTTCCATGGGTCAGAAGAAAAGGAGAAACACAGAGAGAAATGCTCTTTATTACTAGAAATGCCTTCTCTGTTTGCAATACAAAGGAGAAAGAGAGAGAGACTGAGATGCTCTTGAAGCCACCATTGACTCCAGGGTCCTCTCCCTTCCCAGCCCCCAGACACACACCTCAGTGAGAGGGCCTCTGATAGGAGCCTGTGCTGGAAGCGGCAGCCTGTGACGTGGCTGTCTCTATAGAGACGAGTCGCTTTCCTAAGAGGGCTTGGTAAGCAGGAAACCCTAGTAACCGGTTGAAAGCTTTTTTTTTTTTTTTTTTTTAATATGAGGATTTTCTGTACTTGAATTCAAAAGGCCCCTCCCTGGGAAAGCAGCTTGTGGCAGGCAGAAGAGAGGGCTAGTTTTCCTGGAGGCTGAGAATTTGGGAATAAGACTGGAAGGCTGTTGGTGGACCAGAGTAGGAGAGGTTGCTATTTGCTGTGCCAGGTTGGCTGGTTAGAGCTTAAATTCATCTTCATCCTGCTGCATGAGAGCCCATGGCTGCCAATTAATCCATGAAATGATGCCCCTAGGGACAAAACAAAGCTGCGATCCCCTTAGCAACCTCATCACAGCCTTCCCTTTCACCTGGCAAATTCTAGGCATTAGCAGCAGGGAGCCATCAGGAGCTCAGGGGGTGCAAATTTGAGTGCTATGCAACACAGCAAACCTGCTCACCTGGCACAAAATAAATGCCCCATTTAACTGACATGTTGTTCCTGCCTCTTTCCATTGAACCAGAGCAAACATCACTCCTTAAAGAAAGTCTTCTTTCTTGGTAATGGATTGCACTGGGTTGCACGTAAAGAGAACCAGCTGAGGAGTTTGACCAAGTAAGGGGTGCTTTTCACCTAAGAAGTCTGCAAGTGCGTAGTGCAGGGGGCTGCCAGCTCCATGGTGCCATTCACGCCCTAGCCCCTTTAGTCTCTCTGCCTGGCCATTTTTGGAATGTGTCCCTCCACAGTCTAAGAGGGTCAGCCTCCAGTCACCATTCCAGGTAGGATAGAGAAGCAGCAAAAATTAAGGAGGAAAGAGAGATGCGTGCAGAAAGAAGCCAGACGTCTCCCAGCTGGTTTCTGGCTCCTTCTTATTGGTCAGAAATGGGTCATGTGACTCTAGCCTCCAGGGAAGCTGTGATGTGTGGATTTTTGGCTTAGTTGCAATCATAAACAAAACAGTTGGTTTTTTGTGGTTTTTCTTTTTAAACCAAGGCTTATTTATTTATTTGGCTGCATCAGGTGTTAGTTGTGACAGGCGGAATCTGTGCATCACATGGACTCTCTAGTTGAGGCTCGTGGGCTTAGCTGCTCCATAAGTTAGTCACACAGTCATGTCTGACTCTTCGCAGTCCCATGGACTGTAAGCTGCCCAACTCCTCTGTTCATGGGATTCTCCAGGCAAGGGAGTACTGGAGTGGGTTGCCTTTCCTTCTCCAGGGGATCTTCCTGACCCAGGGACTGAAACCGGGTCTCCTGCACTGCAGGTGGATTCTTTACCCCCTGACCTACCAGGGAAGCCTGTAGTTGCTCCACAGCATGTGGTGTCTTAGTTTTCCCTGACCGAGGATTGAACCCACGTCCCATTCATTGCAAAGTGGATTCTTAACCACTGGACCCCCAGGAAAGTGTCAGCGGTTGTGTTCTAAGGGCAAAGCTAAGAATAAGTAACAGCAAACAGCTATAGTCTTATCTATTGCACCTTCCCTGATGTCTTCATGCAGGGAGTGCTGGAAAATGTTTAACAACTGTCATCTGGGGCAAGAAAGGACACTGGTTTGTAGCACTTGCCAGTTTCTGTGGTACAGATACCTTCGTCGTGACCAGTTACAAGCTATAGATATGATGTCACATTCTGCTGGAAGTTTACAGAGACTCGAGGAGTTCCATTAAGAAACAACACACAGCCTGGAGCCAGATGGACAGGTCTCAGGTCTTCTCTGTTCCGAAAAGAACTGGCGGCAAATCACTGCTTGATTTTCCTCTCCGAAAAGGGGCTCTTCCTCTGCTCTACAGACATGCGTTAAAAATCCCGGAGCTGGGACTCCTTTGGTAGTCCAGTGGTTAAGAATTTGCCTTGCAACGCAGGGGACATGGGTTTGATCCCTAGTTGAGGAGCTAGGATCCCACGCGACTTGGAGCAACAAAGTCTGCATGCTGCAACTACTGAGGCCTGCACGCCACCACTAGAGAGCTTGTGCTCCACAACAAAAGATCCCGAATACCCCAGTGAAGATCCTCCATGCCCCAACTAAGACTTGATGTAGCCAAATAAATAAATAAATAAATAATTTTTAAAAATGCAGACGCACAGTAGAGCCCTCTTACCTTAGAGGCTCAGCCCTACAGAGCTCAGGTTTCCACACAGCTCCTGACCCGTGGGACATCTCTAACGAGAGTTAAACTTTTGCTCAGGCTTCAGGAGCCCAGAGGTTCAGTCCACAGCACTCAGGCAGGAATGAGACTTTGGAAAAGCTGACGGCCCCACCCCCAGCTCTCTGGAGACTGTAGCCTAGAGACAGAGTAAAACAGGAATGCAGAGAATAGAGTAAGAAAGAAAAATCACTGAGTTGTCTAATCCCCTGCCACAGCCTGAGAAAGTTGGACTTTCCTTGCATGTATCTCTGTGTTGGGCTCTGACCTTGTTACTCTGGCCACCCTCAAGTTGGAGTCCTGCATCCAACCGATTGGTTTGATAGCTGTTCTTCATGTTCTACTGTTAAAGCGAAATCCCCTGAGAGATGGGTTTCAGGGCTTATAGCCTGTACCATGACAGCAAGTTGTCTAAATGAGACACAAATGTTGCCTAGTAGACATGGGACGAAGTGACCTGTGATGGTGCGTTTTGGGCCTAACCATGGTGACTGGACAATTTGGGATGGTCTCAGTAAAGCTTAAAGGAAGTCTTGCTTATTACATGCTCAGCTAAGATAGAAAAGTCTGGCTTTGTGAAACCAAGAGCAAGATAGAACCGGCAGCCTTGTTTTCAGGCTGTGAAGCAACTCAGTTTATCAGAATGACATCAAGAAGAGTCCATGACTTGACTCATTAAAAACAGTTACTCTTGGGCTCCCTTATGGCTTTCGGGGACTGGGAGCCTTTAAAAAGAAGTACGGACTTAGTTCCAGGTTCTGATGCAAAGCACATAAAGTTCAGATTCTTTGTGAAGAAGCTGTTATCCAAGCCAGGGGTCTCAGGGTGCACAGAGACTTCCAAATAACTACTGTAGGACCTTGACTTGAGAGTGCCAGGCTGTGACAGTGCAGGAGTGGCCGAGAGGAGCCACCCCACGCCGGAGGTCAGGGGCGGCGACTGTGAGGAGGTACCCCTCATCCAAGGCAAGGAGCAGCGGCTGCGCTTTGCTGGAGCAGCCGTGAAGAGATACTCCATGTCCAAGGTAAGAGAAACCCAAGTAAGACAGTACATGTTGCAAGAGGGCATCAGAGGGCAGACACACTGAAACCATAATCACAGAAAACTAGCCAATCTGATCACACTAGGACCACAGCCTTGTCTAACTCACTGAAACTAAGCCATGCCCCCGGGGCAACCCAAGATGGGCAGGTCATGGTGGAGAGGCCTGACAGAATGTGGTCCACTGGAGAAGGGAATGGCAAACCACTTCAGTATTCTTGCCTTGAGAACCCCATGAACAGTATGAAAAGGCAAAATGATAGGAAACCAAAAGAGGAACTCCCCAGGTCATTAGGTGCCCAATATGCTACTGGAGATCAGTGGAGAAATAACTCCAGAAAAAATGAAGGGATGGAGCCAAAGCAAAACCAATACCCCGTTGTGGATGTGACTGGTGATAGAAGCAAGATCCGATGCTGTGAAGAGCAATATTGCATAGGAACCTGGAATGTTAGGTCCATGAATCAAGACAAATTGGAAGTGGTCAAACAGGAGATGGCAAGAGTGAACGTCGACATTCTAGGAATCAGTGAACTACAATGGACTGGAATGGGCGAATTTAATTCAGATGACCATGATATCTACTACTGCGGGCAGGAATCTCTCAGAAGAAATGGAGTAGCCATCATGGTCAACAAAAGAGTCCAAAATGCAGTACTTGGATGCAATCTCAAAAACGACAGAATGATCTCTGTTTGTTTCCAAGGCAAACCATTCAATATCACAGTATCCCAAGTCTATGCCCCAGCCAGTAACACTGAAGAAGCTGAAGTTGAACGGTTCTGTGAAGACCTACAAGACCTTTTAACTAACACCCCCAAAAGATGTCCTTTTCATTATAGGGGACTGGAAGGCAAAAGTAGGAGGTCAAGAAACACCTGGAGTAACAGGCAAATTTGGCCTTCGAATGCGGAATGAAGCAGGGCAAAGGCTAATAGAGTTTTGCCAAGAAAATGCACTGGTCATAGCAAACACCCTCTTCCAACAACACAAGAGAAGACTCTACACATGGACATCACCAGATGGTTAACACCAAAATCAGATTGATTATATTGCAGCCAAAGATGAAGAAGCTCTATACAGTCAACAAAAACAAGACCAGGAGCTGACTGTGGCTCAGATCATGACTCCTTATTGCCAAATTCAGACTTAAATTGAAGAAAATAGGGAAAACCACTAGACCATTCAGGTATGACCTAAATCAAATCCCTTATGATTATACAGTGGAAGCGAGAAATAGATTTAAGGGGCTAGATCTGATAGACAGAGTGCCTAGTGAACTATGGATGGAGGTTCATGACATTGTACAGCAGACAGGGATCAAGACCTTCCCCAAGAAAAAGAAATGCTAAAAAGCAAAATGGCTGTCTGGGGAGGCCTTACAAATAGCAGTGGAAAGAAAAGAAATGAAAAGCAAAGGAGAAAAGGAAAGATATCAGCATCTGAATGCAGAGTTCCAAAGAATAGCAAGGAGAGATAAGAAAGCCTTCCTCAGCAATCAGTGCAAAGAAATAGAGGAAAACAACAGAATGGGAAAGACTAGAGATCTCTTCAAGAAAATTAGTGATACCAAGGGAATATTTCATGCAAAGATGGGCTCAATAAAGGACAGAAATGGTATGGACCTAACAGAAGCAGAAGATGTTAAGAAGAGGTGGCAAGAATACACAGAAGAACTGTACAAAAAAAGATCTTCATGACCCAGATAATCATGATGGTGTGATCACTCACCTAGAGCCAACATTCTGGAATGTGAAGTCAAGTCACTACGAACAAAGCTAGTGGAAGTGATGGAATCCCAGTGGAGCTATTTCAAATCCTAAAAGATGATGCTGTGAAAGTGCTGCACTCAATATGCCAGCAAATTTGGAAAACTCAGCAGTGGCTGCAGGACTAGAAAAGGTCAGTTTTCATTCCAATCCTAAAGAAAGGCAATGCCAAGGAATGCTCAAACTACTGCACAATTGCACTCATCTCACACGCTAGGAAAGTAATGCTCAAAATTCTCCAAGCCAGGCTTCAGCAATACATGAACCATGAACTCCCTGATGTTCAAGCTGGTTTTAGAAAAGGCAGAGGAACCAGAGATCAAATTGCCAACATCTGCTGGATCATGGAAAAAGCAAGAGAGTTCCAGAAAAACATCTACTTCTGCTTTATTGACTATGCCAAAGCCTTTGACTGTGTGGATCACAATAAACTGTGGAAAATTCTTCAAGAGATGGGAATACCAGACCACCTAACCTGCCTCTTGAGAAACCTATATGCAGGTCAGGAAGCAACAGTTAGAACTGGACGTGGACCATCAGACTGGTTCCAAATAAGAAAAGGAGGACGTCAAGGCTGTCTATTGTCACCCTGCTTATTTAACTTGTATGCAGAGTACATCATGAGAAACGCTGGACTGGGAGAAACACAAGCTGGAATCAAGATTGCTGGGGGAAATCTCAATAACCTCAGATATGCAGATGACACCACCCTTATGGCAGAAAGTGAAGAGGAACTAAAAATTCTCTTGATGAAAGTGAAACAGAAGAGTGAAAAAGTTGGCTTAAAGCTCAACATTCAGAAAACGAAGATCATGGCATCCGGTCCCATCACTTCATGGGAAATAAATGGGGAAACAGTGGAAACAGTGTCAGACTTTATTTTGGGGGGCTCCAAAATCACTGGAGGTGGTCACTGCAGAAGTGAAATTAAAAGACGCTTACTCCTTGGAAGAAAAGTTATGACCAACTTAGATAGAATATTCAAGATCTGTCTAGTCAAGGCTATGGTTTTTCCAGTGGTCATGTATGGATGTGAGAGTTAGACTGTGAAGAAGGCTGAGCGCCGAAGAATTGATGCTTTTGAACTGTGGTGTTGGAGAAGACTCTTGAGAGTCCCTTGGACTGAAAGGAGATCCAACCAGTCCATTCTGAAGGAGATCAGTCCTGGGATTTCTTTGGAAGGACTGATGCTAAAGCTGAAACTCCGTACTCTGGCCACCTCATGCAAAGAGTTGACTCATTGGAAAAGACCTTGATGCTGGGAGGGATTGGGGGCAGTAGGAGAAGGGGATGACAGAGGATGAGATGGCTGGATGGTATCACCTACTCGATGGACATGAGTTTGAATGAACTCCGGGAGTTTGTGATGGACAGGGAGGCCTGGCATGCTGTCATTCATGGGGTCCCAAAGAGTCGGACATGACTGAGTGACTGAGCTGAACTGAACTGAAGGAAATGTACAACGCTTGGTTTTTGCAGGCTATAGGTAACTCCGTCCCTCTAGTGGCAGAAACCTGAATTGCAGGCCCAGTGCCCTGGTTATTTTTCAGAGGCTCAGACCTGTCCAGCTCTTTGGGACTCCATTAACTGCACCATTCCAGGCTTCTCTGTCCTTCACCATCCCCTGGAGTTTGCTCAAACTTATGTCCATTGACTCAGTGATGCCATCCAACCATCTCATCCTGTGTCATCCCCTTCTCTTGCCTTCTATCTTTCCTAGCATCAGGGTCTTTTCCAATGAGTCAGCTCTTTGCAGCAGGTGGCCAAAGTAGTGGAGCTTCAGCATCAGTCCTTCCAATGAATATTCAGGATTGATTTCTTTTAGGACTGACTGGTTTGCAGTCCAAGGGACTCCTTGCAGTACAAGGTACTCTCATGAGTCTTCTCCAACACCACAGTTCAAAAGCATTAATTCTTCGGCACTCAGCCTTCTTTATGGTCCAACTCTCACATCCGTACATGGCTACTAGAAAAACCGTAGCTTTGACTACATGGACCTTTGTTGGCAAAGTAATGTCTCTGCTTTTTAATATGCTGTCTAGGTTGATTACAGTTTTTCTTCCAAGGAGCAAGCGTCTTTTAATTTCATGACTGCAGTCACCACCTGTAGTGATTTTGGAGCCCCAGAAAATAAAGTCTGGGAAGTGATGAAACCAGATACCATAATCTTACTATTTTGAATGTTGAGTTTTAAACCAGCTTCTTCACTCTCCTCTTTCACTTTCATCAAGAGGCTCTTCAGTTCCTCTTCACTTTCTGCCATAAGGGTTGTGTCATCTGCATATATGACATTATTGATATTTCTCCCAGCAATCTTAATTCCAGCTTGTGCTTCTTCTGGCCCAGTGTTTCTCATGATGTACTCTGCACAGAAGTTAAATAAGCAGGGTGACAATATACAGCCTTGACATTCTCCTTTCTCAATTTGGAACCAGTCTGTTGGTCCATGTCCAGTTCTAACTGTTGCTTCCTGACCTGCATACAGGTTTCTCAAGAGGCAGGTCAGGTGGTCTGGTAATTCCCATCTCTTTCAGAATTTTCCACAGTTTGTTGTCATCCACACAGTCAAAAGCTTTGGTGTAATCAGTGAAGCAGAAGTAGATGTTTTCCTGGAATTCTCTTGCTCTTTCTATGATCCAATGGATGTTGGCAGTTTGATCTGTGGTTCCTCTGCCTTTTCTAAAACCAGCTTGAACATCTGGAAGTTCACAGTTCATGTACTATTGAAGCCTGGCTTGGAGAATTTTGCCCATTACTGTACTAGTGTGTGAAATGAGTGCAATTGTGTGGTAGTTTGAACATTCTTTGGCATTGCCCTTCTTGGGATTCGAGTGAAAACTGACCTTTTCCAGTCCTGTGGCCATTGCTGAGTTTTCCAAATTTGCTGGCATATTGAGTGCAGCACTTTCACAGCATCATCTTTCAGGATTTGAAATAGCTCCACTGGGATTCCATCACCTCCACTAGCTTTGTTCGTAGTGATGCTTCCTAAGGCCCACTTGACTTCACACTCCAGGATGTCTGGCTCTAGGTGAGTGATCACACTGTCATGGTTATCCGGGTCATTTAGATCTTTTTTTTGTATGGTAAATCTGTATATTCTGCCACCTCTTCTTAGTATCTTCTGCTTCTGTTAGGTCCATTCCATTTCTGTCCTTTATTGTGCCCATCTTTGCCTGAAATGTTCCATTGATATCTCTAATTTTCTTGAAGAAATCTCTAGTGTTTCCCATTCTGTTGTTTTCCTCTATTTCTTTTCATTGATCACTGAGGAAGGCTTTCTTATCTCTCCTTGCTATTCTTTGGACTCTGCATTCAGATGGATATATCTCTCCTTTTCTCCTTTGCCTTTAGCTTCTCTCCTTTTCTCAGGTATTTGTAAGGCCTCCTCAGACAACCATTTTGCCTTTTTGCATTTCTTCTTCTTGGGGATGGTCTTGATCATCGCCTCTTGTACGATGTTAGGAACCTCTGTTTGGCCAAGAGAGCATGCTGGCCATAGCAAACACTCTCCTCCAACATCACAAGAGACAGCTCTACACATGGACATCATCAGTGCCTTGGAGGGACCCATTAGCAAAAGGAAGGGGTTATGTCTCACAGATTCAAATATTACAAGAACTTACATTTTTATAGGACTTACAACTTTAAAAGTTCTTTCACATGAACTCTCTGTTTTGACTCTCACAACCATCACATGAAAAACAGCTTGCATTTCATTTTTTCAGATGAGGATATAAGACTACATAACCGTTGCAGGAAAGGGAAGCCTTTCCAGGGCCTGAAAGGGGGCTTTTGTCTCACCTGGGGAAATGAATTGTCAGAGGATACCCACATGCTGACAAAGCGAGAGATTTTGTTGGGAAGGGGCGCCCTTGGGAACGAGAGCAGGAGGGTGAGGAAACCCGGGAGAGTTACTTGGACATGTGGCTCACAGTCGTGAGTTTTATGGTGATGGGGTCAGTTTCTAGACTGTCTCTGGCCAATCACTTTTTCAGGGTCTTTCCTGGTGGCTCATGCATTGCTCAGCCAAGATGGATTCCAGTGAGCAGGATTCTGGGAGGTAATCTCCTTTTGACTTTTCCCAACTTCTCCCAGCTGGTGGTGGCTTGTTGGTTCTGTATTCCTTACCAGGGCCTCCTGCCATAAAATAATTCATGCAGATAGTTACTATGGCGCCTGACCAGGGTGGGCAGTTTCAATCAGTGTTTCCCCTAACATAGCTATCAATGGACTCGGGTCTCCTGACTTTATTTTCTTTTTTTAAAATTTATTTGTTTGAATTTCTCCTGAGTTTAAATGTAGGCTTCTTTTTATTAATACCACATTGTGCTTCTCTTCCCTTTTGGACATCAGAATGAGCTGTTCTGTGTCCTGTGTCTGAGATGTCACTATGACCTGGAAATGGACATGATTGTCCCTTATCCTGTCACTGTAATGCCCCTGTCCTAGGCAACAGTGGACGAAACATAGCTTTGCAGAGAAATGCTTTAACGCTAAGAGACAAATAGTGAAAACTTCAGGTGCTCTTGAAGGCAAGTGGAGGACAGGGTTGATAGATCAGACCTTGGCAGCAGCCTCCTATTCTCCAGAGCAGGGTTGGCGTCGGAAAGAACTGAAGTCCCAAAGTCCAGAAATTGTTCCTGTCCCTAAAATTTCTCTCCGTCAGTGGGTTGGTGGGTGTCAGTCCTTTATAAGATGAAATGACTTTTATTTTCCAACTAGGGCCAAGGCTTAGAATGCAAATGACCCTGAGAGGGAGAACACGTTGGCTTAAATTTGCAGAAGTTGGGAATGATTGATTTCCTGGCAGCCATGTTGTTGCACTCTAAGGGTGGAGAGATTCGGAATGCCAAGTGGAGGGGGAGGGTGGATGACAGCGGTGCAGGCAACCGTTTCTGAAGACAACCCCCTCCCTGGCCGCCCCCCCCCGCCCCCCCCCCCGCAGGACTTTCTCCAGAGAAGTAAACCAGCCACAGCTGTCCCTCTCCCAGCCACCTTTTCACCTTGACCCTCAGCTCTGGACTCGGCCTCTCCTCCCGGGCAGAGCTTCAGCTGCTCGGCTCACTGGCCCTGACCCCGGTATGAACCATGCATCCCGCTCTGAGCTCCCCAGGCTGCCGCAGGCTCTTCTCTTTCATGGCTCCTTGGAGGCCTTTGAGGGAGCAGACACAGAGGGGAGGAAGCTGCTGCCAGCTCCTCCGCATCCTCTCACACTCCCTAGGGTACATCTGTGCCTTTTCCTGGATCTTAAAAAAAAAAAATTAAGATATTGACTTAGCACGCTGGAAGACCCCATTGGATGGACACGCAGCAGGAATAACAGTTTTCTTTGCAGGGAATGTATGTAGAGTGAGCATTCATGGGTGTGTCCGTGTATGAGCAACAAGAGAGTAAAGAGAATGTTTTTGCTGCATTCCATTGTCCTGAAATAAAAGCCATCAATGTTACAAGTATCCCCCAACAGGCACACATACACACATATAACACACACACACATGCACACACACACACACCCATGGGCTCCTTTCTGAATGGATTTCCATCTCCTGAACTTTTTGCCATAGGCTTTGTCTTTCCCATGACATGGAATAAACTGGGGAAGAAAGTGACCAAATGGAAACCCTGGGCCCCTTCTCCAATGAGTCATCTGGGTCCCAGGGCTGGACCACCAAGTGCCTAGCACTCTCAGCAAGGCCCAGGCCCCTGCTGCTGCCCAGCACAGAGCAGGTACAGGGAGTAGGTTGAGGCCTCGCCAGCCCCTGGAAGGGAGGTCCTTCCTTGCTGTGGAAACGCTCTTCTCATTTCATGTACATGGCAAGCCACGGCCCCCAACTGTGGATTCAATTGCTTTTTTCCTTGTCATTACATCCTTTCCAGCAACCAGCCACCAACAGATTTCCAGAAAAGACCTAGGCCAAATTGTATAGCCTATCCTCAGCCGAGCTCCCTGCTTCTGTGGGACATTCTCTCAGAGGGGAGAGCAAAGAACTTGGATAGCCCTTCATCCGAAAGCTCAGTCACTGGTCTAGGGTGCACCTTGCCAAGGCCACTGTCAGGCTAACCCAGGAGGAGGGGAGCACTGTGTGTGTGAGGAGAGTAGGGGACTCGTAACACTTGGGTCTGCTCCAAACTCCTCAAATCTTGATCACTCATCTCATACATCCCAAGACCAGCCCACAGGTGTGTGATCTGGGCAGAAAGGCTTTGGTGGGGAGGTTGCTGAACTCCAAGGAGGAGAAGGTATAAAAACAATTCGGAGGAAAGGAAAGTTGTCAGTGGTAGGTTGAATGCAAAGAGACCCAGGGAAATAAGTTACTCTAATTACAAGGGGTACTAAATAGAGGGGCTTTTCCCTGCAGCGAGGCAGCCGGCAGCTCATTGGAGTACAGACATCCAGGCATGCCTGCAATCCGGAATGGAGGGCTGGTGGGTGGTGTTTTGCTAAATAAACACAAGGAAAACCGTGAAAAAGGACTTGCTTCATTCTATCCAATGCTTTCACTGATGAAAGGCTTAGGAGCTGCCAGAGGGCTTTAGCTCCTGCTGCTACCAAACAGGCGTGGTAGGTGAGACTCACAAGCACTAGCTGAATTTAAAGGGAGTAGAAACATGAGGTTCTGAAGTCCCAACCCAGCAGGCGTCCCTGACCAGCGGCTGGAGTGAAGCTCGAGTCCCAGATTGAGAGACCCGGGACTGCCAGCTGATGTTAAAAGTAACATTCTGCTTTTGGTGGACTCACCATCCACTGGGAGCTGCAAAAGAAAGATAAACACGTTTCTGAAGCTCCTGCTGGCCCAGGGATGGCATCCTGGGTAGGGCTCTGAGAAGGAAAGGGAGGAAGAAGAACCAAACAGACCCAGGAGAAATGACCTGGCCTGAATGTCAACACCGCACATTGCTGTCAGGATCCTGGTCTCAGGCTCACGGCTGAAGATCACCATTCTCCTGGTGAGAGACCAGCTTGCTGTGCGAGCAGAGAAGAGATTCTGTGCCCCCACGAGCAGCCCCAGCACATACTCTGAGCAGAACCCAGAGCACCGAGGCCTCCTCAGATGAAGACAAGACCTTAGCTGGATCATGGCAGTACTTCTGGAGGTGGCCAACCAAACCAGATGGAGCCCTGAGGGTCTCAGCTGAGAAAAGGGGAACCTTTTTCTCTTTCTTTCTTTAATTCCAAGGCACAGTTCTTCCAAGAAGACAGAATCTGAGAGCAGTATCTTTAATGAAGACCGTAAAATCAGAATGCAGCTGTGAACCCCCAAGCCTGTCCTCCTCATTTTACCATCATGGAAGTGGAGGTCAAGGCCACACGATGAGAAGCAGAGATGGTAGAGTCCCTGGTTCCCATCTGAGCCTCGTTCACTCCACCTGCCACCTCCGCTTTTTACGCCCTGTAGGAATTCACAGCCAACACACCAGGCACCATGAACTGAGAATCCATGGACTGCAGCCCGCCAGGGTCCTCTATCCATGAAATTATCCAGGCAAGAATACTGGAGTGGGTTGCCATTTTCTTCTCCAGGGGATCTTCCCAACCCAGGGATCGAACCTGGGTCTCCTGCATTGCAGGTGGATTCTTTACCATCTGAGCCACCAGGGAAACCCCTCTTTTTTTTTTTAACAGATTCTTTTTTAGAGCAGTTTTAGGTTTTCAGCAAAACTGAGTGGAAGGTATGGAGATTTCCCATACGTAGAGCTTTCTCGATTATCATACAGCTTTCTCCATTATCAACATCCTCCATCTGAGTGGTCCGTTTGTGATGAACCTACACTGACCCATCATAGTCACCTGAAGTCCATGGTGTATGGCTCACTGTTGGTGGTGCACGTTTGTGGGTTTGGATAAACGTATGATGATATATAGTCATCACTGCAACATCGTACAGAGTTCTGACATGTACTCTGTCATACTGAAAGTCCTTGCACAGAAAATTTTCATGACAATTCCTATAACAAGGAACCCATCACGAGGCTTAGTTGCCATTAGTCCGGGGATTTGTCTCTAGGGCACAGCAGGCTAGGTACTCGCTGGCTTGAAGACGTTCTGCTATCCCAGTTCTGTGTTGCTGGCTCCTGGGATGGAAGTGCTTGGACATGCAGGCCTAGGATGAGGATGCAGGTGCCTCAGATGGGCAGACGGGGTCAAGGCAGGACCAAGCTGTGATGCAGGTCATTGTAGACAAAGCTCGTCTTTGAAACCTTCTAGCTCCACCCTCCTCACACATGCGTGTGCAAGCACACACACAAACACCTTTCCCTTTCCGCTAGAACTTCTCTCCCTCCTTTTTAAGGGTGCTAGTGTCCTTTTGCATCATCTTCCAGCCTGACTACCAAAAAGTGCTTTAGGAAGGGGTCCAGTGTCAGTTATTTGCGGTTCAGTGTCAGCTGAAGTCATCGCATTTTCCTTCCTGGTCTATTTGCAACATGGGCCTTAGCTCTCCTTGTGTACTGGATACCTAAAGCAAGTGAGAAGAAGAAGGCCCTTCCCTGGGTCCTTGGCAACATCTGGAACTGTCCCTGCTCCTGCTTTGCCTGCATAGGCTCTGGCCTCCCTTCAGCCAGAGAGAAGGATGAGGAACCAACGCTGGAGGTGAACAAAGAAAGGGATTTGAATTAGAAACGGTCCTTTGGAGCAATGAGTCAAGTGTTATTTTCCCAGAATATAAACTAAGTAAGCATAGACCCCTTGTTCTCAATGCTAGGGCACAGATGTGTGGTGTTGGAAGAAAGAGCACCCCAAAGACTGGAATGTCGGTCCTGGGCCTGGGGAGAAAAAGCTGTGGACTTTGCAAGTCACTCCACTTCTTTGAGCTTGAATCTCTTCTTCTCTCAAATGGCTGGGTGGGGTTAAATGGTTTCCACAATTTCTTCCAGCTCCAGCGTTCTACAGTTCTATAGTTAGGGGAGAAACTAAAAGCGAACCAGATGAGTTCAGGGTGCCAGGCTTCCCACATCCTCTGCTTTTGACCAAGGTGATTGAAGTGGCTGGAGGAAGCTATTTTCACCAAACCTAGGCTTGCCCTACCCCAGGAAGTAGATGTTAATGCCCGGCAGATTGCAAATGCCACTATGACAAAGATCCTGGCTCCATTTTAAAAGGAAAGCATATTGATTTTTGGAACAGCCATCTCCTAGAGAATGAAACTTTGAGCCAAACCAAGGAAATTTATGAGGGTTCAGCTTATTGTTATAAAGTTTTTAAATCAATAAGTGCTGCCTGGAAGAATCTAGCCATTGTGGTGGCTCAAAGAGCAGACACAGGGATAGTTATACTGGCATCAGAGGTAACAGACCAAGCGAGTCATACGACACAGGTCTGCCTGGGCTGGGCTATCTGGTGGAAAGCATACTAGGCTTGGGTCTGGATTTAAGACACATAGGTACAACGTCCAGCTCTGATACCAGTCAGAGATAAGCTATGTCACTAAGGCAGGGACCATACATCTGTCTTGCTGACTACTGCAAACAGTGTCTGGCACTTGGTAAATATTTATTGAGTCAGTGTTTTTCAGTGTCTCGTGGTTACTGACCCTTGGCTCTCCTTTCTTATGCACTCTTTCCCTGGATCCCTTCTCAGTCTTCCTACCACCACTTCCTTATCTAAGTCATCCTTGTCTGTGCCAAGAGTGTTGCAGTAGGCATCGAACATCTTCAGTGCCTCTGGTCTTGCCCTCAGTCTACTCCATTCTCCACACTGAAGCCAGGGTAATCTCTCTGAAATGAAAGTCTGATCATATAACTCCATATTTTAAAATGCTTTCTAAATTGTCATATTTATGGCACAAAATAATTCATAACAGACTCATTTTCTTTTAATGTTTGCTGGATCTGTAATATCATCTCTTCACTTTATTGCCCATTATGTGTTAGTATTTAGTAAATGTTTCATATATACTTGAAAAGAGAATGAGATGGTTGGATGACATCATTAACTCAGTGGACATGACAGTGAGCAAACTCTGGGAGATAGTAAAGGACAGGGAAGGCTGATGTGCTGCAGTCCATGGGGTTGCAAAGAGCTGAACATAACTGAGCAACTGAGCAACAACAATATACTTGAAAAGAGTATATTCTGAAGTTGTTAGTTGCAGTGTTCAATGAGGTAAAGTGGGGAACTTCCCTGGTGGTCCAGCGGTTACGACTCCATGCTTCCACTGCATTAGTCTAAGTAGACAGATTAATTTTATTAATCTTTTTAAGCCCTGTATATCTAGTAATACTTTTTGACTGAAGTCTTTTTTGCCTGAAATTAATATACCCATACTAGTCTTTGCTTTACATAATGTATCTTTTTCTTTTTTTCAACCTTTCTATATCTTTGTCAGAGAAGGCAATGGCACCCCACTCCAGTACTCTTGCCAGGAAAATCCCATGGACAGAGGAGCCTGGAAGGCTGCAGTACATGGGGTCACTGAGGGTTGGACACAACTGAGCGACTTCACTTTCACTTTTCACTTTCATGCATTGGAGAAGGAAATGGCAACCCAGTCCAATGTTCTTGCCTGGAGAATGCCAGGGATGGGGGAGCCTGGTGGGCTGCCATCTATGGGGTTGCACAGAGTCGGACACGACTGAAGTGACTTAGCAGTAGCTATGTCTTTGTAAACCACTTCAGTATGGTTTACAAAGAGGCAAACCACTTCAGTATTCTTGCCTTGAGAACCCCATGAATAGTATGAAAAGTCAAAATGATAGGATACTGAAAGAGGAACTCCCCAGGTCAGTAGGTGCCCAATATGCTACTGGAGATTAGTAGAGAAATAACTCCAGAAAGAATGATGGGATGGAGCCAAAGCAAAAACAATACCCAGTTGTGGATGTGACTGGTGATAGAAGCAAGGTTGGATGCTGTAAAGAGCAATATTACATAGGAACCTGGAATGTTAGGTCCATGAATCAAGGCAAATTGGAAGTGGTCAAACAGGAGATGGCAAGAGTGAACGTCAACATTCTAGGAATCAGTGAACTAAAATGGACTGGAATGGGTGAATTTATTATATCTACTACTGTGGGCAGGAATCCCTTAGAAGAAATGGAATAGCCATCATGGTCAACAAGAATCCAAAATGCAGTACTTGGATGCAATCTCAAAAACAACAGAATGATCTCTGTTCGTTTCCAAGGCAAACCATTCAATATCACAGTAATCCAAGTCTATGCCCCAACCAATAATGCTAAAGAAGCTGAAGTTGAATGGTTCTATAAAGACCTACAAGACCTTTTAGAACTAACACCCAAAAAAGATGTCCTTTTCATTATAGGGGACTGGAATGCAAAAGTAGGAGGTCAAGAAACACCTGGAGTAACAGGCAAATTTGGCCTTGGAGTACAATATGAAGCAGGGCAAAGGCTAATAGAGTTCTGCCAAGAGAACGCACTGGTCACAGCAAACACCTTCTTCCAACAACACAAGAGTAGACTCTACACATGGACATCACCAGATGGTTAACACTGAAATCAGATTGATTATATTCTTTGCCGCCAAAGATGGAGAAGCTCTATACAGTCAGCAAAAACAAGACCAGGAGCTGAGTGTGGCTCAGATCATGACTCCTTATTGCCAAATTCAGACTCAAATTGAAGAAAGTAGGGAAAACCACTAGACCATTCAGGTATGACCTAAATCAAATCCCTTATGATTATACAGTGGAAGTGAGAAATAGATTTAAGAGCCTAGATCTGATACATAGAGTGCCTGATGAACTATGGAATGAGGTTCGTGACATTGAACAGGAGACAGGGATCAAGACCATCCCCATGGAAAAGAAATGCAAAACAGCAAAATGACTGTCTGGGGAGGTGTTACAAATAGCTGTGAAAAGAAGAGAAGCAAAAAACAAAGAGAAAAGGAAAGATATAAGCATCTGAATGCAGAATTCCAAAGAATAGCAAGGAGAGATAAGAAAGCCTTCCTCAGTGATTGATGCAAAGAAATAGAGGAAAACAACAGAATGGGGAAGACTAGAGATCTCTTCAAGAAAATTAGAGATGCCAAGGGAACATTTCATGCAAAGATGGGCTCGATAAAGGACAGAAATGGTATGAACCTAACAGAAGCAGAAAATATTAAGAAGAGGTGGCAAGAATACACAGAAAAACTGTACAAAAAAGATCTTCACGACCCAGATAATCACGATGGTGTGATCACTCACCTAGAGCCAGACATCCTGGAATGCGAAATCAAGTGGGCCTTAGAAATCATCACTACAAACAAAGCTAGTGGAGGTGATGTAATTCCAGTTGAGCTATTTCAAATCCTGAAAGATGACGCTGTGAAAGTGCTGCACTCAATATGCCAGCAAATTTGGAAAACTCAGCAGTAGCCACAGGACTGGAAAAGGTCAGTTTTCATTCCAATCCCAAAGAAAGGCAATGCCAAAGAATGCTCAAACTACTGCACAATTGCACTCATCTCACATGCTAGTAAAGTAATGCTCAAAATTCTCCAACCCAGGATTCAGCAATACGTGAACTGTGAACTTCCAAATGATCAAGCTGGTTTTAGAAAAGGCAGAGGAACCACAGATCAAATTGCCAACATCTGCTGGATCATGGAAAAAGCAACAGAGTTCCAGAAAAACATCTACTTCTGCCTTACTGACTATGCCAAAGTCTTTGACTGTGTGGATCATAATAAACTGTGAAAAATTCTGAAGGAGATGGAAATACCAGAGCACCTGACCTGCCTCTTGAGAAATCTGTATGCAGGTCAGGAAGCAAAAGTTAGAACTGGACATGGAACTACAGACTGGTTCCAAATAGGAAAAGGCGTACATCAAGGCTATATATTGTCACCCTGCTTATTTAACTTCTATGCAGAGTACATCATGAGAAACGCTGGGCTGGAAGAGGCATAGGCTGGAATCAAGTTTGCAAGGAGAACTATTAATAACCTCAGATATGCAGATGACACCACCCTTATGGCAGAAAGTGAAGAGGAACTAAAAAGCCTCCTGATGAAAGTGAAAGAGGAGAGTGAAAAAGTTGGCTTGAAGCTCAACATTCAGAAAACGAAGATCATGGCATCCAGTCCCATTACTTCATGGGAAATAGATGGGGAAACAGTGGAAACAGTGTCAGACTTTATTTTTTTGGGCTCCAAAATCACTGCAGATGGTGACTGCAGCCATGAAATTAAAAGAAGCTTACTCCTTGGAAGTAAAGTTATGACCAACCTAGATGGAATATCTTGCCTGGAGAATCCCAGGGATGGGGGAGCCTGGTGGGCTGCCGTCTATGGGGTCACAGAGAGTCGGACACGGCTGAAGTGACTTAGCAGTAGCAGCAGTAGCAGATAGAATATTGAAAAGCAGAGACATTTTTTGCCAACAAAGGTCTGTCTAGTCAAGACTATGGTTTTTCCACTGGTCATGTGTGGATGTGAGAGTTGGACTGTGAAGTAAGCTGAGCGCCGAAGAATTGACGCTTTTGAACTGTGGTGTTGGAGAAGACTCTTGAGAGTCCCTTGGACTGCAAGGAGATCCAACCAGTCCATTCTGAAGGAGATCAGCCCTGGGATTTCTTTGGAAGGAATGATGCTAAGCTGAAACTTCAGTACTTTGGCCACCTCATGGGAAGAGTTGACTCATTGGAAAAGACTCTGATGCTGGGAGGGATTGGGGGCAGGAGGAGAAGGGGACGACAGAGGATGAGATGGCTGGATGGCATCACCGACTCGATGGACGTGAGTCTGAGTGAACTCCGGGAGTTGGTGATGGACAGGGAGGCCTGGCGTGCTGTGATTCATGGGGTTGCAAAGAGTCGGACATGACTGAGCGACCAAACTGAACTGATGTCTTTGTAAAATAATAATTTCATATATGTATATATTTGTGTGTGTGTCTTTCTCTGTCCCTGGTTTCTGACACATTGCTCCAAAACCCTTGTAGTCTTCTGAGTAATAGGAATGCTAGAAGCTAGAATTATTGTTGTTCAGTCACTAAGTCTTGTTGAACTCTGATCCCATGGACTGTAGCTCGCCAGGCTTCCCTGTCCTTCACTATCTCCCAGTTTGTTCAAATTCATGTCCATTGAGTTGATGATGCCATCCAACTATCTCATCCTCTGTCGTCCCCTTCTCCTCCTGCCCTCAATCCTTTCCACAATCAGGGTCTTTTCCAATGAGTTGACTCTTTGTATCAGGTGGCCAAAATATTGGAGCTTCAGCTTCAGCATCAGTGTCTCAAATGAATATTCAGGATTGATCTCCTCTAGAATTGACTGATTTGATCTCCTTGCAGTCCAAGGGACTCTTAAGAGTCTTCTCCAGCACCACCATTTGAGGGCCTAAATAATTTTTCTAATATTTTATATTTTAGTCCACACTCTGACACATACTTCCTAAATCCCCTGGGATTTCCTGGGTGAGAGGAATATTCCTATTCTAATAATATGACTCTTGGTGGATTCTTAGATGGGATCTGGTCACCAGAAAGATGAAGCCATGTTTAAATCTTGAAACTTTCAGCCCAAACTCCCATCCTCATGGGAGAGGAGAGGGGCTGGGTGCTGCTAAGTTGCTTCAGTCCAACTCTGTGCGACCCCATAGACAGCAGCCCACCAGGCTCCCCTGTCCCTGGGATTCTCCAAGCAAAAATACTGGAGTGAGTTGTCATTTCCTCCTCCAATGCACGAAAGTGAAAAGTAAAAGTGAAGTTGCTCAGTTGTGTCTGACTCTTAGCGACCCCATGGACTGCGGCCTCCCAGGCTCCTCCGTCCATGAGATTTTCCAGGCAAGAGTACTGGAGTGGGGTGCCATTGCCTTCTCCGAGAAGGGCTGGAGATTCAGTCAATTACTGATCATACCTGTGTAATGAAACCTCAACAAAAATCCCTAAAGTATAAGGTTTGGAGCGTTTCTGGGTTGATGAATATGTCTGCGAGCGGGGAGGGTGGCACATTCCAGTTCATGGGATTAGGATCTCCTGCACTCACCTTGTGTACCTCTTTGTTCATCTGTATCCTTTATTATATTATCCTTTATACTCTATAGTGGGCTTCCCTGCTAGCTCAGAAGGTAAAGAATCCACCTGCAATGCAGGAGACCTGGGTTTGATCCCTGCATCAGGAAGATCCTCTGGAGAAGGGCATGGCAACCCACTCCAGTATTCTTGCCTGGAGATTCCCATAGTCAGAGGAGCCTGGCTGGCTACAGTCCACGGGGTCACAAAGAGTCAGACATGGCTGAGCAACTCAGTGCAGCATGCATACTCTATAATAAGCTGGTACATGTAGGTGTCTCCCTAAGTTCTGTGAGCCATTATAGCAAATTGTTGAACCTGAGGAGGGAGTCATAGGAATCTCCAGTTTGTAGCCAATTTAGATGGAAGTTCAGGTAATCTGGGGATTACTTGTGACTGGCATCTGAAGTAGGGGCAGCCTTGTGGAACTGAGCCCTTAATTTGTGGCATCTGATGCTAACTCCAGGTACACAGAGTCAGAATTGAATTGACTTTTAGGACATGAAACTTCTCTTGGAGAACTAGTAGGTATGGGGGAAAACCCATACATTGTGTGACCAGAAGTGTTCAGTCGGTAGAGAAAATAGAGACCCAGGTTCAATTCCTGGTTTCAAAGATCCCCTGGAGAAGGGGATGGTAACCCCCTCCAGTATTCTTGCCTGGTGAATTCCATGGACAGAGGAGCCCAGAAGGCTTCAGTCCATGGGGTCACAAAGAGTTGGACACAACTGAACAACTAACACTTCCACATGTTCATTGATATATTTGGTTTTAAGTGTACATTTTTATGCCAATAAATTTAACAATTTGAATGAAATGAATGAGTTCTTGAAAAGTACAATTTCCTAAAATTAACACAAAGACAAGTAGAATCTTCCTGTATCTATGGTATAATTTCTTCCAAATATTTTTGGAAGAAATAATACTAATCTTATACAAACTCTTTTGGGAAAAAGAAGAAAAATAATGAATAATTCCCAACTCATTTTATAAAACCAGCATTATTTTCATCAAGTGATGCCAACATCTGAGAATGACATTTCTTTTTTATTTTTAATTTTTTAAGCACCAAAAATATTTTGTTTTGGGGTATAGCCAATTAACAAAGTTGTGGTAATTTCAGGTGAACAATGAAGACATGTACATCTTCATGTATATACACAGCCATACATATACATGTATCCATCTGAGAATGATATTTCAAGAAATTAACATCACAGACCAATCCTACATATAAGCACAGACACAAAATGCCCAAACAAAATTTAATGAATTAAATCCATCCATATACAGAAAAAGATAATACATAATGGCTATATGCCAGGAATGTAAGTTTGATTTAACATTCAAAAATCAATCAAAATTTTACTACATTAATAGAATGGAGGAGAAAAACATTATAACAACATTATCGTCATCTCAATAGATGTAGGAAAAAATCTGAAAAAATTCAACATCCATTCTTGATTAAAAAAACAAATTTCAGCAAACTGGGAATAAAAGAAAGTGTTCTATAGCACACATTATACCTGATAGCAAAATATTACTTACTACTCCTTGAGCTCAGCAAAAAAGATAAAAATGTCCACTTTCATCATTACCATACAATATTATGGTGGAGGGCCAAACCAGTACAGTGAGCATAGCATAAAAGAGGTATAAAGATTGGAAAAGAAGAAATAAAACTGGCATTATTTACAGAGTATATAATTGTACAAGTAAATAATTCAAAAGAATCAATTGAAAAACTATTAAAATTAATAAATAATTTAACACTATCTCTATGCAAGGTCATCATGCAGCAATCACTTGCATATACTAGCAAAAAATTAGAAATTTTAAGAAGTTTTAAATGTCACTTTATAGTAGCATAAAAAGTAAAGTGTTTAGGAATGAATCTTATATAAGACCTCTATGCCAAAATCTGCAAAATATTACTGAAAGAAATTTTTAAGTCCTCAGCGAATGGATGGATGAATACACCAAGTTAATGGGTTGAAAGATTGAATGTTGTTAAGATGTCAGTTTTCCCCAAATTGATCCACAGATGAAATGCAATTCCAATCAAAACTCCAATAGGCTTTTTTAAAAGTAGAAATTACCAAAATTTAAAAATTTACATAGATGGACACATCATATAGACGAGGTAACAATTCTGAAAACAAAAGGAACAAATCTGGGAGACTTATATTACCTGATTTGGGGACTCACTATAAAATTACAGCAATCAATTCAGTGTGTTATTGGCATAAGGGCAGACAAATAGGTCAATGAAACATATTAACGCCCCTAAATAGACCCACACATATGTGGCCAATTGATTTTTGACAAAAGCTCCAAGATAATTCAATGGGGGAATTCCAACAAATTGTGTGGAGACAAAGTGATATTTATATGGGGGAAAAATGATTCTCAACCCCTATTACATACCATAACAAAAATTTTCCTCAGACCGTAGGTCTACATGCAGATGAGAAAACATGAAACTTCCAGAGGAAAATCAATATCTTTACCTCCATAGGGTTTAAGCATTAATTTTTGAAACTGAAGTATAATTGACCTACAACATTATATTAGTTTCAGATGTATAACATAATAATTCCATATTTGATATGTTGCAAAATGATTGCCACAAAAGTCTAGTGGTCTGTCACCATACCTAGTTCCAGAAGGTTTTCGTGTGTGATTAGAATTTTAAAGATTTATTCTCATAGCAGCTTTCAGATATGCAATACAGCATCATCACGCTATACATTCTATCCCTAAGGCTTATCTGTTTTATAGCTGAGAGTTTGTGCCTTTTGGCTTCCTCACTCACTCTGCCCACCCTCCATCCCTTGCCTCTGGCAACCACCAATCTGTTCTCTGTATCTGTGAGCTAAGTTTTTTGTTTTTGATTCCATATAAAAATGAGTTCATATGGTATTTATCTTTCTCTGACATTTCACTTAGCATAATACCCTCCAGGTCCATCCATACTGTCACAAATGGAGATATTTCTCTTTTTTTTTAATGGCTGAGTAAAATTCATATACATATATATCACATTTTCTTGATCCATTCACCTGTCAAAGGACACTTATGCTGTTTCCATATCTTGGCTATTGTAAGTGATGCAAGCAATAATTTCTACAATAAGGTACAGAAAACACTCACCACAGGGAAAAATGATAAATTGTATCTCAAAATTAAAACCCTGGCTTCTTCTTTTCAAAATATTCTATTAAGAAAAGTGGAAAAGCAAGTCATAGATTGAGATAAAACATTTGCAATATGTATATCTCACAAAGGATTTATGTCCAGAATATATAAATAACTCCTTAACAACAATAAAAAGTAAACATTCCAACTTCTTTAAAGATCATATTTGAGCAGACACTTAGCAAAAGGCATCCAAATGACCAATAAAAGAGATTCTCAACAACATTAGTCATTCAGTTCAGTTCAGTTCAGTAGCTCAGTGGCGTCCGTCTCTTTGCGACCCCATGAATCACAGCACGCCAGGCCTCTGGTATTCCCATCTCTTTCAGAATTTTCCACAGTTTACTGTGATCCACACAGCCAAAGGCTTTGGCATAGCCAAAAAGCAGAAATAGATGTTTTTCTGGAACTCGCTTGCTTTTTCGATGATCCAGCATATGTTGGCAATTTGATCTCTGGTTCCTCTGCCTTTTCTAAAACCAACTTGAACATCTGGAAGTTCACGGGTCACGTATTGTTGAAGCCTGGATTGGAGAATTTTAAGCACTACTTTACTAGCGTGTGAGATGAGTCATTAGAGAAATGCAAATTAAAACTTCAGACAGGACTACACAAAAAATTAGAAATTTAAGTTTTAAATGTCATTTTATAGTAGCATAAAAGAATAAAATGTCTAGGAATAAATCTAACACAAGACCTCTATGCCAAAATCTCCAAAATACTACTGAGAGAAATTTTTAAGTCCTCAGTAAATGGATGGATGAATATACCACCCACTGAATAAACAATACCAGGTGTTGATGAGAATGTGGAGAAACAAGAGTTTTCAAAATTGTTGCTGAAAGTGTCGAATGACACAACTATTTTGGGAAACAGTTTGACAATTGCAACTAAAGCCAGGTGTCCACGTACAACTCCATGCTTGGGTATTTGCCCAACAGAAGTGAGTGCATATGTCGACCAAAGATGTGTACAAGAATATTCACAACAGCTTTATTGGTATCACCAAAATCTTGATTCAGTGTAAATGCCATTTAACAGGTGAATGATTATAGAAATTGAGATGTGGTCTTACAATGGAATATCGCACAGCAATGAAAAAGGACAAACTATAGCAATAACCAGGATGAATCTCACAGGCATAAAGTTGAATGAAAAAGCTAGACTCAAAAGGAAACATCGTATAATTCCATTTATGTAAAATCCACAATGGGGCAAAACTAATCTATAATGAGATTCTGGAAGAGTGGTTACTTTAGAGCTGACTGATGAGGTAGCATGCAGAAGCCTCCTCGATCTTGATCTGGGAGGAGGGTCCATGGTGTAGACATAGGTAAAATCCACACTTTAGTTGGAATGGCCAACTTGTCTTGGGTTACCTGGAACTGACCTGGTTTTAAAACTAAAAGTCCGATTCTGGGGAAATCAGAATGACTGGCCCCTAACTTTAGGTTTGTGCACTTTGCCTTATATATACTATTCCTCAATTTTTATAAATCTGGAAAAGAAAAATATGCATAAGAAAACCAATGTTTTCAGTGACTCTCTGTCATGCTCAGGATGGAGTCCAAACTCCTTCCTTACAGTACAGTGTGCTTTTACAGAGTGGCCCATGTGCGTCTCTTTGTCTTCACTTCCTGCCTCACTCCTTGCTCTTTCCATCAGCCCCACTGACTGTTGCCAGCTCCCTGAACATGCCTTACTCTCTCATGCATAAGCTAGTTCCTCTGTCCAGAAACCCTTTTCCCTAGCTCTTCCCAGGTAACTCCAATCCACCTTCCTTGTAAGCTCAATTTGGATATCATCAGCTGTCACAAGTTTTCCTTAGCACATATCCAAGGTTTGGGATATGTCATAACACACGTTTATAAGTGGTATACGTATATTTATTTATTCTTTTATTCAAGAAAACATTATACTAAGCTCTTTTAAAAGGTGCCAGGAAGTACCTGGCCCTACCGGCCTCACAGTCGAATAAGCATATAAATAGACCATGGCAGAACATATAGGTATTCGGAGTACACACTAAGGCACCACCTCCCACCAGCTCCTCAAAGCCTGCAGGGAGAAAGAGGGCTTTCAATAGCTATTTCAAGAAGCTGCAAAATAAATTCCTTTAATCTCTTTCAAACACTTATCAGTTGTATGGATCAGTCAGTTTAGTTGCTCAGTTGTGTCCGACTCTTTGTGACCCCATGAATTGCAGCAAGCCAGACCTCCCTGTCCATCACCAACTCCTGGAGTTCACTCAGACTCATGTCCATCGAGTCGGTGATGCCATCCAGCCATCTCATCCTCTGTCATCCCCTTCTCCTGCCCCCAACCCCTCCCAGCATCAGAGTCTTTTCCAATGAGTCAACTCTTCCCATGAGGTGGCCAAAGTACTGGAGTTTCAGCTTCAGCATCATTCCTTCCAAAGAACACCCAGGATTGATCTCCTTCAGCATGGACTGTTTGGGTCTCCTTGCAGTCCAAGGGACTCTCAAGAGTCTTCCCCAACACCACAGTTCAAAAACATCAATTCTTTGGCACTCAGTCTTCTTCACAGTCCAACTCTCACATCCATACATGACCACAGGAAAAACCATAGCCTTGACAAGACGGACCTTTGTTGGCAAAGTAATGTCTCTGCTTTTGAATATGTTATCTAGATTGGTCATAACTTTCCTTCCAAGGAGTAAGCGTCTTTTAATTTCATGGCTGCCATCACCATCTGAAGTGATTTTGGAGCCCCTCCAAAAAGAGTCTGACACTGTTTCCACTGTTTCCCCATCTAGTTCCCATGAAGTGATGGGACCAGATGCCATGATCTTCATTTTCTGAATGTTGAGCTTTAAGCCAACTTTTTCACTCTCCTCTTTCACTTTTATCAAGAGGCTCTTTAGTTCCTCTTAACTTTCTGCCATAAGGGTAGTATCATCTGCATATCTGAGGTTATTGATAGTTCTCCCGGCAATCTTGATTCCAGCTTGTGCTTCCTCCAGCCCAGCGTTTCTTATGATGCACTCTGCATAGAAGTTAAGTAAGCAGGGTGACAATATACAGCGTTGACGTACTCCTTTTCCTACTTGGAACCAGTCTGTTGTTCCAAGTCCAGTTCTAACTCTTCCTTCCTGACCTGCATATAGGTTTCTCAAGAGGCAGGTCAGGTGCTCTGGTATTTCCATCTCTTTCAGAATTTTCCACAGTTTACTGTGATCCACACAGTCAAAGGCTTTGGCATAGTCAATGAAGCAGAAGCAGATGTTTTTCTGGAACTCTGTTGCTTTTTCCATGATCCAGTGGATGTTGGCAATTTGATCTCTGGTTCCTCTGCCTTTTCTAATACCAGCTTGAACATCAGGGAGTTCACGGTTCACGTATTGCTGAAGCCTGGCTTGGAGAATTTTGAGCATTACTTTCCTAGCATGTGAGATGAGTGCAATTGTGCGGTAGTTTGAGCATTCTTTGGCAACTGAAGTGACTTAGCACGTACGCACGAGTTAAAAGGCTGTGGAAGAAATCCCAATGCCTTTCTTTGGGATTGGAATGAAAACTGAGTAATCTTTAAAATAACTGAGTTTCGTTACTTTCCTACTCCCCCTCCAGTTTTATTGAGATATAATTGACAAACTGTACAAGTTTAAGTGATATAACTTACATAGATCATGTAATGATTACTACCATAGATTTAGTGAAGATCCGTCATCCTTGCTTTCCTACTTTTAAATGTCATCCAGAAAAGACAGTGGTACTCAGTAGCAGCGAACTGTCCAAAGGTTATAACAGTGTTGTGTGCAATTGTACAAGGCTGAGTATTGAGGATGTGGAATGTTGTTATGAGTAAATTGTCAGGTCAGACTACCTGGGTTTCAGTCATTTTCCCAGAGCTTTGTGACCTTGCTCTAATACTTAAAACTCTCTGCGTTCTTCATATGCAACATTGGAATAACAACTGTACCTCTCTCTTGGGGGTTACTGTAAGGATTAAATGAATCAGTACTCATAAAGGACTTGAAAAGTTGGCCGACAGGTATTCAGTCAGTGCTCAGTGAGTGTAGCCATTTTTAGGTGGAAGACTAGGCAACAGTGCAGACCTATCCCCGTTCATTATGACCCCAAGTCTCCCTGCTCTCTTCTGAGCCCCAGGCTCACAGCCCTTACAGCCGAAAGTATGCTATCACCTGATTAAAATGTGAGTAGCTCAAATTCCACATCAATCAATCCCAGATCCCCTTCTTGATTGTTTTGACTAATTGTCTATTACCTAGATTAAAAACATCGCAACCATACTACTTTCCACCTTCTTCCATATCCAATTATTCAGCAGGTCTTGAAAATTCTCACAGCTGTTACTTTTTATCTTTCCTAATTCCCTTGCCACTTTCAGAAATAGCATTTCAGATCATCACACTTTGGGATTTCTTCCATAGCCTCTTAACTCGTGCGTACGTGCTAAGTCACTTCAGTTGTGTCTGACTCTTTGCAACCCTATGGACTATAGCCACCAAGGCTCCTCTGTCCATGGGATTATCCAGGCAAGAATCCTGGAGTGAGCTGCCATGCTCTCTTCCAGGGGATCTTCCCAACCCATGGATCGAACTGGTGTCTCTTAATGTCTCCTGCACTGGCAGACAGATTTTCTTTACCACTAGCACCACCTGGGAAGCCCATCCCGTAACTCAGTCCCCTCTAATTCAGACTGGTATTTCTAGATCATCCTTCGATCCCATATTTTTTGGACCAGAAATCTTCAGAGGAACCTAATTGTCCTTGGGAATCAGTCAGACTTCACAGTCTGACATTCATTGTCCATCACAATCTGACCTAAAACTACCTTTAAAGTCAATTTATCTTCTACACAAAATTTCTCTGTCAACTTGTTTGCCTAATCTAAAGCACTGTCTGGCAAATTGCACTGGAATTGAGTTGAGGTGCAAGGGCTATAAGGAGATTCTTTCTCTTCTAAGCCCAAACTTAAAGCTTAGCGCCAGCCCCTTATGTGAATGAGGCAGAAAAACTGAATATGCATGACCAAGGAGAAACAAAAGCAACCAAGATGTCTCCTGTCAGGCCAACGTGCCCCCTGGCTTTCCTATCCAGCCACATGGACAGAAAATGAAGACGCTTTTTAAGATTCCGGTTTTCTTATCCACCACAAAAGCCTGATCCTGTCATCGTCCTGAGTCTGACCAGTTGGATTCATAACTCCTCCAGTGGCAGAGAGTGAACTGGAGTTCTGGCGTCTTCCTTCAACCAGGGTATGTTAGTCACTCAGTTGTGTCCAACTCTTTGCAACCCCGTGGACTGTAGCCTGCCAGCCTCCTCTGTCCATGGGATTCTCCAGGCAAGAATACTAGAATGGGTAGCCACCCCTTCTCCAGAGGATCTTCCCAACCCAGGGATCGAACTGGGGTCTCCTGCATTGCAGGTGGATTGTTTACCAGTTGAGCTACCAGGGAAGCCCTCCTTCACCCAGAGCCTTGACTTCATAGAGCTTCCCACCTTTTCACCTTGCTCACATCATTGACCCTGACTTGAATATCTTTTGCCTATTGAAATTCTATCTGAAATCCTTCCAGATCTAGAATGACGTTCTGTTTTTTGATCACCGTTCTTCAAACTCATATATTCTCAGTTCTTACAGCACTGATTGTACTTCTCATTTGATACTAAGTGTCTTCTGCCTTGCATTATTAGCTGTATTTTCCTGAGTATATATATTTACTCTTAACAGCACTGGCAGTGCCTTAAGCTAGAGACCATATCCCTGGGCGAGTCTGGAGCTGTTAATTAAGATTCTCTGGTCCAATTTTTTACTCTGATGCCAACTAAGTTTAATAAACATGTGTTGATGAGTTAAATGTTTTATGCATTAGGCTTTGAGCTATTCATTTCAGTGTGAAAGAGAGCTAAAGATATGGGTCACATACAAGGCTGTTCATTGCTACTATACTTAGGATGGCAAAAAATAAAAACCAAGAAGTGTCCACTAGCAAAGTAATGGATCAACAAAATCTTTTATACGTCTTTGTTGAAGCACTACTCTGAATAAAGATAATAGACTAGATCTACGTGTATCAACACAAATAGATCTGAAACCATAATGTCCAATGAAAAGAGCAAATTTTAGAGTTATATCTTACACGTATGTAAATTTTTAAAATACAGCTAAATTAGTGTATTCTGTTTGCAGATATGAATAGAAGAAAAATAGGTTATAAATATATGAACCAAACCTATTCCTATTAATTGGTCAAAAGAAGGGATTGGTCAAAGAGTCTTCCAACTGTTTTCTGTAACTTTAATTTTATTAAACAAAGTAAACACAACAACATGGGAGCTTGTTAGATTGTTCTTTGTCTTTTTCTATATTTTCAAAGCTTCTCAAAATGAAGAGAAACAAACAAAACGATAGCATTCAGCCCAGCCGCCTCCCCTCTGGCTGGCAAGCTGCTCTTCTTGTTCTTGTACGAGTGTAGAGATGGGGGCAGAGGGGAGGGCCTGGAGCTGTTGAGAGGCTAGGGCATGGCTTGGCAATTACTGCTGATGGAGTTACTAAATCCTTTCAATCTGCTAGTTTTTTTAGTGATTTTCTTGTAAGTGAAAAGTGAGGTGGAGGTAGGGGGTTGCAGAAAGAAAAGAAAAAAAAAAACCTTGTTGCCTGGTTACAGTAGATCGCTACATGTTGTTTTTCAGCCTCTGAAAAAGAGATGTCTTATTCTTTGTGCCATTTTTGGGTTGATGCTGTTTCCAGCAAAGGTCTGTACATGTCTTGTACGCTGTCTGCAATAATAATAACAACAGTAAGAGCTAGCCATTTTGAAGAGCTTACTCCACCCTGGGCATGGTACACTTTACCTACAGTCCATGGGGTTGCAAAGAGTCAGACACGACTGAGACACTGAAGTGAGGTGGACTTGTATCTGTATGGGTAGTTGTGGCTGTGAGTCCAACAGAGTTCAACAGTAAGAAAATGTGTCAGGTCACAGGTTCAACAGTAAGAAAATGTGCCAGGTCACAGAGCTTGGAGTCCAGAGATTGACGGCCTTCAGGACTGGTTCATTCAGAGGCGCCATGATATCAGCCAAGACCCAAGATTCCTTCTGTCTTTCTGTCCTACTGTTTGAGGACAGTTGGTCCTACTTCAGGAGAGACCCAAGCTGGCTCAGGCCTGCCCTTCCCTAATAAGTCACTGTGGAGTTGATGGCTTTTCTAGAAACTCCAAAGCCTTCAGCAGCTGGGGTGGCATGGATGTGGGAACACCATGCCCGACACAAGGGTGTTCTCATTAGTCCTGTGGAGTAAACGCTCTTACAACCTACATTTCCTAGGTGGGAAGACAATCAATGAGAAGTTACGTGGTCCACGGCTGGTGAGCACATGCTCTCCGCACCTGTACGGCACTGCCTTCCAGGATCCTCTAGTGCGAGTTTAACTATAAACAACAAGTCAGCCATGTGGTCCTCCTGCCACTGAAACCCCGCCGTGATGGCCGGTGGGTGAACGCCTCTAGGTCTCCGCAGCTCCCTTCCTGCAGCTCCTGACCCCTCCTTCCCTTTTACCACGCTGCTGCCATCTCTTCTGCTCCAGGAGCTCCTCTGTCTGCAAGCTGCACTCTGAGTGATGGATGGATGCACCACTTTCCTGGTTCCCTGCTGTCTTTGGGGAGCTGGTCCCTAAAGTAGTTTTAAACTATTAATCTTTCTTGAAACAAACTGTTAGAGGCTGAGAACAATAACAACAAACTGGGGAAATTTACAGAGGCTCTGGAATTGAACGATTCTCTTAGTCATTGAGTTGGACCTCTTCCCAGTAAGTAGGCCTGAGGGCCTATCCCAGAGGAAGGGAGGAAGGCTTCCTGAAGTTCATATCTCTCAGTATTGGGGCAACACCTTGGAGCTCCTCCCCAAGGTCACCTTCTCAGGAGGACCTCTTCCAAGCACTCAGCTGTCGTCTTTCAAGGTATCCTTCTTGGAAGTGCCACCTCCACCATGGGAGTCTAGTTTTCCTGGGCAGAGTGGCTGATTCCCAGCAATGCTGTGCCCCAAGATTCTGGGGTGCCAAAAGGCACATGGGTCAGAGTCAGCTGGTGTTCTTCATAAGCCACGTGGGCCAGTGAGGCTGTGCATACGAATGTGCAGATGGATCTTGTTAAAACATAGATTCTGATCCAGTAGGTCTGGGGTGGGGACTCTAGACTCCTTTCTGATAGGCTCCAGGGGAGGCTGATGTTGCCGGTGCACAGTCCACACTGGAAGTCAGGGGTATGAATGACGCTCACATTGGCTGTAGGGCAGCCATCCCATTATGGACACCAGTATGTTTGGGGCTTAGGGCCAAGGAATCAGCATGTCCTGGGAACCATCCATTCTGGCCTGACATGATGTTTGGTCATCAGAGACTGCCATTGATGAGTAATCCCAGATCTCCTCAAAGCCCTAAGTTACCAAAGCCAAAGGGTGGAAGCCAGGAGAAGACACATTTCCTCTTAGCATGAAGGCTAGCTCTAATAGCAGAGAGCCTCCTAGGCCTGGGTGTGGCCAAGAAGAGCTGAGAAGATGCTTGCTGGGGCTGGAGCGAGGGCCAAGACTGGGGCAGGGGGATTACACAGCACGCTCTCAAGGTTCCCCTTCAGCCCTGAGGTTCTCTAAACCCTAATTCAGGGACAGAAAACAGTGATGAGTCAGGAGCCGCTTGCCTTCTCACCCATTTCCTATTCAGCCAGATTATTCAGTGATTTGTGTGAAAGCCAGTTTGTCATTCTAGCCCTGTTTGTTTTGCGTTTGTAGTACTTTCCCCACATAAAACTCTGCCCCCTTCTCCAAATGATCACAAGGGGTTAATATCATCAATGCAGTCACAAAAGAGTGCGGTTTTAAAGTGAGAAGAAAACTATTGACAGGTTTATACAAGAGACATAATTAACTGCATGCTCTGGTGGTCTGCCAACACATCTTTCTCTCCTTCCAACCTTCTAGCTCTTCCACAAGTCTTAAAAAGCCTGTTTCAGCCTTTCAAGGCAAAAAAAAAAAAAAAAAAAAACCATGGTTTGGCTCTGAGAAATATTCTAATCTTATGCAATTTAAATTTGGGATCGTCTCTAAAAGATAACCCGATACAGATGCTGTGGTTAAAAAACCGCTCGGCACTGCTGCCAGCCCCATGTCGTCCATCCTCGCCTTCTGACAGTCCAGCTTTCTCAAGCGTGTTCTGTCTCAGCAAAGGTCAAGCACTAAAAGTCGGAGAGCTCAGAAATACAAATGAACACTATCGAAGGCATAGCTGCAGAGGCAGGAGAGGCCTCTGTAGGCAAAGCAATGCAGCCAGCAAACAGTCCGAGTAACAGCAGGAGAGAAACGGCACGGCAAGGTTCATAATCAGGAGAAGCTCTGAAGTCTGTCATTTGGAGGCTTCCAGTATTTTTAATACACCAGTGAGAGAAGAGCTTGGTGAGGAGGGCCATCTTTCATCTCTGATCCTCTCCCAGACAGCGAAAGCAGGGTGAGCACATTTGCATAAAAGAAGAAAGGGACAGATTGTCACTCCAGAAGGACCGGCAGGACACCTGTCAGAAATATTAAAAAGCAGGGTCATCTCACAAAATGTGAAATGTTTCATGGGCCGGTCTTGAGAAACTTGGTGGAAAGACTGCAATGGAAATAAATGAAATAAGGGCCAGGTCCCGTTGTGAATGAATTCTGGCTCCTGGAAAAAGCCCTCTCCTCTGTCCTTTGTTCCCCTTTGAGAATCCCTCCAGACTGCGAGCCCCTCTTCTGCAGCAGAGAGAATGATCGAGTTGGTAGAACTCATGAGAAATTTTCTTGCTTCCGCTCTCACCCCAGCCAGTGCCCGCCCCACACCCCTAGCAGCCACCCCTGGTGGACACATCTCCCCATCTCCTCGGGCACAGGGAGTTGTGTTCCCATTCTCAAGTCACGCCCAGACCCCGCAGGAGCATTTTCAGTAGACTGAACTGAGACAGTGCAATGAGCATAGCACTCCAGGCCACCATGAGTTAGGGAGACATCCATGGCTGCCTGCATACCACATGGTTTCCCGAAAAATGCAATCCAGGCAAACAAACCAATTTGAGGACCCTGTCTCCGCAGCTCAGTTCACCTCAGAAGGGTAAAGTCATGTCTCCCCCAAAGACCACGTACGATCTGAAGGAAACAGCAGGAACGCGGTGGAGCAGCAGGCGTAACAGTTGGTACATGGCCAAGGCGATGCCCTTGGCATTTGGTGTGTGGTCCACAGCCCCAGTTGCTGAGTAGGAGGACAGTGGTTTGGGGGTTAAATTTCCTGTGCCCACACTCAGGGAGGGCACAGTCCACTAGCCTCCAAAAGATGTTTTGGGCTACAGAGACAAAGAATTCGAAAGAAATTGGCCAGATTCGGGAAAGAATAGGGATATAGAAGGAGACAAGAGCTTTTAAAGGGACACCCGAGTGAGTGGCAAACAGATCCTTCCCTTCCCCCATGAGCTGTAGGCAGCTCTGGGCAGGAGGAGGAGGAGGAGGCTGAAGAGCCTGAGCTTGCGAGGTGGGAGCTGCCCAGAACTGCCTGCCTGTGACTCAGGGTGGAATTTTCCTCCTGAGCAATGGAAACAGGATGAGGTTTTTGTTGTTGTGGTCAGTCACATTGATCTTCTATTGATAGATCTCTCTCTCCCCACCCCTTTCTCTCTGTGTATCTCTCTCATCACACACACACACACACACACACACACACACACATTTACATACGTGTGTGTGGCCCTTTCTCTCTAGCAGCGTTCTAACTTCAGGGAGTGTCAAAATTTATCTATAATGCTTGATAAAAATGTGAATCCCCAGTCCACCTCAGCAGAGATTCTGACCCACAGTGTAAAACCATTTTTACTAATCAGAGTATTCAGCATTACCCTCTCTATCAAATAGAAAAGAGATGAGGCCAAGCAAGAAGATAAGTGAGGGCACAAATATAGACAGGCACAGCTCCAGCCACGCCCATCTTCAGCAGAGGCTCAGACACCATTCGGGGTTTAGACATTTATGTGAAACTATGAGGTTGATATGAAGTGATATTTCAAGTTGCAGGTCATGGCTCTGGACCAAAAGAATCTCCACCGCAGGGCTTCATGGTGTGTTGCTGCAGATGTTGTGGGGAAATCTATCTCTGGCTGTCTGAGCAGTGACCTCTTGAGGGTGCCTACAGCTGAGTCTAGTCACTGGTTGTTGATGTATGGGTGGGCCAACTGCAGGGTTTCTGCACATGGGTAAAAAGCTCATTTTTTTTTCCCAACCATGTGAGGTTCTACAGAACAAGTATTTTGGACATTTATTGTCCTTTATCACTCAGGCAGTTTCACTGGGACTTCCATAAGACTAAGACTAAGTGGCCAAGACTGTGTTCCCAACTGGGGGGCCTGGGTTCAATTCCCGGTCAGTGAACCAGATCCCCCATGTCACAACTAACAGTTCACATGCTGCAACTAAAAAAAAAAAGCAAAAACAAACAAAAAAAACACAAAAAAACCCCACTCTTGAGCAGTTTCAAATAATCTCTGTTCTTGGAAGAATGAGCCCAGAGGATTCTTGATTCAAATGTAAACATCAGTGTCTCAAATATCTTCTAGACTAGTGCTGTGGAGTTGGTAGATAAAATATAATGTGAGCTACAAATTAAAAGATGCTTGCTCCTTGGAAGAAAAGTTATGACCAATCTAGATAGCATATTCAAAAGCAGAGACATTACTTTGCTGACTAACATCCGTCTAGTCAAGGCTATGGTTTTTCCTGTGGGCATATATGGATGTGAGAGTTGGACTGTGAAGAAGGCTGAGTGCCGAAGAATTGATGGTTTTGAACTGTGGTGTTGGAGAAGACTCTTGAGAGTCCCTTGGACTACAAGGAGATCCAACCAGTCCATTCTGAAGGAGATCAGCCCTGCGATTTCTTTGGAAGGAATGATGCTAAAGCTGAAACTCCAATACTTTGGCCACCTCATGGGAAGAGTTGACTCATTGGAAAAGACTCTGATGCTGGGAGGGATTGGGGGCAGGAGGAGAAGGGGACGAGATGGCTGGATGGCATCACCGACTCGATGGACGTGAGTCTGAGTGAACTCCAGGAAATGGTGATGGACAGGGAGGCCTGGTGTGCTGCGGTTCATGGGGTCGCAGAGAGTCGGACACGACTGAGCGACTGAACTGAACTGAACACATGTAGTGTGTGTGTGCACACTCATTTGTGTCCACCTCTTTGTAGCCCGTGGACTATAGCCCACCAGGCTCCTCTGTCCGTGTAATTTTCTAGGCAAGAACACTGGAGTGGTTTGCCATTTCCTACTTCAACACATGTAGTTAGTTTGTCTATTTTATTAATAATATATAAAGAAAGATATGACATTGATTTTAATATTTAACCCAATATATCCAAAGTATTAGGGGCTTCCCAGATGGCTCAGTGGTAAAGAATCCACCTACCAATGCAGGAGATGCAGGAGATGCAGGTTCCATCCCTGGGTCAGAAAGATCCCCTGGAGTAGGAAACGGCGACCCACTCCAGTATTCCTGCCTGAAAAATTCCTGCCTGAAAAATCCCAGAGGGGCCTGGTGGACTAGTTGATGAGATTGCAAAGAGCTGGGCATGACTTAATGACTAAAATAACAACAATATGCAAAGTATCATTTCAACATATAATCAATATTTTTAAAATGACCAATGTAACACTTCATCTTTTTTTGTCCTAAATCTTCAAATTTGAAGGTGGAACACTCAAAGATGGTGGAGCACCCAAAGATGGTGGAACACCCAAAGATGATGGAACACCCAAAGATGGTGGAGCACCCAAAGATGGTGGAACACCCAAAGATGGTGGAGCACCCAAAGATGGTGGAGCACCCAATGATGGTGGAGCACCCAATGATGGTGGAACATCCAAAGATGGTGGAGCACCCAATGATGGTGGAACACCCAATGATGGTGGAGCACCAAATGATGAGGGGAAATGATGGAGGGGAAGCTGAGAAGCGTTAATGTGTGCCCCCCTACCTGATCCATAAAGAAATACTATTTGCTCGCCCTCCAACATATGTCCAGAATCCTGCCTCTTCTCACCGCTTCCACTGCTGTCACTATGGTCCAAGTAACTCTCTCACCTGGATAGTCTCTGACTAGTCTTCCGTCAATCACTCCTTTCCCTTCCATCTTAGGAACATACTCCCTGTTTTTTGTTTTTTGTTTTTTTCTGACAGACTGGTCTTCCCCCAGATACAAGATATCTTCAAGGCAAACCCCTTCACCTCTAAGTTTTTGATCAAATAACACCTTCTCTTTGAGATTTGCCCTACGTAAGAGTACAAATAGGGCTTCCCTGATAGCTCAGTTGGTAAAGAATCCGCCTGTAATGCAATAGACACTGGTTCAATTCCTGGGTCGGGAAGATCCCCTGGAGAAGGGATAGACTATGCACTCCAGTATTCTTGGGCTTGCCTTGTGACTCAGCTGGTAAAGAATCTGCCTGCATTGCGGGAGACCTGGGTTCAGTCCCTGGGTTGAGAAGATCCCCTGGAGAAGGGCAAGGCTCCCACTCCAGTATTCTGGCCTGGAGAATTCCATGGACAGCCAGTGGGGTCGCAAAGAGTCTGACATGACTGAGCAACTTTCACTTTCAAGAGTGCAAATGGCCTACCGTCCACCTTCCTGCCCCTCCCCTCTCCACAGTGAATCCCCCTTGTCCAGGTCCACTATAGAATATACTCATGTTATGGTTTTGTTTTTAATTTTATTTATTTGTTTTTGGCTGGCTTCTCATTGCCATGGCTTCTCTTGTTGCAGAGCATGGGCTTTAGAGCACAGGCTCAGCAGTCACGACACACAGGCTCAGTTGCTCCGCAGCATGTGGCATCTTCCCAGGCCAAAGACTGAACCTGTGTCCCTTTCAGTGGCAGGCAAACTCATCCGCTGGACCACCAGAGAAAAGTCCCTCACGTTGTGTTTATTGTTTATCCTCTGCCACCTCCCCCAATGTAAACTTTATAAAGCAGAAATCCTCATCTGTTTTGATCATTGCTGTATCTACAGTGCCTGTAACAGTGTCTGGCAAGTAGTCGGTGCTCAGTAAATATTTGTTGAGCAAATAAGTGAATGAATAAGGGTGGATGCACCCTGAACTCAGCCCTCCCTCAGGTTCCTCTGGCCCACCCTCCCCAGCCCTCTTCCTCACTTTCCCACCGCATGCAAAGGCATGCAAAGGAACAGCCAGGATAAGAGTTAGTTAACCATCCTCGCTAAACAAATTCTTCCCTTAGAGCAATGATTTTTCACTGGTTTTGGTTTTGTTCTTATTTAAATCATGGACTCTTTTGCAAAGCTGATGGCTGTTATGAATGTTCTTCCTCCAATATCCATGGAAACATAATTTCACATACAATTTTGGGAGCTCACAGGCCTCTATCGGTCATCAGTTAGAGGCCAGGGACCTCATGTTAAGAATGCGTGCCCCAGAGATTCACCCACACAGTTTTCCTATACGTCTTTGAAATCAAATCTTTCTGCTGCAACAAAAATAGAAACCATATCCAGAAAGAAATTATAGAGCTCTGCAGCCAGAAGCAAATGTAAACGGTGATATAGTTCATCTTCCCTCCCAGGAAAACTCCATTCGGAGCAGGAGGCAGTTCAATATCTCATATCTGAAAGGTCTTCCTTATACTTTATCTAAATGGCTCTTATTTTAGGATTAACAGGCCTTCTCTAGTCAGATCTGGGAAAACAAGAAAGCAAGTTGTTGCTGTTCAGTCACACTCAGTCATGTTTGACTCTTTGGGACTCCGTGGATTGCAGCATGCCAGGCTTCCTTGTCCTTCACCATCTCCCAGAGTTTGCTCAAACTCATGCCCATTGAGTTGGTGATGCTATCCAACCTTCTCATCCTCTGTTGCCCACTTCTCCTCCTGCCTTCTATCTTTCCCAGCATCAGAGTCTTTTCCAATGAGTCAGCTCTTTGCATCAGGTGGCCAAAGTATTGGAGCTTTAGCTTCAGTCCTTCCAATGAATATTAAGAGTTGATTTCCTTTAGGATTGACTGGTTTGATCGCCTTGCTGTCCAAGGGACTCTCAAAAATCTTCTCCAGTATCGTAGTTCAAAAACATTAATTCTTTGGTGATCAACTTTCTTTATGGTCCAACTCTCACATCTGTACATGACTACTGGAAAAACCATAGCTTTGACTGTATGAACCTTTGTCAACAAAGTGATGTCACTGCTTTTTAATACGCTGTCTAGGTATTTGACCTAAAAATGGATAAAGATGCCCCTCTGCCCTCCCTGGGTCCCTTCAGGCCAAATATACAGACTTTGGGGTCTATTATCTAAGCCAGTGTCATTGGAAATGCCTTTGCTTGGGAAGGACGGAGTCTGGGCCAGCACAGGAACATATCCCAGAGAACCAGAAGACCATGGACCCTAGAGAAAGGATCACATTCCAGGCAATTCTTCTCCTTTGCCTAGAAATATGGCATGTGATGACTGAGAAAGACACAAAGCAGGGGCTTGCTATAGTCACTTCCCAGAAGCGATTGCCAGATCCACAGCACTGTCCCAATCTTAGTTTGGGAACAGTTAATATGTTTTCATCTCAGTCAATCAGATGATAAACCCCAAACAGGCCTTTGGTCAATGGAACAAGATAAAAGAAAAATTTGCATTATTCTGAATTTTAGCTATTCATTGACTATTGCCTGAAAGCATTAAAAGCACTTTACAAAATAAATGCTCAGAGTTCCTTTTCCAAAGCATGATTCGGCCAGCCAGAGAATAGTGCACCTCCCTGTGCCAGAACTGAAACTGCCTCAGAATTCTTGAAATGAAATCAAAGTATAACAGTCTGTGGCTTGCCAAAGCAAATTCTATTTATTCGGCAATAAAGAAAAAAACAAACAAACAAAAAAAACAGGCTAGAATAAAACACAGGGTTTATATCAGAGCCTGATCAAAGGGTTTGGACAAATATTGTTCCATCAATATTTTCTGTTGGGATTACAGTTTATCTATAAGAAATAGCTAAGAAGCATTGATAAATTGGGAGACTTCCTAAAGGAACCAGAATTGCACAATCAATGAAACTGAGGAAAAACATATTAAGTTCCCTGAAGAACTTCAAGATTGAATGGAAAGTGAAATCAGACATATTGATTGCTTATAGCTATCTTTCTTTGGCCACCTTAGGTTAACCAGGGGCTCATGGAAGCATGGGGTTTCAGAAAACCTTTGACATTAGCAATGCCATGGTCCCCTGTGCTGTTTGTTCCCACTGAGCATGGGCATAGCCAACATCCATAACCACCTCAAGTGGATGCTGCTAGCAGTCCATTCATTCCCTCAATTAACAAACACTACTGATGGGAAATTCACTAGCTCCCAAAGAAAGACCCCAATGCTATTCAAAGGGCAGTTCTAATTACTACATGGTTCACACCTTTTTGGACCTAAAGCTGTTATGGAATAATGTTAATAATCCTGAAGAAGCCAAATAATCCTTCCAAGAGATTTAGCAATTCAGCCAAGCAAAAAATTCTCAAATATCTTCCCTCCCTCATTATCTGACTTGACTCTCTCAAGGCAAGAAAACATTGAGCAATTGTAGTTGACCACATATTGGTATAATGGCATCCTTTTTCTTTTTAATTCTCTAGACTAATTGCTGTAGAATAACTGTTATTCTAAACAGTGATTGATACAAAAATTATCTAAGACTTGGAAAATATTATAATCGAACACTTTATAAAAAAATTTTTGAACGAAATTTCCTGACTCCCAAGTCACAAGGTATGGTCATTTCTATATTCCTTTCAGTTGCTTCCTAGGACCCCTAATGGGCCACAACTACCAAAACAGTTATGGTATATTCTGAGAACCAATCAGTTTGGACTGAATTATGCCAGAGTCAACTCAGACTGGGTCAGAAAGCTCTGGACATGAATGTGTGTGTGTTAGTCGCTCAGTTGTGTCCAACATTTTGCAACCCCATGAACTGTAGCCCTCCAGGCTCCTCCATCCATGAAATCCTCCAGGCAAGAATACTGGAGAGGGTTGCCATTTCCTCTCCAGAGGATCTTCCCGACCCGGGGATTGAACCAGGGTCTCCTGAATTGCAGGTGGATTCTTTATCGTATGAACTACTAAGGAAGCCCAACCTGGACATGTGAGTGGCATTCAAAAGTAAATTTAAAGGACTTCTTCACATAGGGCCCTGTGGAGGGGTTTAGATTACTGTGTGGCCACATCATTAAAAATTCACTGGGGGACACCTCTTAAGAGACACAGGGTTTAGACACATCTTTGTGCAGGTGCTGCATAGACTTGATTAACAAATGCTCAGAATCTAGACTGGAAATGTCCTATGAAGAAAAGCTTTTGCTCTATCCTCTTATGTTCTGTAATTAGACACCTGTGAATTAAACTAAGAAAAGGTTTGTGCTTAGTCGCTCAGTAGTGTCTGACTCTTTGTGAACCCATGGACTGTAGCCTGCCAGGCTCCTCTGTCCATGGGGATTCTCCAGGCCAGAATACTGAAGTGGGTTGCTGTTGCCTTCTCCAGGGAATCTTCCAAACCCAGGGATCCTACCCAGGTCTCCCACATTGAAGGCAGATTCTTTATCCACTGAGCCACCAGGGAAGCCCAAAAAGACAGGTTAACAACAACAAAAAAGGTATACAACTTTTATTCATGTTTTACATGCATGGGAGTTCACAGAAAATAAGTGAAACTCCAAGTGGCTAGACTTGGGGGCTTTTATACCATTTTAACAAACGAAGGGGACTTCCGGCTTCAAGGGAGAGTAGATTATGGGGAAGTGACTAGGAAATATTTGGGATGAGGAATGGAAGATAGAGGCTACTTTAGAAAGGTCTGTTTGCCCAGACTTGTTTTGGTGTTGACTCTGCATCTTCATCACTTTCAGCTTAAAATAATCCTTACATCAAAGTAGAGTATTTTGGGGTGGCCTATGCTAATCTTCACAGCATCCTTCAGATTGTAATACAGGATGGTTAAATTCTTCTAGTAAACTATCTTTTCAGTGTGAGTAAAGGGATAAGTTTCTCTCGCCACAAAAGGGGAACAGGATTAGATGGAAAACTTAGATTTTGTTCCTTCCCTTGGCACTAAGGTCTCTACCCCCAGCAATATTAGAAAGGGGGAACTGATTTTTAATAACCGACTTCATTGCTTGAATGAACTAATTAAAGGGAAAAAGGCCTTGGGATGTCACACCTTTTTGATGGGAGAGACTGGGCTGTGGAAAGTTTCTGGGAACCTCACTTTCCGGAACACACCTGTTGACTCCTAGAAATAGAATTCTTTCAGGGACAAGGATAATCTGGGATAAAATGTTCTGGGATCAGACCAGGCTTGGGGCTTATGCATAGGCTTTTTATTTCTCAACTTTCGTAACTCTTATCTACAAATGGAGCTAACATTTTCCTTTCATATGTAGGTGAAAATCCTGAAAAATTATCCTTGAGGTTGTAGGCTAAATTGGTTGCTAGGGTTAAAGAATTGTAAGGAAGCCTTCCTTAAGGAAAAGTCAGTAATTGTACTCATTTTGAGGAATTTTAGTAGTTTGGGGGTTTACGTACATGTTCATGCCAAGACATGAAATTAAAAATCCATCCCTCTAGCTACTGGAATCCAGTTTCCTAAAATGTTAAGATCATGAAGTTTACCAACTGGATATCATGAACTAAAGCCTTCATTAAAATAAGTGGAAATCTTAACCTCTCTTTGCAGGAAATATAGATATAAATAAATACATGCTGTATTTTGAGATCTGAATAAGAAGGGTAACATTTTTACACCATTTTTATAGAAGCACTGCTCAACTGTAAACCTATTCCAAGTTTAAATGAATGAGCATTTTCCTTTCTAAAGTGGAATTGAATCTTCTACACCCAGTCAACAATGCTGGGATAATTCAGGTTACTTATTAATAGTTACAAGGCAAACTATTACAGAAGATGTAGCTGATTTCACCTAATGCCTGACCCTATCTGGAAACTAATTTTTGCACCTAAAATCACCAAGAACCAGGCCCTTATTTACATCTCTATGTCCTGGAAGCATTCTTTATATCATGCCTCACAAGACTGGGATGGATGGGAATTGGTAGTGGATCACAGGATAGAATGAAAGGAAATTGATTTAAACATTCTGATACTTGAAATGCAGTTTGAAAAAAGATGTTTTAAACAGGATGTTGATGGAATCTATAAAGCCTTCTGGAGAATGGGCAAGCAGTTTGGTACTGGATGCTGTAACAGAAGAATGAGCAAGGGCCCAATGCTATGTGGCGGCCTGAGTGGGAGGAAGTTTGAGGGCAAATAGATACATGTGTTTGTGTGGCTGAGTCCCTTTCTGTCCACCTGAAGCCAGTACAGTGCTGTTAATTGACTATACTCCTATAGAAGATAAAAAGTTAAGCAAACAAAAGGAATGGGCAAGGGCAGACATAAAGAAAGAGGGAAACAGGTTCCAACTGTGGCACTCAGATGGAAGAATCTAAGTATTTATAACAAATTTTTAGCCAATTGAAAAGATACGATATGAATGTTTATAAACCAGTAAAATTCAAAATTATTGTACATGAATGTTCATAGCAGCATTATTCACAACAGACTAAAAGTGGAAACAGCCCAAATGGCCCTCAGCTGATGAATGGATAAACAAATATGGATATATCCATACAGTAGAATGGCAATTAAAAAAAATGAAGTGATGATACTTACTACAACATGGATGAACCTCAAAAAATTTATGCTCAGTGAAAGAAGTCAGATCAAAGAACATATACTGCATGATTCCATTTATATGAAATGTCCAAACAGATAAACTTATAGACATAGAGGGTAGATTAGAGATTGCCTAGAGCTGAGGGTGGAAATAAAGAGTAATTATAAATGGACAGGAAATTTCTTTGGGGGATGATGGAAATAATATAAAATTAGATTGTGCTGATGGACGTACAGCTCTGTAGCCTTACTGAAAATCACTGAATTGTAGTTTTAAAGTGGGTGATTTTATGTTATGAAATTTTTTTTTCATAATTTTTTGTTGTTGTTGATGTGGACTTCCCAGGTAGCTTGGTGGTAAAGAATCCGCCTGCCGATATGGAACACATAGGAGACTTGGGTTTGATCCCTGGGTTGGGAAGATCCTCTGAAGGAGGAAATGGCAAGCCGCTCCAGTATTCTTGCCTGGAAAATCCCATGGACAGAGGAACCTGGCAGGCTACAGCACATAGAGCAGCAAAAAGTCAGACATGACTGAGCGACTGAGCGGGACCAAGAGCTGATTTACAATGCTGTGTGAGTTTCAGATGCACAGCAAAGTGATTCAGTTATACAAACATACCTATATTCTCTTTTAGGCTCTTTTCCCTTCTAGGTCATTGCAAAATAGTAGGGCTAGTTCCCTGTGCTATACAGTAGGTCCCTGTCGATTATCTGTTTTATATACAGCAGCACATATATCTCAACTCCAAACTCCTAATTTATCCCTCCCCTCTCCCCACCTTCCCCTTTGGTAACCATAAATTCATACTCTACATCTATGAGTCTTTTCTGTTTTGTGAATAAGTTCATTTGTATCATTTTTTTAGATTCCACATATTAATATAAACAATATCATATGATACTTGTCTCTCTCTGTCTTACTTCAGTTAGTATGATAATCTCCAGGTCCATCTGTATTGCTACAGATGGCATTGCTTCATTCTGTTTTGTGGCTGAGTAATATTCCACTATATTCACAAGGAAATATTTTTATATATATATGTGTATATATATATCACATCTTCTTTATCCATTCACCTGTCACTGGACATTTAGGTAGTGTCCATGTCCAATAGTGATGATATAAATGTTGGATGCAGGTATCTCTTTGAATTATCTCTTTGAACTAGGTATCTCTAGTTTTCTCTGGATATTTACCCAGGTAGGTTTTCAGGGTCATATGGTGACTCTCTTCTTATTTTTTTAAGGAGCTTCCATACTGTTCTCCATAGTGACTACACCAATTTACATTCCCACCAACAGTGTAGGAGGGGTCCTTTTTCTCTACGATATGGTATGAAAATTATACCTTAATAAGGCTGTTAATTAAACAGTTGCTATCTGACTATAGTCTCCTTTGTTATTTTTGTTTCGTTATTACTTGTTCAAGGACTCTGTGTATGAAGCTATGTTTATTATGGATTTAAATAAATTCCTTGGCTTTCCCTTGGGGTGTGGTTTCAGCTGCTTCATGTTTTTAGGCAGCTAAGGTTGTGCTCAGATATTGCTAACAGAGAAGAACTGCTGGCCTCCTGGTATTCTCAGGCCACTCGGGCCAGAGGTCAGGAAAAGGGATGGCCTCCCTCATCACTATGTCAGCCTAATAAAAGTGGTGCCTCTTCTTCTCTCATTGTGAGCCTATTGCCATTCCCCTAAGACCAGAGGGGCCTTGGTGGCATGACAGATGTTGGAGGTCTTGGTGTTTCAAGGATGAAGGATGTCCAGGAAAGTGTACCTTCCAGTAGGAGAGAAGACATGCATCTGGTGCAGCAATAACATCAATAATCAGACAGGCCTAATATTAATGGCAAAGAGGAGTAATAATTCAGACTGGAGAAAATATTCACATCTCCTCTACTGACATTATTGCTTCAAGGCAGGTGGTTTTGAATTGCCTTGAATAACCTCATATTTACATAATGGCTTTCCTAGGTTTTTTCCTATTATCCCCAACAAATTGCTTTAGAATAACATTATTTCCAGCAAACCCATCCCCCTAGGAGTGGTCCAGGCATATGTAATATTTGGGTATTTTTGCTTTTTTAAATCGTAACACTGAGCCTCATGCTGGTGTTACAAATCTTTGGTTGTCACGGGCTGAGACAGGGCCCCAGACAAACTAGGATTAGAGATGTCTTCTGTCCCTTCTGCTACAGGTCACGGTGAGGAAGGGGGTGGCATTGTGAGCAGAGTGGCTTGGTAGCTTGTAAGATGTCAGTGGCTTCCCTGGTGGCTCAGCAGTAAAGAATCCACCTGCAATGCAGGAGCCGCTGGAGATGCAGGTTCAATCTCTGGGTCGGGAAGATCCCCTGGAGGAGGGCATGGCAACCCACTCCAGTACTCTTGCCTGGAGAAGCCCATGGACAGAGGAGCCTGGTGGGCTACAGTCCATGACGTCGTAAAGAGTTGGACACGAGTGAAGTGACAGCACACACATGCACACACAAGATGTTGGTGGACTCTTTGTGGTCTGATTTGGGCTAGAACAAGGGTATGCCTCGCGTCCATGTCACCTAAGTTTTCTTGCATCTATTTTTTCTGATTTTATTCTTAATTGGAGGATAATTGCTTTACAAAGTTGTGTTGGTTTCTGCCATAGGACCAAGCAAATAACCATAAGTGAATGTATGAATAATCTTCCCTCTTGAGCCTCCCTCCCCGCCATAGCCCCACCCCTCTAGGTGGTCACAAAGCACCGGGCTGGGCTCCTTGAATTATATGGCAGCTTCCGCCCAGCCATCTGTTTACGCATGGTAGTGTATATATGTCTGTGCTACTCTGGCAGTTTGTATCCCCCTCTCCTTCCCCGGCTGTCCCCACAAGTCCGTTCTCTCTGTCTGCATCTCTGTTCCTTCCCTGCAAATAGGTTCCTCAACACCATTTTTCTAGACTCCATATATGTGTTAATATACAATGTTTGTGTTCCTCTTTCTGTGTGTTGCCTAAGTTTTCAAGCCAACCATGTCAACACTCCCTGAAGTTAGCCCATTATTCCTGAGTCCCACACTTCCAAAGGTTATAGACATAAAAAATAAACTCTGTACTCCTTTTACTCATTAATCCTATTTCTATCCTCTGGGGACAGCACAAGTCAAAGCCTTCTTCAACATGACAGCCCTTACAGAGCTGAAAACATTTGTCGTGAAGACATTTCTTCTAAGCCTTCTTTAGTACAGACTGAGCATTCTCGGGACATCAGCCATTCCTCTAAAGACGTGAATTTTCAGTCTTGGATGGAAGAATTTTGTTCTCATCTCTCTTACAGTGTGTTGCCCACTTGAAGTTACGATCTGACTAGAGACGAACACGGTGTGACTGTCACCCTCCTCATTAGTGACAATGACGATTATTCATGGGAAATATAATCTGTGATGAGAAAGAATTCTGTCTGGGCAAGGAGAGAAAGTGATTGTCTTGGGTGTTTACCATGGGCAGACTGTGAGTTTTTCCATAAGTATTAGTCCATGATGCTCATTAAGCAGGGTGGGAGGAGGAGGGGCATTTCTGCTCCCCTTTTGGGGCTCACTGTAGGGATGGAAATTTTGCCTAAGATCACCAATTGGGTCCATCCATTCCAGACGTCACCCTGAAGGGTCTCTTTCACTTGAAAGCTTACAAAGGTGAAAAAAATGACTAATTATAAATTAGTATACTATGAGAAAGGAAGTAAATGTAGTTTTGCTCAAGAGTTTACTAAGCACGATTAGGCCTAATAGCAAGGAACTAGTCATTCAGCTCTGATATTAGCATCTAATCCTTCTTCACTGGGGAGTCACTGAAGGCCCTTCCCTCGGGGTGAGCTCGGAGGCAGCTGGCGTCCCAGCCCTTTCATCATCCCACGCCTGCTCACCTGCCTGTTCCCTTCTGGGTCATGCAGTTCTGGGTCTGGAGCACTGGTCTGAGGGTCATGGTGGCTTTAAACCAACTGCTGAGAACTTGCAGGCATTATGTGTGTGATTGCTTCAAGTTTACTCCTCAAGGGCAACCTTCCGTGATTGTGTTTGTGTCCCTGAAAGAGCACTCCACCACTGCTACACTCTGTGATCAGCATGACACCCAACACTCTGAGCTGTAGCTAGGGGGATGACTAAGTGGGAAGAGAGGAGCTCGTAGGGCCAGCTTTTTCCAGTTCAGGAGCCTTCAGATGTTCACAGGTGGTTCTTGGAGGAAAAATCAATGTCAGCAGTAGGGGTTCTTCCAAAATGTATTTTGCATTGAACACAGATGAAAAATACTAGGTGTATTTATATGGCTGCTTTCATGTGATAACAAGCCTTTGGGGAGTGACCTGTTATACCCGAGAAGGTGGAGAAATCGCCACTGCAAGAGCATGTGACTTTTAATCTCAATAGCACGGACCAAGCAGACACTGCATTGACCTGTGCCACTGGGGTCTTATAAACTTAGCATATATTTGTGAGGTGTAATAGAGAGAAAGATTTTTAATACCGAGAAATCGGAAAGTTGGTCAATAGTGGCTTACACAACTAAAAATTCGGTTTTCTTACCTTCTGAGTAGCTGGGAGGTAGGCAGTGGCAGGCTTGTTTCAGCTGCTTGGTAACCAGACCAGAGATCCAGGCCTTCCTACTCAGGCATCTCAGTGCAGGCTGCCTTTCCAGGCAGATGTTCACATAGGCAGCATATAGAGCAGAAGGTTGACAAGGCATGATTTGAGTAAGCTTTTCCTCTTATGTCTATCCTTTTATCAGAAAATAAAATCTTTTCTAAAGCCTCCCCTAGTGGACTTCACCCATATATTTCATTGGTAAAAAAAAAATGGACCCCCCTGAATACCACTGGCTGCAAAGGACATTGGGAAAGTGGGTATCTGACAAATGAGAACAGGATGAAAATAACTGGTTCAAAGAAATTGAGGTCCGTAGAGGGAAGCTCAGCACAGTATCTCTGAGAGGCAAAAAAGATGCAGGGATGAAGGCCCCCAAGGTGAACAATAGTGATGGAGCACAGTGATTCGTTGTGTGTTGAGTGTGTGTACCAAAAAATCTCACTTCCCACAGATCAGATTCTAAGAAAAGAAAGCCTTAAATGAAAAGTCAGCTTTAAGTCTTAATCTGCTTCTGAATCAAACCAACACAAACCCAGAATTCTACAAAGGAAATAAAAACCACTGTGGATTTAGATTTCTAAATAATTGAGACTGAAGTATCCAATATAAATAAATTAATGATGTTCAGAAAAGATTGGTTTGAGTATCAGACTACTACTAAACACAGACATGCCGCTTGTCACTACTTTTCTATAAAACATCTTTGAAAACAAAAGTTCTGTTATTATTCTAAAAACATGAAAAGGATAGACTTGATGCTTTACCTGATGGGAATATATGACAATATTTTCCCTAAGATGCAAATATCTCATGAAAATACACTTCTCATTTTTACAAGGTTGATGTTGTTCCATGTCATTATTTATAAGAGGAAAAATTTTACCTGCAAGAAGCAGTGTTTATTGACAAGAGTAAACTCTGGAGCCAGGCAGACCTGGATTCACATTCTGAGTTCGCACTTGCTAGCCTTGGTCAGCCCTCCTGTCTTCCCTGAAAATGGGGGTTATAATAATAACACTGACTTCACAGACTGCTGAGAGTCTTAAAGGAGCCAGTACACATTAAATACAACATATCCCAGACATGTACTAAACCCTCAATTTCCCTAGCTCAGCATTTTTCTTGGTTTTGTCCTATGTAAAATAAAACCATTTTGGATCTAGTATTAATTGCTAATTGTAACAAATAATTTATTTGCGAGCTCCTTTGTGTTACTCTTTCATCCATTCTGAGGCATGTCTTGTATCTTTGGTCTCTCTCCGTTGGTGTTCTGCCAAGAAAGTGCAGTTTTAAAAATATGCTGTGGTGTGTTTTCATAACAACCTTCTGATTGGATGGTGACTTCGTCTATGGCAGTGGATCAGACCACACCTACGGGAGTAGCTGGCATCTCCTAGGCGACACCAGCCCTCCTCCTGGACCACAGTGTCCCTGGCTGCAGCGGCTCTGATCTGCTGTTACCCCTCTATGTCCTGTGCTGTAAGCTCCAGACACAGCAGCTTGGGGCATCACAGAGAAGTGCTGAGTCATGCTGGCTTTTCCCCCCCACGTTCTGCAGGTCTCCTCCAAGAAATATTCTCTTGGCCCACATGTCCTCATTTTTGTTCTTGAACAGCGAATGTTTTGGACCTAAGCATAAAATGAGACTGTGCTATTAGCCAGCTCACGTTATTCCATTTCGCCTTCAAGATTTATCATGAGACACTTGGTCAAATACGTTATTAAATCCATGCATAGAGTATTTGCCTAGGCTAGTGGTCTGGCAAAGGCACTAAGGCTAACTTGGAATATTATCCCCCCTTGTAATATTATCCCTCTTCCTTATTAGACAGTAAGAACCCAGGTAATAGAGAGCATGTCTGTTTTGATCACAATACTAGAAATAAAATAAATAATTCTCAGCTCACAGACAGACTGATAAAATGAGCCCTGATACACTGAACTCACCGGACTCTGAATGACGAATAATTGCTTCTGTATGTGCTTCCATATCTGTCCTCTAATAATAATTATTTTCTAGAAAAACACCTATTGTCAATGTGAAAGTCCCCGCTACTGTGTGGAGCTGATCTCAGACTTCTCCAGTCTGAGGCTTCCTTGCTACTATCGTGCTTCGAAGATCCAGATGTATGCATTGGATTGCTCAAAAAATTCATGTGGGCTTTCCGTAAGATGTTACGGAAAAATCCAAATGAACTTTTGACCAACCTGATAACATGTCTAACCACAACCAGGGCTAATGTGGAACAGCACTCTTTCATTGAGGCAATCTAAGCAAAGTTAAAACCAGATACAAATAAACTTGCCTTGCAACTATCTGGGGCTAGGCAGTTCTTAGAGGGCTTAGCTCCTCTGAGAACAAAGGGTAGCCTTAGCTTTTTAGATTCCAGGCTCCAGCATCCATGATGCGGTCGAGGTAGTATCCAATAAAGGCTGTATTCATTCTTCTGGGGAAAGTGTTTTTAAAATAAATTCTTTACCAAACACAAGGCAAGGGGAGGGTGGATTCTGGGAACTGATGCTGCTTGGCTGAATGTGGTTTTTTGGCTTTTGCAGCCATCAGATAACTTTTTCACCCAGGGGACTTTAAATCAGTGATTGGAAGGGACCAGGGTGGCCATTCATTGCAGCTGGCATTTCCATTCCACTCAGAGTATCAGGAAATGTGGTTAGAAACAAAGAATAAAAATGCTCTTGATGCTTAAACTGACTATGGAGAAGAGAGGGAATTTGTGCTTCTTGGCGTCACATGTGACCCAGGGCTGCTGCTGAAATGTCCAGCGGAGACTGCTTCCCAGAATCAACTTATAGATCAGAACCCAGCTTGCGGCAATGGAAACGGAAGCTTGGAGCAGGCAGGAGGCTGCCTCAAGATCAATAGGGTGACTTACTGCAGTGGTCATGAAAATGTGCCCCTCAGGTCTGCTGTGGGAGACTGGTATTTCCAGCTGTTGGCCCCGTGGACCAGGCTGTCCCCCAGCTGCTCATAGCCACCATGGCAAAGGCGCTAAGGTGGGATCACTCTGTGAGATGCAGAACTCCTTTAAGGATAATCTTATCTCAAAGACTTTCCATAGGCTTGAATCTTTCTTGAAACTTTGCTAGTTTCAAGAAGTCTGAGACCCTTCAGGAAGTCTGAGACCCTTCTTACCCAACCATCCTTCTTTCCCTCTCTCTCTCTCTATAGGTGTTAGACTGTTAGTGTGCTCTCAGAGTGCTCCTTGCCTTTCAGGCTCTCTCCTCCAGGAAATCTCTTGCACATCTACTCCCATCTTGGCATCTGCTCCTTGGCAGCCCAGACTAATGCATGTAGCATTTCTTTGCCCATTCAACTGAGCATTGTTACTGCTCCAAAAACAAGCCATATCATACATAGAGATTGGCTGTCTTGATCAGGGTGAGAAGAAAGACCAAATATATTTCTAATTCCTTAGATAAGCGAGGAGTGAGAGCTTCTTCTTTCCTCTGCCCCGCTTGCCTCCTTTGGCCAATCATAAAATACTGTGTCTCATATAACTTGTTTGTAAGATAAGAATATAATACTATGTTGCTGCTTCTGCTAAGCCACTTCAGTCGTGTCCAACTCTGTGCAGCCCCATAGACGGCAGCCCACCAGGCTCCCCCATCCCTGGGATTCTCTAGGCAAGAACACACGAGTGGGTTGCCATTTCCTTTTCCAATGCATGAAAGTGAAAAGTGAAAGTGAAGTCACTCAGTCGTGTCCGACTGTTCGCGACCCCATGGACTACAGCCTTCCAGGCTCCTCCATCCATGGGATTTTCCAGGCAAGAGTGCTGGAGTGGGGTGCCATCACCTTCTCCGATAATACCGTGTTAGGAGTTGGTATACTTATTAGCCCTTTGACATATTGAGAGGGAGAAGAAAAGACCATCACCCATGCTAACGCTGAAACCTGCCTACTCTGGAATGCAGCACAGTCTCTCAACTCTCTAAAGGAACCAACATACGCAGGGGTTAGGAGCTGCGTATAGGGGAGAGGTGAAGGAGTGTGTTTTACAAGACTTAAAGGTTTCCCCACTTGCTGTGTCTTAGCTATGTTTACTTATTCGTCTGTCTGATGTGGGCTCCATGAGCTTAGGGCCTGTGTTTACATTTCTCTTCTTTGCTTTCATATCCCAATTTCTTTTCACCTGGCAAATAGATGTGCTCAATAAATATTCACCAGTAAGCAAGCCCGTGTGTCCCATGGCCCTTTCTTTGTCGTCATTATTTCCTGCTAGCCTATGGAAGTTGGGCAGGTAAGGATAGAGAGAAGAGGACATCATTTATTTTTACCTTTCAGTTTCCCATAACTGAGAAGTCAGCAACCAGTAGTTGCTTGTCACTGGGCCTCTCTATGACTATTTGTATGGTTGCTATTGTTTTTGTTGTTTTTTAAAAATAAATCCTGGATTGTCTTTGAGTAACAGAAGTTAATAGTGAAGTCTCTATGTGAAGGCTGTGAAGGAGCTAGTCAAGATAGGTAAAAATAATCTAAGAAAATTGCTGAATTTTGTAATATATTTATACACATCATAAATATCACAATATGAAAAATAAACCCAAAATGAGTGCTTAAAAACAACTGCACCAGCTCATTTCTCTTTTCAAAAATGAAACAGTATCTTATTTGGGGCCATTTTTTATTTGCAATAAATATTGCAAGCAAATAAGTGTTCTGAATATGGAAGAAAAGTTGTAATAACATTATAATTCATTTTCAGTTTTTGTGAAAACTGAAACATTTTAATTCATTAACTTATTAGTCATACCTTCAGTGAAACACAATTTACAAGATTGTATCCATTTATTTGTGAGCACATTATGAATAACAAAGATGCTTTATTAATTTGATAATCACAAGCCATTATTTGGCTAGAGAGAGCCAATTAAGTAAGAAGTATTTAACTTTCTTTTTTTCTCAGAAAGAAAGGCAGGAGCTGACTAAGCTTGGATGGGGAGCTTAGAGAATTAAAATAATCATGCTGTTAGAACTGGCAGAAGACTTTCAGATGATCTGGTCCAGGACTGTTAACCTTGAGGGCATGGATATCTAGGGAGTCAATGAGTTGGTTTCATGGGCGGTCTATTACCCTTTAAGTTATATGCAAAATGTTATGGGAAGGTACATAAGCATGTTTTTCTGGAGTGAAAACCCATAACCTCAAAAGATTAAGAAATCAATGTGCTATAGAAGTGGTGGATGAGAACAATTATGCTGGGGGTCTTGGTAACCCTGTTAGATGGTCTTGGAAATGCAGAACAGTCCATTGGTCCTGCCTGAGGATGACATGAATTCAATGGCTCCCAGAGCCCTCAAAAGCAGGAGTATGAGGTGTAATCAGATCAGAGAAAGGAGCAATGAGGTGCTCCTCACCTCAGCTGTCTATGAGTATTCCCATGTCCTCATGGGCTTTGAAGGTACATGATGGTCTCAGGACATGACGGTCCTGTCAGCCTGGAGGGTCAGCGCTACTGGGAACACATGTTAGGGCAAAGAAGAACAAGGGGTCAAATACCAGGCCTGAACAGACACAGCAAAAGAATCAAATGCTGGTTTGGAAAGGTACTCAAGGGTTTGCCTTTCAACATAATGACGTTCAAGGAGTGGACAGAACTTGCAGGCTCAGGTGTCCCAGAAGCAGGTGAAAGCGAGAAGGAAAGCTGAAAGCTCCCGGTTTCTATAGCAAAATTCCTACCCCAGGAGTTTCCCCTTCCTTTGGGGTTCTCCTGAATCAACCCCAAAGCCAGCATGGCACTCAGCCCCAGGACTCTCTTGCATCTCCCCCCCTCCTTCACCTGCAGTAGTGTGCTGAGCCGGTTTGTACCAGATGGTGAGAGCTCATCGTTAGCCTTTCCCATCTCTGCCTTCAGTGACTTCACAATCGGTAGCATGAAGTTGACCGCGGCGTACATGAGCAAATGTTACAAATCAGGGACTCCCCCCACCCAGGAGTTGTTAAACATTTACCAGCATTTACCAGTTCCGGGCTAAGAGTGAGATAGTGCTAGGGAGTGTGGGGGGCTTTAAATAGGAGGTCAGGGAAGAATTCCAATAAGGTGGCAGTTAGAAAAGGACTAGAAAGACATGTAAAAATAAAGCACATAGATATCTGAGGGGCAAGCATTCTTGTCACAGGAAACAGCAAAAGCAAAGCACCTGATGCAAGAGTGTGCTTGGACTTCAAGGGGCTGGAGCAGAGTGAAGAAGAGAGTCATAGGGAGTGAGGCCAGAGACGGATGAGGGGGTGAGAGGCAAATCATGAAAGACCTTTCAGATGATTCTAAAGAACTTGACTTTTCCTTTGAGAAAAATGGTGAGCCATTGGAGGCTATAGAGCAGTAAAGTGACATAAATATAACAGATTTTTAAAGCTTTTACTCCTTTTAAAAGGGGTGCTTTGTAAAGATAGACTGTTAGGGGCCAATAGGGGTCAAGGCAGTTACAGAAAGACCAATTAAGAGGCCATTGGAGTAATCCAGATGAAGCATGGTGGTGACTAGGATAAGAGGGCTGTTGCTGGAGGGATAAGAAGTGGTCGTATTCTGGATATGAATGTGGTAAAACTGTGATTAGCAGGCAGCTTTCAGTTTAATAAAGACAGACCTTCCTAGTGTAGAGATTTAAAAATCTCCAATGAAGTACCAAGCTTTCTGGGCCTGGATACAATCAGTGCTATCAGGTTTCATCAGAGATACTGTGGAAGAGCTTCTTCTGCTGGGAGGAGCTCATATCCACTGACCTCTAGTATTCTACAATGGCATAGGGGCTTGGTCACACAGGAAAATGTCTGTTCTAATGTGACAACTGAACTGAGGCTAAGGAAGCAAATAGGGTTGGATATATCTACTAAAATGGCTTCATTTCTGTTGTTTTTTCTTAGATTAATTCAATATAAATATTAAATTACATAAAATTATATAATTATATTTGGATATAATATAGTATATGTAATACCTAGTATTATATACAACATATTAATGCTTATTGGGGGGGCTTAATATAATTCTATATGTATATATGTGTATATATGTATGCATGTATGTATGTACATATATATATATATATTTACACACTTACTTGACATAGACATTTACCTCAAAGGGTTTGAAGGTAATGGGTGGGGTTAGTTTAGAGCATGTTGCTCTCCGTGGTGCTGAAACCCCAAAGTTAAGGGATGGTATTCTCTCAAATGGGTGTCTCAGCCTCCTCGGAGGTGAGGTTACTGGGCTTGTGCAGTCACATGAGGTATAGATGGGGTGGTCTGGGGAGGTTTGAGAACAAATAAAAAGAAAGTGTCTTAGAATTCAGGATATAACAGCAGGAAAGAATTTTAGGAAATATCTAGTCCAACACCTTAACCTATCTACAGAGGAAACAAAGATAGAGAGCAAGCACATAAATGCTAGTAGTAGAGATCCACGGCCCACTGTAAGCTAGGACGGGATAGAACAAGAGAGGGTTAGTCCTGTGGGATTGTTTTTAACACTTCTGATGGAATTTTCTACCAGCTTAATTCTCTCTTATCATGTGACACCCCCATGAAAAAGTATCCTCAGAGCTGTGCATTTATGCATGAATTTTCCTGTGCAATGCATTTATACCTGGCAACCCCCAATCTGGACTTTATATCTGCAAGTGTGAAGGAGCTGCTGGTTGGTATCACCCCCAAACTTTCTGGGCTTCTGCAACTGACCACTACTTTTTATTTATTTTCCAAGCTTTTAATTGGTCTGAATTGATTTCTGAGAGATTGAGAAAGGTTGGTGTGCCTTTATATGTTATTTTTGTCCTTGTGTGGTTGATTTTGTGCTCAGTGAGGCTGTAGATCTGCCATTTGAATACAGTTAATGAGGTTGAAGGACAGAGGAAAGAACAGAGGGAAAAGCACCCAGTAACCAGCGATGCAGACTTGCAGTGAAGTAAGAACTCGTGCCATGATTTATTAACTTGTACAAAAGAAGAGACAGGCCTAGAATCTGCTGAGATGGATAATCATGCTGATTAAGCTGGTGGGAGTTTCCTTATCTAAATTATCTAAGTAAACACAGAGGTGCTTGAGAGATAAGATTTATATATATACCTGAAGAAGCTATGTTAAATCTTCACTTTAAATTTTTATTAAATGCTAATTAAGTGTGTGTGTTTCTAACTGGGCTGACATTAATAACAACTGAACTAGTGAATTGCAAAATGCCATTGACTCCTGATCTGTAAATAGAACAAAGCCATCTGTGGCATCAGAGAGCATAGAAGTTCCCACTTCACCCTCCCAGAGGTTCATTGTAACCTTGGGTTGCAGATGGAGGTGGCTCAGCTGCCCTGAGCACCAGCTTCATCTGCCTCAGTGCCCCAGAGCCAAGAGCAGGTGTGGGTCCCACGCCTAGTCTCCCCAGGGGCCAGGAAGAGCAGCTCGGAGAACCACACTGCCAACAAAAGCCAGTAAAGAGGCCTTTGCTTGCTGTTTCAGCCTGCGCAGGGCTCCAAGGGGCAGGGGAGGGAAGCCTTATTCAAACACCCTCTACCTGCCTGTGTGCAAGAGCACTTCAGATTCAGAAGATGCTTTCACCAAAGCGTCTGTCTCTAAGCCTGAGTCCTGAGGTTCTCATCAATATGCTATTTAAAGTCTGCACACGTGTCAGTTGAGACAGGGAGGGTGTGTCTGAAGAATGGTCTAAATGGCTAGTGTTTCCCTCCATCTCTTACTCCCCAAATTGACTCACTCAATTCCTCTGGAAAAGATCTTCCTCTACAGAAATGTGTTTACCTTCGCTACCCTGCCTTCCTGCAATGCCAGAAGATCTTTTGTTTTTCTTTTCAATTTCCTTTTCCACTCCAGGGAATGTATGAGTTCTTACTGGTTGTAAGAAAATTAGCAAATGAAGAAAATGTTCTGGCAAGGACAGGGGCCTCCATCTTTCATTGTGTATGTGTGTGTTAGTCACTTCAGTTGTGAATGACTTTTTTGCAATCCCATGGACTGTAGCCTACCAGGTTCCTCTGTCCATAGAATTCTTCAGGCAAGAGTATTGGAGTGGGTAGCCACTCCTTTCTCCAGCCACTTTTCATTATGCAATCTGAAAAGGATCTTGTGAGCTCTGGTTTGCCCTTGAGAAATGTCTGGATGTGGCGATGTAGAATGCAGCTAACGGTGTACCCCTGTCCAGGTCTTCAGATTTCTGTGGCTCAGGCTGTTTCTGACAGCAGGGAGGTTTGCGTGGGGTTGGGGGAGGGGCCCGGGGGCTTAATAAATGGTTGTGGAAGGAGGTGGCTCTGGAAGGTCTGAGCCATATTCCTATAAGAGCCTCAGGAGGCAGAGGTCCTGGGCCTGATCCTGCATTGCAGGTTGAAGCTGGCTTAATTGCTGGTAATTAAGGCAGACTCTATGGAATTTCTGGGCATGCCTGGTGGGGGAGGGGCTGGATGTCTGGCCTTGGATGAGCTGCAGGAAAGCAAGTGTCTGCTCCACTGAGCTTGCTGCTCGCTCTGCCACTCCCAGCAAGGCCTGTTGCTGGGCAGTTTTCAGCACTAGGAGTCTTTGCAAAGCTGCTATTCATGGATGGAGGATTGTCTTTGCAAAGGAAATCAAGGCAGAATAGGAACAGTCTTTATTGAGAGCTTACTATAGGTTAGATATGCTCTGTTGTGCTGTGCTTAGTCGCTCAGTCATTTCTGACTCTTTGCAACCCCATGGACCATCAGGATCCTCTGTCCATGGGGACTCTCCAGGGAAGAATACTGCAGTGGGTTGCCATGCCCTCCTCCAGGGGATCTTCCCAACCCAGGGACTGAACCCAGGTCTTCTGCATTGCAGGTGGATTCTTTACCAGCTGAGCTACCAGGGAAACCCAGATATTATGCTCAACACATTTAATTCTCAAAACATCTCAGTGAGGGAATTTAAAATTGATGATGATGATAAAAGATTAAGTGATTCACTCCAGGTAAACAGTTGGCATAGAATGCAAATTTACTTCGTTGGATCCTGAGTTCGTGCCTTCAAGGCCAATGGTATTTTGCAGAGGTTGTAAGCTGGTAGCTTATGAACCGGGATCTGCTCTTCTATGTGTCTGGTCCCCACATTTACAAAATGGACATGTCCCTTAAAATTCAGAAATTTAGATTTTCTTGAGAAAAAAAAGAAAAGATCTGCCAACAATGGCCCAGTTTTTTGCATGGCAATAAAATTGAGTGAATGCTGCCCCTTCTAGAAAGGGAATTCTTCAATCTCCCTGGAGACTTTTTTTTTTTACTCTGCTCCTTCTTGCCTATCTCCTAGTTCATTTCAATCATTTGTGGAACTTACCTGACCCTTGTTAGCATTTTGAGATTGTGACATTGGCTCCCAGAATGCAGACTAGGATGAAAACATCAAATGAGAAGAAAAGCTGGAATAGAGGAAGGAGGTGGTGAGGCTCAGTTACATGAGCAAGCATCCTTGGGCTCAGCCACACACTTGGAGAGCAAAAGCTCATCACTGAGGCCAGTTGGTCCCTTGTCTAATTTTCACAGATAAGCAGAGAAAAGCTGGTTCAGGGAAGGGGACAGATGCACAGAAATCTCAGGAAGCTCTGTATTCTGAGACAAGCAACTTTCTTTGTCTGCTTTTAACTGATTGCTTTTCATAAAGCTTTGCCGTAGCTCTGCTTTATCATTCCTGCCTGAGCTTCCAGCTGGACAGAATCCGAAAGCTAAAAGCCTGCAACTTACAGAGAAGGAGGGCATTTGGCTGCCACTATGGCTATATGGCCACACCAGCCTGCCTGCTTCTGGGTTATCAGGTGGGAAATTTCATCTGAGTCTAGAGTTTCCTGCTGTATCAGTCTTCCCCAGGCTCTTGCAGAGTTCAGGCTCATGTACCCACACCAGCAGTCCTGCCCTTTTAGAGGAGGAGGTGAGAGGAGAGTATAAACAGTTGACTGGTTCTCTTTAACCAGGAGAATCAGCCACCCTGGTCAAGGCAAGAGCCATCATGGGGTGGTTCAGTGTTGTGGTCCAGTTTGTAAAGTCCTTGGAGTGAGCAGAAAAGGAAGTCAGACCTAATTCCTCTAGAGAAAATCTGTGATCTCCAAGCTGGGGCCATGAAACCCCAGAGGGGTTCTAAGAGGGGTCTTAGAACATGTCTTCTATGTGTGAGTGACATTCAAGCTCGGGTGACTGACCCTTAGAGTGACTAGGCTTTTCCCTAAGGACCTGTAGAGCAGCTGGTATTTCCCCATTTTCACTGGCCAGGAGACTCTGGCCCTACACACGTGTGCTCTAGCCTTTTCCTCCCAGACTAGTTCTTCCAAGATTCTTTGCTAAGATATCTCAGTGAAGGCTGCTCTTTCCTAAAATCAAACCTCAGAGGTTGCCTGAATTAGGGCTGAATTAGGATGACTCCAGTCCTGAGCAGAGGCAACAAGAGCAGGGTGCAGACTTGCTGGGTTCATGTCCTGGCTCTGCCGCTTGCTCGCTGGGTTGACTTACTAGTCACCTAACCTCTCTGAGCTATGGTTCCCTCATTTAAGAAATGCATAATGACCCTGTCTCCCAGGGTTAGAATGAAAACTCTTTGAAAAAATGCAGCATATGGAAGGGCATATTACTCTAGGAAGTGTTGAATCAAGGGTCTTGCTGCTCTGTCTGCTGCCTGTCTCTCTAATCTTGACTCCTCCCATCACCCCGCCCCTTCCAGTGCTGTTTCTTCTGATAGGAACATTCTTTCCAGGCTTCACCCTACCTTGAGATCACTGCCTCCCCTGGCCTTCCAGGTCAGGTCAGGTCCCTAGGCTGAACTCTTTTAAACTACCTTGTACTTTCCTTTTGGAGCCCTTACTGCTGTTTGTGGGAAATGCTACTATCTGTCTCTCCCACTACATTTAGAACTGCATGCAAGCAAGGTTCAACTGTTTTGCCCACTTGCAAGTTCCTGGCACATAGTAGGCCATGTTAAAGAGCATTATAACCATATACAAAAATTAACTCAAAATGGATCAAAGATCTAAACATAAGAGTGAAAAGTATGAACCTCTCAGGAGAAAACATAAGTGTAAATCTTCATGACCTTAAATTTGGCAATGGAGTAGTACAATCTGACATCAAAAGAATAGATGATGAAAGAAAACATAGATTAATTGGGTGTCATCAAAATTAAAAATGTTTGTATTTCCAAGGGCATGATCAAGAAAGTGAAAAGACAACTCGCAGAATGCGGAAAATACTTGCAAATCATATATCTGACAGGCGACTTGTATACAGAATATATGAAGAACACTTACAACTCAACACTAAAAAGATATACAAGCCAATTAAAAATGGGCAAAGGGTTTGAACAGACTTTTCTCCAAAGAAAATATGCAAATAGCTGTAATGAAAGGATGCTCAACATCATCAGCCACCAGAAAGATGTAAATCAAAACCAGACTGAGATACTTCTTTACACCCACTAGGATGGTAGAATCAAAGAGTCAGATAATAGTAATTGTTCACAAGGATATGGAGAAATCAGAACTCTTATACTCAGATACAGGGAGTGTAAAATGGAGCAGCCACTTTGAAAAATTGTCTAACAGTTCCTCAAAATGTTAAACATAGAGTTACTGTATGACCAGCAATTCCACTCCTGACTATGTACCCAAGAGAAGTGCAAATGTGTCCATGCAAAGACTTGCATGCAAATGTTCGTAGCAGCATTCTCCATAATAGCCCCAAAGTCAAAACAATCCAAATGTGGCTCTCTCCCACAGGGAGTTATCAGATCAATAGGGAAGACAAACATATATGAAATAATAAGCAATACCAGTGGGCCAGAATCAGAGGTTGCTTTGAGACCTAAGAACTGCCATCCTGTGAAGGCACACAGCCTGGGGAGGTGGGAAGTCTTGCAGAGGAGATATTTTAAACACCAAGGACAGAGATCACATCCTGTGACACGAGGTGATGGCATCATTTATCTTCTAGTACCATTGTCTGGTGTTTCACGTGGTTTAGTCTGGTCTGCCCAGCCAGACCAATTGGTTTTATCTTTGTTTCTTTCCCAGCTGCAAGCACAGAGCCTCAAACCCAACTTGGAGTGAGTGGGTTCTGCGATGAGGATGGAGCCAGACTCAGGATTTAGAGCTTCCTGTCTGAAATGACCTGTCTCTTCTAATCATGCCTGTGTCACTAAGGGCTTCCTTTCTGCATTTGTCAGCCTGCCCAGCAGCCAGGGAGGGCAGAAGAGCAGGCTAGTGTTACTGTCTGGGGAAGTAACTGGAGAACAGGAAGAGTAGGGAAGCTGGTTTTACTTCAAGGTCATCCAGGGGGCAAGCACCTGGCTGATCAGGGATTAACATAGATGTTACTGTCCTGTTAAGCCCACAGAGCTAGTTTGTTTATCTATTTCTAAGAGAGGTTTATGGCCATTTAAGGGAGGAAAAAAATCAGTCTGAACCAATCTTAAGACTAAAATAATTATATGTTGGGGTTAAGGAGAGGGGAGTTCAGATTACATCTTTAAGAAGGAAAAAAGATGCAAATAACAAAGTTACCCCAAAACTGTTGTTGATTCTCAATGTTCCTGAGCCCCTCTAACAGCTACAATTCTGAGACAGGGAAGATTAGCTTAAGCAGCCTCAGCGTCCCTTCGGCAAGTTTGTTCCATTTAATATATCATTTAATATATTTGTTCATTTAGGCCATGACTCATTGCTTCTCTAAATTCTATTTTTAGCTGTTGCTTCTCAGTTGGATTTTTCCACAAATCAGGTGTTCAGCTATGTGTCCAAGGGGACAGCATCTCCCTTGGGGCTGCAAAACTGACCATAGTATCTTATTATTTGTAAACTATGGAAGGTTGTGGTAAAAATGTTTTTCACCTTCCCTAAAACTTCTTATGATTGAGCTATCACCCTATAGGGAGTATGTGATGAAATGCAAAGTATGTTATAAGGCATAATTCCCAGAGAAGGATGGTGGCCACCTCCCTGCCTGTTATTGTCTAGTATCTGACTCCTGGCCTGCTCCTTAGAAAGGAACCTGGTGCCACATGAACAGGGAACGAGTCATCAAACATGCTGATATGCATGGCAGAGGGGTGAGGTTGAGAGACGCAGTGGCTCTGAAGGAAGTGAAAGTGGCCGGGAGAACGGATCCAGAGAAGGGCAATCAGACCCCGAGAAAGCAGGGTAGGAACCTGAAGCAAAAGAGAAGGACTCTCAGGATAGACAGATTATAGTGGAGACTAACCAAGATGGTGGGCCACATGGCTGCCAAGAAGTGACCATTTGCTAACATTCATTTTTTTCCCTGAGTTTATTACTAAGGTATGTGAGTATTTTTACGTAAAAGCATAGATAAGTTCTGGCATAATACACACCAAACTAATAGCAAGTTCTGGAGAGGAAAAAAATAAGTGGGGGTTGAGAGAAGTGGAATGATTGCCTTCTACTTTGAATACCTCTAAGTTATTAGATTTCGTTTTAGTAACAAAACAGTATTTATATATTCCTTCTGTAACTAAAGACAAAAATAAAAGGCAATTAAGAGAGAGTGTAAGACTATATAAATTGTTAAAAAAATAAAATAGAATGGTTTTTATTAAGAGAAAATAAAAACTGTTTATAATGCTTCCAGTGCTGAAGCTGCAGCTCCAATCCTTTGGCCACCTGATGAGAAGAGCTGACTCATTGGAAAAGATCCTGATGCTGGGAAAGATTTGAGGGCAGGAGGAGACGGGGCAACAGAGGATGAGATGGTTGGATGGCATCATCGACTCAATGGACACGAGTTCGATCAAACTCTGAGAGTTGGTGAAGGACGGGCAAGCCTGGTGTGCTGCAGTCCATGGGGTCACAAAGAGTTGGAGACGGCTTAGCAACAGAACTGAACCGAAATGAACTGAATGCTTCCACTCAGAGGTAACCTCACTAGGGGAGCACTTCTTGCCCAAGCCCAGAATGGTACATTTAGAGTCCAGGCAGAAAGTCCCCAGTAGTAGAAAAAAGACTGCCACACCAATGAACTGGGGACAAGTGGTCAGAATCAAGCTAAGGACTGCACAGACAAAGCCACTGACCAAGTCAGGAAGAGGGTCACAGATCAAGGATTAGAGGTGACTGCTCTAGCCAGAGGGAATTCGAGGCTTGGCTACTATAGATGATCAACCTCAGTACTTTTTTCATTCTGTGCCTCTAAATGATAATGTCATCAGCGAGAGGTCAGATGCTATAGTTGGCTCTTGCCCAAACTGGAAGCTATGTTACACATAGAGCTGACACTACCACCGGGGGCTTACCCTAGGTCTCTGGTAGGTACGGGGTGAGGAGGGAGTTTCTGGTGCCAGAGGGCCTTCAAAGAGGGGTCAGTGACCTTCAGATCAGTCATAGATTAGGGAAGAGAGGCCTACAGTCAGCACAAAATGCCTTAGGGTCTAGAAGAGTCTAGAAGCAATGAGGATTCTATGGGCATTGGAGCACCCCTTTGGGGCACCTCTGGCCTTCTTTCACTAAAGGTGCCATGATCAGGAGATCATGGAAAGCACCATAGCACGTCCACATGACTCTGTGACCTCACTATATGCCCTTGTTTGGAAAGCACCAGATCCAATGCCTGACTAAAGGAGCAGCAGAAAGTTTTAATGCCCCAGTTCTCCTGCTGCAGGGAAAACTGTGATTTCCATATAAGTGTGTCTGGGCTACAGAGGATGGGGTAGACTGGAGGGAGTCTCTCTTCTCACTTTTCGGTCACACAGTGCAGCATGTGGGATCTTATTTCCCCAACCAGGGATTGAGCCCACGCCCCCTGCAGTAGAAGCATGAGGTCCTAGCCACTGGACCGCCAGGGAAGTTCCTGAAGGGGTTAAAAGTAACAAGAGAAATAGGAGAAAGGCATGAAACCAAGAGGCACGGTTGGTGGAGGAGAAACTACCCACTCCATTCTCTGGGAGCGCTAAACGCCTCCTACCCTGAACAGAGGCGGGAGCCACAGGGAAGACCATGCTTCGTGCCACCAGTTATGAAACAAGACATCCACATGGGTCCTTTGGCCTTCAGGATATTAGCTTTGGATTTCGCGCATTTTTTAAGGAAGACGAAGACAGCCAGTTGTTGGATCTGCTATGAACATTTAAAGAAATGTGCTCTTAATCTACCATAGCGTTAAGAACCTCTCGAGATAGCGCCTGTCACATCAATAAGACGTGAAACTCATCTATCTCAGCATCTCTCCATATTTAACCACTCGGAGGGAAAGAAGCTTTCATGTTTACGTAGGATACAGACAGTAATCATCCAATAAACCTCGGTTCTATTTTTAGATGCTTGTCTCTAGGCTTCTGGATACTGGGCCACAAGGCAGCACTGGCAATGTTAAATCAAAAAATCAGTTTCTCGTTTTAAGTGGAAAATGCACTGTGTTTCTGGGTTTGCTCATATCCATTTTCACAAGTTAATTGCTTGGGAATACATATGCATGTATTTTCCCCTCTTAATGCTGTCCTACACAAAACTGCTTGAAGAACAAATCCTCAGCTAAAAATATTTTTTTTAAAAATTTGTGAGACATAAAATAATAAAGCTTAACATGGCAGACTGAAAAAAACCAATAGGGCCTTGAAAACTAACCAATGGATACTCCAGCCCTTCCTTGCAGGCTTCCAGTCTAGGTGGGACAGAGCCCTGACAGTCTTTCACTTGTGTGCAGAGAAATGGAAGCATTCAGTAAGACCATCTGAGGAGCTCATATTTTCTCCATCCTTGGAATCCCCGTCAGCTCTGGATGTGACCCTACATCGTCAGCTCAGAGACTAAAGGTAAGAGCAGCAGCAGCCAACACTAGTCGTTATTGTTGTTCAGTCATTCAGTCCTGTCTGACTTTGCAACCCCATGGACTGCAGCACACCAGGGTTCCCTGTCCACCACCATCTTCCGCAGATTTGCTCAGACTCATGTCCGTTGAGTCAATGATGCCATCCAACCTTCTCACCCTCAGTCATCCCCTTCTCTTCCTGCCCTCAATCCTCCCCAGCATCAGGGACTTTGCATTCAGTGGCCAAAATATAGGAGCTTCAGCTTCAGGATCAGTCCTTTCAATGAGTATTTAGGGTTGATTTCCTTTAGGATTAACCGGTTTGATCTGCTTGCTGTCCAAGAGACTCTCAAGAGTCTTCTCCAGCACCACAGCTCAAAATCATCAATTCTTTGGCACTCAGCCTTCTTTGTGGTCCAACTCTCATATCTGTACATGACTACTGGTAAAACCATAGCCTTGACTATACAAACCTTTGTTGAAAAAGTGATGTCTCTGCGTTTTAATATGCTGTCTAGGTTGGTCATAGCTTTTCTTCCAAGGAGCAAGTGTCTTTTAATTTCATGGCTGCAATCACTGTCTGCAGTGACTTTGGAGCACAAGAAAGTAAAGTCTGTCACTGTTTCCATTTTTTCCCCACCTATTTGCCATGAAGTGACGGGACTGGATGCCATGATCTTATTTGAATGTTGAGTTTTAAGCCAGCTTTTTCACTCTTCTCTTTCACCTTCATGAAGAGGCTCTTTAGCTTCTCTTTGCTTTCTGCCATTTGGGTGTCATCTGCATATCTGAGGTTTTTGCTGCTTCTCCCGGCATGAGTGGTAACCCTGTGCTGGGCAATACACCACATGCTATGCAGGCAGTGTCTCACTGAATCACCACCACACTTGGTGAGTTGTACATTGTCCACTTTACAGATGAGGGAACTGAGACACCGGTAGGGAAGTGGTAGAGCAACACACAGAGGTCTCAAGCACGCATGCTTTCCACCCGTTTCTGGCTGTGAGGAAACAAAGGCCAGATAACTGTCTCTGGAATCCCAGGGTGAGAGGAGCGGCCAGAGATAAATGCAGGGCCTGGGTCATGTACCGATGCTGTGGGGCCCTACTGTGACCTCCAAGGCACGATCAATACTGCAGGCAAGTTGCATTGTGATTTTTGTTGTTGCTGTAGTTGAGGGTCACATAAGCCGTCCTAAGTGAGAGCAAAGGATTGGTCCCATCCACCTGTCGCCTCTTTCCTTTGGTTATTCAGCATCTTCTCCCCTGACACTGGGAACAGCTGGGGTTAGTGAGCTGGAACTCAAGCAGATCAATACCACCTGCGCTTGAGGACACTGTTAGATGAGTACTAATGCTCATTGCGGATACATCCAGGATGTCAGCCGTGCTATAGAGGTGAAGTAGACTTTGCCTAATGTCAGGAGGTCCATCCTACTGGAACATGGAACGTTCTTCTGCCTCACTCACCCATAGGTTTAGAGAAGGTAAACTATGTGCTGTTTAAATACTTGTAAAAATGCTTTGTGTGCAGGGTTTGCATAAATAAGAAAAATCCCATCTGTCAATATATACATGAAACATACATGTATGACACACACACTCACTCTTAAAATTTGCATGAAGTTTTCACTGTGTTGTAAGATTCTCAGATGCCACTTTGCTTTTTTTTTTTTTTCCAAAATGAAAAATACTAGGGACTTCCCTGGTGGTGCAGTGGTTAGAAATCCACCTGCCAATGGAGGAGACATGAGTTCAATTCCTGATCCAGGAAGATCCCATATGCTGTGGAGCTACTAGGCTGTGTGCCACAACTACTGAGCTTGTGCTCTGGAGCCTGGCAACTGCAACTACTGAGCCCACGTGCCCTAGCCCCCGTGCTCTGCAACAAAAGGAGCCGCCGTAATGAGCAGCCCACTCGCCGCAACCAGAGGAAAGGCCCTGCAGCAAAGAAGACCAGCGCAGCCAAAAATAAGTAAATAAAATTATTTTAAAAAATACTATTAATGTGTACTATTATATTCAAAATGTGTTACTTGCTTAACGTGTTTTGCAAGACATATTTTTGTGTTTTTGGTTTTTTTGGCCATTTTTTTCTTCAATGAAGGCACAACACCATTGCCACAAATAAGAACTTAGGCAAACTGGAACTGCTTTCCTGATGCGGCTGCCACTTTCCTATGGAGGAGGGCCCATCCTGGTGGCGAGCAGAGGTGGCTGTCTGTGCCACAAATGCCAGCTTCTCTGCTAACAGCGCCTTCCTTCTCTAAATTGTGTTGGGAGGCATGGTTGTCTGCTCAAGCTTCAAATGTTCTGTAAGTCCTTCAAGAGCCATGAAAACAAAGAGGTGACAAGCTCAGGAAATGGAGGCAGAAACGACTGACTACTTTTTTTTTCACCGCCGCGAGAATATTTCCAGGAACTATCCTCCTCAAAATTAGAGATGTCTCACCGAATTTAGCTAACTGAGGCCCTACGTATAAAAACAATAGCTATATAAGAGGTCACGGATTCTGTCTCTCCTAAAGGATATTACATTTTCAAGAAAATTCCTGCACAAATGCAAACGCACAGAGAGACATTTTGTCAGATGTCCAGCCACACGGATACAACTGCCACACCTGTCAGTTTTCTCACCTACATTCCTAATAGGGAAAAAGGAATCTTAAGTTCCTGTAACCACATTGCTGGACACTGAAACACAATGTCAGGGAAAAAAAAAAGAAAATCCCTTCAATCCAGTAAGTGATGCTGGATCCCCTACCATTTGAAAACATGGAACTACCTGGCTCCCTCAGGACTGGAAACCTTTTATCCAATGTCCCCTATTGGCTGCAAGACTGTAGTCAGGGGGAATTATATTGATACTGGCCCTTAAAAGAAGCCCACAAATCTGAACCCCTTGCTGAGCAATTCAGCAAAAATTGCCGTATGAAGTCAAAGTGCTGAAGCAGCCCTACGCAAGGCCGGAACAAGTGGTAGAATGCCAGCGTGAAGTATTTATTTGTGCAACTGTTGTTTTCCTGGAGCATGGCTGGCCAGAGGTGGATGAGGATCTGTTTATCTCATTACATTGGCCTTCTGCTGCATTAATCTAGAACAGCTTGTAAAATAAACTATAGGACCCTTTAAACTGGCCATGTGTATAAATATTTAGGGGCAACAGCAATGTGGACAATGCAATAATATGCTTCTAACTATACATGAAAATGCTTGGTACACAATGAAAGGCTCATAATAAGATATAAGGTATACTGTAAATATATACTAATATAAAATATACTAAAGATATAATAAATAAATATATAATGTATATAACAGGATAAAACATGTAATAGTGATATTATTCTCTATATTGCTGCTATTTAGGTGACATACAGGAGATCATTAGGCCCCACCTTGTGAAAGCGATTGAGGTTGGAAGGAATCCTGGAACAGGGCGATCAGTTCTAGGCAACAGGAAGGTAAAGAAATACCTCCACCAAGATGACTCTGACTTGTCTGAACTGTCTGAAGTAATTCAGATGGTCTAAGGAACTCACAAAGCAAGTTAACCCTGTTGGAGCTGAAGAGTTGTCTTTATGGTCCAGGCAACCCAGATCCCTGTAATATTTACCCCACTCTCCGTTTCCATGTCCTGCTCTGTTTTGTCCTGCTCTGTGATGCCCACCCACATCTGGCCCAAGAGAGATGGAGCGCTCGAAACACAGAGTAGTTGTGGATTTGCTGCTGAACTTAAAACTACTCCCAAGTTGTCTTAAGGACCTTTACAAAGTCCAGGCAGTTTCTTCCCCTTCCTGGTCCAGTGTCTCTGTGCACACAGACGAGGGCAGGAAACCCATCCTCTGCTGCACAATCACATTCCATCTTCAGTTTTCTCAGGGGAAGACACTTGTAGCCTAGGAAACTGATGGCAGCAATCTCCTCCCTTTAAGAAGGTATTTAACTGCAATCCATCTATATTCTGATTGTACATGTTATGGGTCCCTAAATATTTCGCAGAAACAGCTCTCTCCGCTGTTGTTGTGGAAGGCAACAAAGGAGGACCCCTGCCTCGGTCTAGGGGAGGCCACTGTGCCTCAACGGAGGGAAGCCAGTCATCCGATCACACGGAAGGGTGAGTTTGTTGCCTGTATTTATGTGTTTTCCTATAACCATTTTCTAAAATCAGGATGATTTATTCAGATTATTTTCATTGAGCGTAATAGATTCTTTAGCCCATCTTCACCTCCATGTGACCTGGGGTTTTATGGTGTGATAACTGTGTCGATTACCGTCGCGTTGGACACAAATCAAGTCTGGAATAACCTGGATGACAGCTTGGGAAGGAGCTGCAGATAAACAAGGAAGATGTTTATTAGATGGGGGTGACGGGACTCACACAGGAGTTATGGCCTGCATGTGGGGGCAGTCTTCCAGAGAACGGGTGGACGGGATGTTGGGTCTTAGTTGCAGCACGCAGGATCTTTCATTGTGGTGTGTAGACTCTCTAGTTGCAGCGTGCAGGCTTAGCTGCGCTGCAGCATGTGGGATCTTAGTTTTCCGACCAGGGATCAAACCCACGTCCCCTGCCTTGTACAGTGGATTCTTAACCGCTGGACCACCAGGGAAGTTGAAGACACAGCCATTCTCTTGCTGATTTTTCCATTTGGTTGCCAGACCTGCACTTGGGAAAACAGAATGTGATCCTGTCCCCATATAACTGGGCCACTCCAAGGCAAGGCTACTAGACACTTTGCTTCTTCCCCAAACTCCGCATGCTAATAACAGCTCCCAATTTATGAGCATTTCCTCTGGGCCATGCAGTGTCTGTGGGTTTTATGGGCCTTGATTATCTCATCCTCACAACTGCCCTGCAACATGGATGAGTTTTATCTCACTTTTACAAGGGAGCAGTCCAAGGTGTAACGATTAGATAATTTGCTCAAGAAGTGGCTGGGATAAAATGGATGTTTGGTGCTCACGTGAAGCAGAATATTGGAGCTTTTCTTTTTCTCCTTGCACGTTCTTTTTCTTCCCCAAGGCCCTTGCCTTGCTCTTCAACCCTCTCGACTTCAACTTTCTAGAGCTGGCGCTTATACTCTTATTAAAAGAAATGACAAACAACTAATTGCCATGAACTTCAGTTTCTGGGTTTGTGTCAACATCTGGGGGTCAGATGTCTTCTTAGTCAGCAGCTGATGCTGAGAAGAGGGAGCAGGACTTTTAGGTTTATTGGCTGACAATGGTTTCATATTTGAGCTGCTGAGCAAGGCTGAGATGCATTGAAAGAAGGGAATATTTAGAAGAGCCTGAGATCTGAGGGGCCCTCTTTAAAGAACAGCCACCTCTAAGGAGTTTTCAGATACCAGCCAGAGAATCCATTTCCTCCCACAAGCATAGAACTTTGAGAGCACGTTTTAGCCGTGGCTTCTAAGTGCCTATTTTTATCACTGTCCAGTTATTGATGAACTGAAATGTCTTTTATTTTCCATTGATACTGCCATCTTTTGCTCTTTATTTTAGGTAAATAAGATTTCATGAGAATAAAATGTCACCACCACATCCACTAAACAGAATATGAATAATAATAAAGCCCTTTGATTTATTCTCAAGGAGATCTTTTCTTAACTTATACAGATGGTTGCAGTCCTATTTTGATTTTTTGGGGTGGGACTTTTCAATATCAAAGATCTCAGATGTTTTTGAAAAAGAGCTTGTGGTTTCCATCTGCATTGTAGAGATTTACGTTTTGAAACTATTCTGCTCAGCATCAGGGCTGTGTGAGCTGCTGTAATTGTGTGTCCTCCTGGCCTGACTCCTCCAGAGGACAAAGGTTTCTGCCCAGAAGGGTTGACCAGCCACACTCACAGGTTCAGGCCCCGTTAACCCCTCAGTCCTTGTTGGAGGAAGTCACAGAGCAACTGCTCTTCCCCTTGCCGCCCCTGGGACAGTGAGGTGCTGCTCGTCATGACAGCAGCTCAGAAAGGCGATCTGGGATCTGGCTGGACTTCACTTGCTGGTAACTTGTAGTCACTGTCCTCCCCTCTCCAGGGAAAACTGAATGGGTGATCCAAAAAAGAAAAGGTCCTCTTTTCAAGGGTCAAGACACTATGTGCCCTAATTTTTCTTCCTGCTAATTTTGCCATCAGACAAAATTCTCATCGTGTTTGTAAGGGGAAGGCAAGATGATCCCTACCCCATGGTCTGTTTTTTCCAAGTGAAGGCACAGAAAACACAGGAAATCATCTGCCTTTGAAGCCCAGAGACCAGATCTGAATTATAGCATAACAAATGCAGGTGCTCCATAGGTGATGGTTACTTACACTTTATGGTTAACTCTCCAATAGGTCATATGCTCATATGAGTCAAAATTCAAATATGTATACAGCAAAATGTTTCCCACTTCTCTGTGCCTTAGCCATTGGGCTTTCTCCTCTCCTGTGTATCTTTCTGGAGATATTCTTTCCATATAGTTATCTGTAGGTATCCTTGGGGGATTGGTTCCAGGACCCTCAAGAACACCAAAATCCACTGATGCTCAAGTCTCTTATACAAAATGATATAGTATTTGCGTGTAACCTACTTACGCAATCCTCCTGTAAACTTTAAATCATCTCTAGATTGCTGATGATACCTAATATAATGCAAGTGCTGTGTGAATAGTTGCCTGTGCATGGCAAATTCAAGTAGTGCCTTTTGAAAATTTCTGAATATGTTTTTTCCAAGTATTTTTGATCTAATGTTGGTTGAATCTATTGATGTGGAGCCCACAGATACAGAGGGTCATTGTACAAGCAAGACATGTATAAATCTAGTTACTTTTCCCCCAAAATAATAACCTGTTGTATTCAGCACCTTGGGGTTGTTGGTGGTTTTTTTTTTTTTTGCTTCTCATTTTACAGTGTATTTTAAAGATCTTCGATATCAGTACATAAAGAGCCATCTTTTTATGACCACATAGTATTCCACTCAGTTTATGTACTAATTTTTTATATTGTCCCCAAGGTTGATTAATACTTTTCTATGTTTTGACCATTAAAATCTGACTAATCAATGAAAGCATTGAAAATCTACCTACTTGGAGGTATTTTAAAGTAAGTTCTCATCACACAGCAGTTTGAGTGATACCCATGAGACAGTTTTCTTTGACTAGTGTCAGCTGAGGATTCCTGCAAACTTGGACTCGCGAATCCGCCCCAGCACTCCATAAGGCACTGGGTGGTTGCTAAGAAGGATTTACCCACTTTTATAGCATTTTTAAAAAATGAGTGCAAAACATTAATCAATAGCATTTGATAATAACATAGATAAATGTCCATGTGTGCTTAAATGAGGGTTATTCCAATGTTTGCTTTGAAACCACTATAATTACTATACTAAAATAGAAAACATTTGACATCTGCTCTATTCTGCCATTGCACTTAACTGGGGTAACACTCCCTTTGCCTTATGCTGTGTATTGGAAATACAGCAGAAAAGGATTAATTGCCTTCTAATTTGGAGCTTTAAAGATTCAAACTGAAGCTATAGTCATTAACTTTAAACAACATTTGAACTATATTTAATTATAGCCTTCAAATCCATTTCCCCCAGTTTTGAAGCTACATTATTTATGTCACTGACATAATAGCATCTATTTTTGATAGATCTCAGGACCATGCTCCATCAACCATATTGGGAGAACAAAGGCTCTCAGAACATGTGCTGAGAAAAAAAGAAAGAAAAAAAAAGACAATATTACTGCAGAACTGACAACAGATAGGATAACTTATCTTCCTGAAATAAGAGTTAGACTTGAAATAAATCACCAGGATGAATAATTGGGTTGGGTTATACGTGAGAACACGGTGAGTGGTGCTCTTCCCAGGACTCAACTATTAGGAGCCTGTGAAGCAACTGAATTGTGCACAGGGCCATTCAGAGACTCAGCCAAGGGGCCACATTGCCACAGTTCCTTTACGGATGAGAGCTGAGGCCAGTGCTCAACTGCCTTTCATTGTAGCTCCCATGCCAGGCACGCTTGGTGTTCAGTGTGTGCTCACTGAACTGAGCTGTGCTCAGTGGCCTCACTGTGGGCATGAGACAGTAAAGGAGTTTATGGATGTTTACCATGTATTGTCAAGAGGGGAACAAAACCAACCAACCAGGGCATAAAGAAGAGGAATTATAAAAATTTATTATTTCTTTTATTTTTATTACTTTAGGCTGCACTAGGTCCTCATTGCTGGGCATGGATTTTCTCTAGTTGTGGCAAGTGGGGGCTACTCTCTTGCAGTGTGTGAGCTTCTCTTGTAGAGCACAGGTTTGAAGGTGCACAGGCTCAGGGGCTGTGACTTACAAGCTTAGTTGCCTGGAAGTATGTGGGATCTTCCTGGACCACAGATTGAACCTGTGTCTCCTGCACTGGCAGGCGGGTTCCTAACCACTGGACCACTCGGGAAGACCTTAAAGAGGGAGGTTGAACTGAAAAGGTAATGAAGCTTAGATTTCAGGACTGTTCATGTGCACGGCCCCTTCCAAGGTGCTGTGAATATATTTATATACATCATTTTGTTATGTTTTCTTAAAGAAGGCCTCAAATTTCATAAGCTTCAGATCCATGAGGTCTATATCGTCTCTGGGTACAAAATAGCATATAAACATGATTCTATTTTCAAAATGAAAATTTTAATTTCCATTCATAATGAAAAATTCTATCCAAAAATAACGTATATATATGCAACTGCTGCTGCTGCTGCTAAGTGGCTTCAGTTGTGTCCGACTCTGTGCGACCCCATAGACGGCAGCCCACCAGGCTCCTCTGTCTCTGGGATTCTCCAGGCAAGAACACTGGAGTGGGTTGCCATTTCCTTCTCCAATATGTGCAACACACACACACAAATATACCCACAAGTTAGGAAGGGTATATCCCCAAAATGTTCAAGTCAATATTCTCTGAAAATGGCTATTTATTTATTAATCTGCTACTTTCTGTTTTACTGGAATGATCAAGTGAATTAGTACCACGTTAAAACTTGCTTTTTCTCCCATATAAAGAAGTACTTCTCTGAACTTACTAATCTTTTCCCACTAAACTTCAACTTCCAGTCTAGCAATAAATTTCTCTTCATCTAGCACTAAGAATGAAATTGCCTTTTCAGGTTCCTGGTAATCATAACTCTAACTTGGGGAAGTGAAATGAAAATATATGAGCGAAACTGGCTCCCTCTGGGTTAACATCTTCATATTCACGGAAGGATGCACGTTGCTATTTGGCAGGTTTTTGCAGGAAGTTGATAAGAGTCAAGAGCTTCTGTTTCCCACTGCCTGGGTTTTGTCTCTGAGCCCCTCACCCACCTGGTCATGCTCTGTCTTCAACGTCAAGTGCCTTCAGCCCTGCCAACTCACATCTCTCAGCATCACCTACTAAGGAGCTTGAAATCTGAAACTCTGGGGTCATAGAGGGGACAGCTGGCCTTCAGGTCTTTGTCCACAAAACTCAGGAAAGCAGAGGCTAAGTTCAAGTCTCTGTTAGAATGTCTGAGAATGAGAGTCCTAGAATTACCTTCATCGATAAGAACTGGTGACACGTTATGTCGAGCACAGCTCTTTCTCTCTCTTCCATACCCTCACTCTCAGAGCTCAACCTGTAGACCTTTGCAGCTGCCTCTACATCCTTTGGCCGGCAAACAGAAGTGGGCAGGAGGCAGCCGCAGTTATGTTGTCCTGAGGTCACTACCCTTGTCCTGGTGTATTCTCTGTGACCCCGAAAGAAGACCACACTGTGAGTGGGTGGCTGTTGTCCTGGGGGATTTGACAAGGAGAGGAAAAAAAAGCAGAGCTGAGGGTTAAGAGCTGGCTTGAGGACCACAGCATATGTCTATAGAATTTCATTCATTTATTCATTTGCTCTCTCATTCAGTTTTTCAAGCATTCAACAAATACATATTATGTTCTTACTATGTGCCAGAAACTTATATGCTGTGGATACAGACAAAGGGAGATGAAGCAGATAGAAAGATTGCATTTAGATATTCGTAATACGGTGAGATCATTTCCTGGTCATATTTAGTTTAGTTGTAACTTTTCTAAAAATAGGCAGACATGGAAACATACACCCAATTATACAGGCTAGCAATCTTCTACCTTTCTAGTAAAATTCAATTACAAGTAAATCTATGCCTCAAAAACATTAGCATGACTGGAAACCCTCTACTTGCAGTCTCAATTTAGTACTCCATAGTGGTACCAGCTCCCAATGAGAGATGAGAGAAGGATAGCACTATTCCAAGAAATGAGGGTTGTTTTTTTTTTTCTGGAAAAGAAAACACTTGGACAGGCATATATATAGTGAGCACCTGGTGTCAGTTATCATCATTGTCTTTATCATTGTTTCAGGCAAAAGAGACAGCACATGCAAAGATTTGGAGGGAAGAGAGACAGCATGGCGTGTCAAGGAGTTTAAAGAAACTTGTGATTAGCCTCAATCTGGTGAGATACTGGGCTGGACAAACAGGCAGGGGACAGACCGCGGGGAATGTTGGCCCAGGGAAGCCACCAATGTGTTCTCAGTGTCCTCTACCTCCCCCTCCCCTAAGTAGGCTCTTATTACTGTTCCCCTGGACTTCTGCTCAGATGAAATATTACTTGACATCTCTGCTTCCCCTTTACCTTTGTTGTCATATCCTGGTCATAGCTCTCATAGCTTCCCATCCTGCCTAAAACAAGGCTCCCATTGGATCATTCTCATACTTACAAACCTGTAGTGGTTGCCCATTGTCCATGGAATTCAGCCAGCTGTCTCAGTGTGGCATGCAAGCATTGCTGGACTAGGGCTACAGCTAAACTGTTCAGGATTCTCTTTTACCATCCTCTGTGTGACCTCTATGATCTTCCCAGGTGGCACTAGTGGTAAAGAACCCACCTGCCAGTTCAGGAGACATTAAGAGACACGGGTTCAATCCCTGGGTTGGGAAGATGCCCTGGAGGAGGAAATGGCAACCCACTCCAGTATTCTTGCCTGGAGATCCCATAGAGAGAGGAGCCTGAGGGGCTACAGTCCATAGGGTCGCACAGTTGGACGTGATTGAAGCAACTTAGCATGCGTAACCTCTATATCCAGCCACATGCAGCCTCTTGCTTCCAAATGCCTTCTTGCTTTCAACATCCTCCTTCTCCATCATTTAAAATCTATGCACCTTTCAAAGCTCTTCTCCAGGCTACCTCCTCTTTGAAGTCTTTTCTTCTTTGAAGATTCCCAATAGGTTGTGTCTTCTGCCATCTCTGAACCTCACCTGATATTTCCTATGAGGATCTTTTATGATCCCGTGCACTGGTCTATTTCTTGCCGCAATCATATGCCCTCTGAAGTCTTTCTTCTACGGAGGATCTTTTGGGATGAGTACTCTGTAGAATATACTTTAGCAAACACAATGCAAAGATTTGGAACCAGACCCCAGGGAGTGCTCTACCACATCCCCACCACTCTGGTCTGCTTGAGTTTCTGATGAAGAGAGCCTGGGGTCCTCTGGAGAATGAGGCAGAAGATGAGTGGCAAGGGCAGGCTGGAGGCTACAGCCACACTGCAGCCCACCAGGCTGATCACTGAGGCCAAGGAAATGGCCAGTCCAGGATCTCTTTCAATGTAATAAAGGCTAATCCAGTCATTAAGCTGCAGGTTGGAGATAAGATGGGTGAAAAGAAATTTGCTGAAAGCAAATGAAATTGGTGGTGGTGATTTAGTCGCTAAGTCGTGTCCAACTCTTTGCAACCCCACATACTGTAGCCTGCCAGGATCCTCTGTCCATGGTATTCTCCAGGCAAGAATACTGGATTGGATTGCCATTCCCTTCTCTAGGGGATCTCCTCAACCCAGAGGTCAAACCCGGGTCTCCTGTATTGCAGGCAGATTCTTTACTGTCTGAGCCACCAGGGAAGCCCCGCAAATCAAATTATTCCCCCTCATTTTCTTCCTTCCTCCCTTCTTCCCTCCGCTCTTCCCTCCCTTCCTTTCTCTCTACTTTCCTTTCTTTTTGTCTCCTAACAAGTATCTCTGCCAGGTGGTTAAAAGCCCTTGGCCCAAGGCCTTGCAGTTCACCTACATGCTCCAGTTTGTCTTGTTTCTCCAGTTAATTACTGTTATCAACTTTCCAGATTTTTGTAAACTCAACACACTGAATAATGAGGTTAATAAAACCAGTGAACTCCTTTGTCATGTACACAGGCTATTTCTATAAAAATGTCAAATGTATTATTAGCTCTGATTTAATCATCTTTTCTCGTCTCTTATAAATTTATCCTAAGTGACCTATCGGCTTTTCAGTGGGGGCTTTACTTATTTGGTGTTAGATTTGTAATTTCTCTGGACTTGGTTAGAGTCTATATATTTATAGCTTCCAACACTTCTGCACTGAATAATTTCCCCAGAACGTGCATCTGGAATCCAACATATCAGACAAACATGAAGCCCCCGGCAGAAACATTGACTGTGTCTGCCATCCCAGACCTTGGGAAAACCACTTCAACTAAAAAAACTTCATATTGACCCTCAGTTCACAGGGTTACCAGAAGATTAAATAATGCAAAATATTCAAGTATAGGATTCTTTTTAATAGAAGAATCTGTCTTTAAAATGGCCACACATTCATTCAACAAACACTTACTGGGAACCTCCTATGGGCCAGACTCTGTACCAGCTCCACAGATACAAACTGAATCAGCCAGATACTGTTTGCAGATCCCCTAGCCTCCCAATGTTTATACACTAACGGGGCAGACAGGCTTTCAAACAGCTTTTTAGATTGCTTTCAGGAGCATAGAAAAAGTAACAATAGATGAGCTTATTTTGGGCTTCCCCAGTGGCTCAGCAGTAAGAATCCACCTGCAATGTAGAAGACGCAGGTTTGATCCTTGGGTGGGGAAGATCCCCTAGAGAAGAAAATGGCAACCCACTCCAGTAGTCTCACCTGGAGAACCCCATGGACAGAGGAGCCTGGAAGGCTACAGTCCATGGGGTCACAAAGAGTCAGACGTGACTGAAGGGACTGAGTATGCCTACACACAAGGTTATTTTACAAAGACAGAATAAATAGGCTCAAGCCAAACACATGTTCTAAAAATCGAGTTCTATTTAAAATGCAAATAAACCCTTGAGGCAAAAGATACTTTTTGCTTTTCTTTGGGGTGCAAACTGTCTCTGAAAAATAGCGAATCATTTGGACTGAATTCCTGTACTACTTAATAGCCTGCCAAGAAAGTAAAAACAAACACTGAAGGTCAAAAATGGGGATGTAGAAAAATGGAGCACGGATAAGTTAGGGTCATTTCAGGGAGAAAATCAGCAATGACCATGAGCGCTGGGTTTAATGAAGGATCCAAACATAGAACCCATGAGAAACTTAAGGTGGCTGGAAATTTATGGAACACATCAGGCTCTGCTCAACTGTGACCAACACGAAAGCCTGAAAATGTAGCTGGCTGGGATGCACAGTCTAGAAATTACTTCCAAGTATGGGTGAAGTGATGGGCTTCCCTGCTGGCTCAGATAGTAAAGAATCTGCCTGCCAATGCAGGAGACCCATGTTCGATCCCTGGGCTGGGAAGACGCCCTGGAGAAGGAAACGGTAACCCACTCCAGTATTCTTGCCTGGGAAATCCCATGGACGGAGGAACCTGGGGGGCTGCAGTCCATGGGATCATAAAAAGTCAGACATGACAGTCTAGAAATGACTTCCAAGTGTGGGCTAAGTGATAGGAAACTCAAAGGTACACTCATATGTCCATGATGAGCTCATCATTAAGGTGTAGTGGGGACTCAGTCCAGTGAAAACAGGATGAAGAGAAATAAGCCTTACTGCCCGAGGCTTGCAGAACGTCCTAAGGTGATAACAGGAGAGATGCTCTCAGCGCTTCCTGTAGCTATAGTGATACCTATTGAGTACCTACTATGTGACTGACACTGTGATAAGCACTTGAATTTTTTTTAATGTCATTCAATACTCCTTTGAAATAAGTTACTGTCACCCCTTTTAAGGGATAAGAAAATTAAGGCACAGAGATGTTAAGCAACTTGCCCATGGCCATTTCTGCTGTTGGATCCATGAACCAGAATGAATTCAGAGCCTCTGTTTATAACCTCTGACCTGCAAGGGGGTGGTTATTCCCTTTCAAAGACTGTATTTTCCATCATGGAATAAAAGAGACACTTCTTGCATGATTTACCCTGTTCTATGGATGTGAACATTTCTGAGATTAGGTTGCCACTGTGTTTGAAAGATAATGTAAAATAAAATGTATCCATTCTCTCTCCCAAAGTGGAGCTACAGCTGGGTAAGTGTAGGGTCAGGGTAAGTTTTATCAGAAGCCAAATGAAAGAAGGATAGAAACATGGGCTGAGGCACAGCCCCTCAGAAAAGGAGTGATCAGGAATCAACAAGGCAGTCATGTTTGTTTGGCATGGCCAGTGGGCCTAATTCCCAGTGCTCTAGGGCCAAAGGGAGATTCAGAGAGGACAGTGACATGGGCTCACTTCAGAATCGCAGACTCACAGAGACCTGTTGAGAAAAGAGGTCATTTCAGAGCGTGTGCTCAGGGCTCAAGGTTGGGAAGAAAGGTACAAAAGGACATCAGGGACTCCTGGATACAAAGCCTGCAAAAGGAGAAAGGACTGGGTGTAACCAGTGCCCCAGAGAAATATGTCAGCCAGGTCAGAGGCAAGAAGCCTAGCCTTCTTGGGGCAGCTGCACCTGACTGACAGTCTTTCTACAGGATTGGCATCTCTACCAGTTCCACCGCCTGATTCAGGGGGAGTGGGGAGCCTACAGATAGCTAGCATCACCAGGAGGAGCTGGGATTAGATAAAAGGGCCAAAAATTCTGTCTTCTATTCAAGACTTGGAATTGCCTGCAGTAGCCAGACTGCCCCCGAAGCACAGGTGCAGGGCTACACAGTGCTTTACAGTGAGTAAAGAGAGGTAAGACAGAAGGAAATGAGTAACAACAGAGAACTGAAGCCTCCATTTTGGAGCAAAAAAAAAAAAAAAGTGTTTTCATTTACTCAATGTCTATGGGAGGACTTTTTCCATGGAAAGCTCTGAGAGCGCAGAGGGCTGTCCAGAGGGAGTCACGGGCTCAAAAGGTGATTCCTCCAGCCCTCTGAAGCTCATTCTCCTTAGCACATGCCTACAGCACCAGGACAGCCCCACTTGGGATGATCAGATAGGGCCTGGGGGCTGCCGGATGTCCTACCTGCACCTCCTGTTAATGCCGTGTGCACAAATTGGCCAAAGAGCTGGAGGGCTCCTGGCCTGGGACTAGACATGACCAGATTCCCAGTGATCTCTCCTCCTGACTGAGGTTTCAGGTGCTGAGAAGGCCAGACTAGCAATGAAGGACCCTGTTCAAGGTGAGAGACTAGACACCCAGGCCTCCCCTCAGCCCTCCCCTGGGTAGGCCTGCATGGGAGCCACTGACTTGGGTGTATTTCTGTTTGAGATTCCCCGTGGGGCAACTGGCCTGGCATGTAACCTTGGCTTACACAGCTATTCTGTAGCCTATAGCTGTTGACTAGCCGTGTGCTGCCAGGACAGGGTGAGCATATGCGGATGGTTATAAACAGAGCCTCAGAGCCAGCGGGATCCCAGCGCTGTTGACCTTGATGGCACTTCTCTGAGCCTCATTTTCTTCACCTGGAAGACAAGCTCAGGAGGGCATGTGCTTCGTGCTGCCTCCTCAGCTTCATCATACGTTGTGTTCCTTCCGGTGTGCGCCGGGCTCCTCCTCCCTGTGTGCGTCGCACTCCTCCTCGTATGTCGCACTCCTCCTCATATGTCGCGTCCCTCCTCCCTGTGTGCGCCGCGCTCCTCCTCCCTGTGTGCGTCGCACTCCTCCTCGTATGTCGTGTCCCTCCTCCCTGTGTGCGTCGCGCTCCTCCTCGTATGTCGTGTCCCTCCTCCCTGTGTGCGTCGCACTCCTCCTCGTATGTCGTGTCCCTCCTCCCTGTGTGCGCCGCGCTCCTCCTCCCTGTGTGTGTCGCGCTCCTCCTTGTATGTCGTGTCCCTCCTCCCTGTGTGCGTCGCGCCCCTCCTCCCTGTGTGCGTCGCGCCCCTCCTCCCTGTGTGCGTCGCGCCCCTCCTCCCTGTGTGCGTCGCGCCCCTCCTCCCTGTGTGCGTCGCGCCCCTCCTCCCTGTGTGCGTCGCGCCCCTCCTCCCTGTGTGCGTCGCGCCCCTCCTCCCTGTGTGCGTCGCGCCCCTCCTCCCTGTGTGCGTTGCACTCCTCCTCGTATGTCGTGTCCCTCCTCCCTGTGTGTGTCGCGCTCCTCCTCGTATGTCGTGTCCCTCCTCCCTGTGTGCGCCGCGCTCCTTCTCGTATGTCGTGTCCCTCCTCCCTGTGTTCGCCGCACTCCTCCTCCCTGTGTGTGTCGCGCTCCTCCTTGTATTTCGTGTCCCTCCTCCCTGTGTGCGTCGCGCCCCTCCTCCCTGTGTGCGTCGCGCCCCTCCTCCCTGTGTGCGTCGCGCCCCTCCTCCCTGTGTGCGTCGCGCCCCTCCTCCCTGTGTGCGTCGCGCCCCTCCTCCCTGTGTGCGTCGCGCCCCTCCTCCCTGTGTGCGTCGCGCCCCTCCTCCCTGTGTGCGTCGCGCCCCTCCTCCCTGTGTGCGTCGTGCGCGCTACACGGGCCCTGTCTCTGTTTCTCGTACACCCTGAACTCAGTACCGTCTCAGACCTCTGGAAGGCTCTCCCCACCATTCTTTCCACCCTGTAGTCTTCACTCAAATATCCCCCTTAGCCATACAGTTATACCCTCCTTGGCCAGACAATCTCAAGGAGCTTCTCCCCCAAATTCAGGGTTGCGTTTTCATTCTGAACTATTGTCTTCGCAAAATTTGCTACTCTTTGAAACTGTCTTGTTTACACATTGATTTGACACTCGCTCAGCAAGCATTTTCCTTCCTCCTTATCTAAAAGTGTACCCCATCTCTCCCGTATTTCTCTTCCCTGCTTTTTCTTACTGATACTTAAAGTGTGATATACTATTTAATCCACTTTCTTTAGTTTGTCGCCTGTCTTTTCCCCACTAGAATATAGCTCCGTGGAGGCAGACATTTTTGTTTATTTGGGTCACTGCTTTATCCTGAGTGCCTAGCAGGACACTTGACACGTAGTAGGCTGTCAACAGTGCTTACTGGAGAGCAGGATCTATTTGCTCATTGTCTGTCTGTCTTCGCCAGCAGGTCAACACCACTTGAACAGGCATTTTATCCCCTGTTCACTGTTGCACGTCACAACTCCATAAGGGCACTCAAGAAATATTTGTTCAGTTCATGAGTGGCACCCACTTCATAGGGATATTTGAAGATTCAAATGAGATAATCCCCATAAACTTAAGTGCCATGTACATTGTAATAGTTTGGTAAAAATTAAGGTGTGATTACTATTAAAAATTGAGCTTTTGGCATCAAACCCATACAAACTCTTGTGCTTTCTTGATTTGGGCTTCACAACCCAGGACATGTCATATTTGTACCCTAAGAATTTGCATCAGCTTCTGGTTTACAGGAGTTCAGGCAAGATGGGGCCCCTTAAACTTTATCCTGATCTAGAAAATAATCTCTTTATTATTCTTTCATGGTAAAACACATCTTTTTTGTTGAGTCAACCTGCAGTATTGAAGCTCAACTGTCAAGTGCTCTGTTAAATTACATCAAAATCTAGGGTTGAGCATTTCCCACCAGCTAATAGCCCCCCAACCCTTGGAAACCTGATTGGTTTTTTTTGTTGGGGGGAGGCTGTGCTGGGTCTTTGTTGCTGCCAGGGCTTTTCTCTAGTTGCAGTGAGTGGAGGCTACTCTCTAGTTGCAGTGCGGGGGATTCTCATTGCGGTGGCTTCAGTAGTTGCAGCTCAAACCTGTGTCTTGCATTGGCAGGCAGATTCTTTACCCCTGAACCACCAGGGAGACCTTGAGTTCACTTTTAAAAGTGGCATTTTAAAATGAGTTTGAAGTGCTGTTAATTTGTAACCACCTGACAAAACAATATGGCTAGATATAAAGTAATACAATACAAGCTGAGTTCACAAGTTTGAAATTAAAGAAATTAAAATTAAAGATGAAGCAAGCCATGAAGTTCAAGTTCTGTTTAAGAGATCTTCTGTATCTTCTGGTACTCTGATACTTCTGCTCCTCTTCTCCTGTTCAGATAATGTGAATTTGTTTTAATTATAGCAATTTGAAGAGTTCTCAAAATAAGATCTGACCTTCATCTGTAATCGCAAACACAATTTATTTACCTTAAATTATAAGTTAGTGTATTTTGGAATTTTTCAATCACACATACAGCAAAACTTTTTCTATACAAAACTCAGCTATCCTGAAATCTCAGGGAGATAAGGGGTGTTGGCTCAAGACCATCAGAAAAAAAATTTTTTTTGTTAAAGAGGCCTCTGGTTAGCCAAATAGATTTTGGAAAATGTATACACTAAAGCTCATGCACTTTATTTAAGTGGCAACTCAGAATCTATTTTGGCCTTTTTGATTTAGCATTCTAAACTTACTGATTAAATGTTACATTAAAAGGAGGGAGTTTGAGATATTTCTTCAAAGTTATAATATTGTCATCAGTAAGTGATAGCCGACAGCTCATCAGCAACGAAGGAGGCAACCAAACCAAGAACCAAGAACCAATCGGTAAAACTGCCTATATGAAGTAGATACTTGACAATTCATTGCAAGGACAACATCCCAAGAGCTGTCACTGTGTTTCAGCTAATCTTCACAATGAGAAACCTGAGTCATCAAAGAAAGATAAGTTAGGTTCAGAACACTTTGTGTACAAATGGAGAGAAGTGTTTAGCCAAACAGAAAATTAAGCTATTCGGAGTTATTCATTCAGCCAATCTTTATTGAATGTTTTTATTTATGTGCCAAATACTGTGCTAGGTAGGTCTTGGGAACACACAGCAGTTCTGACTCTCAAGAAACTCACATTCTAAGTCAGGTTTCTAAGTGTGGTCAGGGAACCCCTAGGTCCATAAGATCCTTCCAGGCTATGTTCAAGGTCAAAGTTATTTTATTAATAATGCATACTAAGATGGCATTTGCTTATTTCCCACTGTTTTGGCACTTTCACTTATAATGCAACAGTAATGGTGAGTACGACTGCTATTTCAGCTTGTAACTGAAATAGTTGCTGGTTCCTTAGCATGAATCAAGACAGTGGTGCCAAACCTACTAGTCATCATTGAAGAAAAACACATGCACAGTAAAAAGCAAAAACAAATGAAACTCCTGCTACCGTCACTGTAGAATGTCCTTGACAATGTAGGAAAAAAGGATTTCATTAAATTTCAACTTGGAATATATCGTTTTTATATTCTGTGTTATGAAATGGAAGTTATGCATGAATCACTTTTGCTGCCTGTCGAAGTATGATGGTTGTCTTAGAGGAAAAACACTCGTGTGATTGCTGGAGTTGCAAGCTGAAATAGCTACTTTTTTAGTGGTACAAAAATTCCACTTGATGATTGACATGCAAACTGTACAAAGTTGGGTATTTGGCAGAAGTTTTGTCAGAAGTGAGAAACGTGTGCTTATCACTTCAACAAAACTAACTATAGTGTTGGTTGCCAGTAATACAGTTTGAGCTTTCAGATGAAACTTTGAGCTCTGGAAAACTAGAATTTGCAGCTTCCCAATAATAAAAGGCTTGTCTGATGAGAATGGTATTAGCAAGTTGGGGTCTTTTAATATATATTATTATATAATGAAATCATCAGATTAGAATGATGTGTATAATTCAGTGAAACTATCTTTTCCAGATTACCAAAATGTATGTTACAAACTCATACATGATTTAAAAAATTCACTCAAAGTGAAGAATAGACCAAATGCACTTGTATGTCACAAAATCCAAAAATTTCATTGATTTGCTTTCAGATCACACATTGAAAGCAAACTTTGAGAATCTACCATTTGTCGAGTTTTAGCATAGTATCAAAGAAGAATATCCACAATTACCTGAAAAGGTTATAACTCTCCCTTTTCCAACTATCTGTGTGAAACTGGATTCTCCTCGTATACTTCAAGCCAAAACAATTTATTGCAGCATACCAAATGCAAAGGCATATAGGAAAGTCCGTTGTAAAAATGTATAATAATGCCATTTTCTCTCTGAAATATTTGCTTTGAAAAATATAATTTTCATAAAAATATGTTCTTAGACATTAACATGTAATGTTTATTATTATTTTAAATGAACTGATAAAAATATTTTAATAATTTCCCAATTTTAATTTCTAATACAATAAATATCAATAGTGATATCCACATTTACAGAAGCTCTTCATCCTTAATAATTTTTAAGAGTAAAAATCAGCCTCAGTCCAAAAACCTTAAGAATCAATGGTCTAGGGGCATCCCTGGTGGCTCAGTGGTAAAGAATCCACCTGCCAATGCAGGAGACGCGTGTTCAGTCCCTGGTCTGGGAAGATGCAATATGCTGCCTGCCTTGGAGCAACTAAGCCCGGTGCTACAATTATTGAGCCTGTGCTCTAGAGCTGGGGAGCCACAGCTACTGAAGCCTGCGTGCCCTAGCGGCCAGGCTCCGCATCAAGAGAAGTTACAATGATGAGAAGCCTGTGCGCCACAACCAGAGATTAGCCCCTGTTTGCTGCAACTAGAGAAAAGCCCAGGCAGCAACAAAGGCCGAGTACAGCCAAAAATTATTAGTTAATTAAATCATTTTAAAAAAAGAACCAGTGGTGTAAGAAGAAGACACAGACTTGTAAGTCACTAATTCTAACCTACTACTATCAGGGCTCTGATAGGAAGAAACACAAGATAGCATGGGGGTCTAGAGGATCCAGGGCAGTCTTGGAGAGTCAGGGAAAGCTCCCTTGAGAAGATTATCTGTATGCTAGGGCTTGATGGGTGAAAAGTTAGCATAGTAAGAGGGGTATGATGTTCAGGATAGGAGGAGGAGCTTTTGCAAAGGTCCAGAGGGAAGGGAGAGTATGGCTCATTTATGAACATCAAAGTTACTTGGTGGAACTAGAGACTAGTTTGTGATAACCTAGACCCTCCCGCTTATATTATCATTTCAATAAAATGAGCATTTATGTACAGTGAAGGATTAAAAATGAACTCTCTCAGGATGTGCTGTCCTCAGTCACTCAGTCATATCTGACTCTTTGTGACCCCATGGACTGCAGCCCACCAGGCTCCTCTGTCCATGGGTTTTCCCAGGCAAGAATACTGGAGTGGGTTGCCATTTCCTACTCAAGGGCATCTTCCTGACCCAGGCATTGAAACTGGGTCTTCTGCTAGGGCAGGCAGGTTCTTAACACTGCACCACCTGGGAAGCCCCTAACCCTAACCCAGAAGACTGTTTTGCTTATATTATCATTTCAGTAAAATAAGCATATATGTGCAGTGAAGGGTTAAAAATGAACTCTCTCAAGGCACATAATCCTAAGAAAGGTGGGAAAGCTAGAAATAGTCTCTGGCATACTGTAAATATTTATGGAAAGTTTAAAAGAACCACCTGAATAAATTGGCACAAATATTTAATTAGAAGTTGTAATCTACATTTCATAATGTCTCTAAACATAAGCCAAAATTCAGACTATTTTTTAAAGGGTTTTTTGGGTTTAAAAGAATTCTAATGAGAGATTAAAGTCTGATTTGATTTTGAAATATTACATGTTTAAGTTTAAAGTCTTATGTTCTTTAGAAATACTTTTTTCATCCGGATCAGTGGTGGTTCTCTCATGAGCTCGGATCATATCCAACAATGATTTCCTCTATAAGAGTCGTAGATTGTAATGTCAGGTTCTCTACATCTTGGTGGCTTCTTTGCATATGGTCATGGTTTCCTGTTTTTCCATTTCTGTTCTCTCTAATACTGTCTTCACATCACACTAAAGAAAGCCTTTCAATCAAATGCCCTGGAAACCTCCCCAGGAGTGAGGTTTTGGCAGAAGCGAAGGTAGGCGTGTATCCTGAAAACCAGTTAATCAGCAACTCTAAGATGCATGTTCACACTCAAAGCCCCTGGTCTATCCTGTGGGTATTCATGAGCTGGAATAGAGCTTCTGAGAGTAGATTTTTCTCTTTTTTTGTAGGAGTTCAGAAGAAGCAGAAACAAATATTTCTGGCTCAGAGGTTAGGCTCAGTATAACTGGTATCTTGGAACAGAAAGCCACCCGCAATCACGTGACTGCCGTCTTTGGATGGCAGGCTGCTGTTATGTATTATAGGATTAGGATTCACTGTCAGGAAAATGCAGTGGCCAAGGCTGTATTGCTACACTTCACAAACCTTGTTTGAAGGGCTCTATTTATTTAGACACATTTTTGGGGCACTCCAGAAAATAGTTAGCTTCTGCTTGTAGCCTACTCACAGGTTGCTTTATCAAATATGTCTTCTGCATTATATGTTGCATGTTGTTTTGTTTATTTGTCTATCTTTTGTGGCTCCTCAGAATCTTAAAGGACAAAATAATAAAACCATGGGTGGTTTATACTGTGACATTTTTTATAGTTTATTATACTTCCCTGGTGGCTCAGACAGTAAAGTGCCTGCCTGCAATGCGGGAGACCCAGGTTCGATTCCTGGGTCAGGAAGATCCCCTGGAGAAGGAAATGGCAATCCACTCCAGCACTCTTGCCTGGAAAATCCCATGGACGGAGGAGGCTGATAGGCTACAGTTCATGGGGTCGCAAAGAGTCGGACACGACTGAGCGACTTCACTATTATACTTTAAGAAAGGGCTTCCCGGGTGGCTCAGTGGTAAAGAATCTGCCTGCCAGTGCAGGAGACATGTGTTCGATCTCTGGGTTGGGAAGATCCCCTGGAGGAGAAAATGGCAACCCACTCCAGTATTCTTGCCTAGGACATCCCCTGGTCGGAGGAGCCTGGCAGGCTCCAGTCCATGGGGTTGCAAAGAGTCAGACATGACTTAGTGACTAAACAACAGCAATACTTTAAGGTATTATCAAAAACAAACCAAAAAAGCCAACCCGCTACCCAGGAGTCGAGGGCCCCCCTTGGCCTCTCCACTGCTGCTGGCTGCCCTACAAAAACAAAAAAAGCAACAAAAATCTGTCACATCAGCAAAACTAAGTACTTTAAAAGTAAGATCAACTCTGAACCTGTGGTGTGTGCATGCTCAGTCACTGAGTTGTGTTCGACTCTTTGCGACCCCATAGACTGTAGCTCACCAGGATCCTCCATCCATTGGGTTTTCCAGGCAAGAATACCAGAGTGGGTTACCATTTCCTCCTTTAGAGTATCTCCCCAACCCAGGGATTGAACCAGAATCTCCGGTGTCTCCTGCATTGGCAGGCAAATTGAGACACAATGAGGTAAGGTAGCTTGTCTAATACACACAGCTAATAAAAGGTGGGATTGGACGAAGTCAGGCAACCTTAACATAAACTCACAGGATAAACCTCTGTGCCGCAGTTGGACATAATGTTAGTGAACTTTCTGGAGATGATATATATTTAGGTAACATGACATTTTCCTATCAAATATGGTGATTGAATATTTAATAATTATTTTTTAGGATGAGAAGTCAGATTCACAAATATTGGTCTATCTTCCTCACTCTCAGTAATCACTTATTGGAATCATCTCATTGGTGATGGTGACAGGAATGGCGGATCAAAATCTCAGGGGGCAGCACATGTGGCTCAAAGATGAGCACATTGGCCTTCAGAATGTTAACATGACCTAAGTAGTCCCCTCTTACCCACTGTGTGCCCCTGCTTCCTGCAGCTTCCAGATCAAAGCAGAACCTTCTTATACAGTTATGCCTTGGTTTGGTTTATTTGTAATCCTGGTGATTAATACATTTTGAAATTTCAAATGCTTAAAAAACAGTCGATTTTTATATTTGCCACAGGAGGGCATACAGGTTAAAGGGTTGTGAAACGACAGTATAGTCATGATGCCCCCAGGTTATAATAATATCTGTTGGGGTAGTACTAGTGACCTTCCTGTGCCACAGCTTTGCATCTGGGAAAACAGAAGGATGGAGATTTAGAGAGACAATGTTTCTGAAGCCTGCTACAAACTGTGAAGGGAGTACAAATGCCGGGTTAGGTGGGGGCTGTTCTGACTCTGGTTTGCATCCCATGCTCCTTTCGTTCTGGCAGATTCTCCACACTTTTTACTGCCAGTTGGATATTTCTTATGTCATGTCCATCTTCTCACTCCCTGGTATGGATGAAGACACAGTGGTTCAAGGGCATTCAAGATGCCATCTCACTCCACACTGAATCTGTGCCATTCACAGTTCTTTCAGCTGCCTTTTGTCCAGGGAACCTTCCTTCAATCCAGTTCAGTTCAGTCACTCAGTCGTGTCCAACTCTTTGCGACCCCATGAATCACAGCACGCCAGGCCTCCCTGTTCATCACCAACTCCCGGAGTTCACTCAAACGTCCATCGAGTTAGTGACGCCATCCAGCCATCTCATCCTCTCGCATCCCCTTTTTCTCCTGCCCCCAGTCCCTCCCAGCATCAGAGTCTTTCCCAGTGAGTCAACTCTTCGCATGAGGTGGCCAAAGTACTGGAGTTTCAGCTTTAGCATCATTTCTTCCAAAGAACACCCTGGACTGATCTTTTGAATGGACTGGTTGGATCTCCTTTCAGTCCAAGGGACTCTCAGGAGTCTTCTTCAACACCACAGTTCAAAAGCATCAATTCTTCAGCGCTCAGCTTTCTTCACAATCCAACTCTCATATCCATACATGACCACAGGAAAAACCATAGCCTTGACTAGACGGACTTTGTTGGCAAAGTAATGTCTCTGCTTTTCAATATGCTATCTAGGTTGGTCATAAGTTTTCTTTCAAGGAGTAAGCGTCTTTTAATTTCATGGCTGCAGTCACCATCTGCAGTGATTTTGAAGCCCCCAAAAATAAAGTCTTATCCTCTAAAAAGTGTTTAAGATGCCATTTCTCTCCGTTCCCTGAACTTCTGTATCTGCACTTCTTCCCATCTGGATAGCAAGCTCTCTGAAGATAGAGATCAAGCATGCTTTTCTTATCCTGGCCTCACAGGGATCTACAACAGTATCTGGCACATGGTAGATGGTTATTAAAGGCACGCTGACTGACTGAATGTATGAGTGACTTAATAAAGGATTAACTCTTTTCTGCACTGATATCGCAACTTGGAAAACTTTCTTTTGTGCTGCTTGTCTATATATAATTTGCCTTTTTCCCCTATCACTTTTAAAAACTTCTTATACCTATACACAGAAAGAACCCATCTCTGAAGTAACAAATCCATAAGCAACAGTGGAATTCTGAACAGAACCAAACTCCTTTCAGAAATGGCAAAACTTGAATACCATCTATTGGGAAATTGGATACGTGCTGACTGTGGGATTTGAGAGAGATGGCCCATGGTTTTCCAAAGGGCAATTTTGGTTGTATTGTTATTTTAAATCCCAGTGCTTTTCAGGTGTTCTTGTCCAGCTCCAACCTGTTTAGAGGGTGAACACCGTGTACCCTGACTGTACTCTCTGAGAAGCACGAAGAGGACTGATGCTGGGTCAGGCAGTTTCATAAGCAGCCCTGTTCTCCCCATGAGCCAGCCCACAGTGTGGGGCAGGACTGGGGCACCACCATCCAGGATGCCAGACTACACGGGAGCTTCCAGATAGGCATGGCACCAGGAATTAGGTTCCCACAGTGTCACCTGTGTTAACCAATTACAAGTTTAGTGGCTTGAAACAACACATGTGTATTATCTTACAGCTTTAGGGGTCAGAAGCCCTAACATCAAGGTGTCAAGCAGCCATATTCCTTGGCTGGTAGTCCTCTTCTTCCATCTTCAAAACTAGCAGAGACCTTCACGTCTCACCTGTCTGTCTGTCTTCATCTCTCTCACTTGCTCTCTCACCTCATCACATCTCTTTTCTGTCATTACATCATCTCTAACTCAGAAACTCCTGTCTTCCTCTTATAAAGGTCTTTGTGATTATACCAGGCCCACTTGGGCTTCCCAGGTGGCCCTAGCGGTAAAGAATGCTTCTGCCAATGCAGGAGACACGAGAGAGGCAGGTTCAACCCCTGGGTTGGGACCTGGAGAAGGAAATGGCTCCAATGTTTTTGCCTGGAAAATTCCACGGGCAGAGGAGCCTGGTGGGCTACAGTGCACGGAGTCACGAAGAAAGAGTTGGACACAAGTGAGCACTTACACGCCCAGATAATTCAGGATAGTCTCCCCATCTCAAAATTCTGAACGTAATCACCATCTGCAAAGTCTTTTTTGCCAGGAAAAGTAATATAGTCACCCGTTCTGGGGATTGAGATGTGAATGTTTAGGTGGTGCGGGGCATTATTCTGCCGACTGCCCCCACCCCACCTGCTTTGTTCCTCATAAGTGGCCTTCGTGGCCTCCCTGCTCCCAAGGTTGAGCAGATTCACAGGCTGCTGGAGGCCTCCTGCCACTTCCTTCTTCTGAGTTTACCTAGTCCTCCCATCTGGATGCCACCTTCTTCTCTCTTCTCGTTCCTTTGAGCAACCTGGACCTTCTTAGAGTCTGTGACCCTACTGCATATGCTGAAAGGGGGCATGCATTTTGTACAGGAGACTGCTTGGAGGGTAGTGGATGCTACGGTTAACTCTCTCCTTTATTCTGTAGCCTTAGCCTAATAAACAGAGAGCGACAGCATTCCTTTCTGCTTCCTTTCACCATGTTGGAGTGTTCATTTGTTCCTTTCCTGACTGACCTGAGTCAGGAGCCAACCCTGTGCCCTCCCAGGGCTTAGAACACTGCGGCAGATTGTGGGTACTCAGCTGATGGTGCTCAGCAGAGGACACGTGAGCCACGTCTCGTGGGCCTGGGGCCGTCTGGAGGTTTCCCCCACTGTCCGCAGACAGCACTGCTCACCCCTACCCCAGAGCACCTCTGCTAGAGAGGCATGGCTTCCCTGACCGTGAGCTGCTTGGGTCCAGCTGTTGAGATGACAGTGGTCTCTGAGGAAGGGTCGCTGCCTGTGGTCCAGGAAGGGAGTATGCATTTACGTCTATCTGCAGCTTCCCACCTTGCGCAAGCCGGCTTCTTGTTGCTTTGCTGTTCGCTATGGGCCTGGTGGTTTTTCTGCAGTGCCAGCTGAGGAGCTCTGTCTCCAGGCAGCCTTGGCTTTTTCCACTATAATTCTGTTCCCCTCAGGATGCCATCCTCTGCCTGTGTTGGTATGACTCACTTGGCGCTTGTAATTGGTAAGAGCCTGAGCTTAATGAAAAGGCACCAGACGAGAGCTTCCCAGCCTCCTTTTCAGTCACTCCCTGGGTAGGCCTTACCTCAGCACAGGCAGAATCTTACCTCCAGCCATCAAGAAATGCATACGTAAGAACTGTTTAATTGCCATACAGTAGCTAGGTAAAACTTGGGGCTGAGGTTGAAGAGGGTTAAAGGGCAAGGTAGATGAGGAAATAAAAGCGTGAACTCAAACTTTTTATTGTTACATACTCAGAATCTATTGGGAAGAAAGAGAGGTTCTAAGTCATTACAAAATTCTGCAAAATCTTCTCTCAGTAAAAATGCTGTGGAGTTGAGGAAAAATAAGTAGATATATATCTCCCAGTCTTTATCTGGATAAATCCAAATCATTAAGAATAAAGTCTTAAAGTACTAGAAAACCCCTGGGAGGATTTTTCTTATATAATCTCAGAATGGCAAAGGTCATTCTAAATATAACATAGGACTCATAAAGTATAAATGAAAAAATAGTTAAATTTAACTACATAAAAAATATTCTCCATGGCAAGGTCTTCAATACATAGAGTCAAAAAACAAGTGTCAAACTGATAAAAAAGATATTTATAAATCATATTATAGAAAAAAGCAAAGTTCCTTAATGTGCAAAAGAATATGCACAAATCAATAAGAAAAACACCAACCATACAATAGAAAAATCGGCAAAGGGTATAAAGAGACAGTTCATAGACAATGAAATGCAGAAGACCCTTAAACATGTGAAAAGATGGTCCATCTCTCTTATAATAAGAGAAAAAATTTAAAATCAGTTCATAAAAGCTGAAAAGAAAATGTAACAATGGAACTTATTTATGTATTTAGTGGCATAATATATTAAAAGGAATTAATTCAAGAGACTTTAAAACTGTATCTCTGTGGCATATATCTAATAACAAGAAAATTGCAAAAAAAAAATTCCTAAATTGCTTTCAGTAATCCCATTGATATTAGGAGAATTTTTATTGTTATTCTGAGAGTGTGATCTACAAATTATAAAATAAAACAACAACAACAAAAAACCATTTCGGTGTTTTTGGCAACTGGGAATTTTGGTCCTCTAGTGTGATACATTCTAAGGAAAAAGTAATAGCAAAAAGCTTAAACTGCCTTTAGTAGTCGTTGTTGGAAAAAATGTTCCATTTTGACCCAGAATTACTATGAGTATAATTTGTATGTATTTCCAGATAAAGAAATGAGAAATTATCTGCTTGTCTAATTCTATCACCTTTGGTGTCTTTGAGAACTGAAATTTTGGGTGTAAGACAAAGGAAATACAGATGTAAAATTGAGGTTAAGCAAAATCTCTGATCCTTCCTGAATTGGCAATATTGGTATGAACTTATATTTGATCTTGAAAAAAATGTTACTGTCTATTTCTGTCCACTGAAAATATCTAGAAGCAATGACTAAGGTAGTACCAACAAGCGACTCCCAGTATTAGGACTGTGGTCTCTAGGTATCACTTCCCTCTTGAGGAACCTTAGTTCCTCATTAGAGAAATGGCTAATTCTATGTTCTAAGGCCAGGTATCTTCAAGGTGAGCTGGAAATATCTCATCATATCACTGCCCAATGATGGAAAAGTTTAAATATCAATATGAATAATATCAATATGAATCAAAATATCAATATGAATATAACCTCCAGTTATATTCTTAATGATACAAAAAGTTATTAATCACCTTTGGAGGATGTTATGGATGAACTAGTTATTTTCAAAATTAGTAAATAAAGACAAAGAATCATGTGTTTATCATTCCCTTCCTCCATAAGTGTACCACCTCAGGCTAACCAAGTGACAGGGTGATATTTCTCCTAACAGAAGTCTTCCAGCTGTCAAATGAAGAAAGGATAATAAAATTAGAATATTATTTTCTGACATTTAATGAAATTAAGGATCTAGGTAATGATCATCAATGGTTGCCAAGACCTCAGGACAAGGTCAGCCAGTCGTTATGTACTTTCTGATGGAAGAACACAATATCACCCAAGAGGTATAATTGCAAAAAAACCCCACAAAACCTGAAACTGATGAAGCATTTACATTCAACTATCAGTATATAGATAATTCAGGAGATGGAAGAACATGTTAAATACAACAGTCAATCAGCAAAAATCAGACTGTGAAATTCTGCAGAACAAATGTTTCTATAATTCAACAAGAAATTTTAAAGGAAAACAAGAATAGGAACACATAGATTAAGAGATTTAAGACATATCCAGTCAACCAAAACATATAGATCTCATTTGGATCTTGATTTAAACAAACTGTAAAAATCATCTGATTACAATGATGGGTACATAGAGGTTTCTTATACTATTCTCTCTGCTTTTATACGTGTTTGAAATTTTCCACAGTAACGTGTTAAATAGTAATAGAAGGAGCAACTAACCCTTACTGAGTACTTACTATATGCATGGTCCTATTTTAAGCACTTTGCATATTTAAGCTGTCTCCCTGTCTGGGAGGTGGGCACTCATCTCTATTATGCAAATGACGAAATTAAGGCACAGACTGGTTAAGCATCTTGCCCAAGGTCACACAGCTAACAAGCTTTGGTGGTGGGACTTGAAAGCAGGCAGTGTGACTACAGAACCCAATTTCTAACTTATACCCTACTATCTCTCATGAAGGTGGTAGCTTGAAGTAGGTTGGGGATAGTCAAAAGAAGTAGAAGGATTGAAGAGATACTTGGGAGGTAAAATTGACCAGTCTCCACGCTAAACTGTATATGGGGCTAAAGTCTGCGAGGAGTCCGAGATGCCTGTGAGGTTTCTGGTTTGACGGTAGGATAGGTGGTGATAATGTTTGATGAAATAGGGAAAGTGAGAGGGGACTAGGTTTGGAGGTCAAAGATGATTTGGGTTTGGAGCATGTTGAGCCTGAGGGGCCTTTGGGATACCTAGGTAATGTTAAGTGGCAGCAGGTAATACTGGCACTCTTATATGTTAGCTTTCCCCTTCCTCCTTACAACTGTTACCTTTTTTTTCTTGAGATGGGGATGGGAGCAACTACTTTTCTAGTTTGTAGTGTCAACATTCAGTTCTTGTTTCGGAGGTGTTTGTGGTTGTGCCCAACGTGATGTCACCTACACATTTTGTAAGATGCTTTCATTCTATTCTCCAAGAAACTTGGTCAAAACAGGTCATCAATCATGTTTTGAGTGCTTCCTATCTTCCAATCACTGTATTAGGCATTTACATTCTTATCATGTACTTTTCTTTTACAGAGGTACTCACACTGTTGAAAATGCATTCTTCACTCAGTATGTAGATGAAGAGACTGAAGATAAGAATGAGTCACTTGCCCAGAGTTACAAAGTTGGACAGTAGCAGTCAGCATCTCTAGTCTGTGTTCTTCCATTTCGTCTCTTTTTCAAAGTGTGAGTAATGACTTAAGTGGTTCATTGTCATAGTATTTAATTGCACTAACTCACACAGTAGGAAAGCCCTTCTGATGTTTTCATCCAACCTTCTGTTATGACAATGGAGAACAACTCAGGTGCTGGTATGTCTTCAATACCTTTCTAACACTTTCTGTTTTTAACTTAGGGTATACCTCAGGGTCAGAGTCTTGAGCAAGTAACAATAGTGTATAGCAGGAATTTTTGTCATGGTACTTATTTTCATTATGTTTATTTTAGGGATACCTTCTATTTATAGTAATTAGTGTTTCCACCTATAGAGCAGCAATTTCATTTAAAATAAATTTAAGAAAAGAAATGAAGCTCATGAAAACTGTTACATAAATAAAAATAAAGATGGTTCAGAGAAATGGAAGGCCATCACTAGCTGACACTGATTTCAATGGCTGAAATTGGAAAACACTGCTCCTTACTACATCTCCTCTCCCTATTATGGCCTTACCTCTCTAACAGAAATTGAATGCTTTCTCTGTTACCATCTTACTTGAAAACTCATTGTCACTGATCACTGGTGAAAGCACCTCACCAGTAACTTTAGTCCCCGCCGATCAGTCTTGCATATATGATGGGGCCAAAACCGTGTCTGGGTTTCAGGAAAGAGGTAAGAGCAGAGTACATTACCAATAAGTCGGGGTGGTTAACAGCTATGATGATAGGCTTTTTGGAAATCTTAGTATATCCAGGTGATTTTTTTTCTTTTATTTATATGCAGTCTAGTATTAAAACTATATTGGCTGCTCTAGTTTCCATTCATTCCTCTTTCTTAAGCCTCTAGTTCTCCAGTCTTTTATGATAGTACCATGTTTGACCATTTTGTTACTTCTTCACCACCACCGCTCCCTTCGTGGGACATAAGTTATATTCATTATATTCAATGTGTTTGTGAGAAATGGTTGTAGATGGGCTGCCTTTAAACGTTTTTTATGAGTTCTTCTAAACATAGACAAAGGCAATAAAAATCCCCAATGCTACATGTATTTTAAAAGACATCATTGTTACATGAAATAATTTTGCTTGTGTGTTCCCCAAGGAACTGAAAAGTACACTATAGTCACTATAATCCTGCTGGATAGAGACAGTATCTTCTCTTTATTGTTATGCCTGATACTATCTGTTCAGCATATTATTAAGACCAGAAATCTGTATCTGGAATACTGTATCTGTACTCTTCTCATTGCCCATGAGCACTACAAAGCCAGTACTTTTTCATCACTGGGTCTTTCAGAATAAGTTCCAAAGACTGAACAATGGTAAGCTGAGGTTTTGCATCTTTGGTGTATTCTTCATGTGTAGGTGGTGGTAAATATGTCTTCCGAAATCCACAACATCAGAGAAAAAACAGGTTCCATCTTCCTGGGCGGGGTACCCTCAGCCCCACATCCGTTGTGCTAACACAGATCCTGAGGACCTGGCTTCATCGCAGACAGCACCCAAGGCAGAGGCCTGGCCTGTGCACCTAGGACAGGGTAAATATCCCGACTCTGAAAATGGAAACCCATCCACTCCTCCTGCACAGGCGGGGTGATGGTTTGGAGCCGGCAGGCTGTGGGTGGGGTGTGGGTTGGGAGTGTTTTCCCCCCGTCGAGTCCTCCAGCCCCTTGACTCGCGGCCCTACCCTGACCATTGTCCACACACCTCGTCCCTCCAGCTTCCGGGCCGCGGGCGAGATGATTTGCTGCAGATGACATCAGCCCTGGGCCAACGGTTGGAAGAGCGGAGGCAGCCACCCCGCGAGGATGTGCCGGGTGGTCCTTCCCTCCTCCTCTTCCTCCTCCTCCCCGGCGCCCTGCCTAGTCTCCATATAAAAGAGGCACCGCCTCCCCGCCCTCTCTCACTCCCGGCTCCTCTCCGCCGCGCGCTCTCGGAGAGGGCGGAGGGGGAGGCGGCGCGCAGCGCCAGGAGGAGGGGAGACGCAGGGGGCGGAGCGGAGACAGCACCTTCGGAGATAATCCTTTCTCCTGCCGCAGACGAGCGGAGCGGCCTGAGCCGGGCACTTCGCCGAGGCTTAACGGGCCGGCAGGATGGCGACCGTGGTGGTGGAAGCCGCCGAGCCTGAGCCGTCCAGCAGCACTGCCAACCCAGCGGCGACCACCTCGCCCAGCCTGTCGCATCGCTTCCTCGACAGCAAATTCTACCTGCTGGTGGTCGTCGGCGAGATTGTGACCGAGGAGCACCTGCGACGCGCCATCGGCAACATCGAGCTTGGTAAGAGGCCCTGCGCCCCCAGGGGACGCGTTCGGGGAGACGCGCAAACGCGACCCCACCCAGGGCACGACGGCCACCTTTCTCCTCCGGCACGCCCCGCACCCACGCCTTTCTCCGCCACTTCCCACACTCTGTCCAGATTCCTTCCCCCCCACCTCCGCCCCAGGTTCATTTCGGAGAATAATGCAAATTATTAGATTTGCTACCCAGTAGGAGAGTCTCCTAACCTTGAGGGATCCGTCACCAGGCTGGGTCTACAGATTCCAGCTGGCTACCGCCTCTCCCGCTAAATGAGATGCAGGTGTCAAAGGGGCAGAGGCTGCAATAAAGCCGCAACCGCAGGACACCAAAGGTGTGTGTGTGTGTGTGGGAGGTGGGGGGAACGTTGCAATTACCTCTTTCATCTCCCCCTTCCCCCCCCCCACCACAGCAAAATGCTGGGATTGCCCCTCGTCAGCAGACCCGAGGCTGAAGTACCATGTGCCAGGGCGCGCGTGGGAATCCCTCTAGCCACAACCACCCCGAGAAGTGCCTTTGCTAGCTTAAAACCTCTCCATCTTTTCTTCCCTCGGAATGACTAGGCTAGTCCTAGGGCCACGCCCGCCCCCTCCCCCCCCCCTCCGGGACGCAGAGATGGAGAACCGCCTGCGCCTCGTTCCCAGACGGCGCCTGCCTCGCTACTGCCCCTGGGGCCTCTGTTGCAGCTTTCAGCAAGGACAATGGGACCCCCAAGTTGCGGGGTGGGGCTTCTCCTTTTAAAAGTCTTTGCCTCGGGAGTGATGGCTTGGGGGTGGGGTGGTGGGTAGGGCCGGCGCCTGGCCCGGTGCGGGCAGTAGGAGCGCGCTCTGCAGAGGCCGAATAGCGGTTCGCTGGGAAACCCTGGGCGGGGCCGTAAGGATCCAGCGGGCGCAGCCTCGGGCGCGCGGACCGACCCGCCCCGCAGCCCCACCCGGGCTGCCGCAGTGCCCCCGCCCGATGCACCTGCCCCCCGCACTGCGGCGCCCCCACTGGGCGCGCCCGACGGGGCGTGCGTTCCGCCGGCGCTTGGGGGTGCAGCGTGCCCCTCGTCTGCTTCAACCCGGCTTTGTTGCGCGCGAAGTCCCCGGGTGGTCAGCTCTGTCCTCTGCCTTTCCCTCCCCCCCACCCCCCACCCCGGCATCGCAGACCTCCCCTTCTCCCTGACCGAGGTCGCCGGTCCCTCCACAACCCCAGCCCGTGCTCTATTCTCTCGGGGTGGTGCTGAAGCGCGTCTGCCCCGAGACACCGGCTGGTGGGCGTGGTGCAGTCCGCACTGCGGTCTCTACGGCAGCCCGAGGCGGACAAAGGGCGTTCACACAGCCCTCGTTCCCCGCGCCCGCCCCCTACTCCCCATGAAAGACGCGAGAAAAGCTTGTTTTAGAGGAAAAAAAAAAAATTAAACTCTAGTGGTCTGCCTCTGCATTTGGAAACGGTCGCCTGTACCCAGAACAAAAGGCTGCAGGGTGGAGACTCGAGTTGCAGACCTGGTTCTTTTGTTTAACTTTAAAGCACTGGTGTTACTTTTTGGCTTAAAAAAAGAAAGAAAAAAATGTGAGTAGAAAGCAGACTTGTTATTTTATTCGGAAAAAAAAAATTGAAGAATAGGCTAGGTCAATAGTGAAATGCCTCATTTGAGCATCTAATAACCCTTCATTTGTCAAACTATAGTCCTTTGAATTTGATCAGTACTAATTTAGTTTATCTGCACATTTTCTCCTTGGAAAATTTCATATGGACTGACTGGGTGTGGCTGCTGTATGAACCTATGACTTTGGATTTTTTAAAAAATATTATTTGTCAGCACTTTTGCTGGGAAGTAATAATAAAGCAGGAGGTGTGTTTCTATGTATAAAAGGTGCATAACCACCCGATGTGGTGTGAGGAGAGGGACCCTCATCCCCATTTTGGAGATCGGGGCCCAGAGAGGCAGGAAGGATAGGGAGACCAGCTCAAGGTCACACCACTCATAAGTGACAGAATGTCGGCACTGCGGCATCACTGGTTTTCTGGCCCCGTCATGATGTTAACATCACAGGGAGATCAAAGAGCAATTTCTAGAGCTTGCTTTTATACAAAGGCAGTAGTCATCCACTTGTGGGCAGCACCCCATGCAGGGAGGTGGCTCAGCAATCACCTTCCATGTAATTATCTTCCTGCTTTGTTACTCTGCTGATCACCCTTTTAGTGCCCTATTCCTCAGGGGGTTTATTCAAGCTGCTTCTGTTTGAGGATAAACTAGATTCACCCAAGTTATCTGTCACTATGACGTGGTCTCGGCTATTTTTCACACTACTGGAACTTAGTGATCAGGTTCAATTTTGTCTTCCTGCCCCTTTTCTTTTTTTAAAATTTATTGATGTATTATGTAGTGAGGGAAAGGCTCAAATCATAAATGAGGAGCTTGGTGAATTTTCACAAAAAGACATACCTGTGTGATCCTGACCAAGAAACGGACATTCCTGAGACCCCCTAGAAGCCCCCTCAGGTTTCCTTTTCAGTCAGCATGCCTTCCTGATTTTTTAGTGCCCTGATTTAGTCAGCTTTTTGCAGGGAACTCTGAAATAGCAGTATTGATCCCATTAAGAATCAACCAAGTGAATGAGCAAAGCCATTTCCTAAGGCACAGTAACAGATGCTGCTTTTCCTCTGGAGATCAACTCTCTTGGGTCTTGGGGTCTTGGATGCGGCTCAAACCACAGGGCCTTCCAGTGCTAAGTGGAAATACTGCTCCCGTAGCTTTTTTGACAGTCAGAGATGACTTAGCAACAGGGCAGGCTGGCTGTTGCCCTGGCCTGATGTGATGCTTCCTCAGCTCTCGGGTTCCAGCAGGGCCTCCTCCTCCAGAGGTCACTCTGATACCACAGCTGTGGTGGCTGGTGCCCATGGGGCTGGTTGTGTGAAGCAAGATGGAGATGCTCCGGGGGTTCGGCCCTGGTTGTGTGCCGCAGCCTTTCCGCAGGGAAAGCGGTTCATCTTCTGCCCCTCTTGCTTATCTCCCCTCTCATCCTGAGGAGGCTCTGTGAGTCTGGAGACCCTGGCAACTTGGATTTTTGCCATTTGATGATTTAAGGCTCTATGGGAAACCCAGAAAATAAATCTGTAAGAAGATGGCGGAAACGCAAGTACATCAATAGGCCTGAATCAGCCCACCATGGAGGCTGAGTACATGCTTCTTGAAACCTAGTGTTATTGAATCAAACTCCAGGCAGCTCACCTGCACGCAGTAAAGCCAATCTACTGACCCCAGATTGTGGTGAAGGAAAGTGCAGCTTTATTGTAAGATGCTGATGTAAGGAGAACGGGGAGCTCATGCTCAAAACCCCCGAAGTCCCCCAAGGGTTTCAGCAAAGCATTTTTAAAGGCAGTGTGAGGGAGGGTGTCCCAGAGTGTGTGATCAGCTCATGCACCATTCTCTATTGAGAATTAGATTGATGATGAGGTAGCAAGACTGCGTTGGGCTTCCTTGCTGGCTCAGATGGTAAAGAATCCGCCTGCAATGCAGGAGAGCTCGGTTCGATCCCCGGGTTGAGAAGATCCCTTGGAGAAGGGCATGACAACACACTCCAGTATTCTTGCCTGGAAAATCCCCATGGACAGAGGAGCCTGGTGGGTACAGTCCCTGGGGTCGCAAAGAGTTGAACATGACTGAGTGACTAGGCACAGCACAAGACTGTGTTAATGAGGACTATGTGCTGATGGTCATCAAGTAGTTAGTTTCTTCCATTTGATGGTGATTTTAGCATCTGAGAAATAACTCAGGAAATATGCTTCAGATACTAATATCTAGGTATTTCAGAGAGGAACTAAAGCAGAGGGTATAGGGGAGGGGTCTGTCCCAGAAATGTTCCATAGGGTCCTGCTTGGTTACACAAGGACAGAAGACCATCATTCGTTTCTTCAGCTGCATTCAAAATGCATAATGTAGGGTCTGGTCATTTCCTAATTCTGAAGCAACAGTCTTTGCTCAGACTGGTCTAGCTTTATTTAGTTAGTTATGCAGGACTCCATGCCAAACCATTGTCACTCCTTGGCACCTCCTTTGCCCCCTTCCTAATTAGTCTGCAACAGAGACTTAACAGTCATCCCCATTTTTAGCAGAGTCTCCCCTCCTCCAATTTATTTTGGGACATAGACTACATACACTCATGTCTTGCAAAACTAATTCTAGAGCCTTGTGAGAAGTTTTCATTGCTTCGTTTTATTTATTTATTTTTTTTAAACTAAAATGTGAAAAAACACTGTCAGTTTGATTTCAGTTGCTGTTAGAGTGTAACTTTCCTCTGGTTAACATTGGGAATCAGCAGGATTTGTTCATCAGAAAGATAGATGTGTGTAACATCTACTGCCCTGGATTTTTAGATGTAAGTTTTGCTAATTACATTGTCATTTATTGAATACTTTTAGTCTAAATTGGTTAAGAGAATTAAGAACCCAGGAAAGAGTTAGGGCTTTGTTTCCATTTTGTTTTAACAGGAAAACAAAGGCGTGGTGGGAATGAAAAGAAATGTTGGGGAATGATATATTTATGATATCCATCCATCTTCATACTTTTCAAAATCAAAAGGCAGATGGATTTCTGCTTGTGCTGCTTAACTGGCATTATCTACTAAAAGAGTTCTCTGATCCAAATATAAGCCAATCCCCAAACTTAAGGTCGTTAAATTGATGAGTCATTGTTAATCTTCTGTAAAGGTTTACCTTTTAGATAAGTTCCAACTTTTACTGCCAATAAATAACTTATTATAAATCACTTCTTTTGCTTGTTTCTAATGTAAGATGCCAGCCAAGACCTAAGTTATTTATCATCAATGCTTTGAAATGATGAACTAACTGTGTGTAAGATGGGCCTCCCTAACCTGCATTACACAGAACACATAAATTATGAACATTAACTTGTTGGCTTAAAACAAAGGGGAAAAAGCAAATTGAAGGTTAGGTTAAGGGGAAAAAAGTAAGAAAATTTTTCTCTAAAAAAGAAGACCTTATTGAATTTAGCATTTCCTTTGTTTTTAATTATTTCTTTATGAGTCTAATCTGACTTCAGATCACTATTTAATACAGTTTTACAAATAGAATTTTATGGTTGTAGTTAAATAATTCAGGAAATTGGGCAAAAAATAGTCAAAAGTCTATTTCTGAGAGGGAGCAACTAAAGCTCATGGAAAAAAAATCAACTTGTCATAGGTCCCAGTAGCAGATGGAACCCAGGTACCATTTCAACACGCAATGCATGGCCGTTTCCTCATGCTTTCTATCTGTTGTTTCTTTCAGGATATAGATTTTAGCCTTTAAATGAGAGGCTTTAAAAAAAATGTTGCTTTTATTAAATAATCCTATAAAATGCTTGCATCATCAATAAACTTGGTGAAGTCTAACCTGTATAAAGTAAGAGGACATGGCTCTTCCTTATGGTTCACCCTGACTTGTCCTGGGATTCCTGCCCCCTACCCTCCTGCCACACACACCTTTTTCTCCCCTCTTTTTTTCATCTGTCAACTTCCCTTTGTGCACTGCCCGCCCTGGAATCAGAACTGAGATGGAAAGGTCCTTTGTTCCCCGCTGGTCATCAAGCTAGAGAGAGATGGTACTAGCTTCCGGGGCTGGAAGACAGCCCCGGGTCAGGCAGGGGAGTTCTCAGGGTGCCTTGCCATAGGCCAACTGCCCAGGGGTGGCAGATGCTCTCTGGGCCCAGTTTAAAAAGTACTTCCTAGTGGTCCAGTGGTTAAGACTCCATGCTTCCAATGCAGGGGGTGACAGGTTCGATCCCTGGTGGGGGAACTAAGATTAAGATTCCCTCGTGCCTCATGATGTGGGGGATGGCTGGGAAAAGAGGGAAGTGCAGGTTGATTTCCTCCAACTGGTGGAGCTGTTTTGCCCCCATCTGAGAAAGCCAGTAAGGGTATAGTCGTGACAGATTTGCTGGAGAAGCAAAGGCCCAGGGAAGAACTTGACCTGGCGTGGTTTGGGGAGATAGTCAAAAAAAGGGCCAGAAAATTCCATGGCTTTTCTACTCCTCACCAGATCCCAGAATGACCTCCTTCTGAAAGCCTCTTCGGAACTTCTTTCCCAGCACTCCACTGTCCCCTCCAGTCATGAACTCAGGGAGGGGTCAATGTGAGAAGGGCCGAAGAAGACTTTATTTTGGTCCTATGAGCTTTAGAGGATCCACTGCTGGCTTCCTCTTAGGCACAAAGGGGAGATATATAAACCAACGGAATGCTGTAACAGCTTTCATTGAGAGGTACTATTTCCCTTTACTAACATTATCCAGTAGAAGGTACAAAGTAATTACACAGTATTTTCTTTCTAAAATTGGTATAGAAAGTGGCCTGGTTCCAAAATTTTCCTTTTCAACTAAAATAACTGGTAAATCCATTGTAACCTTTATTTTATAAGTGGTAGTAGTGATTATGCATTCTTAAGATGTAATTTGGCTGGAAATTGCTCCCTTGAAAAAGAGAACCTGAATTTTTAATTTCACTGGGAGTATAAAAAAGAGAAATAATCATTTTATCAGTTGTTTGCTAATGGAACTTAAAAATTACTGAATGATTTTTCTACTTTTTCCACTTTGAAATTACAAATCATAGAAGCAGAAGGTTATGAAAGAAAAAGCAAACATTTAATTGCCTGGGTCATGACAAGTTAATTGAAGTCAAGGGAAAAATAGCAAACAACGTTCTAGAACAAGTCTATGTATAGCCCTAGATGAAGCCGTTCAAATAATGTAGCAATTTAGACATAACTTAGAACAAAGGCAGAAGAATCGTGTGAATTTAATTTAAATACCTATGTCTCGTTATTAACTTATTGACCCTACTTGACAAGCCAGAAGACAAAGTGGAGCTCAGACCTGGAGCACAGATAATCCAGTCACTAATTTGCAATTAAGCAGTTCAGACAGGGGCTTGATGATTTTCCACACTAGCTGAATATATAGAATATATATGTGGAAGTCAAATATTTTAATGAATTCAGACCTCTTCACCTGTCAAGCTTTCTGTGGAACAAAAAGGAAACCTCTTTATCAATTCTGCATGAAAAAGATTCACAAAATCACAACATGCCTTTCTTGTTAAAATTTAAGTGTTCCTTTAGCACAAATGCAAACTGAGGCTGTTAATGTTTCCAGGGAGACCCATAAAATTTTCCCTTATAATTTAGCCTCTCTTTAGCAATGTTAACTCTTGCATACCTGAATCCTTCCCATGGATTGTATGAGAAATATCTACCTCCATTTAGAGGAAGAGGATGTACATCTATTTGAAAGTATTTCTCATAATTCGGAAAGGTGTTTGGTGTATCATCTGAAGATATTTTAGTATAGTCAACTCAGTTTACAGAATCTTTGTAGTTTGTGTATATACATTGATTCTTTGCAGAATAGGAAAACTGAACAAGATTTAAATAGGGGTAAATGCAGATAAACTTTAAGGATTTAAGAGGTATGTTTAAGTAACATACTGCCATTTATACTCCCAAGTCTGTATGCATGACTAATGACCAGCAAAAATGATTAAACGATCAAGTGTTTATTTAGAGATAGTTCACCTGTGTGATACACCTACATGTTCAAGTCCCTGCCTTTAGTAGATAGAGAGTAAAAGATTGCCTTTCCAGAGGTTTGTTTTCTGGTGGTTGAGGATGCTCCATGCAGGGGTAGAGTCAAGGATACTGCCTACATAATGGTTCTCCCACAAGCCATCTATTTGGGAAGATATAAAAATACACTCTAGAGTTCTGTGATTCCTCGGTTTTGCCTGGCCCTCCCTTCTCTGCTGTTCTCTGGGTTCCCGTCTAGCCACCTCTTCTGGAAGGTCAGGAGAGAGGAGGGAGGTAGGGCGTCAGCACCCCTCACCCCACCTTCCAGCCTTGTGAGCTTTTATGGGAATAGACAGTTCACGGCCCCCAACTCCGTAGAATTTTATGAAGTATAAAAAGTTGCCACATCTCTTTGCCTCTGGATAAGAAAATGCGGGACAACTAACAATTGTGAAAGAAAGAGTTGTCTGCCAAGCTAGTTAGGTAAATGCCTGGGAGGACAGATAGGCCAGATCTGCCTTCTTAGCAAAGATTACACACATTTTGATTGATATCCAGGGGCTGAGAAATCAAGGTCAAAAATGGGAGGAGTAAAGAAGAGTAACCAGATATGCTTACAAAATGCACGTGCACACTGCGAAAAGCTTTAAAAACAGACACGTGGACTTGAATGCCAGCCCCCATATTTACTTCCCACCTTCATTCTCCGTTTTCTAGCCACATACAAGTGGACCATGGGAAAGCCAGCGATTGTCTAGTAGCCCCCATATTTTCTTCCCACCTTCATTCTCCGTTTTCTAGCCACGTACAAGTGGACCATGGGAAAGCCAGCGATTGTCTAGTAGCCCCCTAACTGCTACGGAGCTCACCATCTTCCTGTCCTTTCTGCTCCCTCTCAGGAGTAAAGCCTGTCATTTTCCTAATAGCTGTTTTCTTTTACTCTTCCAGAAGAGCTGCATTTACATGTTATGAGGGGCAGAAGTTCAGTCCACACTGCTAGTTATCCTTCCCCTGTGGCCTGGTGGAGAGACCTCCCCCGCCCTCCCATTTTGTGGGCATCCACTGCTGGTCACCAAGCTCTTCAGCAAAAGAGCCTCCACTCCCTTCCTTCAAGCCTGAGAAATGCTACAGTGATGTTTTCCAGACCACAGTGAAATGACTAACTGGTGGTCTGTCATCTGTCTTCCTTTCTTTCCTTAGGAATCCGATCATGGGACACAAACCTGATTGAATGCAACCTGGATCAAGAACTGAAACTTTTTGTATCTCGACACTCAGCAAGGTTCTCTCCTGAAGTTCCAGGTGAGGCTTTCAGTTCTGTAGTAGTCAACCTAGAATTCGAAAGAAACAGGCGCTTGGCTGGAAAGCTTTGCCTGGAGCCTGGAAAAGACTTCCTTTTATTGCTAAAGGATTCTCTTGTGTTTGTTATTATCAACTAGGTGAGCAAGAAGCCACCTTTTAAGAAAGTCAGCTAACTCTTAAGTTGTCATTGTGTGGGTTTCTATTTCGTGGTGTCTTAGAAGATTTTAAGTTCCAGGGTAAATTTAAAAATTTCATACTTATCTCACTGTACTCTGAGCTTAAGAGATTGTAGTCTATTTAAATGTGAATTTTACTCACATGAAGTTATGAATACAAATTGGATGCTCCCAGAATTCCATAAGCACCCTCCCTCTCAAGAAAATGAAATATGTGCGTTTCTGTATTTTCTATCTCAGTGAAATATGTATCATTTCATCATTGCATTATCTCCCACTTAGTGTGGGTAAAAGAGTCTGGAATTCCAAACTACTGTTAAGATAGCCTTTCTTTCAGAGATGAAAATGAATACTACTGGATAATGAAAGGTAAGGACACAAAAATTCGTCATTTATGAAGATGCTGCTGCTAACCAGCTACTTCACTGAGGAGGTAGTCAGACTCACCCACCTTGTCTTCCTCTTGTGAGGTTGATCCATGCTTCTCCCACTTGGTCACATTTAGGGATTATGAACAGTTACTGGTCTGTAAAGACTCAACCTGGGGTGTGTCTCTCGAAAGTTCTGCCATTGATCTATCACAGTTGCCGTTTGGCATTTTATTTTTTGAATATCACCTAAATATTATGTAAAATAGAGACTACTCTTTTCTGTCTTTATGATTTTGCTGTATGATTGCAAATTTTATTGGCATTGATAAAAAATCAGCAATGAAGTTCAGCCCTTTGGACTGATTACATCATATTCCATTGGGCTTCTCTGATAGCTCAGCTGGTAAAAGATCCGCCTGTAATGCAGGAGACCCCTGTTTTATTCCTGGGTGTGGAAGATCCCCTTGAGAAGGGATAGGCTACCCACTCCAGTATTCTTGGTTTTCCCTGGTGGCTCAGATGATAAAGAATCCACCTACAGTGTGGGAGACCTGGTTTCAGTCCCTGGGTTGGGAAGATCCCCTGGAGGAGGGCATGGCAACCCACTCTAGTAATCTTGCCTGGAGAATTGCCGTGGCAGAGGAGCCTGGTGGGCTGCAGTCCACTGGGGTCGCAAAGACTCGGACATGACTGAGTTATCATATTCCACTAGCTTTGTACCTCCCGAGATTTGAAGCCGTGTAGGGAATGTCAGCCTCTTGACGCATCACACTTGACTGCAGCAGCATGCCCATGAGACTGGAATCATTCTTCTCTTTGAGTTTGATCTTAGAATAAAATCCCATACTTTGCAGTTATCAAATGAATCATAGCTTTCAAGCATGGAGTTGAGTAAATGTGTTAAGAAAAACTTAACAAGAGCTGGTTCATTAAAAGTTAAAATTGCTGCAAAGCCATATGAAAACCAGCTCTTAAGTAACTTTGCATTGAGAAAAAAAGGGACTGGTCCAGAGCCTGTCAGACAGCATGTGATTTGCTGAAATTAAGGTACAGTATGTGGTTATTTATCTCGTTGTTATGTTGTATTTTTATGTCTTACACATTTCCATGACTTTTAAAATCATCTTATGAAAAGAAAAATAAGGAAAGTACCCTTTTCCAATAAGTATGTTTCAAAATGTAAAATTCAAGCTTTTATCTTCTCTCTGTAGGTTGTTCTGGCTTTCTTACTATGACTTTTTTTTTTTTTTTGGTAAATCCTATGGTGCTCATTGTGTTCATTCATGCTTGGATTGACTTTATAGAATGACAGTGTATTGCAAAATGAAAGGCTGCAAGAATTGCTAAAGAATGAACCATTTTGAACCAGAGACCTGGCATTACTCTTGTGGCCTAGGAAGTTCTGGTCCCCCAAACCACTGCTTTAGCCTATGTACCCCATTATCCCTCTTTTTCCTGCTGAAAAACCTCCTGCTGTGTGTCCAGAGATTGGCCCCTGGACACACAGCACCTTCTCATTCTTGCCAACTCCAAGAAGATGGTATGAGCTTCGCTCCCCAGCCTAAGAGTGCACGGTGCAGGGCTGGGCCTCTCCCCTGAGGGACAAGCATCTAGAATGCAGCCCATGAGGGTGAGGCCCTGTGAACCTTCCCCTTCAGAGTGGGGTGAAGGTTTCTAACTAAGACTACCACAGATGATAAAACCACACTTCGGGTTCAGTTCAGGTAAGTGAGTGTGTTTTAGAGAGAAGAGATGTTATCTTGGAGGATGCAAAATTGGGGTGAGCAGAGATCAATAGGGTGATCGCTGGATGGACCCAAGGAAGCCTTTAGCTTTTCCGGAACTGATTGAAGGGTTTTATGGGAAATTTCGAGATCTGTTTTTAAATGGATCCACATCTCGTGTCTCTTCCCCACTCCTGGCACTTGTAGAAGCTGAACCATGTACCTCAAGCCCATAAATGGAGTCAGCTGAACCTCTGCATTTAGAGTTTCAGGAATCTTAGTTAACTAAGTTTAGACATGGAACAAGAGGAAGGTCAAATCTTTTAAAAAATAAAGCTCTTCTTTGGGACTTCCTTGTGGTCCAGTGATTAAGAGACCACATTTCCACTCCAGGGGGTATAGGTTCAATCCCTGATCGGGGAACTAAGATTCCTCATGCTGCGTGGCCAGAAAAATAGAGGGAAAAAAAAGTTGTTTCTTCAGCCAGTTTTAAAAAAGAAAACCTAGATAGCACCTACAGTGTGCCAGGCACTGTGGGATGGGGAACGGTGAGCACACAGTGATGAACAAAAAAAACAAACAAACCGGTCACTGCTGTGCTTACTCTTCTTGTGAGAAGAGCAGGCGTTTAACAGTCACATACGGACTAGCATAAAATTGCACTCTGCATCATGTCCAGTTAAGTTTCCTTTTGTGTAGGCTAGCAGAGCTATTCTATTCATTGTCCTCTCTGACACAATGTAGTGGCAATGGGAACCTGCAGAGACTTGATTCAGGACCCCCGAGGATACCAAAGTCAGCGAAGGCTCACGTCTCTTACATGAAATGGCTTCATATTTGTGTGTAACCTATGCACAGCCTCATATTCTTTAAGTCATCTCTAGGTCACTTATAATACCTAATACAATGTGTCATACCTAAAAGCTACGCAAATAGTTGCCAGCCGGTGGCAAATACCAGGATTGCTTTTTGGAACTTTCTAGAATTAAGTGTGTATTTTCAATCCTCAGTTGGTTGAATCTGTAGAGAAGGGTCCTGTGGATACGAAGGCCTAGCTGTAGATGGGGAGCTAGGATTGCTCTTCTGTCCGTTTTACATTCATGGTATTAATACCTCTGTTGCTATTTTTAAGAATTGGAGATCCCTCATGAAAGGCTGGTGATAGCCTCCAGGGCAGGTCATAGATTGTGCAGCAGCACAACCAGATTTGTGCTCGAGTACTTGTTCAACCCGTGTAATAGTTTTTAAATACGGTTTTGAGATTCAGTTGGCCTGTTTCTTGAAGGTTGCAGGTCTTGTGGAATGGTTGAGTCATCTTGAACAAATATCCTTTGAGCAGGACGCTGGAATGTGTTACTTTCTCCACAGAAGGTGAGGGTCATCTACTGAATGATGAGGTCATGAGTCCTCCGGTTCCCCAGAATGTGAGCCCTGGGGTCGCCAAGTGCTGTCTGCCTCTGGCATACTCTGTTTCTTGGAATGGCCAGTCATCTCGGGCCGTCTTACTCTCTCAGAGCTGTTGCAGCATCGACTTCCTAAAAATCCTTCAACAGATGTCTGTGTGGCAGGGGCTGGTCCCTGCTGATTAGCCCTGGTATACCACCACTCCTGGCCACATCTAAGGTGGACTCAAGTGAGACCAGTTCTCATGAGAGAAAAGGTTAGGTGTTGTCTGATGAACACGCCCCAGTGTTCTCACTCAAGCCAAAGTTCAACAATTGAGTCTTTTCACAATAGAGCAACAGTCTTATATTTCCTTATGTGTCCAAATCAAATACTGTCATAAAATTTTTTTAAATTTTTCTATGTATTTTTTTGTACCTTAATCATGCTGAATAAGAATCATTTTGATAAATCTTATCATGAGAATTGAGCTAGGTTTACCATGCTGAATGGCATTTATTTCACTCTCCATTCCTATTTGCTTCTCTCCCTAACTTAACTTTAGATCTGACTGCCCCTAACAGCAGAGAGGGGACGTGGAAAGTGTCCCGTGATTGCCTGTGTTAGACATCATTTCAAAACAACAAACAAATACAAATGATTCCTAGGACAAGGGATACCAGAATGAAAATTAATTTCAGTCTTTTTTTTCCCCCCATCATTTTGCTACGTCTGTCTGCTATAATAATTAAACATTTTTGTTAACCCAGATTCTCGCCAGCAACATAATGCAGAGCCTAGATCCTAGCTCTAAACGTTACTTGCTGTAGGATCTCTGACAAGTTACCTAACCATCCTGTGCCTCAGTCTGTTTGTGAAACAGTGATGATCACTTCTACCTCAGTTTTTATGAAGGTGGAATGAATTAATTTGTGTCAAGATCTTGAAACAGTGCTTATCACACAGTAAAACAATACATGTAAACTAGTATTAAAATTGTCTCCCTTGGTGAAAATCTATCAGACTTATATATTTGCTGATTATTATTATCTAGGGGAAGTGGTGGCTTTATATATTGGCTGGATTCCTTTTTGTAATAATTAAAAATTTATTTTAAGGTGTTTTGTAGAGAAACAATTGCCTTCAGCATTGCCAGAAGGCACATGGCTGGTTGCTGGTTATGTGTAGGGGGCAGCAACCTTGCATGGCTGAGTTTAGGAAAGTCCTTTGGGTGTGAGGGAGAAGGCAAGGGCACCCCACTCCAGTACTCTTGCCTGGAAAATCCCGTGGATGGAGGAGCCTGGTGGGCTGAGGTCGAGCAAAATGGAGGAGATGCATTAAGGTGCTGACATAGCAGGACCTCAGGGCACGGTTGAAGACTATTTGCAAGATGGTCCTGTCCCTGCCTATGCTGATGTGAGCAAAGGTGCCAGCTGGCTTTCCTGCTGTGATAATACCTCCATGGGTAACATCTTCTGATCCTTCCTATTCCTTGTTTCTCTCTTCTCTTCTCTCCAAACAAGTGACTATAGATTTTGCCAGTTTCAAGAAGCAGATTTCTTGTAGTTTATTTTCTTAGTCAACTGAACAAATAGTGGGACTTTGGCATGCTTACATTTTGTCGCTAGTCTCACAACTCCTAGATCACATTCACAAAAAGCTTTATGTGGCGTGATTGACCTTGTGATGTGGGTATGGGTGGTTCTGTTTAAGAATCCATGCCTTTTCACCAAAGGTAAATAAACCACAGATTTGTGCTGAGTGACTGCTAAAAATATCTGGCCTCAAGATTGCTTTTTGATGGAGAATTGAAATCAAGCCCTTTGAATTTAACTCATGCGAATCCCCTCCTCCCTTTGACATTAATGAGGCAAGGATTTACATTTGCCGGTAGACTGATAAGAAAATACTAAAATGCTCTTAGAAAAGGTCTAAGAATGTTTGCAGTCATCTTCTTTCTCTGTCTAGACTTGTATGTTTAGTCTGTCATTGTACAGAATTATAGCCTAATTGTATGTGCCTAGAATACATCAGCCCTCTATGACAGCCAGTAATGAATGTGTTTTCAGCTCTGCTCCTAACCTTTGAAAGATAAAGCACACAACTATACTTTCACTTGCATTTGAGAGGCTGACTTAACCCTCAGGGACCCTGTGGTTTCTGAGGGAAAGCAGATGCTTTATTCTCCTGTTTTCCCCTAGCACACACACAGGTTCAGGCACTTGCCCACAGGCCTATCGGGCTCATCTTTTCTCATTGCATCGTCATTCGAGATTAGAGGAAGAATCCTGGTCTTAGAAGAAACATGGCAAATAAAGAGCCTTATTTTTGTGGAAGTAACCAGACCTCTGTTGAACATCCCTTGAGGTCATTGCCGCCTGCCTGGGAAGGGGACTCCCATTTTAATGCAAATTGCTCGCCTTTCTCTGCTCACCCCCTGCCCTCAGCCTTCCCAGGAGCCTTCCCCTCCTGCTCTATGCTCCCGCCCCAGTGCTCCCATTCACACGCTACAGCAAACCTTGCCTGCTTGCCCCCACTCGCATTCCTTTGGAACAGTGAGAGGTCCAGACTTTCCGAGAAGATCCAGAATTTGGTAGTGTATGCAATACTAGGCGCTAATTCCTGTGAGGTTTACAGTTGGCTCAACTTTGAGATTTAGCAATCGTTTATATTCACAGATCCTTACAGTGCACATGATTGTTTTTCTCTTTCTGGTGCAGGTGTGGTCAGAGGAATAAAATGATGTTTCATTGCCCTGTGCAGGCACCTTCATTCCCCAGGCTTGTTAATGAAGGCTCATTCAGACCATCCTAGAAATACCCATTCATCTCACTTTTTTTTTTAAGTCAAAAGGATGCTTTACTCTGTTGGCTGTAATGGTTCTCAAGCGGTTCCTCATGAGCGATGTGGAGCCACTCAGCACAGGCAAACACAGGCAGGAGGGGAACAAAATTGGCTGCCTGGGCCCAGTAGCCATTTGGGGGATCGTCAATAACCCCGCCGTTAAATCCGACTAAGTGCATCCGAGAACAGCTGCTCCCGGAGCCCACCGAGGACGGCATCTTAGCGCTGAATGTCAGTGCTTTTGTCTTCATTTCCAGAGACCAGAGAGCCCCGGTGGTTTTTTGCTAGATTTGTTGTGGTGGATGGCTGTTCGCTTGTGTTTTAAAGCTGGCCACCACAGCCAGCGGCTCAAGCCCCTGTACGTTTCTACTGCTGGCTTTTGTGTGTTCTCTGTAGGGTATTTTGTTCAGCATCTATGAAAACAGGCTAGAAAGAATGGTGGAAGATGAGGAACAAAGCATAAGCTTTTTAAGCTTTTTTTAAGAAGAACATCTTTTTAAGAAGTCAAGTCATATTTTTGAGTGTTTATTAAGAAGCCAGGAATTGTAAAGGGATCCATGGAAGAACTAGGTATCCCCACTGGTCATAATTTAGTTAGGAAAATAAGTCATTCACACCTTAAAAAGAACGCAGGCAGTGCTTCCTTCCTTTAAGACCTGTGTGTGTGAGAGAGACACACACATGGAGGGGTGTGAGGGCAGATTTAGTCCAGTTCCTAAAGAAGAGAGAGGGTGAGAAATGGAGAGCATAGCAGGCATTGCATTTTGATTGTTCAACCACAGATTTAGTCACAGTGACAAAGGTTACCCAGGTACCAGCACCCCCACCCTGGCCGCAATCCGAGCCTAATTAAATGTTACCCGGGCAACAGCAAGCATCCAAACATCGTGCCCCAGGGCTGACGCCTTTGGTTTTCTCAGCTGCGGTCTATGGGTGATTTCTATTGCATGTAAAGTCAGATTTCTTTGGTCCTCAAGAAATGTGAGCAAGTGAGAAGTGTCCCTGGGGAAGAGCCCTTAAAAATGGACCCCGGGGATGGGAGAGATGAACACAAACACGAGACGAAAATAATGTTTTAATAAGCTGTTTCAACCAGTGTCAAAGACTCGCCTCCAGTCAGGACTGGTAAGGGGACTGCTGACCGAAAATGCAACCCTACCTATGATTTAAAAATAAAGTTATCTAATTAATAATGAACACTAAAGCCCAGGGAAGGTGGCATTTTGTGGGAGGTTGCAGCAGCTTCCCCAGTTACAGCATCCGTCATTTTAAAGACGCCAACTGAATTGCCTCTGAAAAAAAATTGCTTTGTGCAGCCTGAGGGGTTGAGATAAAATATGAACGTCCTGAGGGCTCCCTGCATTTGGAAAGCCCTCTAAACCTGCCCTTTGCTGGCCCTTTCTTTCTTAATCAAACTGATTCTCATTGGAGTCTGAGTAAGTGAGGCACAGTGGAGCATTCTGGATCAAATTCTTAGATTCCCTGTTTGCGTCTCCCATGAATAGTCTGGAGAAGGGACAGCTGCTCCCCTTGGGGCACTGCGTCTTGGTTTGCCCCTAGGATGCTCCTCCATATGGTGCTTTTTGGTTGCTGAAGTGTCAGTCAATGGAAATGTCACATTTGGAGAAGTAATAGATAGCAATAAAACTGAAGATGAGATGTTCAATACATTCTGCATCTCAGGCTGGTGACACTCTCTTGGTACAGAGCTCCTCAGCCTTTGAGCAGTTGTTTTCTGCTTTCTAAATTCTTATCTGGAGGTTGAGACCTGTGTAAAAGACCAGCAAAATAGGCATGAAAGCTGACTGATGGAACTCCTCCCTTTTAATGTTTTGTGCATGGATGAGAGGAGGAGAGAGATGGAGAGAAGGATACCTTACCTTCTCATAGGGCTTCCCGGGTGGTACTAGTGATAAAGAATCCACTTGCCAATGCAGGAGACGCAAGAGAGGCAGGTTCAATCCCTGGGTGGGGAAGATCCCCTGGAGAAGGGCATGGCAACCCACTCTGGTGTTCTTACCTGGAGAATCCCGTGGACAGAGGAGCCTGGCGGGCTACAGTCTATAGGGTCTCAAAGAGTTGGACAGGACTGAGGCAACTTAGCATACCGTAAAGTTGCATCCTGAAGCATGCATGCATACCTTTATATTCTAATTGATTGGAAAGGAGATAATCTTTTCACATTATATGGTATGTCTTTTGAGAAGATGCCCTAGTATCAGCCAATCTGTCATTAAATATTTACGTGGTATTTCCTGCAGCAAGACACAGTTCCAGTTCCTAGTTCTGCAGGCCATAAGAAGTGTAAGTAAAACTGTCCCTGGGACTTGTTTACAACAGAGCATGAAAATAAGATAAACGGAATAAGCTAGGGTATAATAATATGCAAATGAGACTTTGGCAAGTGAGACCCCTTCTGTAAATTTTTTTTGTTCAAGCTGTTTTAAAAAATATACATGCATAAAAATATGCACTAAAATCGTATTACCTATACAAATTGAGGCATAAGTACAGCAGATCTAATGCAATGGATTCCCTCTGTGATCAAGGAATTTTGGATTCATACTGAATTAATTGTACCCTATTTGGGAGCTACATTTTAAGGCCTTTAATTTAATTATGAAACGATTGAAAGTTTTAGGATTCTTCTCCATCTCCCCAAAAAGATCCTATGAGAACAGAACTGCTGAACAGAATGTAAAGGCTTGATTTCAAGATTGTCTTCATCTTTGAGAGCTGGAAAAATTATCCATTGGCAGACTCAAGCCACTTGGGAGAGATTGTGAAAGTGAAAGGTTTTATGGAAATAAATCTGAAGTAATTGGTTCACTGCCCCAGGCCAGAATGGACACTTCTGAGAGAGCAGGGAGAGAGCAGGGAGGGGATGTCTGTTGTGAGCTGCTTCCCAGGACCAACCCTTGACCCTCCACCTCCGAGTTCTCTAAGCAGTTCCGGGCCACACCTGAAGTTACCGCTGCCTGTGTAGCCCCCTGAAAAGCTGCTCTGCAGCCTTCCCCTTTCTCACAAAGCTAAGGGGCCAGACTAGACTGGGGCTTTCCAGGTGGCTCAGTGGTAAAGAATCTGCGTGCCAGGCAGGAGGCACTGGTTCAATGCCTGGGCTGGAAGATCCCCTGGAGAAGGGAATGGCAGCCCCCTCCAGTATTCTTGCCTGGAGAATTCCATCAACAGAGCAGCCTGGTGGGCTACAGTCCATGGGTCACAAGAGCGTCTGACACGACTTGGCGATGAAACAGCAACAAAGACTAGATTAGGGAATCTGAAGCTTTGTTCTGTCTGCTGTTAGTTCTGTAAAACTTTACTAGAGAGCCAGCAGGAAAGAATTTCAAGGTGAAATAAGCCTGAGAATTTATAGCGGATCTTATTTTTTGAGGAGCTTAAAGTATGTTCAATTTTGTATAACCGTAAATGTTCTTCACTTCTGCTACTACTCTCTCCCAGGGGTCTTAATTTCTGTAGAACACAATTTGGGAAAGGATGGACTAAGTGATCTCTGAGTCCCTTCCAGATGTCGTATTCTGTGATTCATGAACTTTTACTAAATTGTCTCTACTCTGAAATGTAGAAGGGAACTTGTTCTATTTGCTGTTAAGCTTAAAATGGTTTTTAATCCAGGTTTTAAAATGTCAGTGAAAGAATTTAGTTTAGAAAATCTGCCTGTCGCATCTGCTAGGATTATTCATTTTTAGGTGAAGATGCACAGCCTTATGACACTTCAGCTAATGTCCCAGTTTGTGAATTCTTGGCCGTTGGTTTTTCCCATCTGTCTGTACCTTGCCAGACAGACCCAACAAGACGGAACTTAATTGTGTTTGTACAGTGCCAAACACCTGCATGGAAAGTATTTCAAAAGTCAAATTCTTGAGTGTGTTGTCTACGTAATGCCAAATGGGAAATAGCTGCATTTTTTTCCATTAAAATTAGAATTTCCACATTGATGTTTGGTGCTGCGTTGAGCTTCAGATTATTTTCTTATTCACACATCTTTGGGAGGAGGCCGAAGACTGAATCTCCTGAGTTCTGGGGATCATCTCTAGGTTGTGTGTGTTAAAAGCGCCAGGGACCTTGTTTGTTCTGGATAATTGAGGATGGCCTGCATTTTAATATGCATGATCAGCTATGCATATCTTGTCCTGTGAACCATCAATTAGCACAACACAATTTCACAAGTCAGTGCATGCAGATACGAACACCCTTGGGAAGCAATGCTCAAATCATTACTGACAGTGTACGGCTTGCATATAGGTAATCATGATCAGAAAGCCATGATTATCCAGAAGGAGAAGTGATTGTTATGGTAATGTGTCATGTGGTTGACTCTTGGTACCTAATACCTTTGAGGTAACAATTTCAGTTTTAACCTCTCTCTAATTTGATCATGTTTGCAAAAAATGTTTAATTCAGTCCCTATGACCTATGTGTAATTATTATTTTTACAACAAACTTTATAGAGTGTTCTAAACCCAAATGAAATAGGCTTTGTACCAAAAACATTATTGATAATATCTCTATTGATGAGAAGAATGGTGGTGTGGTTAATCAAATATTCTAGGTAAGAGAGACTTGCCAATAATTCCTTATATTCCAATAATAAGAAAAGATTATACTTTTTTTGTTGCAAATTTTAGAAGCTAATTATACAGTCCTTTCTTTAATATATATCCTGAAATGTATCTAGAATTGACTTAGAATTCCTGAACCAAATTTGTTTCCTTAGCTCAGGATATTTTTAAACTATTTATTAAAAACATGCACTTAGAAATCTGTTGTTCCCTTTTCCTTCCGATTATGGTGATATTTTCAAAGGGAGTTTTTAATAACTGTTGTACTTTTGGGGCATATATTAGTATTTTACTGAAGCAAAGGCCAAGAGAGTTGCGCTTATACAAGAGAACGCACTTTGCTTCCTACTTGGAAACCAAACTCCAAACACTCCAGATGAGCTTTCCTTAGATGATTTGGGAGGAAAACACTAGCAGTCACTGCACGGTCTATATAGGGGTGTGCTGATTAGAAGTAAGTTCTTGTCACTGAAACATTAGTGAGCAAACCATTTACGTTGAGTTGTCCAAGTGGACACCTCAATACCAATATGATTGTCTTTCTATATAAAACAGCGATTTCCCTGGAAATTATACTGATTCTTGAAAAGAGTCGTTGATTCTAAATATTGAAGTGGAACTCTGAACTGCTGTAAAGAAAGAAGGGGAGGTGGAGAAAGAGAGGATGGCAAACTTTCAGTTCAGTTCAGTTCAGTTGCTCAGTTGTGTCTGACTCTTTGCGACCCCATGAATCGCAGCACGCCAGGCCTCCCTGTCCATCACCAACTCCCGGAGTTTACTCAGATTCACGTCCATCGAGTCAGTGATGCCATCCAGCCATCTCATCCTCGGTCGTCCCCTTCTCCTCCTGCCCCCAATCCCTCCCAGCATCAGCGTCTTATCCAATGAGTCAACTCTTCGCATGAGGTGGCCAAAGTACTGGAGTTTCAGCTTTAGCATCATTCCTTCCAAAGAAATCCCAGGGTTGATCTCCTTCAGAATGGACTGGTTGGATCTTCTTGCAGTCCAAGGGACTCTCAAGAATCTTCTCCAACACCGCAGTTCAAAAGCATCAATTCTTCACAAACTTTAGGTAGCTTTAAGAAAAATGTGATTTTGCAAAATATGCATTAGCCCACTGCATTTACATTGTCCTGTTACATATACAGCCACTCCACTCCTAAGTCCTAACCATTTTTCCTTTCTGCTTCCTGTGTCTCATGATTCGAAAACATGATTTTTTAAATAGAGAACTGTCTTCTCCATTATACCATTTTCCTCCTAATAAGCTAATAAACACAAAAACCCAACCAAGTAAAGGAAATGAGAAATGAGGTTATTTTTAAAGGCTTAATGCCTGTACTTTAAGGTTATCCAAAATAGCGTTAGATCCCTGGAATAGACAGGTTGCACAGCTAAGGTTGTGTAACATTTATACGCACGCAGGTAATTAATTACATGTGTGCGGCTTCCCAGGTGGTATTAGTGGTAAAGAACCCGCCTGCCAATGCAGAAGACAGAAGAGATGTGGGTTCAGTCCCTGGGTTGGGAAGATTCCCTAGAGAGGGGCATGGCAGTTCACTCCGGTATTTTTGACTGGAGAAGCCCATGGACCGAGGAGCGTGGTGTGCTGTAGTCCATGGGGTCACAAAGAGTTGGACACGACTAAGGTGATTAAGCATGCACACAGGAATGATTTTGCTTTTGTATTTGAAAAACATCTTTTCCACTTAAAGACACATGCCAACAGCCAAATAAATGCCTTGTAGTGAAAAAGTGACAATTTCATGGGGGTTCACCTCCTTTACTTCTGTTGTTTTATCAACTAATATTGTTTTATCATCTGTATCACTCAAGCCTTTTTCCCCAATCTAATATCATCTATTTCCCCAGGTTCCCTTTTCTTTTTCTTCCCCTTTTTCCTAATATGCCCCTCCCCACTCTCCAATCACAGTCGTCTTTTCTACCAATAATGCTGGTATGAGTTATTTTAAAACATCTAACAAGATCGTTGTCTTGAAAAAAAGCATTGTGTATTTGTTATACATACTATTATAACATGTCTTTTTAAAAATTATTTTATAGGTAGAACAGAGACTATTTGGAGTCTTTGGAATAACATTCCAGCAGATAAATATAAATGAAATAATATGGCAAATTAACTCACTCTGGGGTCATCTAGAAATATGACTCTGTCATCAGATGGAAATTTCTGTTGTTGGAATCCTTTAGCCAGCAAATGGATTTTCTATGCTTAGTAAGCAGACTCATCAAAAATATGAAACCAGTTGTTAAAAAACAAAACAAACAAAAAACCCAAGCTTCAACTTACAACTTAAGAAGAATGAAAAGAAAACCAACCAAGCCAAAACCTACTTTGACTGAAAAAAATGAGACCAAAGACCTTGAACCAAGTAATTGTAGGGCTAGATTTTTAATCTTTCAGAATTCTAACTTGTCAGAGATGGCTTTTTCCCAATTACAACTGACTGATAAGAGAAAAGGAATGCAATTATGTCATAACCTCAGAACTAAGGCCTTACGCTAATATCCCTTAGTAAAGAACCATGAAACAGTGCTTGGCACATCGTACTGGCTTAGTGTGACAGTGATGAGGTGTCATGGGTTTGAGAACCAATAATTAGCTCTTAGGTTTGAAGAATAAGCTGTATAAGAAATCTGAAAATTTGTAGTGATTGCAATTTATTATAGATTTCCTGTAAATATTGAGGTATGGCAAAACATTTATTTATGAGCTGTTGATTGCTTTCAGAAACTTGGTAGCCTAGAAGCTCTGGTTAACAGCGTCTTGAGGAGCAATGGACGGAATCCTTGGAGGATGGAAGCGGGGGACAGAAAATGTGTTCCAATCCCAGTTTTACTGCTAAGTAGATTGTGCTGTTGTGGACAAGTTCTTTAGCATTTATGAACTTCAGTTTCGTTATCTCTAAGATTACTTTTATGCTCAGTACTTGTAATATAATACCAACCCATAGTGAAAAAGAGTGATTTACATATTTTAAAAAATGGTGTGCCTGCAAAGTTGATATGCATAGCTAATGTGTAAATCCAAGATGTGTTGTTAGTGTAAAGTCCTTTGGAATTCTTAGGATACAATAACTTGGCTTGGCTGAGCAGTGCAAGAAAACATATTGTTGTTTAGCCATTAAGTTGTGTCCTACTCTTTTGTAACTCCATGGACTATAGCCTGTCAGGCTCCTCTGGTCCATGGAATTTTCCAGGCAAGAATACTAGAGTGAGTTGCCATTTCCTTCTCCAGGGGATTTTCCTGACCCTGGGATGGAACTCACATCTCCTGCATTGACAGGCGGGTTCTTTGCCGCCGAGCCACCTGGGAAACCCTCAGTCTATTCATTTCACAAGCAGATGCTGCTTGTCTGATGGGGCTGGTTCTGTGTCAGATACTAAGGTTAACAATAGTAAGCAAAATAAATAAATCCACACCTCTACAGGGTCTCCCATGGAGCTCTCAGTCAAGGTAGGGAAGCAGATGTTAATCAGTCATATAAATATGTATCACAATCTGTGCTAAGTACCAGGGAAGAGAAGATGGTGCTATATAAGGACCTAAAGGAGGAAATTGACCTATAACGGGAAAGTGAGAGAATTATAGAGCTAAGATTTGTGATGAATGCTCTTTAGTTTATATTAAACATTAGACACTGTATTTATCTTTCCGTTTGAATGCAACATTAGCAATTCAGCCTAGTTTTACAGGTTCTAGAGTATACAGATATTTTTTAACTTTCGCAGAGGTCAATGTGAGGTTACCATAACACATTTGTTAAGAATAGGAACAATTAAATAGACATGATTTTAAAATGTTTCTATGAGGGTATTAGCATCCTTGTAAGGATTCCACTACTTTGAGTTAAGAATGAAAATAAGGAAACTATCTGAATATTCACTGACCTCTTAAAAGCATGGGCTTAATGACAGGTTTGCTGGGTTGCAAAATCCCTATGAGAGGAAACTGAAGCAACTAAAATTTCTGAATCAGAATTTGAAGATTTGTGTTACAAAATATTACGGTTCCTGAGTCCCTCAGGAACATCCTTCATATACATGGTGCTTAGAGGTTCACTCATTACCTTCTTCCCAGCATCTTCCCTGTGCTTCCTGGAGGGATGCTCACCTGGTAATTGCAGGGCTGTGTTAGGCCAGGCATCTCTTACTGATGTTTTCTTCTCTTGTCTTTTTTTTTTTTTTTTAGATCAATTATAAGTAACTTTCTTGAATCACATATCTGATCATTTGTCCTTTAACTTCTGGTTTCAATGTCCACTTCTTTTGCGTGGCAATTACTATCCCTTGGCCCTACTTGATGAAGTATCTAAAATCTCAACTTTTATGTATAAAAATAATTTTTTTTTAACCTGGAGGATATGACCATAACAAATCATCCATGTATTACTTGAAACCACTGTCCCTTATTGGGAAAAATAAAACCTGACTTTTTCATTAAGTCTAGTATAGAACAGGTTTTCTTTTTTATGTAGGATTTTATGTGAAGATATTAAAAATTCAGTTGCATGCAGATTAACTCTCTTAGTCATGTGTTTACTCCCAAATCTTGGCTAGTCTTCTGACGCTATCTGAAATTAAAATATGTTTTAAAGAAATGTTGAGACAGAAATATTTTTCATTATTTTTTTTTCCTGACATGCTCTCGAACCCTTTCAGACTGCAGACTTTGGTCTTTATTCAGGTGCAAAGTTCTCTTTTGTATATCCTGATCATTGTCTCTGTTCCTGTTCTGATTTCAGCCTTAAGAATATATAGAATTCTTACAACATTAATAGTATAACTTCTCCTTATCCTCTGTCTCATAATTTTCTCTTTGATCTTTTCCCACATGTTCTAGAACACCTCACATTTGCCTTGTACGTCACAGTCAGTGTTCCTGCAGGATTTGTTCTTCCCTCTACTGCTGATTTAATTTCTGCCGTTGCATTTTATCTTTCCCAGAATTCTTTTGTTAATTCCACTGGCTTCTTTTTCAGTCTCTACCTATAATTCAGCCCACTCTTATTTTTATTGTTCTCAGTTATCTCACAGAGATGATGTCTGCCATCTTTTGTGCTGAGTGTCATTTTCTAAAATTTTATTTGGTTCCCTATGGAAATTCATCTTTAGAGATGTTTTCCACCAAGCCTCAAGACACTGCTCCTTTTTTCTTGTGCTGTAGTCTTCTCAAAGGTCCCATTTTTTTCTGTTTATTTTCTTCTTCTTATAATACAAAGAAAGGTCTGTCGAGGCACAGCATTTGCTAACAGAGGGTTGCAGAGACTCCTTAGTGATCCCCACTGCCCACTTGGGTGCTGGCAGTTTCACCCTTCCATGACTGGACCCTGGAAGTCGGGTTCAAGTGCATATTCCCACTCTGTGTTTGTGGCCCAGCGTGTGACATGGGATGCAGGCCTAGGAAGTGATGATGTGTCTTTGCTGTCAGAGCTTCTGCCTCTGATTGAGAATTAGATGGGACCTGTGGTTCTGCTTTGTACAGATAAGATGTGAGATCCACCGTGCACAGCGTGGGCTCCTGTGAGTTCTTCCTCTCTTTGCTTCTATTTGTGAGTGCTTTTCCTTAGAAGCATTTCAGCTCAAGTTGTAAGGCAGGTTGGCGATAATTTTCTTCCCCTAGTCTCTGGAGTTCTGCTGGTGAGAGCTGAAGGAGGTGTGGGGAGTGGGGGGAACGAAGGTATCGGTTACCGTGCAGTAAGAGACTGAGACTCCTTTTACTGGTCTTTGCCTCCTAGACTTAGGGGCAGATATTGAAAGAGTGAGTCCAGTAAAATGGTGAAGAGCAGAAACTCAGGAGCTGGAGTGCCCAAGTTCAAATACAAGCTCTACCTCATGCTTTAGTTCTTTGTGCCACAGTTTCCTCATCTGTAAACCTACCTTCAGAGGATTTATGTTCTTCGTCTTTAAAGACGATTTATGAAAATTTGGTGGTATTAGGGCATGTAAAGCATTGAAAGGGTGGATGGAGCATACTAAGTGCTCTACAAGTGTTAGCTATTGTTGACAATATTAATAGTGCTGCTCAGTAGCTCAGTCATGTCCAGCTCTTTGCAACCCCATCTACTGTAGCCTGCCAGGCTCCTCTGTCCATGGGATTTCTTAGACAAGAATACTGGAGTGGGCTGCCATTTCCTTCTCCAGGGGATCTTCCCGACCCAGGAATCGAACCTACGTCTCTTGGGTTTCCTGCGTTGGCAGGTGGATTCTTTCGGTACTGTTCAAGAGTGTGCGAAAATGTGCATTTCGTTCCCTTTGGTGTGGTTCCCCCTCCTCCCACTGAACCCCTCTATCCCCCAGCCTTTCGGCACATGGCCATCTCTTTAAATCCCCATGGTCAATTTTCTGATTTTATATATTTTCATGAATGTTTCCAAAATTCATAAATCTGCATAAGGATATATCAGGCATTTTCGCTACCACATTAACCCACCAGCCTTCCTAACTCCAACTTAAAGTAATAGTTAAGTGATACAATCTTCATTTGTGAAAACCTATAATGCATACAGGATGTGGTACCATTTTGTTACCTTGGATACTTCAAAATCATATTTTTAAGACTGAGTTGTACCTGTCATTTGTACAAAACATACCCTCTGGTAAACTTGCTTTGTGCTTGCTGTGTGTTGTGTATGAGGTGGGGGGTGGGGCAGGTCTCCTTTCTTCCACCCTCACCGCCAGGCAGGCGTGGCGAGTTGACTGGGTCCCTCCTAGGAAGATTTTCTTTTTTTTTTTTTTTTAAATTTTTAAGCACTTTTATCTGAAAATTACTTAAAAAAAATACTAGTGTAACATATTTGGTAAAGTGAAATACTGGTTTAGAGTACAAAATATATATATGTTATTTAGAATGAGAATGATATGCTGTTTATCATGAAACCAATCCTTTCATGCTTCCACAAATCCTAATAAACTTTTTCTATGGCCTGGGGGGAAATAAAATTTTTGTTAAAGATTAATGCTTTTAATCTGCTGTTTAAGGAAATGAATTAAAAATGTTAGCAGGAAACGCTGATTCATTTTTATGTAATGTTCAAATGGCCTGTAACATTTGCTACTCTATAAAATCTGCAGTATTATTCAAGCATGACTTGTTTGGGTTTATGAACAGAGAAGCCTGGCAGGCTACAATCCATGGTGTCACAGAGTCGGACACGACTGTGCAGCTAGACAACATGGTTTCTTTATAATATTATCAGTTCTCTATACTTGAAGTTCCCTAGAGCTAAATATTTTTATCCTTCTTTAATCAGGGCTCTATACATTTCAAAAATTTGTATAAATCTCTCTTCAGTTTGTAGACAATCCCTTCCTGCAATTTCTAGTTTCTGCCAAAATCTTGGATTTTTTTTTTTTTTTTGTCACTGTGTGAAAACCTTGTGAATTACAGCTTTCTTTTTTTACCTTTAGACTCTGCATGTCTGTGAGTGAGAGTTTTATGTCTGTACATGTTGTCTTTTGTGACACTCCAGTATGACTCGACTGAGCCAGAAAAATGCAGTTTTCTTTAAATGTTCATGTGGGGACAAAAAGTTTGCATCAGAAAATCAAGCCTGAATCCATGGCCCAGGTAGTGCTTTGATTTCTGCTGCTTTTACCGTTGTCCCAGCAAGACTTCAGGGGCCCCATTGTATTCCCAGAGAGGGCCCAGTGGGAAGGGCTTGCCTGCACCTCAACAGCCGCCTCCCTCACTCTGCATATTAAGCCTGTAATTACAGCAGACAGTATATTTGTCCCCGGCTTCTGTGGGATGATGTCATTGCCTGTCAAACAGGGGATTAGCATGAAGAGAGAAATCCTACTGACATGTTCATTTTCATTAAGAAGAATTTGGTTTTACTTCATTTTGTTAACAGGAACTGTTATTTCATAGGAGAAATTTTTTAAAAGGAGGAAAAAGAAAAAATTGAGACCGTAGAAGCGGACATGGGCTGACTGCATGAATGGGAGTTGTGCTCAGTAGCACTGCTCTATCAATTAGTGAAAGAGTCTGGGACACAAAGCATGCCTGGGAAATCAGCTCCTTTTCTTACCAAAGCAGAATATCATTCTTCTCAAAGCTCACAATGGCCTGGCCCTGGCTGTAGAAAATGTTCCTGGAAAAAAGGAAGCAAAGACTGTGGCTGGAGCTGAAAGGGTGTGCAGGCGGCCGGTCCCACCCACCCCTGAAACGTTCCCCTTTTTCATGATGGCATTGATCGAGGATGTCTTAAAAGTCTCGTTCCTTACATCTTAGGGGAAAGCTTAGTTCCCGGCCCATGTGGAAAAAATAAATAAATCAGTCAGGGAGAGACCTGTTGCGAAGGATGCTTTGGTCCAGAGCTGAGGCCATGGAAGAACATAATTTACATCAGTCATTTCCAGTGCCTCCAGCAAAAATAAGCGTAGGAAGAAAATCATGATCAGACTTGAGAATGGGAGTCCTTTTCTCTCTTGGAGCAGACTGCCGATAATCTGCATCAGGAAAGCTGGGTTCAGGCGCCAGCTCTGGCTCTGACTTAGCTGTGTGACCTTGGGCGGCTGAATGGCTCTGAGCCTCAGTTTGCTCATCTCTACAGTGGGGTTACCTCGCAGTAGTGCCTACGCCTTGTAGAGTTGTGCCTGGTACCTTCTGGCTATTTTTCATCTCCCAGAATGATTTCCTTTCAGAAGATAGTTCTGAGGTGACCTTATTCACCAGTGACTAGAGGAGGCAGCCTCCTCTTTTCCTTTGTCTCACCACTTCTCTCAGGGCCTCAGACCCAGACTTAGATTCTCCTCAGTCGAGAGTCCCTCCCTGGAGCGCGGCCCAGGAGCTGTGAGACTGAGGAGGTCGAGGGTCCCTGGATTAGATAGGCGCTGGAATTTCACTCTTTGAATTTTGCCAAAGCATTGGGAGAATTTTGAAAGTTCCCACAGATTTTTCTTGGGAGTTTTTCAAACCCTTATAGTGTTTCTCAGTTTTCTATATTTGGACATCAGAATTTTCTTAGCATCCATTTTCTTTGGAACAGAGTCCTCCTGTGAAGGAGGCTGAATCCAGTCCAAATCAGGCCTGCTGGCCGAGTGATAGTTTTCCATCTACATTGCCCTGGGGCCTTCCCATTTTCATTTTTATCTTGCTTTGAAAGGCCACTAGTAAGCTAATTAATTCTCTTTTTTCATCTGACTTTTCAGGTTCAATTACCTAGCTGATTGTTGCTTGTTAGAATGATACGTTAGAAGCAAGATCCTGAACCACACTTGACTTTGAGATGTATGTAGTAGTAGTACAGCTGGGTTGGACCAAAAGTCTTCAAGGTCAGTGTGTTCAACTGTCTTGATGGGAAGGGAATCTATATGTGCCAAGTTCTGGGCAAGTGTTCTAGAAAAATATCAAGTCACCTGTCCTATCGCCCTTGTGTGGAATGAGAGGAAGGGAGAAGACACTGACTTTACCTGCAATGTAAAGTACCAGTTACTGCACTAGACATACCTGGGTACCAGTGCTCTCAATTTCCCCTGAGTTGCTCTCCTGAATTTATGGAACTTTGCCATTGCTACCTCCACCCCCACCTCCAGTACTCCTTGGATTACCTGAAATGCAGGACAGTGCTCTTACCACAAGTTACCTGAATGTAAATGGAATTCATAGGAGATGTATTACTAGTAGGAAATTGGCAGTTGCTCTCGGAAGCTGAAATTCCTCTCTCTAGGTGGCAAGATGCTCTTTGCTGGGTGGCTGGGGGGGGTGGTTGGTTCATCTTCCCAATGCCTCATGGTGTCCTCTCCAAGCTCAGCATGGTGCTGTCATCTAGACTCATCTGTGGGTTTGGTTCTCTAGGATAAATAGTTGTTATCCACCCCACTGCCCCCACCTCCCCAGACCTCATAGCTGAGATGGTAGGAGGAGGGAAACATTCTCAGTTACCCCAAATCAGACCTGCTCTAATGTTTTGTTCTCTGTACTTAATTGTTGGCCAGACACTCCCTTCCCTTCCAATTAGAGGATGTTCTTGAGTTGTTTTGCATTCTCACCCGATTATAAACTACGAGCTTACAGATTTTGTCTACTGAGTCCAAGGCTGCTGCTGCTGCTGCTGCTGAGTCGCTTCAGTCGTGTCCGACTCTGTGTGACCTCACAGACGGCAGCCCACCAGGCTCCCCTGTCCCTGGGATTCTCCAGGCAAGAACACTGGAGTGGGTTGCCATTTAGCCAGCCTGCAAGAAAAATCTTGTCCATAGTTTGCTAAGATGAGTGACTAATACATGCATTTTTTTGTCTTTTGCAAAAGCAGTAAACATTTGTTAGAAATAATATGAATTCGGTTTTGAGTATTTTACATTCAGTTGTTACACATTGTAGGGAGATTCAGATTTCTGCCTCTCCCACCCAAAGCACTGAGTACTATGGCTGTTACTGCAGGCTGTGTCTGAGTCAGAGGCTCTTAGACTGACGGGCATTTTTGTTTACATCAGCACTCTCAGGGGCTGAATGATGGTTCACAGTTCCACAGTCAGTTCGGTTCACTCATTAGGATGTCTTTTTACAAAGAAGCTTTTCCATTTGTCTTCTTAGGGGTGTCAGACCATTTGGTGGTAGGTCCTGTAGCTTGGCTGTTGACCTCCATGCATAGGCGTAAAATCAAGGACTTGTTGGCCCTCTCATTTAAGTAGTTGATCATCTTGACAGCCTGTTTCTGTAGAATCTTGGGAGAGGATTGTATTTCCCAGATCAATTTCCTTGGGGAAACTTACAGGCAACAAACTGTGGCTTCCATAACTGTGGCTTCGCAAAAACCACACATTTGACCATGTTTTCCATTTGAATTACATGAAAACCTTCTGATCTTGAATTGGTAAGACTCATCTTCATCCAAAATGAAATAGCAGCGTCTTCCCTTAACTAACTTGGCCAAATCAAGCCCATATTGATTTTAAGTGACCTAGAACTAGTACATATCATGGTGTAGGAGAAAAAATAATAAGGCCACATCTTTCCATTCATCTAATATTTAAATTTGGGTTTTCAGTTATCATAATTCCTTGTTGTAAAACAAGGGGTATATACCTGTGTCTAAAATTGACTCCAGAGATGGCTTTGAGATGATTGAGAACTAAACTTTGCTTTCTGTTAATAATAACTAATATGAGTCAAAGCCTTTTCTGTCTGTTTAAGTGAAGTAACTTTAAAAATATTTAGTGAACAAAGATTTAGTCATAAGATCCACATGTATAAAAATGTCGTAAATCACTTCAGTCCGCCATTTGCCTTTTGTTTCCAACCCTTTAATATAATCAGCATGGAAAACATATTAACTCTGCATCCTATCTTGGAAATGTGGAGAATTGCCCTCTATTTTGTTTCGTTTTTTTTTACCAGCAGGTGGCATGAGTTATTGCTATGCTGGTGACAGTGTAAAAACCAATGTGTCTTGTTACTTTAAATTATTTAACAATTAAAAGTGATTCCCAATTATTTGCTTGAAATAGTCAAAATTTAACATTCGTATTATATAAAGAGCTTTTACAAATTAAAAGTAAATCCTTAAATTTCAGTAGAGAAATGGGTAGATTTTAAACACATGTACACAGATACACAGCAAGGGGTGGAGAAGGGTCAAGAAAAAGTGAGATAAAAAATGGCCAGTAACATAAAATAAGGTAAACAAGACATTCCACCTCTCCATCAATTAAGAAATACAAACAAGGTATAACTTTTTAACCTATAAATTATAAGGCTTTAATAATAATTTAATATAATTTAAAAAATTACACTACTCATGATTGGCAAAGATGATAAGATGGGCTTCATATTCTGTTATTTGGATGTAAATAACCTTTCTGGAATGGAATTTTTTAATATATATCTGGAATCTTAACAGTGCTCACACCCTTTACTTAGTAATTCCCTGTAGGAATTTGTTCTATGGAAAATAAGCAGAGATAGGCATACATGCACACACACACACACACACACACACACATATGTAAAAAGATGCTTACTGCCACATTATATATGTGAAAAGCTGGGAAAAAACCCCAAAGTTCTCAGTAAGAGTGAATAGAGTCGTGATGATTCATCAGTAAGATGCACCACTTGGCCCATTTTATAAAGCATATGTTTAAAGAATCTTTAGTGATGTGTAATGGTGAGTGAAGAGTTCAGGATGTATGAACTTTTTTTCAGTTTGATCACAATTTTGTGTGGAAAGAATTTTTATATATCCATAGACAAAATATACTCACTTTTTAAATATAGATAATCACTGAATAATAGGTCAACAGGTTATGTTGATTTTCTTCCTTATCCTTTACTGTATTTTTTACATTTTCCACAGTGGACACATGGTATTTTACAGTCACTAAAACAATTTTCAAAAATGGTAAGCCTGGCATTGGAGACACGAATCACTGTTGCTTTTGTGATTCTCCTGGAAATGAGATTCAATAGTAAGTTCTGTGTCTGGGGAAAATAGAGCTCATTTGAGTTGGAGGTTGGAAAGCTCTTACAAACACTAACCTCAGAAACCTCAAACTAGTATGTAGTGGAATAATGACATAGCACGCAAAGCCACAGATGTCAGTTTGAGTTAAGGAGTTTAGAGTAAATACATAAAACAGCCGCTAGAAGAAAAAACTCACTAAGCTCTTATCTCCTGCTCTGGCAACCTTTAGGGTCAGTGTGTGCCGCCGTGTTTAATCTGTATCAAGGTGTATGGCCCTTGGGCTGGGGACTGGAGGCCTGGCTTCTGCTCCTGGATGCTCTGCTAATGCATTTTGTATTCAACCTTGGGCAGGTCACCAGACTTGGAGAACTTTTGAGTTTTCTTCCAGGGCTGGATATTGATTCCTTTTTGCAGTTTGGCGTTGTGATGCCGTTTTGAGCCCCATAAGGTGAGTCTCTTGTGGTGTCTGGTCAGTGCTGAGGCAGACTGAGGTCCCTGTAGGATCATACCCTTGAATCAGATGCCTCTGATGTAATCCTGGCCCTGTCATTTTAGAATAAGCTGCTATGACATAAGTCCCCCAGAAGGACTGAAGTTGAAGTTCAACAACAGCAACAAAAAGGCGGTTTTACTCTCTCTTGGAGCTCGTAAACTGAAAGCAGAGATAGGTCGCAGAATGTGAACCAAGCCGGTATACTTTAATGATGTATTTTTCACTTATGTAAACATTCAGGTTAGCAGACTGGAAGACATAGACAAGAGATTGGTGGTTGCCAAGGCAGGGAGAAGGAACGGGGGAGGGATAGACTGAGAGTTTGGGACTAGCAGATGCAAATTATTACATGTAGAGTGGATAAAGAACAAGGTCCTATTGTATAGTACAGGGAACAATATTCAGTATCCTGTAATAAACAATAAGGGAAAGAAAACTTTCAAGTTTGCAATTATCATCAAATTAATATTCATCCCATCAGTGGTCAAGGTGGTTTTAGAATTGAGACTTTAGGGGCAGCAGGTCTGCATGCAGTAAGCACACGGGTGTGTAAGGAGCGCCCAGTGCTGGAGATTTTATTGTTTAACCCAGACAGACATATTCAGAGATATATAGGAATGTTCTATAGCCTTTTACTTTAACCACAATATAAAAAATATGTGGAGCCCAAACATGTACATATAAAATTAAATATAATAAAATTCTCACAAGACAATACCTGTCCTTCCTATTTGCAGTGTGTTAGGGTGTTTATCATTTTATTGTATTCTATTAAAAAATACTGGTTGGTGAGTCACAAATGTGATTTCCTGCCACACTTAAGTATTGCAAACTTCATTTGGAAGAACACAGGTATTATAGAACTTTTTAAAGAGGTGCCCAGGATGGAAAGAAAAACTGTTAACTATCTTTGAGAATTATTAAATACCACTAACAAATTTCTTTGCAGAGAAATAGGGAAGGAAAATAGATCCTTTCTGTATTAAGCTCCTTGTGACGAAATAAGGACACAAATAACATGGAAGAACATGTTAAAGAGGGAGTTTGCACAGATCCAGTGATTTTCAGGTGAGAAGAATGCATCTGAAAAGAGGTTAACATGGTGCTTATGGAAGCAATGACTTTTTTACCTGCGCAGGTGGTAGAGATTGCCACCAACTTTAGACAACTAGGGAAAAGAAAAAGGCTGAGACCTAAGTGGTCCTGGCTTTGTTTCTAGTGTCCGTCTGGTTCTTTTTGCTTTTGTCTCAAGCCCAATGGAGTGTATGGGCCCTTGTGGTTGAAAGGATGATGCAATAAACCAGCTCTAGGCAGCCACTCCTGGGGGTGGGGGAAGTACACTGTCCGATTCCGTCTGCCTCCTGGACCACTCAGTTACTGGGGGCGCGATGACACCGCGTGCCTTTGCTGGTGTCTGTGTCTCCCAGGGCACCCTCGGCCGGTGTGGCAGGACGTACCCTACATCCAGGGATCCACGCCCACCATGTGACTTCCGGCCCTTTCGTGCTGTACATTGCCTCCTCCTGCCTGCTAACTTTTTTCCTGCTTTCCTCCCATCTTTTCCTTTGATTTGCCAGTGGCCCTGGTGACCACGATATAGCTCAGAGCATGGCCAGTAAGGCCGAGCACTTGCGACCCAGCCCTCCAGGATGTCAGTGGTTGGAGGTCTTTGCACAGGACTTGGTAGCCACAAGTCTTTGATTTTTCACCAGCTTTTTTTTTTTTTAATATATATATTTTATTGAAGTGTAGTTGACTTACAGTTTTTCAGATGCAGAGCAAGGTGATGCAGACATACACATACACATAGTATTTTTCAGATTATTTTCAGATTACGAGATACTGACTAGAGTTCCCTGTGCTATACAGTAAACCTTTGTTGCTTGTTGCATACCTATTTTTTAAAATTAGAATCTAGTATTTTCTAAAATATATATATTATACTTACTATTTATATACTCCAATACTTTGGCCGCGATGTGAAGAGCCGACTCGTTGAAAAACACCCTGATGCTGGAAAAGATTGAGGGCGGGAGGAGAAGGGGATGACAGAGGATGAGATGGTTGGATGGCATCACCGACTCAATGGACATGAGTTTGAGCAAACTCCCGGAGATGGTGATGGCTGGGGAGGCCTGGTATGCTGCTGTTCATGGGGTCTCAAAGAGCTGGACATGAGTGAGTGACTGAATGGCAGCATCAATTTGTATATATGTATACAAACGCTTCCCTGGTGGCTCAGAGGTTAAAGCGTCTGCCTGCAATGTGGGAGACCTGGGTTCAACACCTGTGTTAGGAAGATTCCTGGAGAAGGAAATGGCAACCCACTCCAGTATTCTTGCCTGGAGAATCCCGTGGACGGAGGAGCCTGGTGAGCTACAGTCCACAGGGTGACAAAGAGTCAGACTGAGCGACTTCACTTTCACACAAACGATTCAGCAGGTTTTTAATGGTCTCTGATGCCCAGTTAGAAACAAATGAAAAGTCCTGAATTCAGAGCCCTTGTCCGGGGCATTTTATCAGCAGGCCAGCCCAGTCTGTGGCCAAACAGGTCTCTTGAAATCATTAATGCATCAAGCAGGGACCAGTAGCCAGACTGACCTTTCCCACTCGAGGCCTGCCTGGAGCTTGGAAAAGTGAAGCTCTTTCCTGTGTGAGCCACCCCTCAACTCCCTACTCCGCATGACTCAGAAAGCTTGAAAGTGCCCTAAAATGACTTTCTCCATTGAGCTCAAGAAACATTGTGTAGGATCAGCCTGTCTGAAACTCCTTATATGGAGAGGTTCTGAGACTGTATTTTATGTTTGGTTTGTAAGAGGATCATAGCTTTAAAAAAGAAAGAAAAGAAAGGAAAGCCTAAGGCAAGGCAATGATATCATATTACTAAGAGGCTTGGTTAAAAAAGAAAAGAAAAACAACACAAAAACTACCCTTTGCAATCCGTTCCACCCTAATTCTGGATTACCATGGGGAAGACAGCAGATCCATCACTTGGACTGGTTCTGGCTGACCTTCCCCTGCATCTTGAACGCCCTGGACCAGAGAAGCCCTTCCTGATGAGACACTGTCTGCTCCTGTCTCCAGCACGGGCTGCAGGGAGGCTGCGAGGCTGGGAAGTCCTGCCACGTGTTTCTGCACATGGGCGGTTTTTATTATTTCTGGAACGCAGCCCCCAGCCCTAAATCTTAGAATGCTGACAAGGCAAAAGCAAAGGAGATGTGTGGGGGCCTTAACCAGCTACAGTTTGCTGACCCTCTCCAACCTGGCTCCATGCCCAGAGAAGGGAGTGACAAGCTGGGGGCTGGCTTAGGGGGCTGGGCCACCCTCTCTGTGCCCACCGTGGGTCCCCAGCCCTCCTAGCTATCCTATTGACTGGGGGCGTAGGGCCAATCAGTGAAGAGCGGTGATTAAAGTCTCTCCAAGGGAAGAAGGGCTCTGCTTATGATGCCGATGAGATGCTAATGCCCGCCAGTGGGTGGGGCCTTGCCTGCCTTTTGGAATCTACCTCCTCCTCTAGTTCGCCAGGAGCAGGGTCAGGCTTTCTGTGAGATCGCCTGATCTCCTTTAACAAATGGGGGAGCAAGAGCTGAGAACTTTACCTAGGGGTTTCTAAGCCAGGATTTTGGAGCTAACTGACAAATAATAACATGTAAACAAATACAATATCGAACCTTAAATGGATCATTTAAAAATGTAGTTAAAGCTGTGCATTTCTGATTTTCAAAGATGATTTGCAGACAGATTTTTCAAGTCAAAAGAGATTTGAAATAAAGGAAAACAGATTTTCCAGGGGGAAAAAAAAGAGGTTCTCTCCAAGTGGAGCAAGAGAAATTTTCCAGCATAAGAATCAAAGGCACACACATTAGAACTGTTATGGGCCATTTTTATATGGGCTGTAATCACATGGGTTATAATCTATATCTAAACATTTTTAACTTCTGGTTACTTTATATTTCTTAATAAGTTGGGAGGGTGGAGGTAGGTAGATTGAGGCATAGAGTTTTTCAGTGATTTGAAGGAAAGATAAAATCATCTTAAGCCAAACTGCATAGTTCTCCCTCAGAAATAAGATTTTCTGGTTCTTGTATGAAATCCATAGTGAAAAGTTGGGTTGTCTACGTGTCAATATGTTGGTGTTCTAATGACGGTTTCCTCTGTTGTGTTCTTAAGGGGGGTGTGTGTGTGTGTGTGGTTTCTGTAGAAACAAAACTGTTGACTAAGTGTGGAAAATGTTGCTACAGTTAAGTTGTATAGTTTGACCAGGATTCCTAGACAAGAAAATGTGAATTGTTGGTCCTGAGAATTTAGTAACAGAAGAATACATTGCCTTGTTGAGATGCCGTATAAAAGAGAATACTCAATGCAATCCAAGGAGCAAGGAAATACATTTCCTTTTTAGGACTCGGGTGAGGCAGAGCAATGAGGCCCTGTTTGAACATCCTGAACAGATTTGAGCCTTTAAAATAGCAATTCAAGGTGATCATTTTGAACATCTACAGTTGGATCACGTCTTTATGCCTTCAGTGTCCTAGGGGAGAGGACCTGTTGGTTTTTCCATCACACTAAATGGTCTCAGCTATGGCTTTTTATTTTTTTTGCTTTCTATTGATTTCCTTATGGCTCCGCTGGGTCTTCGTTGCTGTGTGGGCTTTCCTCTAGCTGTGGCAAGCGAGGGCTGCTGTCTGGTGGCGGTCCTCGGGCTTCTCGTCGCGGTGGCTTCCCTTGTTGCGGAGCCCAGGCCCTGGGGCACACAGGTCTCGGTAGCTGCAGCTCCCGGGCTCTGGGGCACAGCTCAGTGGCTGTGGTGCACAGGCTTAGTTGCTTTGCAGCACGTTGGATCTTCCTGGACCAGGGATTGAACCCGTCTCCTGCATTGGCAGGTGGATTCTTTACCTCTGAGCTATCAGGGAAGCCCTATTTTTTATTAAATTTTTTTAAATTGGAGTGTAGGTGATATACAGTGTTGTGTTCATTTCAGGGGTACAGTAAAGTGAGTTAGTTATACATGTACATCTGTCTATCTTTTTTAGATTCTTCACCCAGATAGGTTCAGCTCTGGTGTTTTAATTCACGGCCTTTTAGAAAACGTACCCATCTGGTCTGCTCCCCTGGAATCATGCTGCAGGCTGTTTCTAAACACTCTTCCGTGTTAGTTTTCTACAACTGCCCTAAGGAAGGTTCACAAACTGGGTGGCTTATAACAACAGAAATTTATTCTTTCACGCTGCTGGAGGGCAGAAGTGTGAAATCAAGGTATCAGCTAGGCTGGCTGCTTCTGGAGGCTCTGAGGAAGAATCTGCCCCACGTCTCTCCCTGGGCTCCTTGTGGTTGCTGGCAATCCTTGAAGCCTTTGGCTTAGAGATGGATCACTCCAACATCTGCCTCTGTTTTCTCTTCTCGACAGGACATCAATCATTGGGTTAGGGCCCACCCACCCTAATCTGATATTACCTCATCATAACTGATAATATCTGCAAAGACCCTGTTTCCAAATAAGGTCACATCCTGAGGTTTCAGGTAGACATGCGTTTTGGTGGAACACTCTTCTTCCTTCTGGTTTGTTCCTTTGAATCCACAGTAGATTAAAAACCCAGCAACTAAGCCTATTAGACCTTGTCTCTAAAGGAGAAAAAAGGAGGAGAGACTTGATCCTGTATGTTAAACCGGGGGGATTTCCTTGGAATAAAGTCTGCTTGAGCTTTAGTGCTTTGACTAGCGGTGTCTGTTTTAGAGCTCTTTTTTCTTTTTTCCTGGATTCTAGCCTGAATGTCTTGTAGTGGAGACAGCTGGATAAAGACCTTCTGAACACGTGATGCGATATGCTTGGATCTTTCAGACCGAGCTTTGTAGGGTACTAGGGGGAAATGAGCCAAGTCATACTTCTGAGAGGTAGTCGAGGCCATGACCAGCAACGGGCGAGAAGAGGCTATGCGGGAGAAGTCCTAGAATGCATTCCTTCTTACAGCTGAAGCACAGATGCCTCTTTCTCTTGGCCATCTGAGTTGCAGAGCCTGTGGGCACTTGGGTGTGGCTTTAGAGGAGGGCCTGTCCCGGCCTCGCTCTAGTGCCGCCTTGTGAATTACGCTCTCTGTCGGTGCAGGCCTCGTTCTGCACAGCTGTGGGGGACACTGTCTGGGACAAGCTCCCTCCTCAGCTGCGTTTGTGAATATGTTTTGAGAACTACCCTTGTGCACATTTGGACTGTGGACAGTGAGAGCATTGGCCTCTAAGGAGAATGAGAACAGCCCAGTGGAAAAAGGTCATCCACACAGTATGAACTTACGGGAAGATCCTCCCGGGAACTTGGGAGCCCTTGCAACCAACCTTTTTATTTCTCTGCCAAAAGTAAATACTGAACCTCAGAGGAACACAAACAAAGAGAATGATATTAAACACAGAATGATTTTAATCTTTGGCAGTGGCCCACGTACTGAAAAGAATTAAAAGAAAAATCCCGTTACCGTTGTCATGCACCTGTCATTACTCTGAATGAGTTCTTTTTTACTCTTGATGGATGGTGGTCTTAAAAGCTTGCTGTTTTTCATTAGCAAAGTGGAATGGGGTGCCAGTACGATTGTTCTGTCATTCTGATGGAGTGTAATGCATGAATCAGAGTCCTTATTCAGTGTTTGCATCATCAGCAAGATTTTGGGAGAGAATGTTGCACAACTCAGACGTGGCCTAACTTCACCTACAGTATTCCATTCAGACTCCGGGTATCTCCTTCAAGAAGCAGTGACGTGTCTGCGGCTCTCCTGAGGCACAAGGCATCGATGATGGGGGACTGATGTGTCCTAGGGCTTCCCTGGTGATTCAGTGGTAAAGAATCTACCTGCCAATGCAAGAGAGGCAGGTTTGATCCCTGGGTCGGGAAGATCCCCTTGAGAAGAAAATAGCAACCCACTCCAGTATCCTTGCCTGGGAAACCCCATGGACAGAGGAGTAGCCTGGTGGGCTGCAGTCCATAGGGCCACAGAAGAGTTGGACATAACTTAGTGGCTAAACAATGCCAATAAATCATGGGCTAATTATGATAATGCCCAGTGAGCACTTAGAGGGTTTTGCTCTAAATCTCAGATATATTCACCCCTATTGCTTTAGAAATGTCATTTATTTATTATGCATGAAGCATGATAATGGTACCACATGGGTCCAGGGAGGAACAACCAAACAAGTCCATTAAATTCCATTCAGTTAAGTTAGACCTGAAATATGGTCAGTTTGCCGGGAATCCTGACGGAAAGGCAGAAGCTGAATCAAGAGATGGGCCAAATCAGAAACTCACTGGGAGTATTTTGGGGAAAGCTACATAAGTTAAATGCGTAGTCTTCTTTCTGAAGGAGAAGGTGTCATTTACAAGGAAGGAGCTTGTTCAGTTGAACTATTTCATAAAGCGTTGTAATACCTGTTGCAAAGAGGGAGGCTGAGTTTTTCATTAACTCATTTAAGTCAATTTATGTCAGCCCTGCATGACACCAGAACCCAAAAATCTGAACAGTGCCCCAGGGTTGGATCTCATAGTCCTCCCGCCCATCTAATTTGGACTAGATTGCTCTTTTCATTAAATCTAAAAATACTTCCAGGCAGGCCACCTTTCTAGGGATTTCTGTGGTGAATCATGTTCTAAGGAAGAATCCTTGCCTTTCGCAGACAGAGCTGGTGGCTTTGGAGTCTGTGTTTGTTCCCCTTTGCTCCATGAAGTCAGCCTGCCTTGGTTCTCATTTTTTTCTTTTTTTCAATTGAAGTATAGTTGATTTATAATAAGGTGTTAGTTTCAGGTGTATAGCAAAAAGATTCATTTATACGTGTATTTGTGTATATATGTATTAAATATAAGTATACATATATATATACACACATACATATACTGGTCACACAGCCAGTGAGTGGTGGAGATGGGGCTCAGACTTCAGTACTTTGGCACCAGGGCCTACTCCTCAATTCTCAGAACCTTCAAATACCAGGGGAAAGTATTTTCTGGGTGAAAACAAACAACTGCGTCCCAAGGCAGATCCTCTGAGTACCTTGTCGGTCAAGGGCAAGTGGATTCCAAGCACAGAAAGTACATACACTTGATATGCAGCGTCAGCCCCTTTCTGGGTCACCTAAAACTCTCTTTTAAAAGCAGAGTATAATGGGTGAGGGGATGTGCTAAAGGGTACCACGTACACAGCTGATGGAAGCGTGTACTGTATCAAAATCCTCTTTAATGGGCACAGTCTGGGATCAGCCTGCCTGCCCCTTTCTCTAAAGTTGTAGCACAAAGGCCTGTCTTTTGCCCTTGGGCCAACATCTTGAAGAACACGTGTGCCTTGTCACTGGCTCTGTAGTTGTTTATATCCAGGTTAGGTGAATTACTGGAAGGATCCCTTTTAGTGACTACAAAAAGAGAAGGGAGGGAAAGGCAGGCACAGTCCCTGGAAGCCCAGCGCCCAGGGTGCGGCCCACAGAGGACACCCTGCCGAGTGATGGATTGGCCGGCGTTCACGTGACATGTCCACCCAGGGCTTCCGGTCCTCCCCTCCCACCGCATCGGGCGATCAGTGGTGGGTGGGGGTGGCCAGCGGGGAGGGAAGGACTTGGGAGTGATGACGAGAGAGAATCGGTGACTGTTGGGTGGACTGGGGTTGGTGGCTGTTGGCCTGGGAGACCCTGCTGACCACAGAGTGGACCAGGAGCAGCCAGTTTGCTGTCTTCATTGGCAGATTTATAGACTGAAAAACAAAGCCTTCTTACCGGACCCCAGTGGGAAGTTAACGTGAGAATCAAAACGGGTGTTCTGGACAGTGGTTTCTTAAATGTCTCCTGGGAACAGAGGAGGGGAAAATCGCTCAAATTAGGGAAATGGTGAGTCTCCTTACATAGAAGAACGATTTCATATTAAGATGTTATCTAGTTTATAGCAAGTGACCCATGTTAATCATAAATAAATTTTATGGTAGTTATGAGGGGTATGAAGATTTTAAAAATAGGAATTGGTTCCTGAAATACTTATTTCTTTTGCAATGCTCCTGGGAACCAAAGAACATAGCCAGCTGAGTGAAGCCACTTACGAAGCTTTATTCTGTGGAATTTTTCATTTCACTCTGAGGCTGCACAGGGCTCCTCAAAGTCCTCTCACCTTTTAGTCCCCTGGGGATTCAGGGGACACCTCCTCAGCCCCTCTGTTCTGGGAGACCAGTGGAGGTGTGTAAGCGAAGGGCATTCATGCAAGGAGGTCTTTGCTAGCACTGTCTAAGGAATTGGCTACAGCTTCCCAGGTGGCTCAGTGGTAAAGAATCTGTCTGCCATGCATGAGACATGGGTTCGATCCCTGGGTCAGGAATATCCCCTGGAGAAGGGAATGGTAACCCACTCCAGTATTCTTGCCTGGAGAATCCCATGGACAGAGGGGCCTGGTGAGCTACAGCCCTTGGGATTGCAAAGAATCAGACATGACTTAGCGACTACATCACCACCACTACCACCTCAGTGTTACCCTGCTAGTTTTCAGTATTTCCTTCAAATTAATTGCAGAAGGGCCAGGATAGCTAAAATCTTCACCACACTTACTTGGCAGGAGAATGCAGCTATGAAACTGCAGATTCCTGAATCTTGTCCCAGAGCCTCCAAGTGGGGCCCAGTTATCTGCATTTTGAAGAAGCTCCCCAGATTCCAGTGCTTATCAGAGCAGTTTTCTGCTCTTCCTAGACTTCATAAAGCAGCATGGTCTTAAGGAACTTAAGATCTGTGAGGTCTTAAGCATCACTGTTCCTTCAAACTAACAAGGAAGAAATTTTCTACTTCTAACCCCATGATTTCCTCCCTCTTGGGAAAATGTACTCCTTAAGCATGTTAACAGAGCTGGTAAACAAAATCCCATTTCCCCTTCTCAAAATACTGTATTTACTTCACTGGCTACATTTGACTTATATCTGGTGAACACTGCATTCCTGGAAAAGAGTTTGGTAATTTGTTGCTTTTGTTGAAAAGATTGTTAGCTTGTTAGTAAGATTCTGGTCCAGCTTCCTAAGATGGGAGAACTTGATTTTCCAAACAGATTGTTGGACGTCTCCCAGGATGTCCTCTAGGCGGTTTGCTCATTGGGGATGGCTGTGCCCTCTTCTGTCACTCCTCTGAACTGTTACTCAGAGCCGTGGAGACAAGTGGCTTGGGACAGAAAGTGGGGTGGGGGTAAGGGCAGGAGATGGGGAGCAGCCTACATATACCCACAGCCAGAAGGGAGGATGTCGGACAGGTGAAATTCAAAAATAAGAATTTAAATTTGTGCCTCAGAGGCAACTTCTCTTTCTATGTGTGGGTTTTTTTCCCCTTGAATATTTACGTAGCCACTTGAGTGCACCATGGGAGGGAAATCTTGGCAGGGTTAAGTTTACATTAGGATTTGGCTGTGTGTGTGTGTGTGTGTATCACATGGGATCTCATTTTTCCTAGTAGGAGCTAAGTGTATGCCATTTTTGTGTCTTTTTACACATGTAGGGTTTCACTCATTTCTTAGTATCGGGCTGATATTTATTCCCAATTAGTTTTTTACAAAAGTGATTGTGTTGACTTAGTATGTAACACAAGCATACTGGCTCATTTAAAACACAACCATGGTTTTCTAGGTCTTGATGTTTGCTGTTTTATTTTATTTATCTTATTATTTACTAATTTCTGACTCAGAATCCATTGAAGATTTTATACCTACGTTACACAGGGTACGTGCATTCTCTGTTCTCATGGTCTGAGATTTTTCTAGTGGTGGTCACTGGCATTTTATTCTAAGCATCATTAAATGACCACAAGGCCAAAATGAACCCAAACATTCTGGAACAACTTGTTGTGCCTAATTTAGCAGTGAGGAGTAACTTAAACCTAGAGAGAACTGAATAAAAAGACTTTTTTTTTTCCTCTTAAGCCAACCCTGTGGTATTAACCGAATGGCCACAACTTGGATGCACTCTGATGCAGCAGTGGGTGAATAAAGCCTGTCCAGAGTCCCGGGACTGAGCGCAAGAAAACAAAATCAGTCCGGAAATTGCACTGTGGCTGTGTCTGGCGTCTGGCTCTCTAGATTCTGGCCAGACGATAGACAAGTATTTGTTCAGTTACCCGGTATTTGCTGAGTCTTTTTCACAGATCGGTCTTCCTTCCCGTGCCACTGACACACGAGACCACGTGTCATCTCTGCTCCGTCGCATGGCAACAGGCTGTGCTGCCCATCCCTCGAGTTCTCACAGGAGGGAGGGGGCCGGGAGTGCGCGGGTGCCAAGCCCACCCTTCATCCCCCTCCACCCCACCCCCCAGTTCACAGGTCAGCAAGGGCCACGTTTGACTTGACCAGAATCACCCCCTTGATCTTGAGAAGGTACGAGGTCTTTTAATTGGCTCAAGCCAGGAAATATTTGGTAGAAGCAATCGTCTTTTGCCATTTCTGTGGGTACCAGTCTTCCATTATAGTCTCACTCAAAAGGGAAGTGAAGACAAGCAGAACTGCAGCCTCAGAGCTGCTGTGGTGGTGATTTATCTGGGCGATTTGGAATTGAATCTGGGCGGGACCACACACAACGAGTGGGTGGTGTGTGGCTTTGGGCGGTGGTGGTGGATAAACAAGAGAGGCAATTAGGAATATAAACCCTTGAAGATGTCAGAATCAGTTTACTTCTTTATTCCCTGGGTTCCTTTCTGTGGATCGTGAAACGAGAGAGAGGGGGTATCCTTTACCCCAGGCTTAGAGACCGCAGGTAGACTTTGGCTAGCAGATAAGGATGGAAACTCCCAGAACATCACCAGCTCTCAGCTGTGGGACCCTGGGGGCAGCGCCCATGTGCACAGACTCCCTCCCAAAGCCCTGCTGTTGCTTTCACAATGAATCCCCTGGTGGTCCATCGGCTAAGAGGTTGCACTGCCACTGCAGAGGGCTGCGGGTTCGATCCCTGGGTGGGGAGCTAAGATATGGTGTGCTGCATGGTGAGGCCAAATAAATGAATAAAAGCTAGGGCCTACTGTACAGCACGGAGAACTCTACTCAGTACTCTGTAATGGCCTGTATGAGAAAGGAATCTTAAAAAAAAAAAGAGTGGATATATGTATACGTGTAACTGATTCACTTTGCTGTACAGCAGAAAGTAAGACAACATTGTAAATCAACTACACAATAATAAAAATTTGAAATAAATAACAAACTTTTTCTTAGATGACGTTCAAAACACAAATTCTGACTAAAACTTGCAGGTTGTAACTGTAGTTGGGAAGGAGTTCTTGATTTAAATGTCCTGCAGGTCTCTCATATGCTGAACAAAAGCAAAACCGAAGCAAGTATGTTGGTGTGGAATTATTACTTTTTAAATTGCGCATATTGCGTCTAGGGGTTTCATTTTCTTTGTTGTTTCCTCTTCCTCACTCATCCTGGGGTGTTTATCGCAGTGGACCTGACCCCCGTCGAATACTCCAGAAACAGTGTGTACATGGAGTGTTCTCATGAGCCGAGGGGGCAGGGTTTCGGGCCGGGGAATGGGGATATCCCCACTCAGGGCCCATGTGTCCTGCCACACAGACGGAGTGACTTTCTTCCAAGTGTATGCTAGGCTGACATATTTTTGGATCAATTGAGTGTTTTTGGTCCCATTCCAGTTTGCTGTTAACAGCTTTATCTATTTGTCAATAGACATAGAGGTGGTGTCCCTACAACACGAAGGGAGGTTTGACAACCTGTAGTTAATTTGGCCGATCAGATGGCCACGGGCAGGCAAGAGTCGGAGGGACGCAGCGGGGAGCCGTGGGCCTTGTGGTTTCAGTGCCCTGCCCGCCGGAGCTCGTGAGCTTTGCCGACCAGGGCTTTCTGAAATAAGCTCAGGGCCCCTGGCGGGTGGAAGGGTGTGCGTGGCACAGGCCTCCAGGCAGCAGTTGGGCCAGTCTCTGAGGCCAGGCTTGGGGAACTGGGGGTGGCCTCTCCCCACGGGGGGCCCTCTGTGCTCCAGGTCCCCCAGCTCTGGGGGCCCAGCAGGACCGAGCTCTCTGACTGCGCCCTTCGTGCGCTCCTGCTCACACTGTGGACAGGCCTCCTAACAGCTCCTGTCAGCCTCCACACATCTTGAGCGTCTCCTCTGAACTGGGAATCTTTTACCGGGGGAGCTTTTGCCCTGACAATTCCAGCTGAACTGCAAATTCCTGGATGTCATCAGGGTCCAAAACCTAGACTATTCTAGACTCCAGGTTGGACCACAGATTAAGTATTTTTCTAGAAAGAATAAAAACGGAGGTGCTCTACAGTCTGGTGAATTGGAAATGAGTGCATGTCCCTACCCATCGTGTCTCTTCACTGGCCTGGCACTTGACTATATGCTAGCATATATTATTTTCTAAATATTTTAGATACAAAAATCTGGCCTCACCAACTAGGATATTAAACTCCTCAAACGTGGTAATTAATCCCATGTCTTGTTCATGTGGCTCCTGACAGAGTACAGCTTGGGAAAGGGCTTAAATTCTAGGCTGAGGAGCTTGGATTTAATCCTGAGGGCACTGGGGAGCCTTGGTGGTTCTTGAGCTGTGGACTGACTTAACAAAAATGGTGATTGAGAATATGATGTAGTGAGAGCGTGATGGCTTGAAAACAGAGGTTGTGGTTTTGTGTATTCCTGTTCTTGGAAGTTTCTGGTAGTTATGCTAACAACAAAAAATATGTTATGGATTCAGTGAAAACCACTGTGTACGTAGGACAGAGTGTTTAAGTCTGTAAAGGGCAACGTCCCTCATCAAGAAACTGCAAAGCCATCATTTCAAGGCTCACAGGCCACATTCAGGGTCTCCGCTCTGTGTTCCCAGCGTCAGCAGACTTGGGAGAACAGTGATGTTCTCTGGTCTATGGTGGCCTTTTTTCCCTTTAAAAGCATATATAATAATAATTTTAAAAAAGCATATATATATATATGTCTGTGTTTATTTATTGAAGTATAGTTGACTTATGTGTTTTCAGATGTACCTCAAAGTAACTGTTATATATATGTATGTGTGTGTAAATATCTTTTTCAGATTATTTTCCATCATAGGTTATTACAAGAGACAAGTATGGAGCCCTGTGTTATACAGTAGGTCCTTGTTGTTTATCTGTTTTATATATAGTGCTGTGTACCTGTTAATCCCAAGCTCCGAATTCATCCCTCACTACCCCTTTCTCCCTTGGTAATCAGAAACTTTGTTTTTCTATGGGTGGCCCTTTTGAAACATGTCTTGAATCACTTTGTTTCTTGAGAGTTTCCCCCTCACTGCTGAGTAGCTTTTCGGTAGAATCTTCAGTAGGAAGAGTACAGAGGTTGTTGGAGGATTTTCAGGCTTGCAACGCTCCCCGCCAACACACACACTGTCACACACACGCTGGTTATCACTTCCTCTGCTTTTGAAACACTGCGTTTTCTTTACGGCCTTCGTGTGCTACCACGCTCACTTCTCCAGGCTGTGCGAAGGCAGCAGCGGGAAGTGCCAGTCTGGGAAGTGGGGACCTTACTCACGACATCCCACCTCTTTCTGCTCCTCAGCCTAACTTTCTTTTCTGTGGAGTTTCTTAAGCCCCTCTGGAGAGATGCATTCAATTCAGGAGACAAAACAGAAATATGTCTGGCTAGGCTCACATTTACTTATGGACCAAGGAGACAGTAGATGAAGGCAGGAAATTTTTAAAAATTGACCTTCTTAAACATGAAAGGTCACCTGTTCATGGAATGTAGCATGGCTGCTTGGAGAGAGCCACTGTGTGCTAATTGAAAGGCATAAGCATAAAATATGACAGAGCGGCTTAAGCACAGTGAAAAGATGAGCTGTCAGTTCCTGACCCTGAGGATGATTGTCACATTTCAGGGATGTGAGTGGTCGCTGGTATTCCTACAGTGCTTTCCAGCGTGGGGCTCATGTTACCAACCTTGGAGTGACTCTGATAAGAATCGTCATTGTTTGCATTTTGTATACCAGGAAACCAGGACCTGGTAAGATTTAGGGCCTTTCTGGCTCTTCTGGTTCCAGCTTCTGTTGCTGGGCTCTTCCGTGCATAATATGGGAAAGTGTTTCTCTGACGCACACAGGGACACAGCAAGACCAGAGTTCCTGAGCTCCTCTGCTCCTCCAGTGTGTCAGAGCAGAAAGGGACTCGCGAGAGCAGCCAGTACAGACACCCTCCCCACCCACTCCCATTTTATAGATGAGGAAGCCAAGGCCAGAGAGACCTAGGGAGTCAGAACAGAAAATCAGCTGCATCTCATAGAGCAGGCCTTCCGCCTTCCTGGCTCCTCATCATTCGCTCTAGGCTTATTTATACTGGGTAAAGAATTGGGTTCCCCACACCCACCCTGATTGACTAGGGGCCAGGTGAGCAGCGCTTGGTGGTGTTTAGTCGCCAAGTTGTAGCTGACTCTTTTGTGACAGTAGCCTGCCAGGCTCCCCTGTCCACGGGATTTTCCAGGTAAAAATGTTAGAACAGGTTGCCATTTCCTTCTCCAGGGGATCGTCCTGACCCAGGGACTGAACCCACGTCTCCTGCATTGGTAGGTGGATTCTTTACCACTGAGCCACCAGGGAAGCCCAGAGTACTTGGTCCGTGCTTAGGAAATGTGTGTTGAATAGATGTATGAGTGATTGACTGACTTCAGTTGTAACTAGATTTAAATCAGTACATTTCTTTATCTGTCTTGAGCTAGTTTTCCTACCCAAAGATGTGATTTTTTTCACTCTGAATTAAGACGGTGATGTTTATAGAAATCCCACGACAATCAGCTGAGAGGCGCTGTGTGCACATCAAGCACCATCAGGGATGCTACTGAGCTGCTTTTCTGTGGTACTGTGGGTTAATCAAAAGCCTTTGTCCTTGTTTTAAACACAAATCTGCGATTTGTTATTTAATTTCTTGTTTTTTTATTAACGTATTTGAAATGCAAATAGTAGCAAAACACAGGTCAACAGCTGCAGCTGTGGGTTGAAGATAGTGGGAGGCAAGGGACAAGCCGGAGATGGAATCCGAGGACAGCCAACCGTGGGCTCCCACACCCTCTCAGGGCACTGACTGGGGAGAGGAGGGCTTTGATTGCAGGGAAGTGGGGAGGCTCTGGGAGCAAGTAGACAACCAGCCTGAAAAGGAATCAATGATTCATTCCCTCAACTTGGAAAAAAATGACTCGAGAGCCGGTACCTGCTCTCTACCTGTACCTGGGATTCATGGTCACCCCCTAATGTTTCATTACTGGAGAACCTTCTGGTCCGAGTCTCTCCTCACCCGAAGTTCCTGGATAGGTGGGTGGGATATGTTAACACAGTGAAGAGTATTGCATAGTGCTCACCTTCTGAGGGCTGGTAAGTAATTAACAACAGGCCATCTTTGAGCCTGGCTGTGTGTATGAAATTCTTTGTTTTAAGTTGACATGTTGTGTTATGTTGTTGATAAACATCAGTATACCAGTGCTTTAGTCAACGTCCTGGAGGGAAGAAGTGCCTTCTAGCCTCTCTTAAAGTTGGCATTGATGGCTTTTCAAGGGAGCCCTTCTGTCATTGAATGATGGAAACGAAAGGAGCATTTATGAAGAGTCAGTAGGGGTTTCAAGGCCCTGTAGGAACTAGCATTTCACACCAAATTCATGTCTGAGCCTGAGTCCAATTTTCAGGAAAACCGTTTTTCATGAGTAGTGTGAGATCCAGCCTGTTCTCGTGGATGTTTGAACTTGAGAAGTGGGGCGCTTGCCATCTTTGTCCAGAGCAAGCCTTGCTTTTCGCCTGGTAGAGGATGGGCTCCACCAGAATCACACCCAGTTTGCAGCTTTGCTACTTCATCTTCCTGTGGTTTCATGTCGAGTCCGAACGTCAGGACTGTTTAGCTTTTGTGAGGGGCAAAAAACGTGTTTTTGAACTGAGCAAGGTAAGGTTTGAACCCATTCTTTTATCTTCCTTATATACGTCCATTTTCACTTTGAGCACAAAGGCGGTTGGGAAGCAGGATGGGGAAAGATGTTATTGTGAATTAGAGACAGAGGAAAAGGCGGGCGGGGGGTTGGAACTAAACCCTACTTCCTGCAGCCGTTTCCCAGCTGGTTTTGAAAAGACTCTGAAAGGAGAATAACATCTTTAATCAAGAGCAATAGTATTAGCTCTTTTACTATAAGTTATACTTTTCTTTGAGCCTATATTTATTTTACCGGGCTAGAAATAGCTGAAGTTATTTCAGCAGCCATGACTATTGTCTAGGAATTGGATGTGGGCTGGGGATAGACTGGCTGATTACACTGTTTAGAAATAAACCCCTTTGTTGGCAGTCTTTTCTGGTGAGAATGGTTCATAAAGGTCCCTGGTGCTTGCTTTTATATCAGTTCAGTACCCTCATAATGAAGTCTTCTTCCAGAATATATTATTTTAAATCTGTTGTAGAGGGCATAGGGCTCGTCAGGTATACAGGCAACATTTCTTGGAAGAAATCTCTTAATTAAGTGCTAGCGCTGGTGCTATAGTGAAGGGATGAATGGACTGAAATGTTTCCATCTCTGAGTCTTTTCAAACTAAACGGGCCTCTTGCCTCCTTGTAGCCAGGAGTCCAGCAGACGGACGGACTGAGAAAGTGGTGGAGGATGTGATTGGTGATGTTCCTGACTTCCTCTGACCTACCCCTGGGGATTTCTGCACTCCACGTCACACGTGGCTCTTTGTTGATGGTATGGTGAAAAAGTAGGTGTTGAAAGAACCGGAAGTGACAGCAGTTCAGAGACCCTCTGGGTCTTCAGGTTTGAGACATACCCTAGGCAGCGTCAGTCCCTCCACGGTGGATGGCGCTGGATTTGCTGTGGCATTTAAGACCTAACATTCTGTGACTGAGGGTGTGGCCTGTCTTGGCCACAGCTGGTACGATGACAAGATGACTGTCTGAGTTAGGAAGAAAAAGTGAAGTGAAAGGCATTTAGTCGTGTCTGACTTGTTGCAGCCTCATGACCTGCAGCTCCTCCAGGCTCCTCTGTCCATGGGATTTTCCAGGCAAGAATACTGGAGCGGGTTGCCGTTTCCTCCTCCAGATCTTCCCAACTGAGGTCTCTTGCTTTGCAGGCAGATTCCTTATGTGCCTGCAATGAAAGAAAGGGTGGAACCAAATACAGAGGCAGAAGTTTTTTCCCTCCTAGGAAGGTTATTCTGGATCTGGCCATTTAAAGACCTTTTCGTTTCCTCTCAGATCTTTTCAAAGTGACTAACCTAAAAAATCTTTGATGTGTGGGCCAGGACTTGATGGAGGAAGGCATCTTCTTTTTCTTTCCTTTTACTCCTTGGAGAAGAGATGAAACTAAAAGGGCTCTAAGGAAAAAAAAAAAAAGTTAATGAAAAAACAAAAGGTAATAGCTCTTTGTAAACAGCTTACCACCTTACTTCCTGTGGTTACATGCATTACCTTACGGTCGTGATTATAAAACATTTCTAAAGAAACATTAGGATGATCATATAACTTCCTCCTTAAGGCTTCAGTGGAGCCCAAAGGCTTTGCTTTTCGCGTGCATTGTGAGGGGCCCAACACAGTAGAGACTTCATAAATATCAAATCATTGTCATTAAAAAACACCTCCCACTTCACTCTGAGACCTTGCCGTTTTATGAGTGCATGTGGTGGGGGAGTATTAATGATAGCACAGCACAGCACAGCGAGGGTAGCTTGAGGGTGGTGACATCACCTGGCTTGAAGCCTTCAGTGCGGGGGGAGAGGATTTTCATTTCATCCATCCTCCTGAGTTTGCCATGAGGGGTCTCTGAAGATGGGAAAAGAGGAGTCTGAGGAGAGGAGACTTCTGGACATTCTGTGATAGTTCCCTGGCTCTGCGCCATATTGTTTTGTAAATAAGGCAGTTATGATTTCTAGTCTGTTATTTTTCTACAAAATGGAGGACGTGTGACCAACAGTGTTAGCCTTAGTGAATGAGATTCTGGTTCAAGTAGGTAACCTAAGAACTGAGCTTATTTGCAGCCCATCTTTGGCTTTCAGTAAGGAATCTGAGCAACATCTAGACTGAGAATCAGACGCCTTTACCGTCACTTTACAGGACGCTTCCATGTGCTGTGTGATAGAACGCAGGTGCAGGAGGGAGGCGTCTGGACCCCAGAGTCGTGGCATCAGGAGGTCCCGTGGGAGCATCCTCAGCCTCTGCAGTGGTCCTTCCAGGAGAGGAAGGTGCTTGGGTGTCAGGATACCCATGCTCAACTCCTGGTTCTCCCGTTATCTTGCCCTGTGACTCTGGACAAGTCACTTAGCCTCTCTGAACCTTAATGTCTATATCTATTAAGACAGGAGTTTGGAATAGATCCATCCAAATTCACATTTCTGCAGACCTGGATTACTGGCTGTAGGCCTCTAATTGGACTGGATCTCCTCATCCCTGATAACCTATTTCCAGGGCGTGGGGGTCCCTGCTGTACACCGTCTCGCTTCATTTCCCCACCATCTTTTAGCCCCCATCTGGATGCCATCTTCTGTTTAGTAGGGAAGCCTTCCTAAACCTTCCAGTGACTCCCTTGAGCCCCTCCTCTCCCTGCCGGGGTGTGTGCCTGGGAGCCGGGGCCGTCCTGCCCTTCTTGCTGACCACTGCCCCATGGCTCTAGCCTCATGCCAGGGTCAGCCCTCTGCCAGGATGTGCTGGGTGGGGTTTATACCTGATCGTGAGGTGAACACATGGCCTCTGCCCAGTCATTTGTTCCTGTTCTCACACTGGCTTCCAGCCCTTTTCTAGACTCTGACTCTCTGCTCTCCTGGCCTCTTGCTGGCTGGACATCTTTTCCTTTCCTTCTAGAATGCCACCTCTTTTTTTTATTGTCTAACTTGTAAAAGCCCCATAGATCATCTCCCATTTCAAACCCTTAGAGATGACTATCTTGATATGTTGATAAGAGGTGGACTTTCTCAGAGGAGTTTCTGGTCACAGTGTCAAATGTGGTTATAAATCACTGGAACTTAAGGATCCGTCTGCCAAGCAGGAGACACGAGTTCGATCCCTGGGTCGGGAAGATCCCCTGAAGAAGGGAATGGCTGCCCATTCCAGTATTCTTGCCTGGAGAATCCCATGGACAGAGGAACCTGGAGGCTACAGTCTGTGGTGTCACCAAAAAATTGGATAGGACTTAGTGACTAAACAGCAGCATCAACAAGAGAAGCTTTCAGGGAGGTCAGCCCTCTCCCCGCCCCCACACCAGAACAGTCCCTAGAGCAGAGCCTCCCAAATCTGCCTGGTGAGCAGAATCAGCACCCAGTGCTTTTATTATTATTTTGATATTTATTAAAATTTTTTCTTTGTTTGGCTATATTAGGTCTTCGTTGTGGCATGAGGGATCTTTAGTTGCAACATGTGGATCTAGTTCCCTGACCAGGGATCAAACCCAGGCCCCTGCATTGGGAGTGTGATGTCTTAGCCACTGGACCACCAGGGAAGTCTCCACCCAGTGCTTTTAAATCACAGATTTCAACCCGGGCTCTAGAGATTCTGATTTAGTAAGTCTAGGTGGGGACAGAGGATGAGATGGTTGGATGGCATTGCTGACTCAATGGACATGAGTTTGAGCAAACTCGGGGAGATAGTGAAGGACAGGGAAGCCTGGCGTGCTGCTGTTCATAGGGTCACAAAGAGTCAGACACGACTGAGCGAATGAACAAGTGGGGTCTGCCAAGTTAATTTTCACAATCTCCTTGTGTGCTTCTCGTGGTCAGCCAGCACCAGGATCCTCTGCTCTAGAGCTGCTGACTGGTGGACCATCAATCCTGGCTTCACATCCGTCTCTACAGTGGGAGTCTCACTACCTCTTGAGATAACCACCCTCTTTCAGCCAGTCTCTGGAAATGTGCCTTGACTCTAAAATGCTTGAAATGATCAGTTACTTGTATCTAAAACCTCATATTTATAGGTAAAATAAAAAGCCATTTATTTAATGACTAGATTAAATCAGGTTCCAATTTTTAACAACTTCTCGGGTATTTATGAATAGGTGGAATCATTGCTTATGTGGGACACCTTTATGCAGCTATTTAAAATATCTGACTATAGCTTGTAGTCTAAATCTCTCTCTGTTCCTAGCTGCGTCATTTGTAAAGCCTCTTTTTAATGATTCTACAGCCATTATTCAATCAATACCACTGTCCTCTGTGAACTATGATTTCCATTAAGGAAGCTTTTTTTGGGGCACCGTCATCTCCACTGATGAATAATAAATAAATGCCGAGCATCCATCTGTAAGAAAGCTCGGGCTCCCATCTTGAAACCAGATTTCTGACATCAGAGTGGGCCTCTGCGCCGGCCATGTGGGGAAGCTAAGTGTGGTGTTTATGACTGTAGGCATGAGTTCCTTTCTTTGGGGCTAGGCCCTTCAGGGAAGACCCCCCAAAGGTGGTGGTGTGTCACCAAGACCTGAAGGAGCATAGGCGGCTCCCCTGTAAATAGGAGCAGACAAGTCTTCAAAACAGAAAAAACCAGAAAGATGGGGTAGAATAGGTTGAAACATCCTAGCTATGGTCTGTGGAACTATGATGTAAAAACTGCACAGTTTATGAGGTACGTCCAAGCACTTTGAGCCTCAGAGCCTTTTCCCAAGCTCCTCCCAGAGTCCTGGTGCCTACGGCTCCCCCAGAACCTCCCTCTGAGCAGTGTTGCTGTTTCTTGACCCACATGAGTGTCCAGGGGACGGGCAGCCTGTGGACCCATTTTTGGCTTTTCAGAGACTTGGCCACTGGAATGGTTCAGTTCAGTCACTTAGTCATATCCAACTCTTTGAGGCCCCATGGACTGCAGCACGCCAGGCTTCCGTGTCCATCACCAATTCCCGGAACGTGCTCAAACTCATATCCATCGAGTTGGTGATGCCATCCAACAACCTCATCCTCCATTGTCCCCTTCTCCTGCCTTCAACCTTTCCCAGCATCAGGGTCTTTACCAGTGAGTCAGTTCTTCGCATTAGGTGGCCATAGTAGGGAGTGTTCCAGGGCCCTGCTCTATGATAGGCATCTGTGTATAAAAAGCATGTGATCATGAGATTTTGGCCCAAAGTGTTCAGTGTGGACTTGTCTCTCTCCTGCTGGACTAGGGTCCAGTAATAACAGAGCAGCGTTCATCCCCTAGAAATCACTTCCAGGCTCCCAGAGGTGTCTTCCACATCCTCCCCCTTCCTGGACTCTCCGGGGTGACTGTCTTTAGCTCCTTTATTGTTTGCAGCCAGCAAGGCCTTATGATAACGTGAGGCCTTGGAAGCCCAACGGTGCCAAGACTTGTCTCTGTGACTACCCTCTGATAACGTAGAGAGAGCAATGCAAGTCCCTGGCATCAGTAGTTGGCCAACTTCCAGACCCAAAGCTGAATTAGAAACTCATTAAATACTTTGAGCCAGTTAGGCTGGTTGGGCTGTGCAGCGGCCGGGAAAGCTGGGAGTAGAGGAGGGGAAGGGGCGGGCATCTTTGTTGGCAAATGGCAGGTTGTGAGCAGGGCAGGGCGGTCCAGGAACCGAGACAAAACAGGGCCGACTTGTCTGTCACACAGGCGTGCTTGTGAGTGTGCTGGTTTGGTACAGACACATAATGTATGCTAATTGCTATATTTCCTTTTTTTTTTTCCACGGGAAATGCTCAGTTGGAAAGCTTTGAAACCAGAGGCAATGCAGAAATGCCCAAATGTAGACATTACATAAAGGAGAGGAGGAACAAAGGGAAACAGGGATCTGAATTTACAAAATGGCTTAGCATTCTGCTCTCTCAGCACCGCCCTCTTCCTTCAACCTGATGGAGAAGAACACAGGCTGCCTATGTGTGATGTTCTTGGCAGCGTCTCTCCCAGAGCCTGAAATCTGTTAGCTGGAAAGAATATATAGTTAGCGAGATGAGACTCTGGAATAGTTCTCCTGGCTTCCAGCAAATGTGAATAAGTAAGTGTGCGCTGGTTCTCTCTCTGCGACTTTTCAGGGCACCTCTCTATAGACCACAAGACTGAGACGTGAACTGAGGAGGGCCTGCGATTGAGCTCACTTGGATAATTATCCATTAATAGGAAAGACTCTCCCAGTATCTTTTCCCACATGTCAAACCATGTAACTCTGGTGTTGCATTAGATACCCTTGGGTGATGGTCATTCATTAAATCAAGTAAGAACAAACCAACATAATAAAATAATGGTTTTTCTAATGAAGCTTATCAGAATGCACAGACATTTTACATTGAAAAAAAATAGATTAGGGAAGAGAAATATATTTTCTTCATCAGTGACATCAAAATCCCAAGGGTTGAAGTACTGATAAGTAGACCTCTTATCTTTACCCCAGTAATGCTTAATTTTTTATTATAAAAGATATAATTCTTTAGTTTTGGAAACAGAAGTTTAGGAAATTTCATAATGAATTGATTGCTCTGATAACAAGGCAATGTAGATATTTTCCAGAACAGTATAGAAAACACATTAAAGCATCATATTTATTCTTTAAGAGTTGTAAGAAAGAAGTGACATACATTTAAGCTTCTTTTTCAGATGTTTTAAGCTTCCTATAAGGCTTTTTGTCCCAGGAGCAAACATTTAGCTGCATTGCACAGAAGATACTGGCTACATAGTCGAGTGCCAGTGTGGGCAGGCCTCTATACAGAAATCCTCTTCTGGCCCATTTCCCCCTCCGCAAGTCCTGGTTGTCTGAGGGCAGATTCCTTTTGCAAAGTCTAAATGTAAGAGAAAGAGCATCCTCTTCATCTGGGGCTGTATCTAGTCTGAGTGCAGCTAGGAACCTGCTTCTAGAGCCGCATCCACACGCTGACCCAGAAGAATTTTCTCTGAAAGAGGGAAGACATCAGCGGATCCTGGTCCCTCTTCTAGAAAAAGTTCAGGCTTAGAGGGAGGGTATCGGCTCAGCCCGGAGGCTGGATGAACAGTGGTCTCTGCTTCGGTGTGGTTGGCAGAATAACTGTCCAGATTGCAGTAAACGCACTGGCCCTTGCCCTCCATGTAGGACTAGACTTGTACTGCAGATTCTGGAACCTGAGTTGTGGGAGAGCCAGGAACCTTCATGTGATCTGTGCAGCCCCTGTTCACAACTAGCACACTCCAGCCTCACACTTAGGAGTGTACCAGAATGTGCTGGTCTCTTTTAGAAAAGGTTCCCAAGCCTCCAAACCTAGTCGGGACCCACATCACAAATTTCCTCGGTTCCAGAATCCTTTTGTCCTTGAAGGAGCTGGAGCCACCAGGAACAAGGTTAGAATCTCCTCTCACCCTCAGAAAGCGTCAAGCACTGCTCACCCACTTTGCCCTCATCCCTGTCTAGCTTAGGCTGCTCCACTTGGCTGTGAGCAAAGGAGGGCCCGGGGGTTCTTGGCTCCTGCCTTTCCAACCCTTAATTTTCAGTCCTTGCATTTTTCCCCAGTATCTCAGTTTACATCCAGTCCACGGTGCCCATCTCACCTTTCTAGCTTCTCCAGGGACAGTCTCTACTCCAAAACAAAGGTGTTCAGTGTGTTGTTTTCTGAAGCAGGATCTGAGCTTGCTTTCTTTCAGTTATACCCCGGAGCTCTAGCAGAGGACGTTATGGGGAGCCCTATTCTGTCCCTTCTCCAAGAGCTGGCTTACTTGTTGGCACTTTTCACTAGGGTGAAAGTGAAGTCACTCAGTCGTGTCTGACTCTCTGCGACCCCATGGACTGTAGCCTACCAGGCTCCTCCATCCATGGGATTTTCCAGGCAAGAGTACTGGAGTGGGGTGCCATTTCCTTCTCCAGGAGAGCTTCCCAACCCAGGGATTGAATCCGGGTCTCCTGCATCGTAGGCAGACGCTTTACTGTCTGAGCCAGCAGGGAGTATGTTTTGACTAGGGTCACTAAGATCAAAACATACTCCCAACTTAAAGTATTTTATCTGTGAAAGGACAGAGAGTAGTGCATTCTAAGAACTTTGGTTAGTATACATGTGAAAATTACGTATATTCCGTGTGTATAAATACATTAACCAGTAGAGAATAATACAAGATAGGAATGTAGAAGGTGATCTGTGTGCATGCTAATTTTCTCATGAGAACCTGTTACTCCTCACCAAAATTAAAATCTGGAGATTTTCTTAAGAGCAAGTTTTCTCAAAGCCCCCAGTTTGCCTGACTTCCTCTTTGAACTTATTCTAAACTGGAAGTTCAGTCTTTCTTAAAAGATGATCGAAGAGGGTAGAACTGCTTGACTGACTACCTGTTGGAGTCACTTCTGCATGATAAGGTTTGGACTGTTTTTCAGGAGAGCTGCCTCTACTGGCTCAGAATACACTCAACAATACCTCAAAAATGCCCCTTAGCCAGATTGAATTGAGTCATGTCAAAAATGAATCTCTGCTAAGTACATATTTAATTATATGGCCCTGAATTTACTCCTTGTTTCCTACATTAAAGTTTTCTAAGTCCACAGATGTAGTCATTCACCTTCAGTCTCCCCCAGAAGGTCAGGTGTGGTTTGGGGACATGCTGTGGGATCCTGTTGATGGTGACCTTGTGAAGACTTAGTAGATGAGTAGAGAATCAAGGTGAAATCTTCCCAGTGATCCCCTATTTTAATTATTTAAGGAATCATGAGAGGATGGCTGGAAGCCCTGAGGCAAAATTGAGTGCACTTGTGAAAAACACAGACACAAGCAACTTCTGACATTCTTCTCCTGCTGCTGCCTGTTGGAACAACACACCAGAGTAGAAGGGATAACATGGGAGGGGTCTGGGAAGACTTGCCTCTCTCTCACTTAGAATGAGAAAAGGAACAAACTAAGGGAAGCACATGTGAGCCAAGGTGTTGGTCTGGGGCCCTTTGGGGAGCATGGTGAGGGATCTGAGAGCTGCAAAGGTCGTGAAAGCCTGGCTAGGGTCCACGGGTTTAAAGACCTTTGCAAGTGGAAAGAGTGTGCCCTGGAGCCAGTGACGTGTGAGCAGAGCATCTGAGGGAGAGAAGCTGAGGACCAGGCTGTATGTGCACCTTCATGTCCTGGCTCAGCAGACCGGGCACGTAGCTGAGCAGAGAACAGGAAGGCAGAGTGGCGGCTGAGCTCTGGTCCTGGTGTGCTGAGCACTGCCCTTCAGCCCCAGGAGAGGGAAGACCCAGGTCAGCCAGAGGTGAGTATACGTCTCCCTGGGCAGCTTCTGAGTGAGGCAGTCAGTGTATACATAAACGGAACTAACACAAGCAACAAAAGTACGGCTCCCTTGGGTTGGGCTGTCTTCATACCCCTAACAGATGTGACCAGCTTTGGCTCATAGCAGCTGCAACACGTGACAGCGTACCCACCGTCCCATCACACACGGTGGCAGCTGAGGCACCACTTCAGCTAAGACCAGATCCCAGGTCCCTTGAGCCTCATACGTCCGGGTCAGGGCCTCAGATGCCCCTTCCTGGCTGATCACCAAGCTGGTTGCTGTCCCCAGCCTGACTCTGCCACTGCAGGTAGCGTTGCCCCTTGGGACACTGCTGGGAAACATTCAGCTCGTGCGGTTTCTCTCTGGTGTATGGCTAAGAGCTTCCAAGGGATTAGTGATTATTAGGTAGCAGGTGTGGTTGTCTCAGCTACTTGTATTTTTCTTCTTCTGTTTCCTTTTCAATAGCCAATAACCCAAAGGACTGATTTGTTTTTCGTTTTTAAGGCAGCTGGCTTTGAGGTTGAGTCCTGTGATGATTTGGTTCTGAACAGTAACAGAAGAGGGTGAAAGGTCACCCATTTCCCTGGATCTGATCAATGGCAGGAGTTTGATGGCAAATTAAATGCCAGATAAAACGGTCAGATGATTCTGAGAATCGATGCTTCATGGGAAAAGTTATTTGAACCTTTAATGATAACATTGACTCCCAAGAGAAATAACTCTAGAGTCTTTTCAGACCTTAGGATAGTAATACATAAAAACAATGAGAGGATGATTTAAAATAAGATCACTTATGTTGTTATTGATCGATAGCATATTCAGCATCTGCACTGTTTCTCAAGGGACCACATAACCAACCGTCAGATCACCTGAGAGATTGCATTAGAGTTCCAGGCTCCACCCATGCTTCCTGCATCAGACTGCCTGAGTGTGGGCCCTGCAAAGCTGCCTTTTATCAGCGTCTCAGGCGACTGTGAGGAATATTAAATTCTGAGAGCTGTCAGCCTGCAGGCGGATGTCCCCCAGACAGAAGATCAGGCCATGCCCACGGATAGGCCGAGTATCGTGGCAGTGGATGCGCAGTGTGTTTTGGGTTGAATTTGTAAAACAAGTGTTAGTTACTGCTGGATTAGTTTAGCATCTCTGGAATATTCTGCCTTGACTCTCCTTTGTGTGGGGGTGGTTGGAGTTTGCAAACCAGGACAGCACTGCAGTTACAGGTCCCATGAGGGGCTTTTCTCTGTCACCTTCACCAGCTTTTTCCTGACTTTACCTGCTCTTTAAATAGTGACACTTCCCAGGACCCCTTTCAGAAAAAGGCTCGCTCTGTGTTCTTCCAGCGCATCGCTTAAAATACGCTGACGCCTCCCAGATCTGTGCTTCTGACCCCACCTATGGCTTTAGCATCAGATCACATTTCTGCTCTCCATTGGACCAAGCCAACAGACTCTCCCATGGGAGAGACGTCAAGCTCAGCGCACCTCAAATCTAGCTCAATGTCTGCTGTCTTCCTGCCTGACTCTTAAAATGGCTTTTTGGCTAAGACCCTGGGCTCTGGGACACTAACTACCCAGGTTTCTATCCTTCATTAATTCTCCCTTGGGCTATTGCATAAATGCCTTGTGCCTCACTTTTCTCATCTGTAAAATGGGAGTAATGACTTCCTCCTAGGGTTCAGGTGCAGATTAAATGCGATAACTGCACATAAATAACTTAGGTCAGGGCTGAACTCAGGGCGAGTATTCAATATATCTTAGCCATTTTTATTATTCATTCCTTTATCAAATATTGATAGAGCTCCTGCTGTGTATCAGACACTTCTCCTGACTTGCATTTCCCAAATTAGACACTGTTAAAACTCAAAAGTCTCCCCGTTAAACTCTTTTCCCTTCAGGGCAGGTCTCATCCATGTTTTAATCTCAATACTAGTTTATGGAGTTAGCATTAATTTGCCCCAATTAAACTTTAGAAAGATGTGTTCTCTAAGTAATTGACTTTGTCTTAAACAGGGAATAGAACATCTCTTACAAAGGAAAGAAAAGAACCAGTGAGATTAAAAAACATTCTCCAAAACCTCCTCTGACTTCAAGAAAGTGAGGTCTAATCGTTGAACCGTAGAAAAGTGTCATTTAGTTAAGAAGTAGCTGATATTAACTATCTTACGGTTGAACCTAATTCTTGGTAGGGTACCTGGCACATGACAGGTATCCCTGAATACAAAAATAATTCCCAAACCTAGATCTAAAATTCTGGGAGTATTCTACAATATACGAAGGAAAATGTATCTTAGATAAACCTTGTTTTTAAACAGCAAGGTTTCAGACCTTGTAAACCCCCAGAAAAATCTGGAAAGCACTGGGAGGCAGTGACAGGAGTGGGGATCAGGATCAGACAGGCCAGACTGAAAGCCTCGTTCATGGCTTATTTTATCTCTGTGATGCTGGGTACGACAGCTAACTGTTATTAAACAACTTACTTCATCAGCTTCCTAATCTGTAATAATAACAGCTGATCTTTGTGATTGGGGTTGCAAAGTGTCAGACACGACTGAGCGAATGAACTGAACTGATCTTTGTGATGCTCTGAGATAAGTCAAATAAGAAGATTTTATAAGCCATGAAGTGCATCACAGTGAAAGGGAGTGTTAGTTTCTTAGCATTTACCCCACATACTAGCTAGAACAACTGTCTGCAGTATGCAGAGAAATTGCCTTTGGCAGCTGTATGAACACATCAGTCACCTATGATAGTCGGCTGTGGGGCTGAGGCTCAGCTTTCTCTCCCCTAGAGGGAGGAGTAGGTGAAACATCACCAGGACTCCTTCAGTCTCCCCCATTCTGTGAGAAGAGGACATTTTAATCCCTTCTACCACAGGACTGCAAGTTCTCAAGGCTCATGAGTAGGAGGTTTTCTCCTTGACTCCTTGCATCTTCCTGGTGGTAAAGAATCTGCCTGCAATGCGGGAGACCTGGGTTCCATCTCTGGGTTGGGAAGATCCCCTGGAGGAAGGCATGGCAACCCACACCAGTATTCTCTGCTGGAGAATCCCCATGGACAGAGGAGCCTGGTGGGCTACAGCCCTTGGGGGTCACAAAGAGGCAGACACGACTGAGCAAGTAAGCACAGCACACAGCCTTGCACCTAGAGGCAGAAGGGACTCCCGTCTCATGCATGAGGAGCATATGCATTTTTCTCATCTGCAGCAGGTTTTGTTGAGAACAGGGCAGTCAAACCTCTTATCTTGTTGTAGCCCAGAGCTGCTGCTGCTGCTAAGTCACATCAGTCACGTGTGAATCTGTGCGACCCCGTAGACGGCAGCCCAACAGGCTCCTCTGTCCCTGGGATTCTCCAGGCAAGAACACTGGAGTGGGTTGCCATGTCCTTCTCCAGTGCATGAAAGTGAAAAGTGAAAGTGAAGTCGCTCAGTCGTGTCTGACTCTTTGTGACCCTGTGGACTGTAGCCCACCAGGCTCCTCCGTCCATGGGCTTTTCCAGGCAGGAGTACTGGAAAGGGGTGCCATTGCCTTCTCTGGTAGCCCAGAGAACTGAGTCCATAGACTTGGAACATCTCCCTCAAGGTTTAAATTTGCGAACAGGAAGGAAAGCACTCTGCAAATGGTAGAATGTTAGGTAGTTGTTGATCTCTGGAGTTGGCGCCCCGAACAGGTTACTACATTGCCTTTCACAAGGTGTGCTCTTTTTTTTTTTTTTTCAAACCTGTAGCATCTCTGCATTGTGAAGAAACAACCTTCAGGTTATCTCACCACCCTCAGCTGGTGGCAATATTGGGCACTCCTGTTTTCTCTGTGGATGTTTTCCAGGAAGCCAGCAGACTTCTAACACCATCTCTTTTTTAAAAAAAAAAAAATTTTTTTTTAAATTTTATTTGGAGGCTAATTACTTTACAATATTATAGTGGTTTTTCATCAACACCATCTCTAAGATTTATTTCTACTTCTTTTAGCTGGAGCATAAAGTAGAGAAAAAGAAAAAGTAGACAAATGCCTTTCTTCCACTTTCTTCCACTTTCTTCCACTTTTAAGCCTTGATAGCCAGCATTCTCATCTCTCTGGCTTGAGACCTTTTAGAAAAGGAGGTGGGAAAGGGAAGATTACCGAGGAGAACGGGATTGGGTAGGAGAAAGCCTCGAAGGGGGATTTAGAAAAAGGGTGCATGAGAACCCTGCAGAAGGATCCAGACCTGTGGCCCCTGGCACCCTGTTTCCCCACAAGCTGTGCTCCTGGCGTGAGCAGCTGGGACAGGATGGGGTGGGAATGCAAAAGAAGGCTCCCCTTGTCTCCAGGGGCAAAGGTGCACACATCTTTGTGCGGTGAACATATTTGGGATATGAGAGCCTCGGAAATCTGGGCAGTTTGGGTTGTTTGCTTTTCTGGGCATCTAAAGGACAGAGAAACATACAACAGAAGATGGCAGAGAACCCAAGAGAATGATGGGGTGGAAGGGCCAGCAGACATAAGAAAAACCAAATGACAACAAAAAAGAAAAACAGTTCAGGCCGGGAAATGTGGAGAAAAACAGGAATAGACTCACATTCTGTAATAACTGAGTTCTCTGTAATGTAAAAGATATCTAAAGTTCCGAAAAAGAAAAGCTCCCAAGCAATGATTAACTTATTTAAATTTTAATATTTATGAAGTCTCCCGAACTCTTATTTATAGTGGAATCGGAGTTCTTATTCCCTTAAAAAGACACTGAAAATTTAGAGAGTGACACGACACTCAGGATATATATGCTGATATGTTTCAGCATATATCAGAGCCGAAACAAATGCAGAAACAAAACAAGTTTATTTCCAACAGAAAAGAAAGGCCATTTCCAGGAATATCAGGGAGAAGGTGGGAGAGAACTGGGCTCCAATTGTTCACAGGAAACAAAGAGGGGATTGGCCGGGGGCTGTGTGTGGGAGCCAGCGCACCCCTCCGCAGGGTGAGTGGGCAGGCACTGGCTGGCCAGGGGCTGACCCAGGCTCCCTGTTTACCGCTCACAAACCAGAGTCTTGGCATCACAACTTGAAAACCTTTATTTGGACGAGGTGGATGGGGAAGGGAGGGAGCAGAGGATTGTGTTCGGCCTTGGCCGTGAGGCAGCACAGCGTGTGACGCGGGTCCCAGGCCTGCTCTCCTGTCTGTCTGTGAGGCCATGGGCAAGTCAGGAGACCTCGAATGTCTGGTCCATCAAGAGGGGAGCAGGGTGTCTGCTCCTATCACTTCAGTGGCCAAGGCACCAGCACCCAAAGGGCAAAATGCTTTGGAAACTCTGAAGCTGTCTGCACCAGAAGGGCTTATTGCTGTGTCCTCATGATGGGCTCTCTGCTGATCAGAGTGCGATGTTCTCGCTTCCACAAATCTGCCTTAATTTAAGTATATTTTTTGATCCAGGTGGGATAGCATGAAGCACATGGGAGGTGCTCCCACACGTGTGACCTGAAAACCAGCTGGCAGGGTGGGGTCACGCTCCCGCTCTCTTTGCTGCCTCATTCCCTGCTACCTCTGGGACATACCCAGCCTTGAAAGAGTCCTCTTCCCAGCCCCAGGCTGAGAGCTAAAGAGCAAAGATGAGAAAGATAAGGGTTGATTTGGATGTGTGAGGGCCCCTGTGTAATCACACGCCCTCTCCAGTGTCCAGAGTTTTACTGCCCTGGGAAGGGGTATGTATGTTGTCTCCCTGATGGCTGGTGCTCTTGTGTTCTGCATGGACACTGTGGGTCTTTGGGGACTGTGGAATCAGGCGATACCGAGTTTCCTAGCACCTCTGTGTTTTAAGGGTGTCTCAGTGGCAGGGGGCACTTCCCTGGTGGCTTAGAGGGTAGGGAATTCACTTGCAGTGCAGAGACCGGGGTTTGATCCCTGGCTCGGAAAGATCCCCTGTAGAAGGGAAGGGCAACCCACTCCAATATTCTTGCCTGGAGAAGTCCATGGACAGAGGAGCCTGGCGGGTTATAGTCCATGGGGTCGCAAAGAGTCGGACACAACAGAGCAACTAAGCACAGTGGCGGGGGTGAAGGGCTGCCTTGTCTAGCCTGCCTCGAGGTCACATCCTCCCCCCGTCTGAGGTGATTTCTCGCCGCAGTGAACCAGGAGAGGCTTCTGTTAGGTGCGCTCCTGGGTCTCCTCCCAGATCCTCCCTTGAGTCCTCCCACGGGCACCCCTGTGAGAGGCATCATTTCTCATGGCCTTGCGGAAGTGCTGGTACCAGTAACCCAAGAGTCCATTCTGGTTTTCCCCAGGGCCAGGAGCTGGAGGACTTGCGGGTGGGAACAGGGCCTCTTCTCCTGTCCCCATCACTGGCCCACCTGTATCGGGGATGCAGGGCCCGTCCCCGTCACTGGCCCACCTGTATCGGGGATGCAGGGCCCGCCCCCATCACTGGCCCACCTGTATCGGGGATGCAGGGCCCGCCCCCATCACTGGCCTACCTGTATCGGGGATGCAGGGCCCGTCCCCATCACTGGCCCACCTGTATCGGGGATGCAGGGCCCGTCCCCATCACTGGCCCACCTGTATTGGGGATGCAGGGCCCTCCTCGTCACCCACTCCATACTGAAATCAGTATACAGAATCAGTCTTGATTCTTCACACCCATTTCTTGGTTATGTTTGCAAATGTTCGTTTTGTAGGAAAAGCAGTCTTGCTTTTCTAGGAAAAGCAAGGTTCTGCATTGTCAGCATTAATGGAAGTGGAAATTACATATTCATCCTCAAGACATGCAGTTGTCATCCTCTTAAAGGCAGTTTGAGAGGTTGTAGCCTTGCGAGTTGTTATTTTGACAAGGCTTTCCCCCCTAGTGCTCCTGCAGCTCGGCCGGCACTCCATCCTTTGTGCTCGGCTGTTTTGTTAAGCAGCTGCTGAGACCGTTGCTGGTGTTGCTCTGGCATCAGGGATGCTGCAGCCTCCTAGGCCGCTGTTTTGGGGCTGACATTTGAGGTGGTGGGAGAGAAGGGCCAGCTGTGTGCAGGTGAGAGGGCTCTTGGGTTTTATGGGGCTTGGATATGGCTGTGCCTCAATAGATAGTGCGTGTGTTTTTAAATTTAGCCATAGTTGGCCCTTTCTGAAAGCAGGAGAGAGCCTGTGTGTGTCTTTAGATGAATATTAGTTCTGTGGAGACGAGACCCTATAAGCATCCTGAAAATTATATACCTAGAAAATGACGTTTTGCTTTCAAGATTTCCGCATCACCTGGATATAGTCAAACACAAACCACTGAATCAGCCCATCCTTAAAAGACATAGTCAGTCAGAATTTCAATAATTAAAAAAAGGCCCAACAATAACTGAAACATACAGGCTTACTGAGTTTAAGCAGAGCCTTTGGGAGCACACAGACAAAAGTCTCGTTGTGTGTGAGGGCCCTGCAGCTTTGGGGGTCCTTGGGCCTTCCTCTTTTGGTTCCAAGGTGGAGCAGACCCCTTTTAGTCGCATAACAGCCCCTCCCTGCCGCCCAGATGGAACCTTCATAATTGCCCTGAGTTTTGTATGGAAGCCCTCGAAGACTTTTCCTTGTCATGGTAATAAGTAACCCCATCGGTCCATCTCCAACTCCTGCTTTTGCTTTCCCGAGACGAGGGCTGAGGAGACCTAACCATCCATCTGGGCCCCTGACGGTACCCCTGTGAGCTGCTGCTGGAGAATGCCGGCTCTGGGGGCTGAAGGAGGCTGCCACCCTGCTCTCTCTCTTCCTGGGAACTTCTTTTCTGAAGCAGCTGAATGAGACCTTTGCAGGCAAGGGTGGTGGCCTCTCCTTCAGAATGCCTGGCCTGTTTCCCAGGGTGAAACACTCCCCAAATATGCAACTTTGTGAGCGGCCCAGCAGCCTGAGCCCAGAGCCGTCTGCCGCCAGGAGAGCTGGCATGGGGTTGGGGCGCGGTGCGGGCCCGGGGTTCGCCAGATGCCAGGAAGGCCCGGCCCCCGGTGACATCACCGGTCGTCTGGGGCGAGAATCTGGCCAACAGTTGGCCGTGACGAGAGCTCGAAGCTTTCTGTCTCTAAATCCCCTCCTTCGTTCAAATCTGATCCTATAAAAAGGCTTTTGTTGAAGAAGCAGGCATGGCATCTTGGTGCACGTCTGTGTCATTGCTGTCAGTATTTCCAAAGATGGGCAGAAAAACCTTCCTTGGTTGAATTCCTGAGCTAACAGTCCCCCAAACTGACTTGGACTGAATAGAGGTAAATGGCAGCTGTCACTTGGCGTTTGTTTTGTTTGCAAGTGAGGAAGCCAAAGAGGAGAGGAGCATCTTGAGGATGGTAAGAACCTGCTTCCGGGGAGTTCAGTGTCAGGTCCTCACGGCGTGCTTGGGCTGTGCCTGGACTTGCCCTGGGAAGGGTGTGCTCTGCAGGGTCTGGGTATCGTGTAGATCTCTTAGGAAAGAGAGGAGTTCTGCAGAGGGAGCTGCTTCTGGGTGCCTTGCTCCTGCAGAACATAGCCATGACCACTGTCCTTCCCTGGCGACATGCTTTCTGAGGCTTTGGGTGCAGGAAAGAGTCAAAAGTCTGATCAAGGAGATGAACACTCACTTCTGCTTAGTCTTAAGCTTTTGCCTAGTTTTATCTCCACTTAAGTGTCCCTGAAGCTCCTGAAGTCTTTGTTTCAAGGCCACTGATGGAAGGACCTGGAAAAGGGAGGGGTTTTTTTGTTTTTCTTATTTTATGATGTTGATTCAGTTTGATGTTCTTTTGCTTTAGCTTGAAATACACATGCTTGTCAAAAGCAAAAGCAACTAAGCCAGAAAGCCATGTCCAGAAAATTACACACTTGAACATTCATGATAAACAAATGTTCTTTCCCATGGCTTAATTGAATTATTTTTCTCGAGGCTCAGTCCTTCACCTGTTCAAACTGTGTGACATTATTTTTCATGTTCATGCGTTTGGAGTGAAACATCATATACTTTTCCTTAACTTTACCTTCTTTTTTTTTTGTGGGTGTTATGTCTTTGCCCTTTTCCCACTTCTTTTTGCTGACATTCTTCTCCTAATGCTTTTTGAATGCTTGCTTCTTTCAGCACATCTCTGACTTTATTCCTCTGGGTTTTCCACTTGGCATTGAGTGCCAAGCTCTCCCCTGGCATTCAGTGCCTGTGCCATGTCCGCCCTTCCAAACCCTCATCCATAGAGCAGTGAAGCGGCGGACTCAGTAGCCTGGGTGCAGGGCTCAGCTTGACCACGTCTTAGTTCTGTGACTTGGGGCTAGGTCTACAGGCTTCATCCTCCTCAACAGTACAAGGAGATAAGTGTGGTACCTATGTCACAGAGCTTGTCTGTGGACTAAATGAGTTCATACTTGTGAAGTGCTTGAGACAGTACCTGACACCATTATTGTTTAGTTTGGGCTTCCATTTCTAATGTGGGGTTTATTGGTAAATATTAGCTGTTAGCAACAATAAGCGGAGAAGGCAATGGCACCCCACTCCAGTACTCCTGCCTGGCAAATCTCATGCACGGAGAAGCCTGGTAGGCTGCAGTCCATGGGGTCCCTAGGAGTCAGACAGGACTGAGCGACTTCACTTTTCACTTTCATGCATTGGAGAAGGAAATGGCAACCCACTCCAGTGTTCTTGCCTGAAGAATCCCAGGGACGGGGGAGCCTGGTGGGCTGCCGTCTCTGGGGTCGCACAGAGTCGGACACGACTGAAGCGACTTAGCAGCAGCAGCAGCAGCAGCAGCGATAAGACCATGGGAGAGGATGGACTTGTCACTATGATGGTGCTAAGTATTTCAACATGTTCTGTTTCTGTTGTACTTCTGGTACTTGATGATATGAAGCAAAAAAGCCCTAACTAAAGCTGCTTTCTGTTTTTCTTAACCTCTTTGTTGAGATTCAATTCATATACCATACAATTCACCCCTTTAAAGTATGCTCTTCAATGGTTTTGATAACACTGTGTTATTTTTTAAGAATTTCTGGTAAAATATATAAAAATATAAAATTTGTCATTTTAACGATTTCTAGATGGCATTAGTTACATTCACAGTGTTATGCAATATCATCGCTATTCCCCAAATTTTTTGATCACCCCAAAGAGACACTTGTGTTCATGAAGCAGTAACTCCACATCCCCCACCTCCTCCGTCTCTGGTAAATCTTTGATTTGCTCTCTGACTGTGAATTAGCCTGTTCTAGGTAGTTCATGTAAATGGAATCATATAGTTATTTGTCCTTTAGTGAATTTCACTTGGCATAATGTTTTCAAGGTTCACATTGGTTCAACAATCAGAACTTCGTTCCTTTTTATGGCCAAGTCATACTGCACTGAATGGAGAGACCATAATTTGTTTGCTTATCCAGTCATCCACTGGTAGACACCTGGGTGGGCCCCACCTTTTGGCTATCTTGAATAAGGCTGCAGTGAACATCGATATACAAGTACCTTTTCAAGTTCTTATTGGATTGGCCAAAAAGTTCATTTGGGATTTCCCATAAGGTGGTACAGAAAAATCCAAACTAACTTTTTGGCCAACCTAATACTTCAGTCCACCGAAAAATGGAACTGTTAGGCCATGTAGAGATTCTGTGTTAACTTTTTGAAGAGTGGTTGATGTTTTCCTGGAAAGCAGCTGTTTTTCGGTCATTCTGTCCTCTGGCGTCTGTCTCCCTCAGACTCCATTCCATCTCCTCCTGCCACCAGAGTTTTGTGGTCCTCCCTTGTCTACCCCCAGCCCCGTCTCCCGGCTGGCTGGCTGAGGGACACCCTTCTGCTCCGTCACCCACTGCCGGTGCGTGCATCACCCACCCTGACCACACGTCCGCCTGATCCCTTTCATCTCATTGTCTGAGGAAGGACAGGCTTGTAGGAGGTCCTCCGTAGGTCCCAGACCACCCCTGCTGGAGGGGGTTTCAGCCACATGCTGTTCCTGAAACCTTTCAGGTGTGGGGAGCCAGGGATATGGAGCCGGAAGTCCTGCAAGGATTTCAGCCCTTCTTAGACAGGCTCCTTCATTCTCCCATCACCTTGGTCTCACGTTCTTCATCCACTTTGCTTTTTTTTTGGTCCACCCTGTCCCAAGGGAGAGTTGCTCTTCCCTCTTCATTTGCTCACAGTTCCTGTAGTTTTCTAGGAGTGAATTAATGAATAAACACTGCAGCAGACTCTAACCCGCCTCAGACAGCCATTCTGCTTGTTGGGCTAATTGTTAGCTTGGGTTTCTGGATGTCATTCATTTCACAGTAAGGCTCCTAATTAATCTCAGCTCTGTTCTCACCAGAAGAAAGGCTGATACGGAGAAACATCCCCAATTACCATGAGAAAGGGGATGTGGAGAGCCCCGTTGAGTTTTCCTGGCATCCACCCCTTGTCTCAGATGAAACCCGCCCTTCACACACAGGCAGCCTGGCTATCAAGCCTGACAACTAGAGGGTTGTGAGAGCCGTCAGAGCCCCAGACCACACAGACCCAGCTCGGGAGGAGCCTGCCGGGGCTACACCCTTGTTTAGTAACACCCATTGTGTTTCCCAGGACAGCGGAGAGCCCTGGTACCCTGAGCGGCAATGCCTATGCTGTCCCAGAGGCAGGCGGGGTGGTTTTAATCCGGAAAAAGCTAAAGGTCTCTTCTTTTGTCTGTGTTTCTGTGCCTGCAGGACAAAAGATCCTTCATCACCGAAGTGACGTTTTAGAAACAGTGGTCCTGATCAACCCCTCAGATGAAGCCGTCAGCACTGAGGTAAGCATGGGGATCTGGAGCCTCACACAGTGGACGGAGCCCCAGCTGATGTGAGGGGATGGGGCAGCTGGTGAAGAGGGACAAGGCCGGGGGGAGCAAGTGCTGGGTCCAGGGATGCGTCTGTGTCCCTAGCCAGAGGCTGGTTCTCTGCATCAGCACCACCTGAGACTGCCCCTTTCGATCAGGACGCAGTGGAGGACGCTGGCCAGACTGTAGGGTTCTGTAGAGGTGAGGGGTATGGAATGCTGGGGGTACCCCGCAGGTGTGCTGCTGGTACGGAGTCTGGCTGGGATGTCGCAGGGTGATTAAACGCAAGCCTTCAGGCTGAGATGGCTGTGACCCAAATGTGGAGAAAAAAGGCTTCTCAGACACAAGCTTTCTCAGCACATCCTGCCCACCCCCTGGTCACAGTTGAAAGGCAGGATAGCACAGCGGTCAGGAATATGGGCTCTGCCGCCAGACTGACTGGGTTCTGCCACCCACTAGCAGGTCGCCTTGGGCAAGTTATTGACCATCTCTGTCTCCGTTTCTGTCTTTGTGAAATGAAGATGATAATAGCGCTTGCGTTTAGTGATGTGTCCAGAAGTGTCGCATGAGTAGAACATGGCATGGCACATGGCAACCAAAACATCAGTGCTGGCCGTTGTTGTTTTTATTACCACCATATAAAACTTCTGCCAGAGAGAGTAACTGCGTATTTCAGAGCCTACTGTAAGATCAGTAGGCTAACACCAAGAATCTTTGGTCTCCCAGGCCAGAGGGATTGATGCATCTCCATTTCCCAGGGCCTTTACTGCAATTTAGCACCTTTGAGGTTGAACTGCTTTCTTGGATGTCAGAATAGCCACAGACCCAGGCACCTCCTCTATCCATGGCCTTTCTTTTGCCCACACTGAGCATCTCTGTGACTGTAGATTGTTTTCTTTTTTTAGATTGAGATACAATTCACACCCATAAAATCCATCCTTTTAAAGTATGCAGTTCATTGGAGTTTAGTATAGTCATAATATTGTGGAACTGTCATCAACATCTGATTCCTGAACATATCCATCGCCCCCCAAAATCCCAAGCCCATTAGCAGTCACCACCCCCCACCATAACCTCTGGCAACCATTAATCTACTTTTTACCTCTATGGATTTTCCTGTAATATTTCAGATAATGGAATCATATGATCTGTGGCCTTTTGTGTTGAGTTTACTTAATTAATATAGTATTTTCCAGAGTCATCCATGTGTAGCCTATATCAGTACCTCATTCCTTTTTATGACAGAATACTATTCCAGTGTACGAGTACACCATGTTTATTTATCCATGCATCAACTGATGGACATTTGGGTTGTATGCCCTTTTTGGCTGTTTTCACATAGCCTGCTTTGATCCCATGTCGTCTTCTCTGGTTGAGCAGGACCTCTTTGACAATCCACGAAGGTACAAAATTGAGGCAAATGATGCGCTAGTGGTCTCCCAGGCTATTAGAATCAGAAAGTAGAGACAACTTGGGAAAAAGCTGGAGGCTGAATATATGTACAGGCATATCGCCTGTGAGAAATGGAGAAGGAAAAAATAAGGAATTTCTTTGCAGAGCCCACGTTCACCTGTGGAACAGATGGGGCTGGAACAGTGACTTCGGTACATGTGTGGTTCCTTGGACTGTGGGGTTCGTGGGGACAGTGGGTCACGTCCTGTTTACTTTTTATCCCTCCCCTAGCGCCTCGCATGATGCCTGGCAGTCACTTTGTGCTGAACTGAGTTGGGCTTAGAACGCATAACCTTGGTGCTTGGAGCAGTGGTTCTGCTGAAGGACAGGCTGGCTCCCTGCCATTTAAAAGAACAGAGAGTCCTTTCGTGCAAATGGTTCACAAATCTGTTTAAAAGATTCCCAATCAGGGTGGCCTTTTGTTTATGTTCAAGTTCAGTGTCAGGCACCTTCCTGATGCCAGTGGAGACTGCTTTTGGAGCTGTGTCGGCTTGGCAGGAAAGGGGTCCTGGGTGGGAGGGGCTGACTTGGGGCCTTCCTTGAAGCCTTCCTTGAAGCCCTCTGATTCCTGAGGCAGCAGTTCGGGGACCTGCCCTGAACTTGGTGAGTCAGCCTGTGAGATATTCGTGTCTCACAGACTGCACACTGCCAGCAGGCACAACTGTGCAATAAACGATTGCCAGCTGTGGAGACTGCTTTGAAAAGACACGGAAACCAAGGGGAGAAAGTCAGCTACCGCTACTGTCTCAGTCATAGCCAGACTTGGAAAAGGGCATACATGGGCAGCTGGTGATCGTAGGCACTGGCTCTGTTCAACACGCCGGGGCGGTGTGAAGACCGGGAAGTGCGGGATTCTTGTTGGTTGGGAACCTGAAGCGCTCCAAGGGCCAGCCCGGTCCTGTGGGTGGGAGGCCAGCGCCCACCACAGCTCAGTGAGCCCCATGCTTTGTTTCAGGTGCGCTTAATGATCACGGATGCCGCCCGACACAAGCTGCTCGTGCTGACGGGGCAGTGCTTTGAGAATACCGGAGAGCTCATTCTCCAGTCCGGCTCTTTCTCCTTCCAGAACTTCATAGAGATTTTCACCGATCAAGAGGTAGGCTCCTGTCTGGTAGTATCCACGTTTTACAGTTGCTCGGTTATTGTCGCCTTAGGCTGATCTTTGAAAGCATTCACAGGAGATAGGAGGAGGGGATGGGGTGTCCTACTCCTTTGAAATAAGCAAAACCACGTGGTGCAGGGTCCTGTGGCTCATCACCAGAGGAATTTAGAGCACTCATCTATATAATTAATTGGAACCATTCTGATTGCCCGATGGAGGTGGGGGTTGGAACAGTCATCATTTTACAGATGGTAGTGATGATGGAGGAACTCAGAATGACAGAGTCCACAAGAAAGCCCAGGTTGCCTGTTTTCTGAAAGAATACTCCAAAGATCTCTTTAGGGGTAGTATTTAACTGCCTTGGTCTCTTTCAGTGCATGTAACTTACTTTTCCTGGTCAAATTATTTCTGATTTCTCTTAATGCCTGGCTCCAGTATTTGAGCTTGGGCTGCTTGAGTAGCTAGCCCAAGAAAGGAGGCAGGTAGGAAAATGGGGTGCGTCCATAGGACACATCCATGCCCCAAGAGAAAGAGGATTAGAGTAGCTGGACTGAAGCCTGAGCATTAACACTTCTAACGAGTATATCTTACTCAAGGTGATACATGATGAAGTATTGAAACTAACAGGATGATAGTATTATTTGGTCAAATCAGATCAAAGATTTTAATTTGGTTATTTCTGCTTGAGAATTTTATCTGGTTGGGAAGCTTCTCTTTCCAAAATAACGCATCTCTGTCTCCTAGTTAGAGCGACAACTCAAGGCTGTCAGCGTAGCTGCTTGGGGCTGCCTGTAGCTGATAGCAGACTTCTACATTGAGAGGTCGAGGGACGTGCTGACAGGAGGAGTTACAGCATCTATTTAAAACCATCTTCCTGGGAACTGCCTGAGAGGGCGGCCTCTTAGTCTCGGGGGTGTTGGGAAGGGCCATCTGTCTTTCTGCATTTAATCTTCCTTGGGCCCCGCAAATCACAGAGAGGTCTCTGTGTGCTTTCCATCACTGGCAAGAGCTGTAAATAAACTGCCCAGCTTCATTAGGCTCACCTGGAGGCTTTTTGTAAAAAGACTGGTGGGATGACATCACTGTGTTTCTCCACTCACTGGGGAAGAATAAAAAGGAACATTTCACTTGGCATTTGAAGCTCCGGCTTTCAGAAGCTGTGATGTCATCTGGGTCCCAAGGCAGATAGCCCAGGCTCTCCCCACAGCAAGGCAGGGTCCCGGGCGCCCGCAGAGCTGGTCCCGCCGTTGCCACCTCACAAGGGAGGCCTGCGCCCTGTGTCTCTGCAGAGCTGTCCACTGTCTTCCTCCAGGGCTGCTGGAGTGCAGGCTGCGTGTCTTGATCGTCTTGTATCTGTGGCGCCCACATCTAGGAATGGCCCGGCACAACCTTATTCTGTGGCATTGAGAAGCCCAAGGCAGGGCACTGTCTCCCTCTGCCCCCTGCCCTGAGATGGGTGGATGAGCACCATAATGTCAGAGTCTTTTGCAGGATTGTGTCCCCAGGTTCATGTTGTGGGTTTGTCTGGTAGCTAGGAGGTCACACACACTGTCAGCACCTTGGCGAGACAGGGCTGCAGGGGCCTGGAGCCAGCCCTGGGGCCCAGTGCCATGTGCAGGCGGGCCGTTGACTGGCTCCCCCGTGTTGGGTTCAGTCCTGCACCCTCAGCTTATTTATGTGCACGTGGGTGCCGCTCCTGCCTTCCTGTTCCAGGTCAGTTTACCCCTGTGTCATGGGTTTGTCTTTTGGGCAGTAAAATGGAATTGAGGACATATGTAAAGGAAAGGGTTTGTCACTGCTGGAATTTTAAATCTGGAGGCATCACAACCCACCCATCTGGACCCCAAATGTCTTTAAATAAGGCACAGTGTTGTGAACACTGCTGCTTAACACACATGAAAAGATCTCTAGGATTTTCCCTTACAGACTAGGTCAGTGGTATCGGGGTGCTGCGGGAAGACAGGAAAAGGGGAATATATAGGGTTGAATTTACTTTCTTCCCCTTGATCCAACCAGAGCACCTGGGCCTTTATCTTCTTTGCATTCTGGAGTTTGGAGAAAGGATGACATAGCCAAAGTAGATTGGAAACCATGGGACTAGGCCAATGGTTAGCGGCTTTTTAGAGCTCTGATCCTTATTGTTGCCTTGGGAAAAGGTTTTGAGGCCAGAATGACTCAATAACTAATGGATCTTAAAGGCCCGTTGGTGTCTACTTTTGTTCCTTTTACTTAGTCCTTGAAACATACTAGTCACTCCAGAGAAACCAGAAACACAATTTGGCAAAAACAAAAATGACACTTAAAAAAAAAAAAAAAAGAATAGCTAAAAATAAATGGGCTGAATAACAGAATTATCGGGTACATTTTAAGCTTCAGCTTTGGGGAGTCTTAGTCATTGGAGATCAACTACAAAACCAGAACCTACAGATAGAACAGTCATCTGGCTAATCTATCCCTTCCTGCAAGGGGAGGATGGTGAAGTCACCATCTCCTGGGGACATTTTTCAGTCTCTCTGTTGGAAAGTTTTTCCTTATATGTCTCATCCTATCTTCAAGGAAGGAATGTGATCCCTTTTCCACCTGACAGTGTCTTAGATCTTAGACACCCTTTACTGCCAATTTTTTTCCCCTCCAGATTCACCATTCTCAGTTCTACTCAGTGTTCTTCATAAAACAAGATATTAAAAGTTCCTTATATTCTCTGATCACTGTCCACTGGTAGGAAGGAGGCACAGGGGTGGAGATGGGTGAAATTCAGGAGCTCAGTCTTGGCACTATTATCAGACAATTACATACAGGAGTCCAGAGCTTGGGGAATAAAGAGTGGGCTGGAGATGTTAATGTGGAAGCCATCAGCACATTAGAAAACAGATGACATAATCTAAAGGGAGAAATATGTTAGCAGAGAAAGGGGCCCAGGTCTAGCATTTAGAGGCTGAGGCCAAGGAGAAGGAACCAGCGATTTTAGTTTGTTTTTGGTCCAGTTTGTCTAAAACGTTATGACTCACACTGGATACCAAACTCCGGGGATTGTAAGAGTTAGTGACTTCTGTAGTTTTCAATACAATCTTCAATAAGTCTAAAAGTAACTTTTGACCATCACCATCCACAATTAAATGTCAATGAAGAAGGGAGGCTCTGAGGAGCTCTGTAATTAACATAATTTTTTTTAGGGGGAGCTCCCTTTAAGAAAAAGAAGAAAATCATTGATACACAATTAAGTACAGGACTTTGGGAGGGGACCAGACCACTGAGGAGCCTTGAGATTTAAGCTTCTTTAAGCCTTATGATAAAGGCACTTCACTGTCAACTAAAATCCCTGAGTATTTTCTATGAATATTGTTGATACGCCCCCCTTCTCCCAATCCTGCTTTCTGAGCTGGATTATTGAACTTTACATTTATCCCTTAGAATGCCTCCATTAAGAGTTGACTTAGCCATCATCATTCCAATGTCAAGAGCTTTTCTAACTTTCTCAATTCTGCCATCCCACATTTCCAAGGTCTCCTGTTTTCATGCTATCCACAGATCTGATAAGCCTGCCTCCACCATTCAAATCAGTACCAACAGGACATAAATGAGCCCATCACAGACCGCTTTCCAGGTTGACGCAAACCAGCAGCTATAAATTCAGCTACTGTCACAATGTTCAGAGATCCTTTGAAACATCTTGCTAAATCCCAGAGATATGCTTTCTGCTGTATTTCCTCATTAGCCAAACACATAATTTAATCAAAAGGAAATGTAGTTAGTAGGGTATGGCTTAGAAATTGCACTCTTATTTCATTAATATTATCTGCATAGTCACTTATTTCCTATATCTTCCTTCCTCTTCCAGTATGCCTGCACTTAATTAGAAAAGGCAATTAACAAAAAAGACTATCTTTAATCTGAGCAGTATTTCTTCCAGTCCTGTCTCCCATCCATTTTTGTAAGAACAAGTTTGGGGGGTAGCAATCAATGTTCTTGAGAAGTATTCTTGGGTTGTGGTCACTTCCCAAATGTCCACCTCAGGAGGACAGCATGTACTGAATTGGCCAAGTTCAGCACAGTTCAGCAAGCATCTAGTGAACCTGGTGGTATACTGGGGAAACGAAGATAAAGAGATACAGAGAGAGAGATGTTTCCTCCTGTTCAGGAACTTCTGGTACAATGGGCTCTACTAACTACCATTTATTATGATGATGATGATTTCCAAATTCTTTCAGAGAAAGCCTCAGTTTCCAAGTCTAAGACATATTCACAGGTTTCCTTGTCACTTCACATGTTGTTGGCTCTTCTTCGTTGCTCTCATCTGTTCCTTGGTTGAATGGGCACCTGTGACACCCAGTCTTTGCCCCTGAGGCCCCCCTCTCTCCAGCGTGCATGCTGGCACAGGTCTGGAAGTCAGTTCTGGGGACTGCTCCAGGCCCAGTGGAATAAAAGAAAACATTTTATATCAGTGGTGAAATGACTCACCTAACCTTCTCCTGTGATAGTTTATTACTTTTTAAAAGGGCATTTTTGCATGGCAAGTACCCAGGGGTGCTGTGCAAAGTGTTTCATAACCACCTAGGCACTGATCATCCAGAGGGTCATAGGCCTTAGAAGTGGAGCAGAATTCTGAAGATCCCCTGCGGGGCAAGAACAGATGGTGACGAGGTCTGAGGTGGGGGGGCAGGGAGCAGGGAGAAGGCAGAAGGGAATGGAAGGAGCTGTCAGGACAGAGGCTGTTAGCTTACCAGTATGGAAATATTTACCTACCAACACCTGCCATTTGCCCTGTGTGCATCCAATGATCCTGTAATACCTAGTAATAGATGGAGAGGCTGGATCAGTGATGACAGTCACTTAAACCTTTTCTTTTTTTCTTATGATTTTTTTTTAAATCCCAGATTGGGGAATTACTGAGTACCACCCATCCTGCCAACAAAGCCAGCTTAACCCTTTTCTGTCCCGAAGAAGGGGACTGGAAAAACTCCAATCTTGATAGACACAATCTCCAAGACTTCATCAATATTAAACTCAACTCAGCATCTATATTGCCAGAAATGGAAGGACTTTCTGAGTTTACTGAGTATCTCTCAGAATCTGTGGAAGTCCCGTCTCCCTTTGACATCCTAGAACCCCCCACATCAGGTGGATTTCTAAAGCTCTCCAAGCCCTGCTGTTACATTTTTCCAGGAGGGAGGGGCGATTCTGCACTGTTTGCAGTGAATGGCTTCAATATGCTCATCAACGGAGGCTCAGAAAGAAAATCCTGCTTTTGGAAGCTCATCCGACACTTGGACCGAGTGGACTCCATCCTGCTCACCCACATTGGGGACGACAATTTGCCTGGAATAAACAGCATGCTCCAACGGAAAATTGCAGAGCTCGAGGAGGAACAGTCTCAGGGCTCCACCACCAATAGTGACTGGATGAAAAACCTCATCTCTCCTGACTTAGGAGTTGTATTTCTCAATGTACCTGAAAATCTGAAAAACCCAGAGCCAAACATCAAGATGAAGAGAAGCATAGAAGAAGCCTGCTTCACTCTCCAGTACCTAAACAAATTGTCCATGAAGCCAGAACCTCTGTTCAGAAGTGTAGGCAATACCATCGATCCTGTCATTCTTTTCCAAAAAATGGGAGTTGGTAAATTGGAGATGTATGTGCTTAACCCAGTCAAGAACAGCAAGGAGATGCAGTATTTCATGCAGCAGTGGACTGGCACCAACAAAGACAAGGCTGAACTAATCCTGCCTAATGGTCAAGAAATAGACATCCCAATTTCCTATTTAACGTCAGTCTCATCTTTGATCGTGTGGCATCCAGCGAACCCTGCAGAGAAGATCATTCGAGTTCTCTTTCCTGGCAACAGCACCCAATACAATATCCTGGAAGGACTGGAAAAGCTCAAACATTTGGACTTCCTGAAGCAGCCGCTGGCCACCCAGAAGGATCTCACGGGCCAGGTGGCCACCTCTGCTGTGAAACAAGTAAAACTGAAACAGAGGGCTGACAGCCGCGAGAGTTTGAAACCAGCCGCAAAACCACTCCCCAGCAAAACTGTGCGAAAGGAGTCAAAAGAAGAAACCCCTGAAGTCACAAAAGGGCTGGAAAAGGCACCCAAAGTAGAAAGCAAAGAAAAGGTGACGGTGAAAAAGGACAAACCTGTGAAAACCGAGACCAAACCTCCAGTGACAGAAAAGGAGACACCCAGCAAAGAAGAGCTGCCCCCGGCCAAAGCTGAGGTCGCCGAGAAGCAGGGCACAGATGTCAAACCCAAAGTCGCCAAGGAGAAGACGGTGAAGAAGGAGACAAAGCCAAAACCCGAAGAGAAGAAAGAGGAGAAGGAAAAGGAAAAGCCAAAGAAAGAAGTGGCTAAGAAGGAGGACAAAACACCTGTCAAGAAGGAGGAAAAACCAAAAAAGGAAGAGGTGAAAAAGGAAGTCAAAAAAGAAATCAAGAAAGAAGAGAAAAAAGAAATCAAAAAAGAGGTTAAGAAAGAAACCCCACTCAAGGAAGCCAAGAAGGAAGTGAAGAAGGAGGAAAAGAAGGAAATTAAAAAGGAGGAAAAGGAACCCAAAAAAGAAATTAAGAAACTTCCTAAAGACACAAAGAAATCACCTACTCCTGTAGCAGAAGCAAAAAAACCGGCTGCATTAAAACCAAAAGTACCCAAGAAGGAAGAGCCTGTCAAGAAAGAGTCTGTGGCTGCTGGGAAGCCAAAGGAGAAGGGAAAGATTAAAGTGGTCAAGAAAGAAGGCAAGACTGCAGAGGCTGCGGCTACAGCCCTTGGCACCGTGGCCGCTGCGGCGGCCGTGGCTGGGTTAGCAACCACCGGCCCCGCCAAAGAACTCGAGGCCGAGAGGTCCCTCATGTCGTCCCCTGAGGATCTGACCAAGGACTTTGAGGAGCTGAAGGCTGAAGAGGTCGACGTCGCGAAAGACATCAAGCCTCAGCTGGAGCTGATAGAGGATGAAGAGAAACTGAAGCAAACTGAGCCCGTCGAAGCCTATGTCATCCAGAAAGAGACCGAAGTCATCAAAGGCCCCGCCGAGTCCCCTGATGAGGGAATCACCACCACTGAAGGGGAGGCGGAGTGTGAGCAGACCCCTGAGGAGCTGGAGCCCGTCGAGAAGCAGGGGGTGGAGGACACAGAAAAATTTGAAGATGAGGGAGCAGGTTTCGAGGAGTCCTCTGAGACCGGAGACTATGAAGAGAAGGCAGAAACCGAAGAGGCGGAGGAACCGGAAGAGGACGCAGAGGACCACGTGCGTGTGAGCACCTCCAAGCACAGCCTGGCGGAGGAGGAGGACAGTGCCAAGGCTGAGGCAGACGCGCACATCAAGGAGAAGAGGGAGTCTGTGGCCAGTGGTGACGACCGAGCCGAAGAAGACATGGACGAGGCCCTGGAGAAGGGAGAGGCCGAGCAGTCTGAGGAGGAGGCAGAAGAGGAGGACCGAGCTGAGGACGCCAGGGAGGAAGACTACGAGCCCGAAAAGGCGGAAGCGGAAGACTACGTGAGGGCTGTAGTGGACAAGGCCGCTGAGGCCAGCCGCGCCGAGGCCGAGTACGGGTTCCTCACCGCGGCCCCCAAGCCGGGAGGAGCCCAGTCTCCCGTCCGAGAACCTGCCTCTTCCATTCACGATGAGACTTTACCTGGAGGCTCGGAGAGTGAGGCCACTGCCTCTGACGAGGAGAATCGGGAAGACCAGCCTGAAGAATTCACGGCCACCTCCGGCTACACCCAGTCTACCATTGAGATATCCAGCGAGCCAACCCCCATGGATGAGATGTCTACTCCCCGAGACGTGATGAGTGACGAGACCAACAATGAAGAGACCGAGTCCCCGTCTCAAGAATTTGTAAACATCACCAAATACGAGTCTTCACTGTATTCTCAGGAATATGCCAAACCTGCTGTGACATCTCTCAATGGACTTTCTGATGGGTCAAAAACAGATGCCACTGATGGGAGGGACTATAATGCTTCAGCCTCCACCATCTCACCACCTTCCTCCATGGAGGAAGACAAATTCAGCAGATCTGCTCTACGCGACGCCTACTACTCTGAAGACAAAGATGTGAGAGCTGGTGCCACACTGGAGATCAAAGACACTGTCTCACCAGTTTTGGATGAAAAACTCAGTCCACCCAAGAGCCCATCCCTGAGTCCATCTCCGCCATCACCCATAGAAAAGACCCCCCTGGGTGAACGTAGCGTGAACTTTTCCCTGACACCCAATGAGATTGAAGTCTCAGCAGAGGCAGAAGTTGCCCCAGTGTCTCCTGAGGTGACCCAAGAAGTAGTGGAAGAACACTGTGCCAGTCCTGAGGATAAGACCTTGGAAGTGGTGTCTCCATCTCAGTCTGTGACTGGCAGTGCTGGCCACACACCATACTACCAATCTCCAACTGAAGAGAAATCCAGTCATCTTCCCGCAGAGGTCATTGAGAAACCAGCAGCAGTCCCGGTGAGCTTTGAATTCAGTGATGCCAAAGATGAAAGTGAAAGGGCTTCCATAAGCCCCATGGATGAACCTGTGCCTGACTCAGAATCTCCTATTGAAAAAGTTTTGTCTCCATTACGGAGCCCTCCCCTAATTGGATCCGAGTCCGCATATGAAAGTTTCCTAAGTGCAGATGACAAGGCTCCTGGCAGAGGTACCGAAAGCCCCTTTGAAGGAAAGGATGGAAAAGAAGCCTCTCCAGACCAGATAAGTCCAGTTTCTGACATGACTTCCACTGGGCTTTTCCAAGACAAACAGGAAGGGAAAAGCACAGATTTTATACCAATAAAGGAAGACTTTGGCCAAGAAAAGAAAACTGATGATGTTGAAGACATGAGTTCTCAAGCAGGACTGACCTTAGATGAAAGGAAGTTAGGAGGAGATGTTTCTCCTACACAAATAGATGTCAGTCAGTTTGGATCTCTTAAAGAAGACACTAAGATGTCCATTTCTGAAGGCACTGTCTCTGACAAGTCAGCTACCCCTGTCGATGAGGGGGTAGTCGAAGACACATACTCTCATATGGAGGGTGTGGCCTCGGTCTCCACAGCTTCTGTGGCTACGAGCTCATTCCCAGAGCCAACGACAGACGACGTGTCTCCCTCACTGCACGCTGAGGTTGGATCCCCACACTCCACTGAAGTAGATGACTCTCTTTCAGTGTCTGTTGTGCAAACGCCCACCACTTTCCAGGAAACAGAAATGTCTCCATCAAAAGAAGAATGCCCACGACCAATGTCAATTTCTCCACCAGACTTCTCCCCTAAAACAGCCAAGTCTCAGACACCGGTTCAAGATCACAGGTCAGAACAATCCTCAATGTCTATTGAATTTGGCCAGGAGTCCCCTGAGCACTCCCTTGCTATGGACTTCAGTCGTCAGTCTCCCGATCACCCTGCAGTGGGTGCAGGCATGCTTCATATCACTGAAAACGGGCCCACTGAGGTGGACTACAGTCCTTCTGACATGCAGGACTCTAGTTTATCCCATAAGATCCCACCAACAGAGGAGCCGTCCTACACCCAAGATAATGATCTCTCTGAGCTCATCTCAGTGTCTCAGGTGGAGGCTTCCCCATCCACCTCTTCTGCTCACACCCCTTCTCAGATAGCATCTCCTCTCCAAGAAGATACTCTGTCCGATGTTGTTCCTCCCAGAGACATATCCTTGTATGCCTCACTCACCTCTGAAAAAGTGCAAAGTCTGGATGCTGAGAAGCTCTCCCCTAAATCTGATATCTCTCCGCTCACCCCGAGAGAATCCTCTCCTTTGTATTCCCCTAGTTTTTCAGATTCTACCTCTGCAGTCAAAGAGAGCACAGCAGCGTGCCACACTGCCTCTCCCCCACCAATGGATGCAGTGTCCGCAGAGCCCTATGGCTTCCGTGCCTCCATGTTATTTGATACGATGCCGCACCACCTAGCCTTGAATAGAGATTTGACCACACCTGGCATGGAGAAGGATACTGGAGGAAAGACACCTGGAGACTTCAGCTACGCCTATCAGAAGCCTGAGACAACCACCAGGTCCCCAGACGAAGAAGGTTATGACTATGAGGCTTATGAGAAAACCACCCGGACCCCAGATGTGAGTGGCTATTACTATGAGAAGACCGAGAGCGTCACCAAATCCCCATGTGACAGCAGCTACTCCTATGAGACCATGGAGAAGACCAGCAAGACTCCTGAAGATGATGGCTATGCCTATGAGATTACTGAAAAGACCACCCGGAGCCCGGAAGAGTCTGGGTACGCATATGAGATAAGTGAGAAGACCATAAGGACCCCTGAAGTGAGTGCTTACAGCTACGAAAAGACTGAGCGGTCTCGAAGGCTCCTGGATGACATCAGCAATGGCTATGACGATTCTGAAGAGGGCGGCCACACACTTGGGGATTCCAGCTACTCTTATGAGACCACTGAGAAGACTGCCGGTTTCCCTGAGTCTGAAAGTTACTCCTACGAGCCATCGACAACAACCACTCGATCCCCAGATGCCTCTGCATACTGTTATGAGACCCCGGAGAAAATCACTCGAGCCCCCCAGGCGTCTTCGTATGCCTATGAGACTTCAGACCAGTGCTACACGGCAGAAAAGAAGTCCCCCTCCGAGGCTCGCCAGGATGTGGACTTATGCCTTGTGTCCTCCTGCGAATACAAGCATCCCAAGACGGAGCTCTCACCCTCCTTCATTAATCCCAATCCTCTTGAGTGGTTTGCCAGTGAAGAGCCAACTGAAGAATCGGAAAAGCCCCTCACCCAGTCAGGAGGAGCCCCGCCACCTCCTGGAGGGAAGCCCCAGGGCCGACAATGTGATGAAACCCCTCCCACCTCAGTCAGCGAGTCCGCCCCGTCCCAGACTGACTCTGACGTCCCTCCAGAGACTGAGGAGTGCCCTTCCATCACAGCTGATGCCAACATCGACTCTGAAGATGAGTCGGAAACCATCCCCACGGATAAAACCGTCACCTACAAACACATGGATCCACCTCCGGCCCCCATGCAGGACCGTAGCCCTTCTCCACGCCACCCTGATGTGTCCATGATGGACCCGGAGGCCTTGGCCATCGAGCAGAACCTGGGCAAAGCCCTGAAGAAAGACCTGAAAGAGAAGACCAAGACCAAAAAGCCTGGTACCAAGACCAAGTCATCCTCCCCCGTCAAGAAGAGTGACGGGAAGTCCAAGCCCTCTGCGGCGTCACCCAAGCCGGGGGCCTTGAAGGAGTCCTCAGATAAGGTGTCCAGAGTGGCTTCTCCTAAGAAGAAAGAATCTGTGGAAAAAGCGACCAAAACTACCACCACTCCTGAAGTTAAAGCTGCACGTGGGGAAGAGAAAGACAAGGAGACCAAGAATGCTGCCAACGCCTCCACATCCAAATCGGTGAAGACGGCAACTGCAGGTAGGTGAGAGGTGTTGGCATCCCGGTACAGGACACTGCAATTCTACTTTTAGCTCCAGCCTCTGCCTTTCCACCTGACTTTGTACTGGGGAGGTGAGAGAGCACAGCTTAGTGCTCTTCCTTCCTTTTACCATTTTCTTTTGCCACAAGGTAGGGAGCCCTGCCCAGTGTAGCCCATAGGCCCTCGGGGGAGCTCAGCATACAGCCCAGGGCAGCTCTGATTTCCCAGATGCGACCCCTGGGTTTGCTCCCTTTTGCAAAACTGCAGCCTTGTCTCAATCTTCAGAACCAAGGATGTGTGTTTCAGGCTCCTCGGGAAGATTCTGTTGACACTAGCTTCAGCCATGCTGGCCCCAGAATCAAGCTGAGGTGCCATGAGCCAGGAGCTCCCACAGGCCTAGGGAGAACTAGAGTTCCAAGGCAAGCCTAGAATACACAGCATGGGTCCAAGGTTTAGGTTCCATTTTTAAAAATAAAAATATTTTAATTAAAATGATAACATTTTTTAAATTAAAAAAATCACCTGGCTGGAGATGCATCTTCATTCAAGGCAGTGCTCTGTTTAATCAACCAGTGAGGTCAACTGACCACTGGGTACCCAGTACAAATTGAGAAAAGAGCATCCAAGACTCTACTTATTCCATTCTGACCACATTGCCTCACTAATACAGACTCAACATTTTGTTTTAGGTTGAAATTCAACTTGGCAGGAGCAGGCATCCCTGACTTCAGATTCTTAGACTTACCAAGTTCTTGGCAATGGTCTGGGTTTTTGATGAATCTGGGTTTCTGATGACCCAGCTTCATTTTGTTGCTTCAAACCAATCACAGGGATTTGAATTCATATATTTTATTTGCTTTACATAGTTACTTGAGGGTTTTAGATCACAGTTCACAAACATGTAAAGCAAAAAATAAGCAACACTTTCTTGATTTATTATGGAAAATCTGATAGACGAACCTTTGAAATTCTAAAATTCAGTATACTTTAGGAAGTACTAGTTACAAGTTTTTACTTTTAAGCAACGTGAAGCATCAATTTCAAGACTCAGATTTCCTTTTATTTGCACATGGAAAACAAACTGAATTTGTTCATGCTTAGAATTAGTAAAGAGCCACCAGATAATAAATCTTGATCTAAAGGACTTGACAGTGACCTTGCACTTAGGAGAAAACATGAAATCCATTCAATCAGATATAAACCCAACTGAAATTTGCTTCCAAACTCATGAAACTTACACTATAGCCCACACAATTGATTTTATCACTTTTTTTTGGTCATTTAAAGATAATTTTGAGGTAAAGTGAGTTAATTTGAATTTACATTGAGGGTGCTTTCCCAACAGATTTTTTTAAAAGACAAAACTGCACTATTAATTAATTTTAAAACAAACCTGGGTCAGCTTCTAGTGATTCTCTCAGTTTGGGCTTCTATGAGCAATGTTCATTTGGTATCAATGGGAGTGATTCAAGGTGCAAGTGGAAACTTGCAGGCATTTAAAAATATTAGATGAACTGTAACTCACAAACCTCTGCTACAAGTCAGAATTCTTTGGGAGATTTACACATGAATATGTTTAGGGCTTTTAGCTTAGGTTCATTATAATGCCTGGTTAATCTATTTATGAAATGATTCAGTTTATCCAAATACCAGTTTCTCCGATTCTCACTACCCCCTGCCCTCCAAAATAAACGAGTTCATGGGTGGTTTTGACTGTGAGATGACAGTCTCTATACATCCCATGGAGAAAGGCAAGAGAATTAAATATAGAGGATCTCGCTAGTATTTTAAGTGGTTTCACAGCAGTGGTCTCAAACCAGATACACATTAGCATGAGCTGGGATGCTTTTAAAAAATGATGGTACCCTGGCCAGTGAAGCCCTACCACAGCCCACTGAAGCCAGGGCATCTGTTTTAAGCATGCTAAGTGATTCTAATCATGTGGCCAGGAGGAAGAACCACTGCCTTACAATGCTAGTTCCGTTAATGTTTCAACCTTCTAATTAGGACAAATCAGAAAGCCAGTTCTAGAAACAAGGTACCCAGAAACTTTGAGATTAATCTGAACCTTCACTTTGCCCAGGCTTTCTGGCTTGGGGGGAATTTTGGCTGTGACATACCCCTTACCTCAGTCTGGTGTGTTCTGATTGGCTAGAGAAAGCAGAGTCTTTCTGAACCCTCCTGTTGCTAAAGTTTGGTATCCAGTCTTGTCTAAGGAGAGACGTCTACCATTTAGAGGACTGTCCTAAGGAGAGAATACAGTGTTTCATCAGTTTATGCATGAGACTGAGGTACTGAGGGTCTTGGAGGTTATATGACATTAAGATCTGACCACTGGCTAGATCAGATGTGAGGGGATAATATTCAGCTGTGGGCCAAATTGCTTTTAAATGAAATCCTAACGTGAATTACTAAGATGGTTTAACTATGCTTTACCAAATGCAGATGCTTTCCTTTGTCCTTTAAAATCTATTTCTTAGATCACATTTCAAATTAAAAGACACACTAGCAGCTCTTTTAGGAGTGTTACCATCTGGTTCTATCTTTGGGGAAAGCCTTGGCAACTCTTCTTAACTGCTAATGAATTGTCCACAAAGGGAAACACCCCATCCTTCATTTCTCCTAAGATGGTAAACAGCCAGGTGATGCTGTCTCAAACTGCCAGTGTCAAATGCCCTCTGTCAGAGAGGGGACTGCCCACACCCCCTCCCATGGCCCAGAGCGCCTTCTTGGGAATAAGTAGGGAAGGTGTGCTGGACAGATGAGTCTCTTCGCATTTTTGTGACCCTGGCCTTCTCTGTTTTTATTTGTTTACTGAAGGGCCAGGAACCACCAAGACGTCCAAGCCCTCAGCTGTGCCCCCAGGTCCCCCTGTGTACCTGGACCTATGCTATATTCCCAACCATAGCAATAGTAAGAATGTCGACGTTGAATTTTTCAAGAGAGTGAGGTCGTCCTACTATGTGGTGAGTGGGAACGACCCTGCTGCTGAGGAGCCCAGCCGGGCTGTCCTGGATGCCTTGCTGGAAGGGAAAGCCCAGTGGGGCAGCAACATGCAGGTAAGAGTTCCAGGACAGTGTCTGCACAACACATGGAGCTGTGTCCAGAGGCAGCGGGAAGGGATCGTGTTTAATGAGGCACCACCGTGGATCCCCATGCGGTGCCCAGGGGGCCTGCCGCACTGGAACACAGTGCACACTTGGACAAAGTGGATTTCACACACACAAGCTGGTCTAAAAGTATTCTTGCCACCAGCCACCATGGACTTGGAGGAATGCCACTTTACCACCCTGAAGCATAATCTGCAGAGTGGGCCCAAGATTACACACCCTTCATATACCAAGAATAAGCAATGTAACCAAGTGTCGTATTTACACATGAGATGGATAAAGATTAGCCTTTACTCGTCTTTCCCAAGTAGACGAAAGCTAGAGATGTGGCCATTTAGAAAATCAGCTGTCCACATGAGATTCTGCAGGAGGAGCATTGCTGAAAGTGGTCCTCAGCAGGACACTCCCAACTCCTGAACATTGGAATGAGCCACAAACCACTCATTATTTCACCTATGGATTTTATTTAAGTTTTACTTATGGTTTTGTATAGTGATCTAGTAAACTGTATTTGCATAACATTAAATAGAAATCCTGGTTATTTCATCATAAATCTAATGAGAAGCACTCAGTGGCCTCTTACTGAATACTAGGTAGAATTTAAGCTAGTAATCACTTACCCACCCCATTCCTCTGTGCCCAACCACACACACAAACTAAAGACATAAATCTTTGCTCTCATGATGAAATGTTAGTTAACACGCAATTAGAAGGTTTTCGGCTGTATTAATAACTAAAGCCCCTTTGTTTTAAATATGCAGTATCTTTAATGTAAAATCTATCAGTGTGTTAAAGAAAATACAAGAAATTCCACGTTAATGGAAGAACTTCTCATAATGCTAAAGAACTGAAGACTGATACAGATGAACTAACTGGCTAGTCATGACTCGCTTTTGGTTCTAGTCTTCAGCTCCCCCAGGAAAACTAATTTTTTAGCAGCTTTATGCTGGTTCCTAGAAAATGTAAGTTGAAAAGTCCTTTGGATTTTCTAAGGAGAATAGAATATTTTTCTCATTCCCTTTCTTTTTCTAATGGTCTGATACCTTACTGCTGTTCTATTTTTTCCCCACCCCATTTCTGGTTCTGCTCTTCAGCAGCTGTTTTCTCCCTCCCTGCAGGTGACCCTGATCCCGACTCATGACTCAGAAGTGATGAGGGAATGGTACCAGGAGACCCATGAGAAACAGCAGGACCTCAACATCATGGTTTTAGCAAGCAGCAGCACAGTGGTTATGCAAGATGAATCCTTCCCTGCATGCAAGATCGAACTGTAACAACCAAGGTCAGCCGCACCACAGGATTTGAACTCTGTTTCCAGAAATTCTTCGATTTGAAACCACCTTTTCTAAAAAAAAAAAGAAAAAAGTCAATTCATCTAAATAAGTCGCTGAACTGTTACCTGCCAAACACTATACTGTGTCATGGTGATACAAGTCACTAATATTTCTCAGTTTTTGCTGATTGCTAAGGGAAGCAGCAGTCTTCCCACACTAGGGTTCAAGTTACTGCAAAATTACCTACCCCAGTTCATCTCTGCTGAACATTTGGAAACCATGCACTAGCAAACCCAACTGACTTCTGCTAAGGTAGAGGCATTTGTCTTAGAGAGAAAGAGAGAGAGAGAGAGTGCGCGTGCACAAAAGAGAGGGAACACAGGGCAGAGAGAGAGAGAGAGAGAGAGAATGAGAAGGAAAAAGGAATGCAAGAGAAGGAGATGTAATGGTAGAGAGTGCTGGTGAGATACCAGAGAGAAAGAGAGCAGGGTGGGGCAGGGAGGAGAAAATAACCGACAGTCACGTCTGCATTTTCTGTCTATTCTGTTGTCTGCAAAATTTGCAACTTGTGTCAGTCTGAGTCATCAAAAAGGGTCTTAATTTCCTAAAACAAGTTGGCTGGAAGAAAACAGAAAAGAACAACACTTGTTATGAGGGCATGTGAGATTTTTCACGCCTTAATTAAGCTCCTTCAGTTTGAAGGCTGCACACTGACCTAGTGTAGTGAGTGTAGACTGGACATACAAGTGGTTTGAACCCCATTCAGAACTCTCAGACTCTTCAAACACACAAGTAGATTGATCTAAGGCATGTTCCCAGCATCTGTGCACACAGTTAGTCCACTCTGAGTCAATTAACCTGCATGTGGAGACACCCAAGTCCACCCCAATTAACAAGCAAATACCAAAGCAGTTGGGAGTACATAGGTAGACAATTTGCCTTAGGAAGTGACTTGAATGTACAAAGATACTTGATGCACTTATTTTTTAATGTGAGACAGCAAGTTTATAAAACATCCGTGTAGGATTATAGATACTCCAGTTACAGGAGCATGTGTGTGCATGTGGGAGGGGTACTTGGAGCTTACCTGATTGGTGCAACAGTCTGATGCTGAGCATTGTGTGTTGAATACCACCTCAGGCCCCTCAGCCAAACAAGTTGAGCCTGTCTTAGCTTCTTTACTACTGCAAGTTCAAGACTGAAATGGCTTCTATGATCAGAACTGGGAAAACAGTGAATCTTAATGGTGGAAGAGGTTCTTAGCAAGTGTACAGTATTTAGCTTCCTTTGTCTTACAGTGGCTTTTTTTTTTTAAATTTTCCATTAATTTCAGCATAATTATGGGAACAAGTGTACAGAAGAATTTTTTTTTTAAGATATGTGGGAACTTTTCATAGATGAACTTTTTAACAGATGTTTTCATTTACAGGAAAATGCACAGAAAATTTTCAAGTGACAGTCCTTTTTTTTTTTTTAACTGTTTTGTAAGACAAAAAAATGAGTAGTGTTTTTTGAAGTTCTGGTGAAAACTGAAGTCTGATATTGCAGTAATAATATTTATTAAAAGTCCATCCTACCAGGAATAGTGATAACTCCCACCCCTTGAGTCCCATAACAAAAATCTGAGTATGTGCTATTTGAGAGTGGGAGAGAATGGCTAAACTTTTCTAGGCCATCACAAGTACATCAGTGGTATCCTGCATACTTCTTTCAAGATCTTCAACCATGAGGTAAAAGAACCAAGACAAGTTCAAAGGACCCTAGCAAAAAATTTGCTTTGGGATTTTCTTTTCTGGGAAAAAAAATTCATTGAAAGCAAATGAATTTCCAGCTCCTGCGGTTTATTATGTAGAGTTCAGAGATCATGTTCATCATTGTTATCACTGAACTATGAACCTGGGAAGCCAGTTCATGATTAAAACTGACGTCAAGTTTCAAGTTGCAGATCAACGCACCCAGTGTTCAGATGTGGCAAACTTTTCGGTGACAGCTGTTCTGGGCTCTGTCGCGTTGCGTCTCCTGCAGACTCTAAGACCTACGGAGTAGTCAACAATCACCTCGTTTTATTTTCTATGTAGTTATTTATTTCAGAATTAACATTTTAGTTTATTTTTGTCTGATAAGTGTGTGTTTTGCACTGCTAACTACTCTGAGGGTTTAAACAATGCTTCTTCTGGGTCCCTTCACTGAGGACCAAATGCAGTCTACTTAATGCTGTGAATTACATTTTTCAAATGTTTAATTTTTTTAAAAAATTAATCTATTTTTTTTTAGGCTTCTCTAGAAATGCAACTTTTATTTATTACCCTATTTCTTGGAAGTCCTTAAGAACAACACATTGATTAAGGGTACAAAAAGTGAACACATGATAGGAAACTCATTGACAGAAATGGATTTCAATGAGTATAAACTCATCTACTTCAAAGGTGTTTTAAGAGCCAACCTACGATACTCAAGATAATTCTTAATAACTAGTTGTTGAGTTGGTTCACAAAATGCATTGGAAGAGAAACAGACTTCCAGCCTTCTTGCCAAATTCAGACCTCTGGTTGATTTTTCTTTGATAGAAGATGGAATTGTTTTCCAATTTCCCACATTAATTTACCATGTACATAATTTTGCTTTAAGAAAAAAACCAAACATTTTAGGAGAATTATAGCCAGTCTTCAAATATAACCGTTCTATCCCACTCTTTTTCTTTCTTTTTTTGCTTTGGAATTTAGTGGAAAAAAATACACAAAAGCTGTCACTGATCAGCTGGCTCTTTAAATAGATAAGTACCTTTCTCCATCCATTATTCTCAGTGATGACCACAGAGCCCAAATATCACAGGAAAACCAATATTTATATTATAGGTTGCTCCTGTCCTTCCAGACACCTTTCCTACCTGTGTGACTAACCTAATTTTGCTAGTTCCATAAATATACAATTAGTTTAGAAACAGCCATCACAATGTACCATGTACATTCATGGTGAGAGCTAAAGATTGACACAGACTTCTAGGAGCTTTATTCATACTGATTATGTAATCCAATTGTATAGATTGAATATTTGAGTGGAAGGAATTTACATTCTGTTTAAATGATGGGATTCCATCGAGATATAGCACTCATGATCATGACCTTTTTGGTAGTATTCTTAAAATTCTACAGAGACTAAATGTTAGAGATGATCCTCCATTTTCAATTTTAACTAATTCTATCCCTTCTCTCAAAACCCAATCCTTGTGCATGCTTTTCTCAGTCTTGTGGTGGGACTGGATACAATGACTGACCTTCCCCTTCACCCCTCCCCCAACCCTTAAATGCCATTTCCCATGGAGTTCAAAAAAATTTTTTTTCTTAACCTTACATATCATAGTGAATGGTTTCCCCAGTGTATATGAATGTTTTAAGTGTCTCCAATAGCTTACACAGTTTAGGAGCTTTCCAATACTCATTTAATAAGGTTTAATCATTTGCTAATGGAAATTTTACCACTTCTCATTTTCCCTGTTACCAAATTTCAGCTCTCAGGAGCTCTTCTGCAATTCTGAAATTGCTTTTCTTGCCTCTTTAGTCACCTGTCACAGGAGGTTCTTGCTCAGTAATGATATGGTGAGTTAGATTAATAACTTTTTTTTTTTTTGCACTTCAGATTTAGAAGAAACGATCCTGTTTCCATTTGAAAGGAACTGTAAAGCTTTTTATCATTTAACCAACTGAACAACACACCAAAAGCAGCCTAGGGATGAGCACTTCTTTGAAGGCGATTAGGTTATTCACCTGGTATTAAAACTATTTACTATGAAAAAAAAAATCTGTGACTTTATTCACTTTAAAAGGCAGCATCAAAAACTGAAAAGGAACGGGAAAATAAACAGCTTCTCTGTACTCATTTGGCGCTCCCCGAAAAAAAGGAGCCATTGAGATGGGGCCTCTCGAGACCAGGCTGCCCAGCAGGAGGCCCCGAGGCCCTTCCCCTGGGAGGGTGGGGCCTGGGCCCTGCCGAGAAGCACCTCCCACTCCTCTCTCTCGTCCTGAATGGTGTTTGTGTCGGTCCGCAGCTGTGTATGGTATTACGTCTTATAATCCTGCATCACTTCTATCCTATCCAGTCATATCTAATGTAGAAAATTAGTTTCCAGTGAAAGTAATATGTAGTGCTTTTATGATATTTGTGTGCAATATCCCCTCTTCCATTGAGGATATTTGATGTAAAAGAAAAAAGAAAATCAGTTCCACAATAAAAATACAAAAGTGAGTGTGTGTGCTGTGTCGTCTTTGGTTGTGTATTGCTCTCGGGCGCGTCGGAGAGTTGGGATCTGCTGCCCACAAAGATGTGCGTGTGTGGGGGGTTCTTTCACGAGGGTGATTATATTCTTTGCAGAGTGGGTTCCCTGGTTTTTGGTAAACTTCTGAGAGGGCCCTTTTTTACAACTGCTGTTACTGCTGCTGCTAAGTCACTTCAGTCGTGTCCAACTCTGTGCGACCCCATAGACGGCAGCTCACCAGGCTCCATCCCTGGGATTCTCCAGGCAAGAACACTGGAGTGGGTTGCCATTCCCTTCTCCAGGCATGAAAGTGAAAAGTGAGCATGAAGTTGCTCAGTCGTGTCCGACTCTTAGCGACCTCATGAACTGCAGCCTACCAGGCTCCTCCATCCATGGGATTTTCCAGGCAAGAGTACTGGAGTAGGGTGCCATTGCCTTCTCCAACAACTAGTTATCTTTTATAGCTAAGCCGGAGAGGACCTTGGGGTCTAAGGACAGAAACTGGAAGATCAGATAGAGTTAAAATTACTGCTTACAAAGAAAAAGTAAATAGAGCAATGTAACTGAAGGAAGATATTGAGAGGGTTTCCTACTAAATTATAAACCCCCAAACCAAGTTCTCATCCTAGGTTTGCCATACCTGGCTGTGTGTGTGACCTCAGTCATTAATCTGTCCTGACTTTCCTTCCTTACCTGTAAAAAATGAGCAGATTTGACAAGATGGTCAAACTGGATGATTCCTCCAAGGGCTGACTTTCTGGAGCTCTACAAAGCCATCACACTCCATCATTGTATCTTCGCTTGTTGCTCAGTTACAGAATAAACCCTGTATAACTAACATAATATGCTGTGGATTAGATTCACACCTTGGAACTAGAAATTGTTTAGGAAAAGTGATGATAAATAATAATAAGGAATTCCCTTTAATCATTCAATGATGATTATACCTTTACTCCATACTCAGCAGTGGGTAAGACTATGGGGTTTGTTTAAAGGTGAGCAAAACTAAGTCCTGCCCTAACTGGTCTCAGTGACGGGGACTCCCCAAATCCAAGGATGAGTGTAGGTGACCACAGGAAAACCACCTGATATTAGGCTAAACTGAGGCCAGGTGCAGGTGCATCATTGTTTTAGACAAAGTAAACTCCAGGCAGAGGTAACCGCTCAGAGGAAGGCTCACGAGATGTTGGGAAGCACAGACTGCCCAGAATGGCAGGATGCAGGGTGGGAGGCCCCAGCACCTCAACTCCCTCCACAGAAGACATGCCCACGGAGTGACATGCCAGTACTTGGTCCTGTCTGTCTGCAGAGATGGTCCTTTGGCCTCAAATGCCCACTGCAGCCTGTCTGGAGTCATAATGATGTTCCTTTGTCACAGATAACTCCTTATAATCTTATACTGTGCCTCCAAGTCATGGGGCTGGTAGATGGGTCCCATTAGAAGTCGCTGTATGCCAGAAGGCATTCTGAAATCCCTCCAGAAATTAAAGGGTTAAGCATGTGAACGCTCAGGGTGGGAAATCATGACCAAGTGATTTTAATTACATCTGTTAGATTAAACAAAGATAAGTTTTCTATTCTACTGCCAAACAGCTCGGTTCCAGGAAGTCTTTCTGGCCTGAACTTAAGAGTGACCAAGCAACCCGGTTTGCCCAGGACTGCCCTGCTTTAAGCACAGGAAGTCCTGAGTTCCAAGAGACCCTCAGTCCCAGAGAAGCCCCCAGTGCTGGCCATGTGTTTCTGTGCCGCCCCTCCGCCCCCACCAGGCCAGCTGGTCCTGTTCTAGCATACCTTGAAGGGAGCTTTTCTTCCGTTTCTGTTTCCCTATTTTGCAGGCAAATTAACAAAGTTGTGTTACAGGACTAAGACTACATTTTCTTTCTCTTTATAAATGTATTGCTCATTCTAGATGCTTCTCTGTCCTTATAATCAGTCATCTTTCAACACACTCTTGACTCATGAATTCTTGGTTTCTTGTGTAATCCTGGATCCCACCATTTCCTCTTTGATCTTACACTGTACCTCTTGGCAGTGCACTGGAGCCACACAGGCAGACTGAGTTTTGGTGAGTCAGTTCCTTCATACGAGCTGCTGCTGCTGAATCCCTCAGCCGTGTCTGACTATGCAGCCCTTTGGACTGTAGCCCGCCATGTTTCTCTGTCCATGGGATTTTTCAGGCAAGAATACTGGAGTGGGTTGCCCTTTCCTCCTCCAGGGGATATTCCCCACCCAGAGATCCAACCTCTGTCTCATGTCTCCTGCATTGCGGGCAGGTTCTTTTACTCGCCGAACCATGTAAGCAGTTCTGGCTAATTGTCTGGGGGTTACCAGCAATGTTTCACAGATGGTGGCACATCATCATAGGGCATGAGAAATAGGCACAGTTCTATTTCACAGCTTCGACTGTGCCCCACTCAAACCAATCATGCACGCTACTTTTAAATGCAGTCTCATGGATTTAAACACAGTGTGTCAACTGATGGCCTTTATAATTTCTCTCTAGTCTGTACTTCCCTGATCTCCAAACTCATACACACAACTGCCAATTAAAAGCTCCATTCTGATGTCCAGTAGGGTCTTTAAAATAACCCAAATCAAATTTAACATGCTCCCAAATACATTCCCAGTCTCCCCAAACTGCTTCTCCTCCTAGGCTTTTCCACCTCAGGAAATGGCACACATTTCATTCCAGTTGCTCAGGTCAAAAATCTCGACCCGTTAGCAATTCTGTGGGCTCTTCCTTCAAGACACTTCCAATCTAACCCCTTTTCACATTCACTGTTGCTACCCTTGTCCAGGCCAGTCATTTCTCCCCTGGATGACTGGTTTCCTGCTTCCTATTTTTGCCCTCCAAGCCTATGCTTTTCATTGCACCTAAAGTCGAGTAATCCTCTAAGAAGGCTAGGTTATATCATGTCATCCAGTGCACAAAACCTTCAGATTTTTGTGGCTTTCATCTTGGAATAAAAGGCAAGGTCCTCACTAGTGGGCAGCGGGCCTTCAGCACCCATCCCTTCGTTTGCCCCTGGTCTCCCTGACCTCATCTCCCTTGGCTCCTCCACTTGCACAGTCTGCTCCAGCCATACAGGCCTTGCTCTTCCTCATGCACTCTAGGCATGCTTCTCTCCAGGGTCTTTGTCTACTACGCTTTTTCCCAGCAGACTCCAAGATCCTCAACCTCATCTGCATGGGTCTTTTTTTTTTTTTTAATTTTTATTTTTACTTTATTTTACTTTACAATACTGTATTGGTTTTGCCATACATTGACATGAATCCACCACGGGTGTACATGCATTCCCAAACATGAACCCCCCTCCCACCTCCCTCCCCATAACATCTCTCTGGGTCATCCCCGTGCACCAGCCCCAGGCATGCTGTATCCTGCATTGGACATAGACTGGAGATTCGATTCTTACATGATAGTATACATGTTTCAATGCCATTCTCCCAAATCATCCCACCCTCTCCCTCTGAGTCCAAAAGTCCGCTATACACATCTGTGTCTTTTTTGCTGTCTTGCATACAGGGTCATCATTGCCATCTTTCTAAATTCCATATATATGTGTTAGTATACTGTATTGGTGTTTTTCTTTCTCGCTTACTTCACTCTGTATAATCGGCTCCAGTTTCACCCATCTCATCAGAACTGATTCAAATGTATTCTTTTTAACGGCTGAGTAATACTCCATTGTGTATATGTACCACAGCTTTCTTATCCATTCATCTGCTGATGGACATCTAGGTTGTTTCCATGTCTTGGCTATTATAAACAGTGCTGCGATGAACATTGGGGTACATGTGTCTCTTTCTATTCTGGTTTCCTCGGTGTGTATGCCCAGCAGTGGGATTGCTGGGTCATAAGGCAGTTCTATTTGCAATTTTTTAAGGAATCTCCACACTGTTCTCCATAGTGGCTGTACTAGTTTGCATTCCCACCAACAGTGTAGGAGGGTTCCCTTTTCTCCACACCATCTCCAGCATTTATTGCTTGCAGATTTTTGGATCGCAGACATTCTGACTGGTGTGAAGTGGTACCTCATTGTGGTTTTGATTTGCATTTCTCTAATAATGAGTGATGTTGAGCATCTTTTCATGTGTTTGTTAGCAATCCGTATGTCTTCTTTGGAGAAATGTCTATTTAGTTCTTTGGCCCATTTTTTGATTGGGTCCTTTATTTTTCTGGAATTGAGCTGCATGCATGGGTCTCTTTTCAAATGTCATCTTCTCCAAAAGGCCTTCCCTTACCACTCTACATTAGCCTGCAAGCTCCGCCACTTAACCTGAACTCTCTTTCCCCCTTCCTTGCTTTCTCTGTATCACCACGTGGCATATACACTCATTATCTGTCTCCTTCTGAAGACCAGAAACACAAGGGAAGGGATCTTAATCTGTTTTGTTCCCTTCTATATCCTCAGTGACTACTTTAGCCATTCCTGACACATACTAGATGCTCAATAGATATTTGCTGAATGGCTGAATGAAAGAAGAAACAAATTTCCCCTCAGCACAGTGATTATATGGGGTGGCTGTATGAAAAGGGGTTTGGAATTAGACAAACTTGCATTCAAACACTGTCCTTGCCACTTGGTAATTGTGTGGCCCTAGGCAAGTCATATTAGTCAGTTTCTTCCTTTGCAAAGTGAGGGTGATAATCTCTGCCTTGCAGGATTATATAAGGATTAGAGAGGACTTAATTAGGTAGGAATAGGCATCCACAAAGAGTTATTAAGTACAATTTGTGTAATCAAGATGGGTACAGGACTGCTTGTGACTCAGAGCCTGGACAACAGTGACACCGACGGTGGCCCAGCAGACGATCACCTGAGGAAACGAAACAAGCGTTCTTGCTTATTCCACACACAATCTTAGGCACACTAACCTCAGCATCTTAAGAACTAAAATGCTGAACTCTGCAGAGACGAAGCATCCTGGAAACCAAAACACAAAGCAAGTTCTCTTACCACTGGGTATATCAGAGGATATAATGTCCCTTTTATAAATCCTTTATAAACCTTCCCCTAAGTCCTCAATCTACCATTTAAAGCTCATAATGGAATTTATTTTCAGATGCTTTTTGTAAGGATAAACCACTTTATAAACATGTCCAGCTCAGATCTGGAATTCTCATGTTTATGCATAATAAATACACAACCTAAGAGTTTTAAACGAAGATCCCAGTGATAACTGCTACAATCTCAGGGGGTACTGTCACCATCCTTAGTCTGGACTTCCTTGTTACCATACAGGTAATAACACCCTCAAGGCAGCCTGCAATGTAAGCGAAAGGCCAAATCAATGGGGAAAGAAAAGGTTATTCTTAAGTGAAGAAGCTGTTATTTGGAATAAAAGGTGGTTTTCCTGACATCACTTTGCTTGCTGAAAAGCATTCTTCTTCATGTTTTCTAAGGTAAGATTCAAAACTTATCATTTTCAGTTTGAAAAGTTCATCTTTGAAGGTTATTAACAACCTCTGGATGAAAAGAAAATCACACCACACTTTCTTTTATGATTCACTGAAACCAAAGCTTGCTTGAACCCATTTCCAAACTCATCCCCCTCTCAGCCACGCACCTGGTGGCAGTGGTGTCAGGTTCTGCTGACTCCGGAGAGGAAGCAGCTTCATGGAACTCAAGACTCCTAGTTCCAGGTACTGACCCCCAGAAAACAAAATCATATAAATCACAGACAACCTAAGGACTGGGAGAAAACATTCACACATGATGCAACCAACAAGGAATTAATTTCCAATATACAACAGTTCGTACAGCTCAATAACAAAAATCCAAACAACCTAATCAAAAAATGGGCAGAAGGCCTAAATAGACCTTTCTGCAATACAGATGGCCAATAGGCACATGAAAAGATGTTCAACATCGCTAATTATTAGAGAAATGAAAATAAAAACTACAATCAGGTATCATCTCACACCACTCAGAATGGCCACCATCAAAATGTCTACACAATAAATGCTAGAGGGGTTGTGGAGAAAAAGGAACCTTCCTATCCTATACTGTTGGTGGGGATGTAAATTGGTGTAGCCACTATGGAGAATAGGGTGGAGGCTCCTTAAAAAACTGAAGTTACCCTATTATCCCAGCAATCCCACTCCTAGACATATATCCAGCAAAAGTCAAATTCGAAAAGATATATGCAACCCAATGTCCACAGCAGTACCTACAACAGCCAAGCCATGGAAGCAACCTAAATGTCCACTGACAGATGAGTGGATAAAGATGGGGTAAATATACACACCATGGAATATTGCTCAGCTATAAAAGAGAATGAATAATGCCATCTGCAGCAACCCGGACAGACCTAGAGATTGTCATATTAAGTAAGCCAGAGAAAGACAGATGCTGTACGACATCACTTATATGTGGGATCTTTATGTGGAATTTTTTTTAATTGGATGCTAATTATAATACTGTATTGGTTTTGAATCTTAAATATGATACAAATGAACTTATTAGCAAAACAGAAACAGACTCACAGACATAGAAAACAAACTGATGGTTACCAAAAGGGAAAAAGAGGTAGGGGGATAAATTAGGAGTTTGCCATTAGCAGATACAAATTACTATATATAAAATAAACAACAAGGTCCCACGGTATAGTACAGGGAACTATATTCAATATCTTATAATGAATTAGTAATGAAAAAGAATATACATATATACATATGCTGCTATATATACATAAATATATAAATACATATATACATATACATACATATATACATATGTATATACATACATACATAAATACATATATACATATACATATGCTGATATATATGTATATATAAAACAGAATCACTTTGCTGTACACCCAAAACTAACATGACATTGTAAATTACCATTTATCCTTGCCCATACAGACTTTTATCTGAAGGGATAATGGCCCCACCCTCTATCACTGCATATTTTATACTCATATACAGTTAAATGAGACAAATAATTATTTTTTTAGCCTAAGAAACATCATTTGTAAATGAACCATTTACACAAACATTATTCTTGGGTCTCATCTATCTCACTGCAAAAATTTCTGTGGATGCCCAGCTTGCATACCCCAGGGCAAGGTTTGTAAACTTGACATTACTGACATTGTGGACTGGACAGTTCTTGTTATGGCAGCTGGCCCTGTGTGCTATAATAAGCTTTAGCAGTATAGTGCCCCTAGACTCAGTAATATGCTATCAATATTTCATTCAGGGTGAAAAAATAACTGATAAACTAGTTTGATTACTTTTAAAATTGAAAAGATACACCCATTTGAATGCAGAGTTCCAAAGAATAGCAAGGAGAGATAAGAAAGCCTTCCTCAGTGATCAATGCAAAGAAATAGAGGAAACATCAGAATGAGAAAGACTAGAGATCTCTTCAAGAAAATTAGAGATACCAAGGGAACATTTCATACAAAGATGGGCACAGTACAGGACAGAAATGATATGGACTTAACAGAAGCAGAAGATATTAAGAGGTGGCAACAATACACAGAAAAGCTGTACAAAAAAGACCTTCATGACCGAGATAATCACGATAATGTGATCACTCACCTAGAGCCAGACATCCTGGAATGCAAAGTCAAGTGGGCCTTATGAAGCATCACTATGAACAAAGCTAGTGGAATTCCAGTTGAGCTATTTCAAATCCTCAAAGATGATGCTATGAAAGTGCTGCACTCAATATGCCAGCAAATCTGGAAAACTCAGCAGTAACCACTGCTGAGTTTCCAGGACTGGAAAAGGTCAGTTTTCATTCCAATCCCAAAGAAAAGCAATGCCAAAGAATGCTCAAACTACCGCACAATTCTACTCACCTCACACCCTAGCAAAGCAATGCTCAAAATTCTCCAAGCCAGTCTTCAACAGTATGTGAACTGACAACTTCCAGATGTTCAAGCTGGTTTTAGAAAAGGCAGAGGAACCAGAGATCAAACTGCCAACATCCACTGGATCATTGAAACAGAAAGTTCCAGAAAAACATCTACTTCTGCTATATTGATTACGCCAAAGCCTTTGACTGTGTGGATCACAACAAACTGTGGAAAATTCTTCAAGAGATGGGAATAACAGACCACCTTACCTGCATCCTGAGAAATCTGTATGCAGGTCAAGAAGCAACAGTTAGAAATGGACATTGAACAACAGACTGGTTCCAAATTGGGAAAGAAGTATGTCAAGGCCATATACTGTCACCTTGCTTATTTAACTTATATGCAGAGTATACCATGCGAAATGCTGGGATGGATGAAGCAAAAGCTGGAATCAAGATTGCCGGGAGAAATATCAATAACCTCACATGTGCAGATGACACCACCCTTATGGCAGAGAGCAAAGAAGAACTAAAGAGCCTCTTGATAAAAGTGAAAGAAGAGAGTGAAAAATTTGGCTTAAAACTCAACATTCAGAAAAAACTAAGATCATGGCATCCAGTCCCATCACTTCATGGGAAACAGATGGGGCAACAATGGAAACAGTGACAGACTTTATTTCTGGGGGCTCCAAAATCACTGCAGATGGTTAGTGCAGCCATGAAAATAAAAGATGTTTGCTTCTTGGAATAAAAGCTATGACTAACCTACACAACATATTAAAAAGCAGAGACATTACTTTGCCAAGAAAGGTCTGTCTAGTCGAGGCTATGGTTTTTCCAGTAGTCATGTATGGATGTGAGAGTTGGACTATAAAGAAAGCTGAGCACAGAACTGATGCTTTTCAATTGTGTTGGAAAAGACTTGAGAGTCCCTTGGACCTCAAGGAGATCCAACCAGTCCATCCTAAAGGAAATCAGTCCTGAATATTCATTGGAATGACTGATGCCAAAGCTGAAACTCTAAGACTTTGGCCCCTAATGTGTAGAACTGACTCACTGGAAAAGACCCTGATGCTGGGAAAGATTGAAGGTGGCAGAAGGGGACAACAGAGGATGAGATGGTTGGATGGTATCACTGACTTGATGGACATGCATTTGAGCAAGCTCCAGGAGTTGGTGATGGACAGGGAAGCCTGGTGTACTGCAGTCCATGGGGTCGCAAAAAGTCAGACACAACTGTGCGATTGAAGTGAAAATTGACAAATTTCCTATATGCATATCTGATATCCACAGCCAGCCAGGAATGATGAAGACAAAATGCAAAATTTAGTGTCAAGGCAACACATCCCTAAGGAGAGGAGACTAAAGTATTTGTACCTTATCATTGCTTCTTCTTACTCCAACAATCTGCCTCTTTCTTCTTTTTTTCTATTTTTGCTTGTGGGCACGGTAAGGAGGTGCAGGGTAGGTGTGGGCTGTTCATTTCAGTCCAGTTTAAACTAACTTCTGTTGAAGATCTACTTTACATGACTCCACAGAGAAGATGAAGACCATATCTGCCCCAGGACAGCATAAGCCAGACCTATGTGACTAAGAACAAAGCAGATGATGGTGATTTCCCTTCATTAGAGCTTTCCTAACTCTGGGCTTGAAGTGCTCTTCCTGTGAACACCCACAGCACTCTGTGTTTCTAATGATACTTACTAGTTTATCAAGGGCAGGGCTTTTTCAACCTCTCCCTTATTATGACAAGCAGAAGATCCAAGATACATCAAAAGGCACTTTTGCTCAGTAAACCAACCACCATCATAAAGGGCCTCTGCACTGGCCTCCTCTGTTAGTTATTTGAGGGTAGAGTCCAATGCTGACTCATCCGTGAAGACTCCATGGCTCTCACTTACGATGCCCAGCACACAGCATGTGCCACACAAATGCTTGTGCGGGAAAGCCATGTCAGAACAGAGACAGACTGCCTGCTATAGTCACCGAGCCTCTATGGGGGAGGTCAGGGGCGCTAAACAGAGCAGACGGCAGAGGGTCACTGCAGCTGAGATGCAGCACAATGAAAGCCAAATCCTCAGGGTCTAATGAGCCAGCAGTGAACCAGTAAGTGGAGATACCCTTTTAAGAAGTTTGAAGACAAAAGGAAGAATAACAGGGTGGTAGCTTTGACTGATGGCAGGATAACGGCTTTTTAGTTTCTAGAAGGGAAAGAAGTCCTGGATAAGACTGTAGACTTGCAGAAATAAGGGAGCTGTGAGGTTGTACTATGTGACCTATGTCTTCTTGATAAAGTAGGAGGCAAGCTCATCTGCTCACAGTTCTGGGGGGCGGGGGGGGGGAGGGGGGCAAGGGTCTAGGGTTTAAGCAGACCCAGTTGAAAAGCTATTGAGGTAAAAATGATAGTAAGAGAAATGAAAAGGCTACTGAGCTGAGAGGACACCTGTAAAGCTGTAGAGAACCCAGTCAGGTTGATCTCACAACTCTGTATACCAAACTTAGTAGGTCAGAAGCCGACAGAAAACAAACGGCGTGTGTCCGTCTCCTGTGGCTGTTGCAACAAAGGACTACAGACTGAGTGACTTAACAGAACAGAACAGTACCGGAGGCTTGAAGTCCACAAGCAATGTGATGCTAGCGCGCGGCTCTCTGACGGCTCCAGAAGCCACGCCTCCCTCGCCTCTTCCGGCTTCCGGCGCTGGCCCGCCATCCTCCGCTTGTGGGTGCGCCACTCCTTTCGTGCCGCCATCTTCTCCTTGGGTGTCTTTACCCGGCCTTCCTTCTATCTTTTGTCCAAAATTCTTTTTATTCTTTTAACTTGAATATCTTTGTGACCCTATTTCTAATTAAGGGCCTTCCCTGGTGGCCCAGAGGTTATAGCGTCTGCCTGCATTGCAGGAGACCAGGGTTCGATCCCTGGGTCGGGAAGATCCCCTGGAGAAGGAAATGGCAACCCACTCCAGTGTTCTTGCCTGGAGAATCCCATGGACGGAGGAGCCTGGTGGGCTATAGTCCATGGGGTGGCAAAGAGTCGGACACGACTGAGCGACTTCACTCACTCACTCTAAGGCACTTGGGTCAGGGTTTCAACATATTTTTCACTGCTGCTGGTGGTGGTGGTGGGGCCACAATTCAACCCCATAACGTGGCTCCAAGGACAGAGATCTGTGCATGGCAAATGGGCCTGGATAAAGGGAAAGAGAAGAAATTATAGAGATGCATCAGCAGGATGGCCAATCCAGGGACCCAGATTGGAGGGAGGGCAAGCAATGTGTGAATTCTGGAGATCCAGGTGGTGATCAGTGACAGCGTAAAGGGTTTGCAGGTAGGAAGTAAGTACAAGGAAGGAAGAGCTGGTTCAGCAGGAGTCACATGATCAAAGGGAGATGGGACTTCCAGCTCTAAGATCTTGGATCAGTGATAGGAGGCTGGCAGGCCAGCTCTGACTACGGGAGGTGGTTTCTTGTAGACTGGAAGTAAAGCAAGGATAGATAAGAAGGAAAATGGAGGCAAAACTATGAGCTGAAGTTATCAACCAGATGCTTCATGCCTCTTGATGAAGTAACGGAGTGGCTGAAAAAGGCCCCTGATAAATCGGAATGTCAGCACTGACTTTAGGCCATGATCCTCTACCTGAGCAAGACTCAGGCCCTGTGTCGGATACTGACTGCAGGTGTGTATGGAGGGAACACGTGCAAGCTTGACCCCCCCATTAGTTAGTTTGTAAGTGAGTAGTTTTCTCATTCAAAAATGGGCTAATAGTACTTCCCTCACAGGCCTGCTGGAGTTGGTGCTCTGAGCCTCCTTGACAGATGTTTGTTGTGGTGGTGGTAGTTTTTATTACCATAAATGCCCCAGTCTGATGGAGGAAGATTGAAAATATGTTGCTCCAAATCATAGTAGCTATGTCATTGTTGTTTAGTCACCAAGTCGAGTCCAGCTCTTTGTGATCCCAGGCCTCAGCAGCTATAAAGACTATGAAATCCCCTACCTCTCCCTTCCCTTACTCTGAAGACAAAGAATACACCACATGATCCTAGAACATTTATTTCCACAGGTTCTTGATAAAAGAGCACAATCCTGTATAAAAGTATACAGTACACACGAGGGCAGAATTACGTAGCAAGCCACGGCTGCACTGACACCTTCCACAGGGAAACCCCAGGGAGGAACTTTCCACCTCCTGACAGTTTTATAATCATTTGCATTTCCAATGCACTGCAAGCCCCATTCCACCTTTCATTTTCTCCAGCCTCTAACTGAGATGTGTGTTCATAAGTTGTGCAAGTATGTACAGAAGACTCCCTCTACCTACTGGATGGGAAGTTGAGACAACACGTTGTAAGTCACCCCAAAGTGGTGGGAAGCCTAGCTAGGGAGGCTGCAGAGCCAGGCCTAGCTCTCTCTTCCAAAGTTTTTACATGCCATTGGGGTCTCTGAAATTCGAAAGCCCGAAGGTCCTGTGTCTGCTCCTGTACTGAACTTCTCCCAGTTCAGGTGTGGGAAGGGCAAGCTCAGGAAGAGAGCTTGTGCTTAAGGAGACCAGGGAGGGAGATCTCAGCGCATGCAGGCGGCATTGACACGGGACAGAGAAACCTTCAAAAGCTTGTGCTTGAGACTGGGTTCTTCAGTCACATCTTCTCCCACTATCATTGCTAAGTATCAGGGACTTTCAAGGCTCAAAATTGACCCGTCTCCCAGGAACTCCACGACAAGCCTCAAGAGCCCTTAGATAAGGTACTTAGCTGTGGCTTCAGTCTGGCCACTTGCTACTTTGGTGGTTCCACAGCCTCCCTGGCATCTGGGTGGCTGATTATGTGGCTTGATGTGTGAACAACGTGGCTTCAGTACCATGGGGGTGTGCTTTAAGAACGGGAGACAGCGGATGGAGGACACTGAGGCTGCTGTCGCCACGAATCTTGAGGTGGTCTGGGAGGTCCCGTAGGGTCCGGTTAGGTGGCTGCCTTTGCTGCCCTTCGAGCCTCGTGCTCGAGCCTGGCCTTCTCTCTCATCTCCTTTTCTCTCTGAATCAGTTTTACCAGCTCCAGATGCCACTCCTGCAGCTTCTGTTCATAGGTGGCGATATCCTCTGCTTCACAGGTGGGGAGCTGCTCCTTCACAAGCTGGGTGGTCAGGGTCAGAAGGCTTTCGGACTCAACTTTGCCCAGAGCCTGCAGCTTAGAATGTAAGGCCTATTGGAACAAAGGGCAAAAACAAAACAAAAACAAGGAGATGTGTAAGGGGCAGGAAGGTGAAAAATACAAAGAGGAAAAGAGAAGAGATTAAGTCATTGCAAAATCTGCACATATTCTGCTCACAGGACAAGGTACCTTACTGGAAGCCTGTCACGCTGCCTCTCATCCAGGCACTGATAGCTTCTGCTCTTTGCTTTCAGGGCAGCAATTCCGCTAAGATGCCCCACATGTGGTTTCTTCCTCTTCACTCACACACAGTAAATGGAATTCCATATGCTGTGATTCTCTGTATAATTTGTTTCAAACCACAAAGATTGCAAAAGTATAATGAACCTCCATTTCCTTTCTCACCAAGTAGCAAACCCCATGAACAAAGGACCCTAAGATGCAAACAAAATGGTAGAAGCAGCTGATAAAATGGAGTGAACCCATCCATAGCTTTTCCTTTAGAATAACTGGGATAAATGTTTGCCTAACCAGTTTTCCTTTCAACAGATGGAAGTCATGTCAAGGCTTTCTTACTAATGGCATACTAAACAGCTCCCATGAGTGCTTTCACTATTATAAGCCTCCCCGTGCTGTGCTTCATGAAAGGTTGGCCTTGACACTCTGACTGCTTATGGCTCCATCTGAAATGGCAGCTTGATTTGGTCGGCATTGTAATATTTCTGGAGGAGTAAAGTACTAAAACCACTAATCTACTTAAGTGCTTCAAGATGTAGATCAGAGACCCACTTATGGCCCCACATTTAGCATATACCACATACCCCATGTTCCACAAAATAAATGCGATTTACTGGCGTATGTGATGAGGCCTGCTCTAACAGCAGGGGCTGAAAGGAAGGGTCCATGGGCTTCAAGCAGCAGCCAAAGGCCTCATGTGATGGTTCAGTCATATAAAAATAAGCCCCAAATTACCTGGGACTAATAAAAATCAGGCACCAGGAAGAAAAGAAAGTGCCTAACACAAAGCAAGCAGTCAAGAAATACTGGTCTCTTTTCTTTTTGTGAATTAAAAAAGAAGGATTGTGGAAGAGCAAGGGCTAAGAATTTAATGCAGGCACAGATTTCTATTTTCTGAAATTAAAGATATAAGAAACAAGGGAAAGGTTCTAAGTTTTAGGAGTGGGCAATATGAATATGGTAAATGATAACCTATGGGGCTAAGCAGAGTTTTTTGCTTTTTAGCTTTTCTAAACCTGCAAAGTTAGGCAAAGTTAAGAGGAAACAACAAGTATGTAATTCTTAACATAGCCGCTAATTCTCTGTGTACCCTGAAAACACTGATTAACCTTCCTGTTTCAGTTTTTAAATTATAAAGGAGGGGAGTTGAGCAATGACCTTAGAGAAGACTGGAGAAAACAGCCAAAAGTACTAGAATCCTTCTTAGAACAGGCGGAAATAGATTTCCCAAAGCTGGTTCCATTCCTGCAAAGATTTAAATGTGGCAACCTGGCAAAGTATATATCCCTCTGGACCAAAAGGACACCACCTTGGGTCAGAGGGGAGGGAGGGGAGGTTTTCTGCTTCACATGATGAATTCTCCTTCAGGCAGCACAGTTTTTTTGCTTTGCTCTAGACAGACAAGAAACACAGCAAGGAAGAGGCCAGGGGTTTAAACTCTGAACATGGCTCTTCCTCCCTGACTCTAACCACAGGGCATTTTGAGACACGCAGCTGAAGGCTACTAACAGCAGCCTGAGTGCCAGAGCTCCTGAAAAACAGCATAGGAACCTGCTAACACGGTCCATGGAGCCCAGAGGACATTTACAGGGGCCTTAGTGCATGCCACAAAGCCAAGCAAGAGACGATACCTGCATTTCATCTCCTCCAGCATACTCAAATGAGGCTTTGGGGTTTCTCCCTGGGTTTCTGGAGATCGAGAGGGTTCAATCTCTAGCTCCTCTTCACCCAGGGCTGCAGTCAGGTGCTTGCTATGGGAAGGAAGGCTATTACCCACCCGTCAGAGATGAGTGGTAGGTAATGACATGCTGCCTTAGGGAACAAAACTGTGACCGATTTGCTCAAGTACAAAAAGGGATATAAAAATTCCATTTGTTTCAGACCACTTCCTGTGTAAAGAGATAAAAGTATTATTTTTGATGAAGTTTTCAACGCCCTTCTGTACAACACTGATGCATGAAATGACTGCTTGTCTGTCACCACGGCAGAGAAGCACATTTAACACACAGCTGAGGGGACTCGATTCTGCCCTAACTCACCTCATACCGTTCCAGGTATCGGGGAAGCTTGGACCGCTCGGTTTCCTCCACGTCCAGCTGCTCCATCAGTTCCTCGGACACCGGGCTCTCCTCACCTTCTTGGGGCTGCTCCTCTGGAGACTCCTGGGCCGGAGCAGTCAGAGCCTTCAGTGCCCTGTCCAGCACATCCAGCTGTGGAGCAGAAAGGGGCAGAGACTAAATACCCTGTGGCCCTGAGAGCCCTAGGGAGGGAGGCTGGAGAAAGGAAAGGGAGGGAAGCCTGGGACCTAAAAAATCGCGAGAAGAGTTCTCTTACTAAATTACAGAAACAGAAATGGTTATGTAATTTTACAGTAGAAGCACCTTGTCACATGGCATGGAACACTTAGTACTAAACAAATGGAACAATGAGCAAACTCAGAATCATCTGTGTAAGTGAGTGGCTTTTGATTTCACTTTTAATCAGCCAGGTAGGAATCCAGGAATTGCAAGAACGGGAAAGAAAAAACACTACAGACCACAACCAACAACGGGCCATTCTGAAAGTACGATAAAGCCTCTGAATCTAGGCAGGAGCCTCCTTCAGAGAAAAATTCGACTCACAGGACATTCAGAGATTAGGGATCAGCCAATCTATATAAGCTGCTGACAAAGACCAGACAGCATATATGAAATTTATTGTAACAGGGGATTTCTGTGACTTAAAAAGTAAGTAAATTATGAAACAGAAGGTTTCTTTTTTGTTTTGACCCCCTCCCCTACCACCTTCATTTTGGGGCAACCTCCTTTGAGGAGGGCCTTATCATCAAAGATGGGACAGAAACAGCCGCAAGGCCAGCATTAACACCTGTATGATACCGATGAATTCTGTCCACGTCAACTAAGAACAAAAATCCAGAAAAGACTCCAAGGCTTTGTAATGCCACTAATACATTATAGCCAAACCTGACACATATCACATTCAATGCTGACATCTGAATCACATTTCTATGAAGTCAGAACACAAAGAATGCACGTCTGGCTCAAAGTGCAATAAGTATTTCCCTGGCAGAGCATTTATGTCTAATTTTGTGCTTCAATCACTAGTACTGACTATAGTAGGGTTAAAACATGAATATATATTCAGAAATGTGTATGCTTTGGTATAAATGTCTCGCAGAGAACATAATGACTCACTAGACATCAGTATAAGGAGCCAGCAGAGGAACCAGACTTCTGTATCCTGAGACCAAAATGGAAGCCATGGGGTAAGACTGAGTGATCGGGTCAAGGCAAAACAAACAGCTCAAAGTCAACTTTCACACCCTGTTAACAAAATAACTGATGTCCTTTGAGGCCTGACTCTGGCTACAAAAGATGCTTGAACAGGAGCAAGCACTATGGCTCCCTACTGGGCCTAAGCTTGCCACATGCTTTCCCATGGCTTGAGCTAAGTCTAGGAACTCTGCAGAATGAAGAGCCCGAGGTGACCAAGGGGGATGAGCTTTGAGGCTGATGGGAGGACAGGGTCCTAGTCTGGACAAACCGAAAGCTTTAGAACTCTGAAAGGGACAGCTGGTCCAGACCTCCTCCACATCATGCATTCACCACAGAATGATTTAATGGGAAGAAAGAAAGATGGCGCCATGTCTACTTCCGAAACTCATTTATTGAAAGTTTAGGAGAACTCTGACAGGTAGTCAGTCTCTCAGGACTACACGAAGATACAGAAATGCCAAAAGTAAAAAATAAAATCTGCATGTCTCCTGAGCTTCTACTGAGCTTTTACTTTGGTGGTGGTAGTGGTGGAGGGCAATAAACACTATTTTATTGAACTCAGTTTGAATTTCTTGGGAGAATAGTTTTCCTCCCAGACAGTGAACTATAAAATCTATGTTAATCTTATTTTCTAGTGCTTGTCAGTAACACTGAGAATGTTTATGGTTTTTTCATTCCTTTTTAATTGAGTAAATACATGAATCTATAGAGATAAAGAAGGTGGGGCTGGGGGAGACAATGAAAACAAATCCAAAGCTTGACTTATAAGGGACAAGAGATGCTAAATCCCCCAGAATCAGGGCTGGGTAACTTACCGCTTCCCTACACAGCTTCCCATCCTCCGGGGAGGAGGCCACCTTCTCCATCACTTGAAGGGCTCTGTCGAGGTAGCCTGGCCGCCACAGAAGGGGCATGTCATGGTACACAGCCCGCAGCCCCTGCTGCAACTCCACCTTCCCTGTCGCCAAAAAGAGCAATGAAGAAGGCTTAGCCGTGGCTTCCCACTATGTCTGAGACTGAGGACTTGAAGACACAAGTGAATACTCAGCTGGCAGCTCGAGAAATGGAGGATCATTTCAAACGTCTACCAAACTCATCCCATCCAGTGAATAAGGACATTTCAGATGGACGATGAAAAACATGGTAAAAGTCAAGGTACACACTTTTCAATATAAACTTGTATGGACTTATGTTTCTTTTTTTACTTTTTCATTTGGACTGCTGGAGACTATCGTGAGGGCTGAGGGAAATTTACAGAGGTCACTATATCTGCCTCTAAGTAGTGTGTGTGCATGCATGGTAGGTCACTTCAGTTGTGTCCAACTCTGCGTGACCCCATGGACTGTAGCCCACCAGGCTCCTCTGTTCATGGGATTCTCCAGGCAAGAACACTGGCATGGGCTGTCATGCCCTTCTCCAGGGGATCTGCCCAACCCAGGGAATGAACCCATGTCTCTTACGTCTCTGGCACTGGCAGGTAGGTTCCTGAATGCTAGCGCCACCTGGGAAGCCCGCCTCTAAGTGGAGCTACCCTTATAAAACAAATCAAACAACTGAAATACTACTTTTGTTTCAAGACAAAATGTTGCTCCATAAAAGAAATTTTATAACTTTCTTACACTGAAAAATTCTGTCAACATCTGACAGGCTTTCCTTGCCAGGAAATGTTTGACATTTTTCAAAATGCTCCGAAACAGTCCACTGACTGTCCTTATGAAAAAAAAAAAGAAGAAAAAATCTCACTTTACTCTTTTAGTTGAGCTGCATCAGCATTTTAACTATATAGTCCTCATCATCCTTGTGGGTCTCAGGACATGAGTGTTTCTTTTGGAACCTCGAACAATCATAACTAGAGCTGAAGACATGGCTGGCTGACAGCAGGGTCCCCCAGTGAGGAGGGGGGCTGTCTTGGGATTCCTGGGGGAATAGAGATGTTCTCTGAACTAACAACCAAAGTCACCTTGAGCTGCCAGGTCTTAAATCTACCTTCACTTATCTTTCCTGGGAAGGAGGATTTGGGAGAGCTGTAGTGGAACATAAACAGACAAAGCTCATCAGGTGACAGCTAATTTTAGACTTTTAAGATACTTGGGGCTGGCTGCAGTCACGTTCCAGGAAGCCGCTTATGTCGGAGGTAAATGAGGCTACATCGCACATGACACACTGAGAGCAGGGGGATCTGAATCTGATGCTGCCAGATTCAAAGCACTCAGGCCTCTGCTCAGAATCGGGAACAACAAAGTACGTTTTCTTGGCCCTGACAACTTCCTGGACAATTCATGCAGTGAAACAGTCCTGAGTGCTCCTCTGAAGGTAAATGCAAAAACTTGTAATACTGAAAGTAGACGGTAAGAGAAAATGATTTTTCTTTTAGCTTCCACAATATATTTTATAAAATACATTTTAATCTCCAAATCATATAAGGAACACCTATGCCTCAACAAAAAACTAATAAACTGATTTAAAAACAGACTAAGAACTTGAATAGACATTTTTCCAAAGAAGACACACAATAGCCAATGGACATGTGACAAGATGAGCAGTGTCATCAACCAACAGAACCCAAATCAAAAGCACAATATCATCTCACACTCGACAGGATGGCTGTTATCAAAGAAACAAAACACAAGTGTTGGTGAGAGTATGGAGGAACTGGAACCTTTGTGCATTATTGGTGGGAATGCAAAATAGCACTAACTGCCATGCAAAACGATAGGAGTGTCCTCAAAAAAATAAATAAATAAACTGTCATATGAGCCAGCAACTGCACTCTTGGGTATTTATCCAAAAGAAATGAAATCAAGATCTTGAAGAGATCCCATGATCATTGGAAAAAGTGATTTTTAAAAAGCGTGGTCAACTCTTTTGTTAGTCTGAGAGCCATCCAACGAACTCCTCTGAGTCTGTTTCTACCAGAATCAGCACCCGAGAATGCCACACTACATTTCGTTGGTGAAGATAACTCCAAAAGCAGTCAAACTGCTGTAACTTAGATGATTTTCAGAAAACAAAGGTAAAAGGCAGACACAGTATATTATTAGAAGAAGGTACTTTCCCAAATACCTATCTGCTTAGGAGAGAGAATGGAAGGCTAATGAAATAATATGAATTTAATTAACTCTGTAAATCAGGACACATTTGATGCACACTTAGGTTGAATGTTAGGGCTTCCCTGGTGGTACAGAGGTTAAAGCGTCTGCCTGCAATGTGGGAGACCTGGGTTCAATCCCTGGGTCGGGAAGATCCCCTGGAAAAGGAAATGGCAACCCACTCCAGTATTCTTGCCTGGAGAATCCCATGGACGGAGGAGCTTGGTGGGCTACAGAGCACGGGTCGCAAAGAGTTGGACACGACTGAGTGTCTTCACTTTCACTTTCTTTCACTTTAGGTTGAATGTTATGTGCTCAGATTTCCTGAGAGTGAAGGCCGCTCCTCAAAAGGCCCTGCCCTCCTGACTGTCTGCTTCAATGCAGTCGGGGCTCTAAAGCAAAGCCCGCCGCCCTGTGCGTGGCACAGTCACACTGCACTAGCGAGTCCCTCTGTGCACTCCCAAAGGGATACTGCACGTGCTCTCTGCATTCCTCTTCCCTCACGTGAAAACAATACTCACAATATGCATTCAATATTTTTCCTTCTGGACTTGGGTTTAAAAAGACAGGAAGATCTTTTTAATACTGGGAAAGAGTCTACTGGCTGGTTCTCCTAAATGAGGACCAGAACTTTCCTTTCTTTATCCCTTCTTCACACTGCTTACCACTGAATATAATCAAGAGCCACCAGAACTAGTTCTCACCTTGCCAGTGGTGAAAGGTTTTTAAATCCCACTTTGTCATCTTACCTAATAACTATAAGGCCATCAAAGTCCAGTTTTATGTCTAAAAATGAAAGCTGTACTGAAATTTCACAAGTCTAAATCAAATTATAATTTTATTATAATTAAGAAGTATAATTTTATTAAGAAGTAAAAGAAGGAATCAGTTCCTATTCGTAAGGAACAATGTTAGTAAGGACCTCCAGCTTACCAAGAAGTGCATAGCCGTACAACTGGGAACTCAATCCCACTGAGTTCTTCTGCTTCAGGCCTGGGAGTAACAGGGAGGCACCGAAGTTCCTCTCCTCTTCCCACTGAAACAGAATACAGAAGATCATGGTGTAGCCAAGCAATGTTTACTGTATGCAAAAATGTGAGCATTAATGACACAGAGGGAAAAAGAATATGCTATAACATTAGGTAAAAGAAACAAAATATTCATACTAAAGCTACATGAGAATTCTGACTTTGTAAAGAAAAGATATGTTTGATGAAAAATGCAGAACAGAAACACCAATATGTTAACAGATTTCTAGGCAGTGAAATTACAAGCAATTCTGGTTTTCCTCTTTGTACTTTCCATTCCTTTCTGAATCTGGGGCAGTGAATAACAGCTCCTTTTACAATCAGAAAAGCAAAACAAAAATAAAGAGCCTACTCTGGATCAACACCGCCTCAAGGCAACCAATAAAGATTACCCATGCTGTCGGCTCTGTACTCACATTGCTCTGACACAACAGAGCAGGCTTTCTCAATTTTAAACAATTCAGCAATAAGACTCCTTCTACTTCATAGTGTTCAAGTAAATACAACTATTAGACTGCTTTTAGATAGATTAATGCCTCTTAAAAATAAATCAGGCAATCAGAAACACTTAGTGATCACTTCTTTCAACCCAGGGTGCAACATTACACTTCAATAAAGTTGAAGCCTTTTGAGACATGGGGAAACGAAGGGGAGGCAAAAACACAAGCATTGCTGAGGCTGCTGCGGAGGAGCAATGGCAGTGACAGGGCTCACTGTGACCGCAGGCGCGAGGAGCGCCTTGGCAACTCCCTGGACAATGAGGGCCCTGATCATCTCGGTGCCGGCACTGTAGGAGTACACAGCAGCCTGAGTCTTTGTTCTGGCTTAGAAATACAGAACGCAAAGCTCAGGTGGCCCTGCACTGGTCAGGGAATGAACAAGGTGTGCAGGCTACCCCTGCAGCCAGGTGTGAGTGGGGCACCCCTGCTGTTAATGGGCACCGAAACCTCTTTCTTGGGAATGACCTTTGTGCAATGCAAGTGCAATTTCTTAAGGTTTTGCTAAATCTTTGAAACCAGCAAAGGCCTTGGGAAAAAAACAAAGCCTCCCCAGGCGCTTCTGCAGCACACAGTTAAGAGAGTTGGTAATTAAGGAGGTCATTTCACTTTCAAAAGCAAATCACTCACAGCTTTGATTTCCCTCCACATAAACTGAAAAGGGGCTCAGGGAATAATAAATATCGAACCTTAAAGATGTTTTTCCTTTTTTTTAGGGAAAAACATGATCCATAGTATCAGGATGCAACAGGGGCCGAAGCCCAAATGAACAGCATCCTTGCTCTGCTAGAACCGATCGGGGGTGGTGATGGCAGCTGCAATGGTGATGCTTCCAAAAGGACTTTGACAGAGGTGAATGAAAACAAACGAATGTGTTAGACATTTTCTGATGACTGTCTGCAAATAACTCAACTACTGCTGTTTATATGAAAGGCCACTGATGTGTTAACATAAAATATTAGGTCTCTTCCAAGCCTTCTACCATATGTACTGTTATGGACTAAAACAGGAGCTATTTTCAAGGTTTCCTCATTTAATGCTTCTGCTTCTCCCATTAATACAAAGCAAACCCTCCTTCTCTCCCTCCCTCTTGTACTCCCCTTCACAGTCAGACATCTGCTCGCTGTCTCCTTTTGCACTTCTGACTCACTCCATAACACACTTCAACTTGGCTTCCGGCTCCATTATTATGTGGCTGTCACACCACTAAGTTAAATGCTCTTCATAAAAGTCCTCATCTCACCCACCTTCTCAGAAGCATTCTACATGCAGACCATCTTCCCATGGTGTTTGTCCCAACACAGTCTTGATTCTCCTTTTGGCTGTGGCTCTTGTGTAGACATTTATATATGGATTTATAAGTTACATCTCCAGTCCAGATTTTTCCATTCGGATGCCAATTTCCCTTGGGAAATCTGACTGTCTCAAAGGTATCTCAAAATGTAACACATTCAGAGCCAAATCAGTGATTTTCCTCATCAAATGAAGCTTTTTCCCAGAGTGCCTTTTGCAAATACCCGGCGACTCTTTTGGGCCTCCCTGGTGGCTCAGACGGTAGAGTCTGCCTGCAATGCGGGAGATCTGGACTCGATCCCTGGCTCAGGAAGATCTCCTGGAGGAGCAACTGGCAACCCCCTCTAGCATTCTTGCCTGGAAAATCCCATGGATAAGAGGAGCTTGGCGAGCTAGAGTCCATGGGGTTGCAAAGAGTTGGACCCGACTGAGTGTTTAACACACACAAGTCAGAGACGGAGGTCAGCTTTCCCCCTTACCTCTACATCTATTTCCCTCCCCAACATGTTCTTTGCCTCCTAGACACAGCAATCAACTACTCTAGCTCCCAGCACGTTCTGGTCCCCACATGACCAGCATCTCTTGCTCAGACGACTACGAAAGTTGTGGCTAAGACTGGATGGGGGCCAGGGTGGCTGTGGTCAGAGTACTTAGATCAGAGCACAAAACTGATCATGTTACCCCATCTGCTTCAAACTTTTCAGTGGTTTCTTGCTGTGTTTAAGACGCAGACGAAACAGCTTTGCATGACCCACCCTCTAACTTTTATCTCATCCTACAATCCTCTCTGTGGCAGTGACACGATCTTTCTAACTCCCTACCTTCTATCCCCTTTCTGCTGACCATGTTCTTTCTGCTTCAGGGCTTTTGCATGTGACATTTCCTTGTCTTGGATTGTTCTTCCCCTCTTCAGTCTGTTAATTCCTATTCATGCTCCAAATATTAACTAAAGAAATACTTCCTTAAGGAAGGCTTCCCTAACTTACGTTTAAAATAAAAACAAAAACTCCCTACCATATAGTCTTTATAGTGCTCAGTACAGTCAAGTGTTTTTCTTTTCTGCCACGCCGCGGGACTTACAGGATCTTAGTTCCCTAAACAGGGACTAATCCTGGGCCATGGCAGTGAAAGCACCGAGTCCTAACCACTGGGCCACCAGGGAATTCCCTGTTTTGTTTTAAATGCCTATATTCTTCTTAGATTATAAGCAGGAGATATTTGTTCACCATCGTAAAACAAGCATGTGAAACACAGGGAATACAGCAGTTGCTCAAAATATGTTTAATGAACTAATGAATGTGAGGTATGCCTCAGGCTATGACATTCATTTCAGAAAAACAAAACACACCATAAATTTTTTACAGTGGGGGCTAGGCTAGATGATCTTTCCAGTTTCTACCCAAAGCAGTGTTTTCTGAGGTTACATTTGAGGTTAAGGGCAAAGTCTGTAGGGCCAGACTGCCTGGCTTCACCACCTATGAGCTCAGCCACTATTAGGCAGTATCTCTGTGCCCTAGTGTTCTCATCTGCATGGAGCTGAGAGGACTGAATGAAATGAATAAATCTAAAACACCAAGAAAACAGGAAGTGTAAAATAAGTGCTATTTAAGTATTAGCTACTGTTATTACTGCTGTTACTCTTAGGGGAGCAATAAACAATTGGAGAAGGCAATGGCAACCCACTCCAGTATTCTTGCCTGGAAAATCCCATGGACAGAGGAGCCTGGAGGGCTACAGTTCATGGGTCACAAAGAGTCGGACACAACTTAGTGACTAAGCAACAACAATGAAGAGATGAAACCAAAATTTGGTATTCTGGACTGACCCAGAGCAACCTTAGGAAAATACTGACACAAATTAAACCACCAGTATTTAATACCTGAAGCTGTGGTTAAAGCTAGCTGCCTCACTGCTTCATTGGCATGCCACGTCCAGCTCTCACTGATCATCAATTGCCCATTTCTGAATGTGTGAAGCGCACTCAGCATAGCTCATGTTTCAGAATGTACATAAGGACTTTCACTTGAGATTCTTCCAAATGGAAGAACGTTCAATGCCACTTTGTTAGAACCCAGGACCTAAAATGGATGGGTGAACACTCATTCCTGGTCGTGCAGGGTCACAGGGCTTCACAGCAGGTATCTTTTCCCTGAGGCTGAGGGCAGGGCTTTCCTCTGGCCCCCACATCCCTACTGAGCAGCTGCTGCTTGCTTCTCTAAGGCTCTTAGTACTGTTTCAAGACAGGTCACTTACACTGAAGTCTGTCTTCTTTGCCAGGCACTGGTATAGAACATAGAGGGAGAGGAGTTGGGTGGAAGGAACTTCAAAAGCTTCTTGCATCATGATCTCAAAAACCACGGATAAGGCATCTGACAGGAAGACCAATGTAAAAATTAGGAAATTAGGTAACATCATCAAATCGGTATTTAACTATACATGCATGCATGCTAAGTCACTTTAATCGTGTCCAGCTCTTTGTAACCCTATGGACTGTAGCCCGTCAGGCTCCTCTGTCCATGGAGTTCTCCAGGCAAAATACTCTCCAGGAGGGTTTTCATGCCCTCCTCCAGGGGATCTTCTTGACCTCAGGATCAAACCCACATGTCTTATGTCTCCTGCATTGGCAGGTGGGTTCTTTACCACTAGCACCACCATAAGCAATCAAAAAGTGAGGCATGATAGAAAAACACAAAGAATCATGAAGCTAAATGTGGGCTGTGGCCCTAGTTCTTCTGTAAAGCAGGTCTTTCCCCTGTCTTTAGCTTCTGTTGTACATACTGCTAGGTATTAAATCAGGTGCTGTTGTACCACTGTTCTCAAGGACACAGAATAAACCACTTGATTTCTCAGTATCACCTTCATGATGATAAAATACCATTTGTCCCAGAGACTTCACAAGATTGTTAGACAGTCCAACAATACATATGAAAATGCCTCGTAAACTGTGAAGCAAATTTAAGGCAGCATGTCCATCAGCTAGAAGAGCTAGGGCGTACAGAAAGGAGACAAATATATTTTCCAGGTCACCCTGGTAAGAAGAGATAGAGAGGGCTGGGTGGAATGCCCCACTGTATGTTCTGGAACTTTCTGTTTTGGAAAAAAAAGGACGAATGCTAAAGGTAATTTTAAATCTTAGGTATTATTTCAAAGACAGAAAACTGATGACTACAAAAAGGACAATCAGGTTCAATTTAAAAGAGTTGAAAGAATGGGAAGGAAATGCGTATTCATAAGTTGTTAAGTCCTTGAGTTTAACACAGAAGATTCTTGTTTCCACATGAATGCTGATCACAGGAGACCAGATCTTCAGCAAGATCTGATTTATTTCCCCTCAATATTCCACAACATAAGTGGAAGACAAGAAAATCAAGTTCAAATAATTTATTTCCCTTATTATTTGTTGTTAAATCAGAGATGTTAACATTGGTTTAAAATATAGTGCCTGCATATAATGTTTTCAATAACAGCTGCTCTGTTAAATGGTTTTTACATATACTCATAATTATAAGAGTTAGCACTCATTTGTAGCTATTGCTAGCCAGCTGGTTTTCTATGTGTTGTCATGGTTCTAAATGAGGTCAAATGCAAGAATTTCTATATTCTTTTTGTAAATGGGTAAACTGAAATGGACAGGCAGATCAACGAGTCACCCAGTAAGTCAGTAGCAAAAAAAGAGCCTGAAAGAGATATAAACAAACAAACAGTCCCCTACCCTACCAACAAACCAGTATTTTAAAAGAACAAGTTAAAGCTAAAAATATAGTTCAGAAAAATGTTTTGCCAACTGTTCAATACTGAATTCAAAATTACACATGAATAAATAAAATTCATCTCTAATTTATATTCATTTCAGTCAGCTTGGGAAGTGAAATTAGATTGACCTATATAAGATTTCCTGTTCCTCCGTAATTATTTATGTACTTTGATATTTCCTATTTTAACAACAAAAGTATAATATTTTCTAACTTCTTGCCATAAACAACAATAATCTTCATCAGAACTTTATTTACAAAAATTCTCAACATTATTTACTCTGAATTTAGGGGGGAACCCCCAAACTCCTTTTACCCTTTCAACATCCCCTTTAACAAGAGAGAGGGGAGAAAACTGCTACTACATAATTTTCCAGTGATAAACTAGTAAGAATTTTAAAATCTGATGTTCACAGAGAATGGAAGATAAAACATGCAAAGAGAATTATATTTTAAAAATTATCTTTTAGTTCAATTTAGGAAACGCATGTTTAAAATGGAATGAAAATGGACAAGGGACAATAAGCATTAAAAAAAATAATATACAGCAAATATTTTTAGGCAGTCAACAACTCCAAGTCTTGTGAGAGAGAAGAGAAAGCAGGGAGGTCCTGGGTGCCTTGCCTAACCACTGCAACCTGATGCAATGGAAAAGGCTGAGGGACGAGGGATGTAACTCAATGACAGGAATCAAGGTGTCAAAAAGGAAAAATGACCACCAGTCCATATCTGTGTTCCTGCGGTAGTAACTACCCTAACACAGGCAAGGCTCAGAACCAAGCTTAAAGATGAAATGGTGGAAGGGGAAGCCAGAGTGTATCTTTACACAATGGCACAGCCTCCTCTTTCCTTCTTCACCGTCTGTGTAGCTGAGAGCACAAGCGTGCTGTACCACCCTTCCCCATCCACGGAGACTGGCAGGGCTCCACCTGACTGCTCTGTAGGGTCTGCCACAATCCCCATCTTTCCTTGGTCCCCTCTTATTGTAGATGAAGGTTAAGAGCCACTTCAGGTTAGTTCCATGGAGCCACAGGATTTTGGGGGTAAAGAAAACTCAAGAGATCACTGATGCACTTTCTTTGTTGCACTTTCTTTGTTTCTTTGTTGCTAAGTCCTGTCTGACTCAGCACGCCAGACTTCCCTGTCCTTCACCATCTCCTGGAGCTTGTTCAAGCTCATGTCCATTGAGTTGATGATGCTATCTAACCATCTCATCCTCTGTCTCCCCTCTTCTCCTCCTGCCCTCAATCTTTCCCAGCATCAAGGTCTTTTCCAATGAGTCGGCTCTTTGCATCAGGGGGCCAAAGTACTGGAGCTTCAGCATCAGTCCTTCCAATGAATATTCAGGGTTGAGTCCTTTAGGACTGACTGGCTTGATCTCCTTGCAGTCCAAGGGACTCTCAAGACTCTCCTGCAGCACCACAGTTCAAAAGCATCCATTCTTCAGGGCGTAGCCTTCTTTATGGTCTAATTCTCACATCCATACATGACTACTGGAAAAACCGTTAACTTTGACTAGATGGACCTTTGTCGGCAAAGTGATGTCTCTGCTTTTTAATATGCTGTCTAGGTTTGTCATAGCTTTTCTTCAAAGGAGCAAGCATCTTTCAATGTCATGGCTGCAGTCACCGTTTGCAGTGATTTCAGAGCCCTAGAAAATAAAATCTGTCACTGTTCCCACTTTTTCCTCATTTATTTGCCATGGAATGATGGGACCAGATCCCATGATCTTAGTTTTTTGAATGTTGAATTTTAAGCCAGCTTTTTCACTTTCATCAGGAGGCTCTTTAGTTCCTCTTCACTTTCTGCCATCCATTAGGGTGGTATCATCTGTATATCTAAAGTTGTCAGTATTTCTCCCAGCAATCTTGATTCCAGCTTGTGATGCATCCAGCCCAGCATTTCACATGAAGTACTCTGCATATAAATTATATTTAACTTATACAGCAGGGTGACAATATACAGCCTTGTCATACTCCTTTCCCAATTTGGAACCAGTCTGTTGTTCCATGTCTGGTTCAAACTGTTGCGTCTTGACCTGCATACAGCCTTCTTAGGAGACAGGTAAGGTGGTCTGGTATTCCCATCTCTTGAAGAATTTTCCACAGTTTGTTGTGATCCACACAGTCAAAAGCTTTAGTGTAGTCAATGAACAGAAATATGTTTCTTTGGAATTCCCTTGCTTTTCCTATGATCCAACAGATGTTGGGAATTTGATTCCTGGTTCCTCTGCCTTTCTGAACCCAGCCTGGACATCTGGAAGATCTCGGCTCGTGTACTGCTGAAGCCTGGCTCAAAGCATTCTGAGCATGATCTTGCTATCATGTGGAATGAGCACAACTGTATGGCAGTTTGAACACTGCACCTACATCAGAGACAGGGAAACAAAAGCCTAGGGAGGTAAACTGACTTCGCTTCACAGTGAGCATGCTACTCTCTCCAGGATACGATTTCAGGCTTATACACTTCACATGCTAGAACAACTGCGAGTAAGTAAAACAAAGTTAGCAAATTGTGCTTAAAACAAAGTCAAGCTAATAGCTGAATTAATATAACCTTAACTAGCTGTGGAAGCTCAGACGGCTTTCTTGCATTAACTAAATTCACTGTCCTTTGCCCAAAGAGACGTGAACAAATAAAGGTGAGAAACTCAGCGGAAAGAAGACCTGGATAGAAGTCTCCTATCTGGCCACCTGATAAGGTCAATTAACTGCGCATCTATTTCTGACTGAAAGAGTGATGTACAGATGTCATTAAGAAATTTTTTAAAAAGTGCCTATATTTACTTCCCTTTGGGAACTGTAGGTCCATTATAAATGGACCTGGGTTTGATTTCATACCTTTGTAATTTTCTTTCTTTATGAAATGATCCATCAGTAAGTTAAATGTATAGTTATCTGGAAAAATACCATATTGGACCTGCAATGAAAATAAAAATAAAAGTAAAATAAGAGAAAAAATTCATTAAGTTCAGTTTAGAATATATGCCTATGTATTATTCAGGAAAAAAATTGTTCCCATTAGCTTTAAAATATCTATCATTTTACAGCACCTGTGACAGTGAAATAGCAGCTGTGACTCATGCAGTTTGGTAACTGGAACTGCTGGTCAGGGTGAGAAAGTTGTAAGTGGGTGTCTGATACAAGACAACCGATGTGAAAAATAAAGCTCAATTCTAACGCTTCATCATAACTAAAAAAACCCCGAACCAAACCAAGAATATAAAAAACCACCACACTCCACTGGTTCAGTGATTCTTTTAAAAAAGTATGAATATCAACACAAAAATGGAGTCCCAAGAGAAGGCACACATTAATTACACTATGCAGCATTTTCTGGTCCTTAGAGTGCTTTTCTTCCAACTTTACTAAAATATAACTCACATGTAACATTGTGTGATTTTAAGGTGTACAACACGATCATTTAACATGCATATATACTGCAAAATGATTACTACAATAAGGCTAGTTAACACATTCATTGCCTCACATAACAATTTTCTTTGAGTGGCAGTGGTGATGAGAATATTTAAGATCTACTCTCTTGGCAACTTTCAAGAATATAATACAGTACTCTTAACTACAGCCATTACGCTATACATTAGATCCTCAGAACTGACTCATCTTTGGAAGTTTGGATCCTTTGACCACCAGCTCCCCATTTCCACCCTCCTTCCCCAGACCCTGATATCCATTATTCTACACTGTTTCTATGAGTTCTCCTTTTTCAGATTTCACACATAAGTGAGATCATGAGGTATTTGTCTTTCTTTAAATGACTTATTCTACTTTGCAAAATGCTCTTAAGGTTTGTCCGCATCATCTCAAATGGCAGAAGTTCCTTTTGAAAGGCTAAATATCTCACTGCATGTATATGTATAGGCTTCTCTGGTAGTTCAGATAGTAAAGAATCTGCCCGCAATGCAGGAGACCCAGGTTTACCCCGCCTCCCACCCCACACACATTTTCTTTATCCATTCACCTGTAAATGGACACTGAGGTTTCCATGGCTTGGCTGTTGTTAACAATGCTTCAATGAACATGGGGTTGCAGGTATCCCTTTGAGACAGTGAGTTCACCTCCTTTGGATATATAACCAGAAGTGGATTTGCTGGATCATATGGTATTTCTATTTTTAATTTCTTGAGTGATCTCCATACTATTTCCCATACTGGCTGTACCAATTTACATTCCCACCAACAGTGCATAAGGGACCCCTTTTTGCCCTCTTCTTGCCAGCATCTGTTATCTCTTGTCTCTGAGTTTTTAAAGACCCAAGAAACCTGAGATTTTTGTGCCTTCCTGTGTGATTTTCAAGCACAATGAAGTCTGACTACTAATCATCTAAACTGTGGTTACATATTTATTTTAAATTCTTATTTCAGCAGGATTACCCACTCCCATCAACCACCAGAAACATCCAAGGAATTTTTTTTTCCAATTACACCCATCCTCCTTGAGAAATTCTGATAATGCTAAACCCCAGTTGTCAGTCTGCTGAACTGAGTCACTATTACTAGCAGACTGTACAGAATGCCTCAAATGTGCTGAAATACACCCCCCCCCCAAAAAAAAAAAAACCACCAACATTCAGAAGCTACTGTTTTAAAAGTTGCAGCCCATGGGCAGTGTTTAAATTTATCAAAGCAGTCATTCAATCTGTGATAATCCATAAGGCAGGGTAAAAACAAAATATTTTAGAATGATAATTCATTAAAGCTGGAAGGAAACAAACTTAGGAATCAACTGGTCAGTGATTCTCAACCCTGGCTGCAAAAATCAACATGTAAGCTTTAAAAAGACACCAATGAGGTATGAATGGGCAGAGCACAGAGGATCAGGGAGTAGGGGCGGGGGGGCCAGTGAAACTAGCCCATATGATACAATAATGGTAGACGTGGGTCATTATACCTTGTTCAAAGCCATAGAGTAAACACAGACTTTGAGTGACTTGTGTTTCAATGCAGGTTCATCACTGTAATAAATGGCTCACTTGGATGAGGAATGCTGATAACGGGGGAGGCATGTCCCT